>NC_054474.1:139072648-139718004 GCF_017639515.1 Carcharodon carcharias
ATGCAGGAGGTCCTGCCACCCATTCACCTTGAGGGAGGTGCTCCTCCATTTGCCAAGCCAGGCACCCCTGTCACTCGCTTCTTCTCCTCTAGTCTCTGTAAGCCATGAGGCATACCGCTAAATCATCAGGTTCTATGATCCTGATGTTCTCCTTCTGCAGGCTTAAAGAGAGAGAGACGTGTGGGTGAGCACACGTGTCCTAAAACCTCTCTCAGTTAAGTTTGAAGGCCCCTTCATACATTGAGAATGCTGGTCACCACCTGGATGGCCAATGTGTAGTACACTCATTGGTTGTCCGAAACCCCACCCACCTCCACCCCACTCTACTTGACCGATTGGTGGCAGCTTTGCCCACTGGACTGCACGCTGTGCTCTCAGCTCAGGCACAGGCATTCTCCTAACCCGCACTGCAAGGCTGCGCTGTTAGCTTGAACCAAGGGGAAGACTGGGCCAAACCTTAATAAAGACTTTGCAAAGGGCTCTGAGTGCCTCCACCAGTGATTGCGCCATGGCCAGCTGGTACCCAACCTACCCTGCCACCTGCCATCCTGGCACCCGACCCAGCTAAATGTCTCAAAGCTTTTCAGTGTGTTGGTGAATGAAGACTTACCAAAATAAGGCAGCTGGTGCTGTGAAAATGGGGCATGGCTAGGCTTTGACCTACAATCCTGCAGTACGAGGGAGGGTTCTGAGAACAGGAACACTCCACATTTCCAACAGGTTCAGTTCAGAAGTCGGGGCTAGGAATGCGGAGCTCCTGTGCAAGATAAAACATTAGGAGCGGAGTGATTGCCTCTCATCGGAAGTTTCAACCCCATAAGTTTGAAATGTGGCTGTCACCCCAGGTTCTTTTTCAGAATTTAGGATACATTTCCAACATTTTGTTTTTATACCCATATGTCTCCTTGCAATGTATTAGTTGCTGTTCCAGAAAAATTCTGTTAGTGAGACTAGTATAGGTACCAACAACAGTAAGGAAAAGTCTGCACTAAGGAGACTTATATACTAGACATTAACACTTCTAATTGAAAAGATGTTAACTTTCAACAGAGGCCTCAAAATGCAGTCTGTATTTATACAGTTGGGTTTTTTTTAACCACAGCTTTATTTCTGCATTTTAATGATTCATGTCTTTCAGCAGTTCTTGTAATTATATGTCAATTATAGTGTTTCTAATTCACTTAAATTGTTAGAAAGCACTGTGCTGAATAAATATTTGAATCCATTCCTTAATTACTATTCTAGCTGTATACAATAATGATTGAAGTCAACAGGGGAATATTAATGCAACATATTGCTTTTAGTAAAGAATGCATGGTTACATTTCTGATTCCTCAAAAGCACTTCCTTTATATAGACATATGTAAGGCTTCAAGTTCTGTGCGAGTGCTGATTTCAAAAATATTCTTTAAATTATTGTTGCCATTTGCACTGCCACAAAGGAAATTCAGAATTGGATGGAAAAGTGCCAGCGTTGAAACTTTCCTACTTGGAGAATTTGCAATCCTGGGTCGGCCACAGGGGTTTGTGAACAAGGAGCCCTTTGAACCTAGCACCTCCAACCATTAACAAATACTCAGTGTTTTTGTCAAGACCCCCCTTCTGATGGAACAGTCCTCCCCTCTGCTGTTCCATTGTACCTGGTCTTTCTTTGGAAATTTTCAATATTTTCTATCAAAGCTGGTTGCATGTCTGTCTGTACGATAATCCCCCTTTGGAGGTCTTAGCAACAACTCTAGTTTCACTCATTTGTTGGCATGACATTGACTGGTCGTTGCAGAGTTCACTATTCAAATAGATGTCCAATGATGTGAGGCTAGTGTCAGTGTGACAAGTGAAACTCTGTACTAGAAAAATTGCTGTGGTCCAATGTTTATTCTGTGTTGTATTGCGAGCAGTTTGAGTGGATGCATTCATTTCGAATGCATGGATTGGAGAAAGAACAGAAAAAGGGAATCAGGAAGTTCTGAAGAAAGAAGTAATGTTATTTAAGCAGAGCCTATTTTATTTCACATTAAGTAGTGCTGCAAAAATATATTTAACCTTCTCCTAAAGTTTTGTTCCTCATTACAAAACCCATCCTAATGTAATTGAACAATATGCTTATTCACCATTTGGTTAAGAATGACTGTATTCAAACTGGCTCCATTAGATTTTGAAAGGAATTATAATTTAATTATTTTCACTCTAAAACATAGTGTTTTCTACCTTGAACCATGAAGGAAACTGAACACAAAATGTCCAAGTTTAGAATTGAGAAGAATCTTGGTTAAAATAAAGACCTGTAAATCTGGTCATGTAATGCAGATCAAGTGAATATAATTTTTTACATTCTAATATCTGTGGTTTACATATACACACACTCATACACACCACGCACACACACACACACACACACACACACCAGCCTCTGGGCAAACACTTAGCAGTAGGACTACATGTTGCAACAGCCATCTGGCATTTTACAACTGAAGATAAAGTGTCTTCCAGCGCCTTCCTCACAATGGGTATACAGTATTGCTTGGCAATTCATTCTATTCCTCTTGGAGGCAGCAAAGAGCCATCTGTACTTGTGGGTAAATGTCCAAAAGTTGATTCAGTACATTCAGCAGTCTTCATTGTTTTATGTAGCTGGTAGAACTTAATTTCAATTAATAATAACTCTGGAATAAAAAGCCAGTCTCAGTAATGATCATGGAACCATAGGATTACTATAGAAACCTACCTGGTTAACTGATGTCCTTTAGGGGAGGAAATTTGCCATCCTTACCCAGTCTGGCCTACCTGTGACTCTAGACTCAGAGCAACATGGTTGACTCTTAACTGATCCCTGTGATGGGCTGGTAAGTCACTCAGTTGTATCAAGAGCAGAATAAGAATAAAACCAATGGAGCAGGCAGCATCAGTATAAGGAACGAAAATGACAAAGGCACACCCTGCCCAGTTGATCCTGAAAAGTCCTCCTCACTCACATCCGGGGATTTGTTCCAAAACTGGGAGAGCTGTCCCACCCATGAGTCAAGCAACAGCCTGACATAGTTAAAGTCATCAAATCATACCTTACATCCAATGTCCCAGTCTCCTCCATCAGCATCCCTGGATATGTCCAGGTCCACTGGCAGGTCATACCCATGAGAGGTGGCAGCACAGTGTTAAACAATCGGGAGGGAGTGACCTTGGGATTCCTCAACATCAACGTCAGACCCCATGAAGTCTCATGGCGTCAACATGATCAAGGAAACTTCCTGCCTGGTTACCACCTTCCCTCAGCTGATGAATCAGTACTCCTCCATGTTGAACACTACTTTGAAGAAACACTGAGGGTGGCAAGGACACAGAATGTACTCTGTGCAGGGGACATCAATGACCCCAATCACCAAAAGTTGCTTAGTACCACCACAACAAGGTTTCACTCTTGTGGGAGAACCAAGAGAGAATAACCTACTTGCCCTCACCCTCACCAATCTACATGTCGCAGATGCATCAGTGCATGATAGTACTGGCAGGAGTGACCACTGCACAGATCTTATAGAGACTAAGTTCCATCTTCCCACTGACAATACCATCCATTTTGTTGTGTGGCACCACAACTGTACTAAATAGGTTAGATTTGGAACAGACCCAGCAGCTCAAAATTGGGCATCCATGCGGTACTGTGGGCCATCAGCAGGAGTGGGATTGTATTCAGCCACAATCTGTAACCTCATGGCCCAGCATATGCCTCAATCTACCACTACCATCAATCCAGGGATCAACACAGGTTCAATGAGGAATGTAGGAGAATATGCCAGGAGCAGCTTGAGGAATATCTAAAAATGAGGTGCCAACCTAGTGAAGCTGAAAATAGGACTACATGCTTTCCAAACAGTGGATGCAGCATGGGATAACAGAGCAAAGCAATCACAAATCCAACAGATCAGATCAAAGTCTGCAATCTTGCCACATCCAACTTGTGAATGATGGTGGACAATTAAACAACTAACCAGAGGAGGAGGCTCCACAAACATCCCATGTCAGTGCAAAAGACACAGCTGAAGCATTTGCAGTGATCTTCAGCTGTCAGAAAATAAACTGCTGCAAAAGGATCTTTGACGCATTCAGCAGGATCTTATGATCCCGCCAGCCACTGGGGTTTACTGATGTCACCAAAGACAATGAACTTTTGGCTGATTCACCGCATCTTCCGTGACGGGACTGAAAAACCCCAACCATTGTAACTTATTCATTCGAATTTCAAATTCCATTCAATGCAATGCAACTGATTGCTGTTTTAAAATGTCTAGCTCTTAGAACTCTTAAGGTTTTTACCTTGAAAGGTGTCTCAAAGGCTTCAATCAGTCCTCCTATAATGACCAGGCCCTCTGTAGTTACTTCCATTCCAAAGTAATTCTTCCATGTGACACTTTCGATAAGTTTGCAATCAACATACAGCGCCAATTTATTCAAGGAAACACTAATTGCAACTTTATGCCATTTGCCATCTGAAAGAAAAGAAATAGGAAACCTGTGGGAAGAAGAGTGCAGTCTAAGTTAGCCATAGGGAAACACAATAGAAAACTTAGGAATTTATACATTTTCCACAATGGGATTTCACAGGACCTTATGTGCTTTCGAAACAGTTAAGACCACATTGTAATGTATTCCAATACACAAATCCAAAGACAGCATTACTTGGTAACCAATCCCACTGGTCAAAAACACAGCTGAATTACAATTGCTGAACAGATAGGTCATATTAAGCAAAGTGAAGCAAATATATCACAACACCACTGTACAGAGTATTATTATACATCTTATGTTAAATGCATACACATGTATTTTTTGTTGCTGCTGAATGCCACGACCAGAGTTCCATAATGTACGAGGTACTTTCAGAATCAATCTACTATTGGCTCAGTTCTGAATTTACTTATGGAATGAACAGATATCTCAAAATCTAGTTCATCAGGTAAAGGCTGAAATCTAAGGAAATCCAAAGCTCTCCATGTGTTTTGTAGGCAAAATGAAGTTGTCGACAAGGCACTGCAGTGAAGGCAGAGATTTCAAGTTTTGTCACAAATGAAGATCTTTGGTCGTGGGTTATGTAACAATTCACAAATAGTCACAAGTAAAAGCTATCTATACTGAAACAGAAGGTAAAAATTTTTCAAACTATATTTTGAACTGCAACTTTATTTTCACGCATGTACCTCTGGCAAGATATTTTATGGGACTTTACAAAAGGAAATATTTGTCTGAGAAAAGAACATGTGCATTTTTGTTACTCAAGAATGAAAAATGTTTCAAAATGTCACAAATCCCTACATTAAAACAATTTCCTTGTTGTATAGTTACCATTCATACATTTTGCAGTTAAAAACAAGTGCTGCAGACAGTCACATTATGAAGAAATATAATGCCTCATTTTCTTACAAGCCGCATTTTAATGGTGGATAAAATGACAATTTTTTTGGACAAGACACGAAAGCAAAGATATAATTTGTTGGGACAACTGTAGTGCTTTCAACCACAAAAATAATTAATACTTTAATAATATGGTGCTCAACCAATAAAATGTAAGAATGCTGCACCAAAACCATTTCATTTTTGGATAAATATAATACTTCAGAAATTTGTCATGTGTGAATACATGTAGTTATGAACACACACACTATTACACACACACACACACACACACACAAACAGATGCCTTAAAGTTGCTCATTGCTTTAAAATGATGAGTATTTTACCATGTACTTAAGAATTATATAACTAGAAGGGCATTTATACATCACTAGCTCTTTACTAATAGGTCCAATGAGGTTGCCTATAAGAAAGCTATCTGCTGATAAAAGTGAAACTCTTTTTCTTCTGAAGTTTCCTTTAAAATCCACAAAACTTAAATGATCAGGCCTTGAAAGCTGAGGGCCCAAAAACTATGATCTTGCTGTGCTGTCACGACAATGGTGAAGCAGGGCTTCCTTATACCAATAACACATCCATGCACGAATGGAAATCCAGGATCAGGCGATTAGTAAGTCGTGAATGGCTGCTTTCCCAGTATCGTAACACCTCAAGTGCTTGCTACATGGGGGGGGTAGAAATTTGGGATGAGGGACTACACTTGTGTCAGGCATGCAGAGGCTGTTTGAAAGTAACATAACTTGGCCTCTTCTCAGCAGGGCTACTTTATGACCAAAAGCCACATTTCAACCCCGCAAAAAAGTGCACGCCTGTAAGAGGACTGCATGTAGCATATTGAGGCCACCAGAGGCAGGATTGGTAGGAGTTTGCGTTGATATTGTCATGCTCCCAGTCTTGGCACCGATGGAAGGGGAACCACCCACCACCTCACAGGGAACTCCAGCATTCCTGGAACTGGACAGAGATACCACATAAACAGATCTCACCTCAAAAATCAACCCCCACTCATCCTGAACCCTGGCAGTACCCTGAATCCAATGCAGGGTTTATGAGTATTCTGGCCTCCGATCTTCTTCCTGCTCAATCATGCACTTTTGGGAAGCCACCAGAGACAACTGATGGTTAATTAGAGCCCTATTGCTGTTCCTTAGGGAGGTACTCTGTTAAAGAAATACATGAAAATGCTAATTATTTATTGATATGTTTCCTACCTATTCAGATTTATTGCGGTCTTATGATCAGCTGCAAACCTGACATACAAGGGTTAATGTTCATAGTTGTTGATCAATTGTTCTTTATAAAACCCACCTGATTCTCATCCAATTGGCTTCAATGGAGCAAGCGGACAATGAGCTCTTGTCAGGTTACCAAACAGGCAATGATGGTGAAAATGACCCATGTACTCTATTTCTGAGCTTATGTATTTAGTGTTGTAGATGACTTACATCCGCAACATCAAAGTGAAGAGGGTGGGAGAAGTGGACCATCAAAAGAAAAATCAAACATCACATCTCAGCAATTTTTAAAGATGTCATTAATCCCCTTTCGTGGATCACAAAGTTATGGGTAATGGATGAGTGGGAGCAGTGGGATTTTTCCTTTTGATGACTATTCTTCCCATTGTTACTCATCAGGTCACCTTGACTTCAATAAGTTCTGCAATACGGGCATGTGAAGATGTTTTTATCTTCTGATAATGAAGATAAACTCTTTGAAATAAGAGATCTGTAGTATCTCCTCAGCCCATCCCTTCAGGTATCTGCTTCACACAATCCTTCAACTGCTTAAATATTCCTTCTCAAGCACTGAAAAGTCACAAACAAAGCAACTTGTTACTGTAGCTTCAGACCATTTCCACTTCACAGTAATACAGAAATATGTGCTGCAGATAAGAGTCACCTCTCCCTGAAAACCTATAACAGCAGGACTGCAAAGACATATTTATCAGCATGCCATTCTCCTCTTGTTCCCTACCAGCAGGAGTCAGTTTATTCAATCCCCATACAAATTCAGTTTGTTGTAACCCATTAAAATCCTCGATTGATCTAATACTGTATGAGAAATAGCATAACGTTTACAGGAACTTCATGCTGGTGTCTCTTTTAAAGCCAGTCACTTCTTTTAGAGGATCCACCTTACATTAAGATCATTGAACCTTTTTTTTCCCCATTTAAAGTAATTGCCAAAATGATCCACTTCTCCATTCTTTGAGCATCAAAGAAACAATTGCTCTGAATTAGAGACCCCTGAGGAACTGGTCACTTCCCAACTGAAATTTCTGTTGCAAAGGAAAGTACACTTTTAATAATATTGTGGTCTTAAGAGAAGCAAAGGAATTGGCAGGGCTGCAAGTTGTTCACTAAAAGATGAAATGTCCTTAACATTGAGATGCACCGTCTGGCTGAGGAGAACCTAACCTCCCAGACAGTTTGGGCTGAACTTTCCCCGCCCTGGGCTAGCAGAATTGGAAGCAAGGTGGGGTAGCAGGGAGAGGAGTCTGGAAAATAAAGGGGAGCCATATTGAGACAGCTCCCCGACGCATAAATACCGCCAGTGAAATATCCCAGTGATGCAGAAACAGATTGGCTGCCTAATGAAAGAAGACAGGCACAGTCAACTGCATATTTAAAGTCCCAGTTAGGTGCCATTTAAAGCACTCACTGACTTTTGCCACAGGCAAAGCATCCACCCCCGCATTCTGGCAGTATGGGGGTGGCCACCTGAGCCGAAGACTCCATTTCCCCAAAGAGGGGGCTACAACATGAAAGACCACCCCTGAACAAGCCATCAGGAGTTTCCTCTCTGATCCGAGGAGCCTGTCTGTTTGGCCATGTGAAACTTTATTTCAAACTTACCCTCTCGATCTTCCATCAGCCTCAACAGTGCCCACTTCTCCTGGTAGGTCTGCCAAGGCATGGGAGTTGCCTGCCCTCTGATTGGGCTGGCAGCAGTAGGGGTCTGCCCACCATCCTTAACTGAACAGTGAGCTTGGAGGTGGCCAATCAGGAGGGCCCCTCAAGAAATATCACTGTGCCAGCCTCACTGCTGGCAAGTGGGGGCTCGGGACCCCCCATGAGAAAATCCTGCCCTAAAGGATTTCTCTCTAGGTGACTATCCTCAGTGTGAAATATATTGATGAAACAAATCATTTTAGTCTTAACCCAGTTGACTTGAAGCTATATGTTTGTGAAGATTACCAAAAAAGTAATAAAGAGGGAGAAAATAAACTTTGAGGGTAAACTAGCAAATTATATAAAATCAGACAGAAAGGGCTTCTTCAAATATATAAATAGAAAGAGGGAGACCAAAGTGAATATAGGTCCCTTAGAGAATTCTGCGGGGGAAATAATAATGAAGAACCAGGAAACGGCAGAGGAATTGAATAAATAGTTTGCATCAATCTTCATGGCAGAAGACACTAATAGCATTCCAAAAATACTAAATAATCAAGGGAAATAAGTACAATAACTATCACTAGAGAATAAGTATTAGGTGAACTAATGGGACTAAAGACCAGTTAGCCCCTTGGACCTGATGGGTTGCATCCTAGGATGTTAAAGGAAGTAGCGACAGAGATAGTGGATGCACTGATAGTAATCTTCCAAGAATCCTTAGATTCTAGAAAAATTCCAGAGGATTGGCAAACTGCCAATGTAACACCCTTATTCAAAAAATGGAGTGAGACAAAAAACAGGTAACTATAGGTCAGTTATCTTATTATTAGGAAACTGTTAGAGCCTATTATAAAGGATGTAATAGTAAAGCATTAAGAAATGCATAATATAATCAATCAGAGTCAGCATGGTTTCATGAAGGGGAAATCATGTCAATTTATTAGAATTCTTTGTGGAGGTAACAAGCAGGATAGATAAAGGGGAACCAGTAGATGTAATATATTTGGATTTCCAAAAGGCATTTGATAAGGTACTGCACATAAGATAAGAGCCCGTGGTTTTGGGGGTTGTATATTAGCATGGTTAGAGGATTGGCTAATTAATAGGAGACAGAGAGATGGGATAAGGGGGGCATTTTCAGGATGGCAACCTGTGGAGTACCACAGAGATCAGTGCTGGGGCCACAGTTATTAACAATATATATTAATGACTTGGATGAGGGAAGTGAATGTACTATCGCCAAGTTTATGGATGATACAAAAATAGGTGGGAATGCAAGTGGTGAGGATGACACAAAGTGTCTACAGAGATATATAGACAGATTAAGTGAGTGGGCAAAAACTTGGCAGATGGAATATAATGTGGGAAAATGTGTGTTTATGCACTTTGGCAGGAAGAATAGAGGAGCTGAATATTACTTAAATAGAGAAAGACTGCAGAAAGCTGCAGCACAGAGGGATTTAGGGGTCCTTATGCATGAATCCCAAAGAGCTAACATACAAGTTCAGCAGGTAATAGGGAAGGCAAATGGAATGTTGGCCTTTATTTCAAAGGGAATGGAGTATAAAAACAGGGAAGTCTTGCTAAAACTATTCAAGGCACTAGTTAAACCACACCTAGAATACTGTGAACAGTTTTGGTCCCCTTATCTAAGGAAAGATGTACTGGCATTGGAGACAATCCCAAGAAGGTTCATTCATTTGATCTCAGATAAGAAGGGGTTTTCTTACGAGCAAAAGTTGAATAGGTTGGGCCTGAATTTGTTTAGAAGAATGAGAAGCCAACTTATTGAAACTTATAAGGTTCTTAAGGGGCTCGACAGGGTAGATGCTGAGTGGTTGTTTCTCTTGTGGGAGAGTTTAGGACCTGAGGGCATAACCTCAGAGTAAGAGGTCACCCATTTAAGACAGAGATGAGGAGCAACTTCTCTCAGAGGGTAATGAATCCATGAAATTCTGTACCACAGGGGGCTGTAGAGGCTGGGTTGTTAAGTATATTCAAGGCTGAGATAGACAGATTTTTAATCAGTAAGGTATTCAAGGATTATGGAGATAAAGCAGGAAAGTGGAGTTGAGGATTGTCAGATCAACCATGATCTCATTGAATGGTGGAGCAGGCTCGATGGGCCGAATGGCATACTTCTGCTCCTTCGTCTTATGGTCTAAGTTCTAATTGTTAACACCCCTATTAAAATAATACACAAAATCAGTTTGATAAAAATTTTAATTGTTAAAAATTTCTGGGAGCACTCTTACCTCCAATATTTGCCAAGGGTCTACTCAGACATATACCGAGAGAAAAAAACCTATGGGCCCAGATCTTGCAAGCAAGGGCAGGGTCGCTGCTCTGCTTGGAACTGAAGGATACCTTCCCCAGCAACATTGAATCCAGCAGGTTTAGGAATAAATGGAAGACCTGAAGACATTTGAGGAAGATGGCTGGCCTCAAGTGAGCTACGGTAAACTGATATACTGTTTGCAATGTCACGTATCTGCCCCCAAGAAGGCATGGCACAAAGTGTGTGTTCAAATCTTGTAAAGTCAAGGTTTATCCTGCAATGCTTTGAACTTAAAGGAATATGCATTGACTGTTTAAGATGCAAGGTCATCCTGCAGCATGATTGATATGATCAGCAAGTGTACAAATTAAACTTTTGAGCATCCAAAAATGTTCAAGGAGTTTCACACGAGAAATTCCTGGGGGTCAATTTAGCTGTGTGATGCATGTTCATTATGTGTCAGACAATGTGGCCAAAGATGAATGCAGTCTGAGCTAACGAAACTTGCAACACCTCAATTCAAATCTGCTGCCAAAACAAGATTCCTCACAATAGGAGGGAGCAAAGCAGATCAGGAGGTGGTCCCAGGCACCACAAGCATTGGATATAACCTGAGGAGTCCTGCTGCACATCACTCATTGTGCAAACCCTAATTGACTAGAAAAGTGTGAAGCTCTAGCATCCCTCCCACCCTAACAAGCTCAGGGCTAACGCCATAATGTATTTAGAACAGCAGTTCTCAAAGCTTTTTCATTGAAGGAACACTATTCAAATGGATTAGTGATAAAGGACAACGCCCCCTACCCAAGCCCCACACACACCCTCCTCCCCACCTAAATTGTAATGCTATATAAGGCTCATAATATGAAAGTGCTGGAGGTAACGATATTTTTTCAATAATGCGTTTAAGCAGACAGATATTTGGGAGTGCCTGCGTCCCACTGCAGAGTCTGTCTACTTCGGCAGGAGCTTGGAGAAAGCAGAAGCCCAGAGAGAACAGAGGGTTACAGATCATGGAGAAAAAGACCAGAGCAGCCGAGGGAGAATAGGAGCATAGTAGGGGAGCTGAACACGATCGCAATCGTTGCTCACTTGAGAACCATTCGTTTAGAACTTGGATTAGTCGCTGATGTGTGGAACTTAATAATCAGATGCAGTATGTTACAACATATGCGCTCCTTTGAGGGAGCATTTGACATGTTTTTTTCCATTTTTGTAGGCCTGAAAGAACAAGCTAATGTCAGTGTTCACAAGGAAGTTGGCACACCATAGGAGTCTCACCAACTTCTGCCAAACACCCCAAGAAATGTAGATAATGAGCTTGAGGAGGCAGCATCACTAGATGAGTTATAGTGCATAGGGTGAGAAGGAGCAAGTGGTGATGGCAGCTGATGAGAAGGCATGTTTTATCTCTGCTGCAGTGCAGAGGGATTTTAGCCTCACATGATCTGCTTTTGAAAAGGATATTGCTATTCAAGCAGGACTGTCTACATCAGTTACTTGTGCCCATGAAAAAATACCCTGCAAGATTAGGTAAGAACTACAAAAGGCCCCATTAGTTGGATCTGTGCAGTCATGGATGATTGATTATCTCCAATGCAAATTACTGTGGAGTGTAAAATAACTGCAGTGGAGCTCTGTGGCACAAGTCCCAACCACAACGGGAATAGCTCTCATGGATGCACGGACTGCTGCTTTAGAGGCCTTGGGTTCCCATCTAAAAGAAGTTCCCTTGTCTGGGATCAATATGTGGGTTGATGCTTTGAGCATCCTTACTGCTACTGCAGATCGATAAACGTGCAGATCGAATGCCCCACAACAATGAAGTGCCTTTATTAGGCACCTTTCAGGAAGGTGTCTTGTGTCTCCTATTCAGCATATTTGTCCAAGTGATAGCAGATACGGCAATAGAGTCCCTTACAGAAGGGCAGCCCAGGCACGTTGTCTGAGCTACTGGACGCACAGATCCTTTGCATGCACAGCTACCTCAGGAGCTATTTCCTCAATGCATTCTGTTAATTCTGGAAATGAGGCTGCAGGCCTTCATTCGACTATATTACACACACAACACCCGGGAACATAACCAGCAAAGACCTAAGGGAAGTTTAACCTTTGCACCCACCTGAAAAAGAACAAGCTAAAATGGAAGCAATTGTACAAATAATACATTACAGAAACATACAGTCCACAATAGCAATTCATTTTTAGAAGTTCCGCCATGAAGCTTATATATCGGAGGTCAAATCAACAAATCCTACAAGTTAGTAACCAGGCGATACCGCGACAACAGTCATCTGGTTTGCATCATCATTTAACAAGTGCCAAGTCTTAGTATCCTAGACTGGGAAGGCATTTCAGAATTCAGAGGTGGGGAAGTGTGGTGATATGCTTGAAATCAATTTTGTAAAGGGCAAGCTCAGATGCAAAAGATTAAGGAAAATTAAAAGAAAAGAATGAAAGAAATTGAATTCTGGCCACAGGAAAGCTTCAATCTAAATGGCAAGATTCACAAGCTTAAAGCCATCACATGTGCAACCCCAGAAGCCAGGATGTTCGTCTTGGTGCTGGGATTGCATTAACAACTAGCAACTAAGCTGATGTGATGTTTTAAATTAGGCATAAGTGTACAGAATCCCTATTTTACTAAAGGAGCCGCACCCAACACTACAGAAACCAGTGGAATTAGTTTTCCATTTTTATGTACGTCTTAAGTCCCTGGGACCTGCCAACCCAGATGGAATAAAACTCTAGGATGAAGCCATGCCTTTAGGGCAAGAGGAGAATACATGTTTAGAAAAAGCTTTAAGAAGCTTTGCAGGAGTCACTTAAGGACAGCCCTGATCTCAGCCTTCATTCTGCAGCTGTGCATTGTGGCCCTGGCAGCTGCTATCAGTGCCACAAGGGAAATGCAACAAATGTCTGAAAGTTGGGTACTCTCAGGGCTCTGCCCTACCACCACCACTGTTTAAAATGGTTACTATTTTAATTTCTGAACAATGAAATTCTGTACACTTAAGTAATAGCCCTCTTGTAAACGCCAACACAGCAGCCAGGTATAACTTGACAGTCTAATTGAAAAAACACAAGTTGAGACAAGACACTGGAACACATAATGCACAAAAAAGATCTGAAAAATGTCATGGTGAGGCAGATAATGATCAAAGTGATGAGGTTCTTATTGATCAGAAATGCAGTATGACAGGTTCAATTGTTTAAATGCTTGAGGAAAATGAATTGCTTCAAATAGCATTCTTCTCAAGGGCATGAATAGATTCAATTTCAAAACTTGAGCAATAGCAACCCCATGGATTCAAATGCTCAAGGTATTTAAATTGAAATAATCAAATGGTTTAAAACTGAATTTCCCTCAGATTTAGTCATGTCACTTAGGGGAAGAAAAATAGCTTTATTGGGAACTCAACCCTCTGTTCAACAGAAGGTTTGCCTCAGATCGAGGTGTCTGTGCAGCAGAGTGAGGCAAGGGTTGTTTCAGATCCAGCATGATTGTTTGAGAGGGTGCAAGGAATGATGTCCCACGAGATTTCCCTGTGACATGACAATAGGGTTGACATGGTAAATACAGATGGGTGAGAGATCACTCTGCCCATGCTATGTAACTCCTATTAGCAAAAGTAATACCCATGGAGTTAGAAGGACAGTAGAAGCATGGATGCAACATTGGCTAAAAGTCAGAAAGCAGAGAGCTGTGATGACCAATTGTTGTTCTGACTGGAGGGAAGTATACAGTGATGTTTCACAGAAGCTGGTATTAGGACTGCTGCTCTTAACCTGGACATGCAAATGCAGGGCAAAATTTCAAAGTTTGCGGATGATGCAATACTCAAAGGACATTGTCAGACTGATGAAATGGGCAGATGAATCTAATTGCTCAAAAGAATGAGGGGAAGCAATATGAACAATTTCTAAGGGGATACAGAGGGGTAGAGAGGGCATTATATCAGTGAACATGGCAAGACAAGTTGAGAAGTGCATTATAAAAGCTGATTGGATTCTTGGGTTTATTAATAGAGGCTGAGAGAACAAAAGCAAGAAGTTATGCTAAACTTTTATAAAGCACAGGTTTGGCCTCTACTGGGGTAGTATGTCCAATTCCGGGCATCAAAGTTTAGGAAGGATGTCAATACCTTAGAGACGGCACAGAACAGGTTTACTCAAATGGTGCCAGAGATGTGAAATCTCAGTTATGCAGAGAGACTGGAGATGCCAAGACCTTAAAGCTGATGTTCCCCTTAAAGCTGAAAACATAAAGACAATATTTGATAGAGATGTGCAAAACCATGAAGATGTTGATAGAGTAAGTAAGGGGGAACTGTTTCTACTGGCAGAAGGGTTAGTACCCAGAAGACATGATTTGAGGTAATTGGCTAAAGAGCCAAAGACCACCACAAGGAAAATTTTCTTTTATGTAGCGAGTTGTTGAGTTCCGGAATGCACTGTTTGAAAGGATGGTGGCAGCAGATTCAATCATAACATTCAAAAGGGAATTGGATAAATGCTTGAAAGGGAAAAAAAACTAGAGGGCCATGGGGAAAGAGCAGGGGAGTGGGATCATTCGGACAGCACAGGAACAATAGACTGTGTTGCATGATTCTGTGAACAATACTTTCATGATCCAAAGGCTTTTACTCCCTGCTATCCTAGCCAGCAAGCCACCCAAAGAAATGGCATCAGTCTTAAATTGACTGTCCACCGTTAGAATATGTGCCAGTATTTTGGTTTACCACGAATACCTGTTGAAAGTCCAGCGGCTTTGAAAGCCCAAACACAGCATCTCCTAACCATTAGGACTTGACGTAACCTGGTCGTCTATTGAATTCTTTTTAATCCAAGGGGTATATTCTCCATTATTGACTGGATCCTTCACCTGGATTCCTCAATAAAACAAACATGTAAGAAATGTTGCTGTAGCTGCGCAGTCTGGGGTGTACATATAGAGCTAATACCCAACTTAACAAAATTCAGAAATGTCTTCCTTTATATTGTAGCTAATTCTTAAGCACAAGTGAACATGGAACAAAAACTGCATTACTGTGCTGGTATAACAACACATTGTTTTGAAAATTGAAGATACAATCGACATTTTCTTTCATACTTGCCTCATTTGGTGATTATTGATATTTCCCTCCGCCGCCCAACCCACAACTTACTCATAGTGGCGCCGCCTGGTGGTCACAAAAACAAATGCATAGGGACTGAGTCTGACTTGGAGCAGGATGTGACTTTGATAGTTCAAGACAGTGAAAAGGACAGTTTCTTCTCTCATTGTGTAGCGGAGTTTGATCAGTAGACTGAATTCATCTGCAAAACTAAGAAAACCAGGGAAGAGAACAATTTTATCAGATTCTAAAAATAACACCCGTGACAGAGTTAAGAAATTACTTGTGCAGTCGTTAATAGTCCCACTGATTTTCAGACCAATTTGGAAATTTGTGCCACATTATTTGTACAAAATGACCCTCTCATTTCATTTACGCACACATTGTAATTTTTTTTGGCATGGAGACAAAAATCTGTCAGACTATGAAAAACAATGTGCACAAGAATGTTTTAATAAGGACTCCAGTGTTGATCTATTGAAACATGGAACTACAGGTTAGGCCACATTTATTGACCTCTTTTGCTGCTGCATTTTCTTGACATACCAACTTCAATTCTCCTACACAGAAGAGCAGCTGAACAAACCCAAAATACTAAATTGTCAGCCCATCACGGATATTCCCACAGCTAGGATAAATTTGGTTTAGAAAACATTTTTGTCACTTTACCACTTAAAACAGAGCACTGACAAAAGGGCTGAATTTTCCAGAACCTTTTAGGGTGGAGCTGGAAGGCAGGAGGACTGGCAAAATGGTGGCAGAAAGGCTTCAGGAGGAGAGCCCAATGCTTTCCCGTCACCATGCCATATTGCCAGGGATAGAAGATTTGCTGGCTTGGATGCCTGCCGGGAGGTGAATTGTGCCTCTTAAGTGGCGGATTGA
Organism: Carcharodon carcharias; assembly: GCF_017639515.1. Lineage (NCBI taxonomy): Eukaryota > Metazoa > Chordata > Chondrichthyes > Lamniformes > Lamnidae > Carcharodon > Carcharodon carcharias. The sequence continues at coordinate 139,089,223 of NC_054474.1, forward strand.
GGGCATACCACCTCCGTGGGAATTTTGCCAGTGTCAGGAGGGCCCACTACTGCATGGGGACATTGCAGGTAAAAACTCCCTGTCTCTCACTGGGCTCTGTGGGAGATCTCTCCTTTATAGGCACTCCATGCCCCACTGATGACTGCACCCCAGCGGCAATGTCTGCCCTCATGGTGATGACGAAACTGGTGCTTCAGGATCCCTCTCCATCCCTTGGCTCCATCTTCCCTAACCTACCTCAATCCACTTAGAGAGCACCCAGCCATAGTGGTGGCATCTTGGCTGCTGAGCTGCTGGCCCTCTAATTAGGCCAGTAGCTTTAGGGGGCAGGCCACCACCTTTCTTGAATGGTGCCTCAGTGTTGACCTGCCCTGAGTCTAGCCGCCAATGGGGTTACCTCCCACATTTGACCTCGGCAGGGGGTACTTGCTGGCAATTGGTAAAAACTCAGTCTTTCTAATTAACTGGAAAAGTGGCAGCTGTCAATCTTTTCAAAATTGGAGGATGGAGCTAAAGACATTTGTCAGCTTAGCATGAAACAATAACGTCTTAGCGACAGCCCTGAAAGTAACTGGCAACACTCACAGTAGATGTCAATTTGTAAGCTTACAATATCCTGCAGTTCTAGCACTGCAATTGGCAGGAAGTCAGGCAATCAAGGATGAAGAATGGGAATGCACAAACTCAAAGTGACATTCACTGTGAAAACTAAACAATATATATTTCCATAGCACTCGCCAAGAAAAATACATTTTTATATCCTACCCACACGATGACAATGAAGTAAGTTTGCAAAGCCTATGATGCTGCAGTTTGACAATCTGTGATGAAACAGGTGAATACTTTCTGTCTATGGTCTCTGTAAATATAGCTAAACAACACCCAGGCTGCCACATTGTAAATAGCCCAGGGTGCTTTCGGCAAAATGCAACAGTATTCTTTGAAATTATGATTTCAGATCGTAATGGGTGGAGCACACGCTCTGCCCATTTTTACCTGCCGATCTTTTAGAGCACTGGGCGCTGCTACAAGAAGTATTCCAGATCATTTTCTGCAGTACTTATTGTCAGGTCAGTAGGAATAGGAATGGTCCCATGACAATACAGTTGAATACTTTCTACCTGTGTGGTATTTAATGGCTGACTCAGTTTGAATTTTAGACAAATGGTTAGCTTCAGTTGCAGAAGCTGTACTTACCACTTATACCTGCCAAATTATATGAAATGACAGGTTAATCCCTGAATGTTTTGAGACTTGACTGGACCACCTACCTATTAAATGGAGTATAACTAAAATATTTTGAACTGAAAGCATCAATTGGGTTCTTACTCTTAGCATGAGCAGCCAGTTAGGGGGCGTGATTTTTAACCAGCTGAAAAGGACTCTGAAGCTGGCAAAGCAGCTGTGCCATCTGCTCAAAGCCAGTGCAGGAGTTGTAACCAGCTTCTGGTTCGGGCCTCTTTGGCATAAGCTGGGTAAGCTGCCCAATGGTCAATAAGCACCAGCAGACAGCTCACCACAGCAAGGGAGGGTGGGGAGGCTGAGATTTTTGTAGCCTCAAGATCGAGTGAGCTAAAAGTAAGTACTAGAAGATAGGCTAGGGAAACTCAGAATGGAGAGTAGGGACATACCCAGCTGGCAGCAGACAACAGTATTGTCATGGGACCATTCTTGTTCCTACTGACCTGACAATAAGTACTGCAGAAAATGATCTGGAATACTTTTTGTAACAGCGTCCAGTGCTGTAAAAGATCGGCAGGTAAAAATGGGCAGAGCGTGTGCTCCACCCATTACGATCTGAAATCATAATTTCAAAGAATACCATTGTATTTTGCCGAAAGCACCCTGGGCTATTTACAAGTTCTGAGATTAATGTGGCAGCCTGGGTGTTGTTTAGCTGTGTTTACAGAGACCATTGTGTGAAGATCTGGATGGTGAAGTTTCAAAATTATACTGTGTGATTATTAGCAAATGAAGACTTGATATGCCTGTATCAGGTGTTTTAATAGAAGTGGTACCACATTTAAAATCAGCCAGTTAATGACTCTGTATTGAGTGTTGTGTACTAACATTCTCACACTGCAATTCCAAGGCTTAAATAGTTTTGGGCAATTCGAAAGATTCTCAGCAATTGGTGTGGAGTTAAACCAACGTCTCCAAACCAAATATGTCATATGAAGCTCCTTACTTACTGAAATTTTTAAATTTGGTGACTAATCATAGGGAATTTGTTTGTGTAATGATAGCATTGCACCAGGTATGAAAGGAGAACATCAATAAACAGTCCTGACGGGTATAATCAGAATAAGTCCATCACAACTTTGAGACTGCCGGGATTTCTGCTTGCTCTTTCTGTTCCTGAGGAGTGCTTCAACAGCTCCTCACTGCTAATGTACTTTGTTCATTACTTAATAATCGGTAAGTACATCCTTTCTGCCTATCTGCAGCAAAAATGTTAAAAAGTATTTGTAAAGATCGGGTTTATGATTCTGCTACATCTAGTGCACAGAGCCAATTTTCCCCAGCGTGTAGAAAATAGCATTATTGCTTACCTACAAAGCAGCCTGAGATATACTATGGGCCTCACTTTTGCAAATCCAGGCTGATTCCCAAGGCCTTTAAAAATGGCAGGCGGGACCCAGATGCGGAGGTTCCCTCCCCACCCCCATTTCTGATAGAGCCCACTTTTGACTTTAGGGTGATGGAGGCAGGGCATGAATCACACAGACAGGAAACCCAAACTTAGCAGGGCCATTTGAAATTAGTGCTGAGTTCCAACAGGCTCCACTTTGGATGTTCCAAGGGCTTTAACCTGCAGTGTTGGAGTCACAAATTTATGCAGGAGGTGTAAATGTTCTTGAAGGATGGATAAGATCTGTTTAAGTATCATGATCTGAAGACATTTAAATCCCCAGCCCTTTAAAAATGAAAAAAAGGCTGCAGCTGCTAGTTAGAGATTTAGAAACACTTGCTGCTGGAGTGCATTAATTGGCAGGCCATCTGGTACAGCTTGGAAAAGCCAACATCATCTGTTCTTTCAGTTTCAATCGACTTCGTTGTTGACACTTCCCAAGGGCTGTTATTATAGCTGAGCCCAATATGAATACTTGGCTAAGTTTCAAGAGCTCCAAAAGCACTGACCTCAGCAGGAAGGTTTGACTTCACATTTTGATTGATGGTTTTAAAAGGCTGTTAAAGAATTAGCTGTCTTTGATGTGGTTACTGGATAGACATTTGTTTGTTTATATGATAGATTGCACTCGAGGGGATTTAAAATCTTTGAATGAGTTTTATGAATGAGGGGGTGTTTTTTGGTAACAAAAGAGTGAGTGAAAGCTCTCTTAGGTTGTTAGCAGTTTTTTTCCATCTCCAGTTGGCTCCTGAAGTCTGCCTATAGTGGATACTAGGTGAATGGCTTTGGAGCTGGCATGGTGAGGAGGGTTGGAGGTGTCATGGAGTTAGCATGGTGATATGAGATGGCATAGGGGCTATGAGGGGGCATGGGGAGTGAGTGGGGCGTGAGGGGTGAGGGCCAGAGGGCCAAACAGCCTTTCATAAAACTGGCGCAAAGTCTCTGAGAACCAAGATGGACCTTCTAACCAGCCTCTCTCAGCATACAACCACCTCCATGGCCTTCAGAAGCAGCAGACCCTACTCAATCATGCATGTACGCAAACCCCCCCCCCCCAGAGGGGAAATTGTGGATGCGAGGCTGTTTCCATGAAAACGAGTCTGTCAAGTTGACAGAGTTCCCAACTTGAGCTTCCCGTTTCATGAGGTGAAAATCCGGCCCTATAAGTCTGGAAAACAGACACTAAAATAAAGCAAATGTCCATACCTGCTTCCAAATACTTCTCTACTTGGTATGCTGAGGGTGGAATATTGTCCAACTTCATAGACGGTGCAGTTCTCTTCATCAAACGAAAGGGAAATGTTGGTGAGATCAGATGACTGGGAAGCAAGTTTGGCCAGCAAGTCTACTTTATCTGTAAAATGAAGAAATCACGACACATATTGTAGTACTTAGGCAACATGATTCAATTGCCTTCTCAATAAGTTTTTTAACACAAGTGCTTTGCTTTTATCCTGACATTGAAGCACTTTGCAAAATCCTGAGCATGTGTGGTGCACTATATGAATGCAAGTGCTTTCTCTACAGAAAATTCAGAATATAGATTCTGTTTCAAAAGCTAGGCTATGTAATTCAAGACAGTGAAAAGGAAGATTCGGTATTAACCTCACCATAATTTTAAAAAAGACCAGCAAATCCTTTTTAAACCATGGGCAGGATTTCCCACCAAGCGGGGGTGGGGCCCACTCGCCGACACTTTAAATGCTGCGCGGTGACGTCGGGTGGAACTCCCGATGCCAACGCATTCCACTTAAATTTTCAGGACGGCGGGCCACAACAAAATCAGCTGCGCACCCGCCGACCTGTCAATGGCCAATTGAGGCCATTGGCAGAGTCAATTAAGTCATTAAAGGACCTGCCCATCCAACCTTAAGGTTGGCGGGCAGGCCAAGAGCCTCGACGCAAACTAGAAAAAGCATTAAACCTCATCCATGGGCGGGGTGAGGTTTCATGTAGCTTTTAAAAAATTTTAATAAAGTTTTTTTGAAAATTATAGACATGTCCCAACTCATGTGACATTGTCACATGAGGAGACATGTTAGGGAAATTTCATTTTTCTATTGTAAGGTTTTTGACATTTCCAGCCAATCTCCCTAAGGTTGCACTTAGCTTCAGGGAGATGAGTGCGATCTTTCGGCGCATGCACGATAGATCGCACTCTCGATTTTGGGACTCCCCCCTCCCCGTCCGCACAGGAAGCGCATAGCGCATCTGTGTGGACATCACGCTGGGTGGGCCTTAATTGACCTGCCCATGTAAAATGGCACTGCACCTCCGATCAGGGGCATCGATAGGAAGTGCGTCTGCCCTTCAACTTCCCCCCTAATAGGGGGGAAATTTAGCCCTATGTGTAAACTCCTGTGATGTTACACTACATATTAGCATTATGCAGTGCATATTAATATTCAAAGTGCACAATAGTAAAATATGCTGCATAGTGTCCTTATTCAAAAGTTGAAGGAAGGAATAACCAGACATTATCAACTTTATTCCATCGTTTAAGGCATATTTCCTATTAGGTTTATTTCTAATAATATTATAAAGATGTTTTTAAAAATGAAACTGTACTAATTAGAGGGAAGCAAATATTTTGGATCATATTTTGCTTATTATGAAAGGTTTATTTCTCCATGACAATGCTTCGGCCAATCAGTGTTGACTGGCCAACCGACCAGCCCCCTTTTCTGTAGTATACATTGTTATGGTTGTTTGAAATTTGGCATTCTTGCATTTATCCTGGTGAGTGCAAGGCAAAAGTTTGGCAACTAATCTCTCTTTTCAGCAATATTAAAGGTGTATTTCATTAACTGCTTTAAAAAAAAATCAATTCGAAAACAACAGAAGACAAAAGCCTGGGAACAGTTACCAGTAAATGGAAGAGGTCTACATGTCAGCACTTACAGATGCTGTTCAATAGTTGTAAAGTTCACTAAACTGTGTCACATTCTAAGGGGAGAACTGTGACAGCTGCTGGCAGCTGTCCTAAACTATGAGTGAATTATAACAATATGAAAGATTATCCCAGCAGCTAAACAAATAATATTCAGCTATCCTTCATCCCTAAAGTGAAGCTTGAAAATATATTTTCAGGCCCTGAAATCTCAGCAGGTGGAAGAATCACTTCCTCAGGGTAGACAAATGTTAGTTCTTACCATAAAAGAGCTAACTTTTCATTATTAATCATGTGGAAAACTTAAGTCGAGAAGAGATCTATATTAATTATAAGTAAATTAAGCCTCTCATCGCCCTCAGCTTTGCCTCCTAATACTGGAATGTAAGCTTTCTAAACCAGTTAATATAATTGGCTGTAGGATCCAATGGGTCAATTGTCAATCCCAGCAAAACTTTATGTTTCTGACTGTGAGTGCACTCACACACACTCCGGTGGCATGAATATTTTAATAAAAATGTTGAACCACTGGTAACCTCTGTGTAAGTCACATATTTGCATATAAATTGCAGTATTGTACTTAGAATGTTTGTAGCATTGTACAACATACACAACAGTACCTGACCATGTTAATAAGTGTTACAGATTGAAGAAGAAAATGCCATTTGGTTCATCAATCTCATCTCTTCTGCAGATCATTATGCACAATACGTTTACATGGATCATACCAAACTGAGGGAACATTCTGCAATGCTCTCTTATTTTCTCCATGGAGGAAGTCTCTGAAACATCTACCTTCAACAATCCAAATTATTCATCTTTGACAAGTTTTTCTTGAAATGGGCAGGATTTTTTGGTCAGCGTGCGGGAGGGATCAGCGGGTCCGGGAGCGGCCGGGGAACAGACCACCGACCGCGATCGGCCCACGACCGCGATTTCATGCTGGTTGGCCAATTAGCGGCCAGCCAGCGTGCAGCGCACGCTGGAATGATCAGCGCTGCTGGGATGGGGGCAGGAGGAGGGTGGGCACTGACGTAAGTGCGGGTGTGGGCGAGTGCTGAACGTAAGCTCCCTGAAAGCAGAGAGCTGCCTTGAAGACTTGAAAACCAGTAAATAAAGTTTTAAAAACCATGAAAAAGAAGTCCATGCATCACAATCAGTCACCTGAACATTTACATGATAAAAATGCTGTCCATAGATCTTTATTATTTTTTAATAATGGAAACCTCGTCCCGCCCTTTGATGAGGTTTCACGAAAAATGTAAAGTCTACCTGGCCGATTCACACGTCTGGCAACTATAACATTGGACAGACCACGAAAATTCAGAGACAAATACAATCTTAATGACATTAACAGGCCTCTTAATTGTCGGCGGGTGGGCTTTTGACTTTCACGCGTGCCCGTCAACCGAAATATTCCGCTCGCCCCAATGTTATCGCGGCGATTTCACATCCGATCGGGTCCGGCACACCGACCTAAAAATTCTGCCCATTATCTGAGTCTCAACTTCTCTTCTCTTCTTGCTTAGCCTTATAGCTGAAAATCATAATGTTCTCACATTTCTTTGTTGCCTATTTTCTTCACTCTCCCACCCTGACATCGACACTGGATTTTAACTGAAGTCCCAAGGCAATCCATCTGTTCCTTACCTGTGGGCATTATTCATGTTTGAATCTTGATAATTTCACCGGGTTATTTTCCTGTTTCTAGTGTGGGCCTCATTGCTAAGTCCAGTCTTAATCTCAGCTGATGTCTGAAAGTGTATATTTCCAGCAAGAAATGTTATCGAATGATCGGAGAAGAATTGGAACCCTGGGCTATATCTTTCTTTCCTACCCTTATAGAATAAAGGATGCATTTACGCTGCAGCAACCCATCTGAGACCAGTAGCTGTTACCACTTAGTAGTTTAAGTTGCATCCAAGCAGAATTCTGTTAACGTTGCCTGGCCTCTTTTTGGTTGGACCTATCACTATTTTATTTAGAAAAGACCTCTGCCTGTGCCTGAACAAATCAAGATGAGAATGCCACCTCCAGAGAAGCCCACCCTCCCTTGGTTCAGAATCAGATCAACCTTACCTTTGGATTTGCACTCCCAGTTTAGTGTTGACAGTTACAATTATGAGATTTATAAGATAGTTATGTTTTGGGACTAATGTAAAACAAAGGGGGTCATGTGACCCATTCTGAAGTCTGCCTGACAGCAAGTCTGGGTGGTTTGATTGTTCGAGCTTAAAGGCGGCCCAGATTGTTTTACTGGAAAGAAGGTGCAAGGTGTTTACACTTGGAGACAATGGTAGCAGCCTTTGTGCTAACAGTGGATAACCTGTGAGTCTCCAAAGTACCAGAAAAGTGTTGAGAATGTGGTATTGTAAACAGTTGTTCTTTAAACTGTCCATTTAGTTCCAGGATGAAAGTTGGGCTCTAACAGATAGCTAATTAGTATCCCTCCCCGGACACAAGGTTCATGTGTCTTAGAAATGGGTTTTGAGAGGGGAAGAATTTCTAAGATATCCCTGAAAATTCACAGGCATAGTTAGTCTGCCAAGTGCTGGAACAGAGGACCAGCCAGAGACCAAAAGTCTCTATGGTTCACCATAGGGAATATGGCTAGACGCTGTTGCTCAGATTAAAGGACCAAATTTGTGAGGAGTCAAATGAGGCTAGAAGATCCACCTAGCTTGCCCTAGAGTGAGGATCTCCAGTAATACTCCCACTGTGAAGGACAGTCTGGGGTTAGAAGTTACAGGTTGAGCAAGGGAAAGGACAGAAGTAAAACCTTGGGAGCCAAGAATCATTTGGGCGAATTCTGGAAGAATTGAATGTCTGCTGAAAGGACAGTGTAACATTCCTGTGAAGTGTGTCCTTTCGGTTGTGGTAAAATAAAACAGGAGGGTATTCGTTCTGTGGTTTAAAGTATAAGTTGCCTCAAAGGAAGATGTTTAGTCATTAGTGCTTTTAGTCTTTTGTTACAATAAATGCCTTAAAACATAAAATTTTGTTGCGTCATCATTTTAGCTATTAACTGGAAGTTTAATCAATTTTGTTAAAAGTTATTGGTTTCTATGGAGATGGCAACATGGTGCAAGGTGGTAACGCTTAAACCTGCAATATTAATGTACCCCATCACTAACTCTAACAACTCCACCAACAGTTCAGCTTTAATCAGCTAACTGCACATCTTATGGAAGGGCTAGTAATTGAATAAGCTTGCTGAATCATAGAGGAATCTCAACCCCATTGATAATCTAATATTTATCAAGCTCTTTTTTTGAAAATGCTGATTGGCACTAAATTATTATGATTAACAGGAGGACAAAACACACATTTTAATATATTTAAGTTGAACTGTGAATCTCTTTATGATGAGCTGTTTTTTCAGAAGTGGCAGGCCAGTTAACCCTTTGGAAATATTTTCATCACAATTTCCAAATGTCTTCTACCAGGAGACTGCTCAAGGTAAAGCACTTTGGATTATTTAGTCCAAACTAATAGTTTTGCGGAAGTATATAGGATTAAATATTTTTATTATTCACAATGGCTTAACAGTTTCCCATGTCTGGGTAATCGAGATAAACTGCACAACTGACTAGCCTGAAAGGCTAAGAGAAATATCCTGTCAACACCCCTTTGTCCTTTTGTCTATGACATCTTTGGCAGTCTCTTCTTGGCCTCCACTTATCATTGGCCCCCTATCGAGCTCTCCTGTCCCACCCCCTTCTATCAGCTTATATTTTATCTCATTTCTATATGTCTTATTTCTGAAGAAGGGTCATTCGGACTCGAAACGTCAACTGTATCCCTCTCCACAGATGCTGTCAAACCTGCTGAGTTTTTCCAGGTATATTTGTTTTTGTTAAGAGAAATATTTTATTGACTGAAGTTACCGACAGGGCAAATGATCTGCCATCAAGGAAATTCACTAAGACACTGATATGTCTGGTACATTTCATGTAAAATTGTAGTATATAGGGTGCAAGCTGCACCACACACACAGTAAGTGCACAAATTTACAGGACTGCATCAAATTACCACCTGTGATTATTAGGCACAAGTGCAAAAGTTTTCATTTCATCCACTTCTTCCACCTATCCAGTAGTCCATTAAATCTTCCCCCTTTTTTAATAGGGAACTGGAAAATCTGTTCCTACCCTTAGCAACTAAACATTCAGACCAACTGACACAGACTTCAGTGATGCCATGGTAAATGACGAGACTTGACATCCTGGCTCACAGTGTCACTTCCAGGTCCAATAGTGTCCAGCAGTGACAGGATGTGACAAGGTCACAAAGAATTATAACCTAATTCCTCAGGTGGAATGCTGCTTTTACACTCTATCCCATATTACTGTGAGTTGGCTTCAAAATCAGTGTTGCTTTAGATCTGGTCAGTTTCTCAATGGGTGGGTTAAGTTAGAATTACAATACAGTACAGATGCATAAAATACTTCCAATATGTCTTTCAAGCAGCTATTCAATGTGATCAAGAAACTATTACTCTGATGAAAGGTCATGACCTGAAACCTTAACTTAGTTTCTCTCTCCACAGATGCTACCTGACCTGCTGAGTATTTTCGGCATTTTCTGTTTTACTTCAGATTCCAGCATCTATAATATTTTGCTCATGGCTTAACTGTTACTCATTTGCCCAGCAGAAGGAAATCAATTTTCCCATTTCATAAGTTTCACCCTTGAATATGTCACGAAGATGTGACTGGTGAGTGATATCAATCTGTAATTGCATCGGCTGATCAAACAGACATTGAACTGCTTAAAAAGGACTTAATAAAAAAGACACTGATGTAAAATTGCTGCCACAAGTCACCTGACATCTGGTATTGCATGTTGGCCAGCTTCTGAGAAGTTCCAATGAGAATCACAATTCAGGCATGCTACAACATCCTTCTCTGGAATTTCACATCTGATGAGGTCAATAACTACTTCAAAAGTATTTACTGAAAATGGTGCTGAGCCTCACATTTGCCCCTCCAAAAGGGTACCTCTCAAGTGCAGACAGAAAGTCTACTGGGGCAACAGCTACAAGGAAAGGTGCTTTTTTCCTATCTCATTAAGATGGATAATGGATATTCAGGGATTAATAGCTGGGACATTGCAGAATCTAATCACCCCAACCAGGAAAAAAAAAGTCAGTTCAGACATCAACTAACCCAATATCTTCCGAAATTACTAAGGGGAAATAGGGGTCATGTGCCTGAAGTAGCCATTTTTGAAATCTCTTTAACACAGCATGTAAGCTGCTAAGTCAGTAGTCTGGAAAAGCTGCCAATGAAGCAGCAACAAGCTCCCTTCTCGTCTCTCCCGAACAAGTTAAGACCCTATCTCTTACAGTTTAAAAATCCAGCACAGAGAACTTATCATCGAAAAGAACCTCAGGTGCAAACATCATTGATTTCTGGAAAAGACTGATTACATTTTTAAAAAGAAATGGTCTCCAGTAATTGCAGTTAGACATAGATTTCCAGCCCTGGAACTTCGAGTTCACCATGAAAAAAAATCTGTCGCAACCAAGGACTCATAAACAGTGAACTCTTCTTTTCACCTTTCAGCATTGAACTTTAATTTGGCTAAGAAAATAACTACTAACAGTATAACTTGTTAATTTTTTATGCTTTTGTGTGGGCCAAATGGCCTCCTTCTGTGCCATTAAGATTCTGTGTGTGTGAATATGGGTTGCGAAGGTTGAGACGCCGATTTACCATTTTAAATATTTTGATATCTTTACCTGGCTGGGTTTTTACCTCAATAAAAATGGACCCCACTTTGTTTTAAGCTCAAGGAAACCTGCCAGACTTGTTCCTTTGCAATTAGCACATAAATGGTTAAGTAAAGACATTGAGTAAATACCTTCATCCTTGGCATGGTAAATTAGGGGGATCATTTGTACCCTTCCTCACGTGGCCACTACAAATATGTAACTATTTTCCAGCTGTAGCAGAGAGTGGCCTCCATTCTTGTTGCACTTTACTGGCTCACTGACTTAAAAAGATTACTATGTCTGCTCACACTTATATTGAGCTCAGAGTGCACTGCGAGCTGCCAACTGACCAACAGGGGAGATCAGTGCCGGTTGCTGAATCCACTAGTGGTGCTCTGATTCTTTGGGGAGTGACAATCTGGAATTTGTATCAGATTCCCTATCACCAACCAAGGGAGTAAATACTCATCAACTTATAACTGACAATTAAATTTCGAGAGGTACAGTTGCTGTCCACATGCAGGACATGTATTGAAGCAAGCGGCCTCTGTTGTATATTTTGAGAAGACCAAAGGAAAGCTAAGTCAGGTACAATACAGGTTGGGGTGTTTCTGTGCTGTATATTCTATGTGACAAAATCTGTTCCCACAGGAGAGCTGAAGGCACAGGTTTCAGAGTGAACATTGCAAATGTGACAGCTTATCACTGACCCACCTCTGCCCACCCACGCCTCCGTCCCCCTCCCAAACCTCTGTAACCTTCTCCAGGCCTACCAGCTTCAAGACACCTGCACTCTTCCAATTCTGGCCTCTTACGCATTCCCAATATTTTTCACTTCACCATTGGCAGTCGTCCCTTCAGCTGCCTCAGCCCTAAGCTCTGGGATTCTTTTTCTAAGCCTCTTGACCTCTCTTTCTCTCTTCGGTTAAGAAGCTGCATAAAGCTGATTTCACTACCTGTGAATGTCTCCCTACTGACTAGCTGTCAGTTTTTTTTTTGATAACGCTCCTGTGGGACACTTCATGAACTTAAATGCAAGTAATCGTCGCTACGAGAAGCACCATTTCAAAACCGTCTCCAGGGACTCATCCAAGAGAAGTAACTTATTGCTTTTCACAGCAAGAGATGCAGTTCAAAAAACCTTGAACAGAGATGTGGCTGGGTAGCTCCCTCTAAGTGATTGGCTTTAGAAATGAGTTTGACAACCTCCAGCATGATAAAAGGCAGTTGCAAAAGGGTCCAGCCCCTGTTGATGAGCCTTTGCGGACATTCCCTCCTCCTCGTTATTGGCCCAATTTACAACTTGACCCATCGCAGATGAGAGTTCAAACCAATTATTCTCTGACCTTGTACCCAGTCCAGATTTAAGTGGTCTAATGATCCTTTCGTGCTGAGTGGGAGTCACTTCCTGAAAACACTGACAGCATTTCAAGGAGGCAAATCCTAGTTCGGGGGTGGGTGGTGGTAGTGTGGGCCACATAGATAAAACGATGAAAAAGAACCACACGCATACATTTCCTGTACTCAATCAAGAGTTTAAAACTGGAAGCTGCACTTACTAACCCACAAAACTCAGGAGGGATGCACTGGAAAACTTATCTGGCAATAAATGCAGACATTGTTCTGTTGTGGTGGAACAGCAGATAGCATCACCAGCTGGATGAAAAGGATCTGACGATCAAGAGCATACTTTATTTCATATTTTTACAGAATGAAAGGTTCTGAGATGAGGAGAAAGTCAACAAATTCCCTGCCCAAGAATACAACATTTTACAATAAATTGTTTTCTGGTGCAGTTATACATATTGGTGCATATGCCAAATCTGTATTATTTCGTAAGAGATTTGGTTCTGATAATCTAACCCTTTGAATACTATTCAACTGTGTGGGAAATCCAGCTGAAAATTATATTTCAATTCATTTTTGGATTATGTATTTTCCATTTTCAAATTTTAATTTTACCACAATTTTTACCGAATGTTCTTATTATTTAATTTGGCCCAGGTCAATACTTTCGTGTCAGTATTTTTTGTTTTTTAAAAGCCAAATGGTAAAATTATTAGTGGATTATTTAACAATTTGATATTCATGTCTTCGTATCCACTTTACTTTGTCTCTCTATATAGATCACTTTAGGTGGAACCATCCCAGATTTTCACTAAATGTGGTGGTTGGGAAAAAGGATGCAATGGCAGGTTTTCACAGCATATCATCCTATTCCCGCCTCATTAATTATGCATTCCCAGTAAACATGCCAGGTCCTTGGATTCGCCCGCCCTGCTGTCACCTCAGGCCTTCAGTAAACCAGGTACCAAATTTAAAGGCTGCCCCTTCAAAGGGCTCACACTCTTCAAGGGATAGGAAGCTGCTGGGACTGATGGATCCAAAGGGAGGAAACACGCAGCCTCCAGATTTAGCGACATCTCCCTGAAGCACCTTTTGGATACAGTGGAGGCCCACCACGATGTCCATTACCCTCGCTCTGGGCGAAGGCCAGCAAGCAAGGTTACCAATCCAGCATGGGATGTGGCGGCAGTGATGGTCAGTGCCAATGCCTGCAAAAGAGGACAGCCATCCAGTGCAGGCAGAGAATGAATGGTCAAATCCATTCCACCAGGGTGAGTCATTCTTCTCACCACTCTCAACCCACACACCCACAAACCCGTCACACATACACAGGGATCTCACACCTCAAGGTCATCACTAACTCTCACACACACCCTCCCATCTCCATCAGGCTCATATCCTCTGGAGCTCACATCCTCATCCTGTCCATGGTTCCACAAACCACACAAACATTCCACGCAGTGCCATGCGTCCTGCTCACTCTCCCTCCACGGGCAGGATTTTACCTTCATTGGGTGGGAGCGGCGGTCAGGCCCACGAGTGGCCACGAAATGGACTTCCATCCGCGATCGAGCCCCGACCATGATTTCACGCTGCTGGGCCAATTAAGGCCTATCCAGCGTGAAACACGACTCTTCACTGGTCAGCGAGCAGCTTGTGGGGGCGGGGGCCTGGAGGCTGCTGGGTCCAATCGCGATCCGGCGGCTGCTTTAAAAGCAGCTCAGGCAGCCCCTGGAAGGCTACAGAGAGGATGTTCCCTGAGTCGGTACTATGGACCCAAGAGCAGCTGGACACAACAGGCGGGAGGGCAGGCTGGGTGGGGACTCCTTCCCCCCACACCCCACTTCTCTGATGAGTGCCTTGCCCTTCTCCTGGAGGAGGAGGCTGCCAGGAGGGACACCCTTGTCCCAAAGGGTGGGACGAGGAGGCTACTGCACCTCACCAAGAGGACATAGGAGGAGGTGGCAGTGCTGATCAGCAATCGTGACATGGTGAGGCGCTCCTGGGTGCACTTCCAGAAGCATTTCAATGACCTGCTGTGCTCCAGAAGGGTCAGTACCACGTTGGCATGGATCAGTGTGCAGATGTGTTAAGGTCTGGCTGCTCTTCCCCGCCCCATGGAGCTCAGGGGTACTAGAGTCTGAGTGCCATCTGTCAATGACGCTGGAGCTGGTCAAGGGGGTGAGCCCTGGCTGCTTGGTCTTGTGGCTAGAGAGCCACAACTCGGATGTGCCCTGCCGGGTGCTCCTCAGCTGGGGTTGGCCAGGCTGCAGTGGCACTGCAGGTAGAGAATGGACCAATCAATGTTCCTCTGTCCTTTCAGGAAAAGACGGCCCACAACAATATAGAAAGGTTGCAACTAGCGGAGGCCCCGATAGCCTCCTAATTCTCTCGAGGTATGAGCAAGACTCCCTTGAGCTCGAGAGTTGGCACGACCCACGCGCAACCAGGTGAGGGTGCCAGGCGAAGGTAAAAGTGCAGTGCAAAGAGGCGAAAATTTCAGTTCGTGCAACCATTCTAGTGCAGTTTTTTCATTGATGTGAGCCTCAAACCTGGAGTCCCCATTGATCATTGGAAGATGAGGGCACCACGATGCAGATCTCTGTTGTCTCAACAAGGTGCCTGGCATGCACAGTGACAGCATGATGACTTAAACAAATGACATGTCATTCTTCTTTTTAGGTTTGCCAGCAGGCATTTGATCTCCAAGCCCCGAAGAGCCACCCCAACACTGGAGAACCACTGGGCATCACTGTCACCTGCGTCATACCTGCTCTCTGAAACAGGCACCAGCGCAGATACCAGCACCTCGGTGGGTATTAGATTGGCGGCTAGTATCTCATTGCACGTTGATGGGGGCACTTCACAATTGCTTAATGTGCAGGTGGAGGCAGGGAGTACCCCAGGGCGCTAGCAGAGGACTGCTGAGGACCAGGATGATGCTCAGTCGAAGGCTAATGATGAGCCTCAGGAGTCCATTAAGAGGCAGATGCTGGAAGTCCAGTAAGGCGTGCGGGAGGACCTGGCAGAGATCCATGAGGGTGTGCATGCCATGGTCTCCATGATAGAGGAGTCCATTTGGAGTGTGAGCACTGCATTGACTGCCACGATCGCACGCACTGCCTCCTCCACTGAGACAGTGTTGACTCTCATGGAGAGGGGGCTCCAGGGACAAAATGAGGGGTTCCTGGGGTTGCGCTCAGGCCTGCTGCCATCATCCAGAGCATGAGCTGCCTGTCATCTCTGTGGGCTCCTCTCAGGGCGCTCTGGATGATGGCAGCAGCTCCACCACCCCTCCGCCAGCGACTATGGCATCTAATGAGGCTGCAGCAACTGGGCAGATGCCAGCCATGGCACTGGCTGCTCCCTCCCAGGCAGGGCCAGCACAGGCTCCACTGGCCAGAGGACGGCTGCCAAGGTCATCAAGGCCAACAACACAGCAGAGTGAGCAGCTGTCTCCAATGCCGGTGCCAGCAAGGGGGGCACCTTGATGCAGCTCGCGCAAACGTAAGTTAAAGGCACCATGAGCACAAGAGGAAAAGGTCACAGGTGATTTTATGTTCATTTTTGTTTACTTTATGTATACTGGTTTGAGATTGAATACCAGGAACATTTCTGTTAAGATTATTGAATTGTCAGAATGACATAAATTGCGTTTTTGTCGCCAAAATGCTTCACCTCTTTATTTCATTGGTGCGGGGAATGCCAGTATGTAATGTTGGACATAGGTGGCTCTGAACTTTATTGCACAGACACTGAGTGTTCTTTGTGTTGAAATGAAAGGGTCCTTTCAGAATTTCGGGATGGAGGTGGCAGCCCTGGCATGCGTTTGTAGCTGATCTTTGGTAGCCTAGCTGAAGGAGCATTGGATCAAGGCGTCCCTGCCTCCGTGGAGGTTACTGAGGTCTGGCTCCATGCCCTCAGCATTCTCCTCACCGTGCTCCTCTTCCGACTCACTACTGGACTCATCCTCTGTGGCCTGTGCAGCTGTGACAAGATCCTCTTCCTCCAGTGGGTCCCCCCTTGCCAGTGCCAGATTGCGGAGAGTGCAGCATGTAACCACGATCAGTGACACCCGCTCTGGGGGGTAATGTAGTGCTCCCTCTGAATGGTTCAGGCATTGGAAGCGCATCTTGAGAAGACCTATGACCTCCCAACCATCACCCTTGTGGAGGCATGGCTCATATTGTAACACTTCTCTGCCTCTGTTCTTGGGTGTAGGAGAGGCGTCATGAGCCAACTCTTCAACTGATAGCCCTCATCATCCAGAAACCACCCATCCAGTCGGGCTGGAGCACTGAAGAGCCTCACACCTGGGAGAGTGTCTCAGGAAGTAAGCGTCATGGGAGTTGCCAGGATACCTTGCACAGACTTGTAGAATCTGCATCCTATATCACACACTATCCGAACGTTCATGGAGTGAAATCCCTTCCTGTTGATGAAGGCACCCAGCTCACCTGCTGGCGCCTTGATGGCCTCGTGTGTGCAGTTTATTGCGCCCTGGACGCGGGGGAACACAGCAATCACTGCAAAGCCTCTGACTCACTCAGCCTGGCTGACCTCGTCCGTACGGTAGAGAATAAAGGTCAGGACCCACCTGAACAGAGCTTCTGTCACCACTTTGACACAACTGCGGACAGCTAATTGGGAGACTCCCCCCTGAGCCCTGCAAAGAGCCTTCCAACTCATCATCAGCAGAAGGAACATCACGCAGAGCTGCTGGAAGCCCTCAACAGAGTGGCACATGAGTCGGACGAATGCGTCCAACTGCTCTCTGATGAAGTGGTGCCCATATGTGCATATATGGAGGGCTTCATGGGAAGGATGACAGATGCCATGGAGACTCTGGTCCAGAAGAACACAGAGACGTGTGCAGACCTGCACTCCATTGCAGTAGCCATGGGTGAGTAACTGCAGTGGCTATGTGAGAGGGAAACAGGCCACCTCAACATCCCTCCAGTTGCTCCTTCCTCTCAAGGAGTCAAGCTGGGGCCCTCAGGCACCCGAAGGGAGGAGCAGCAGCAGCTGGACACCCCTGGATCATCTACTCAGGAATCTCAGAGGCTGTCCTCTCCCTCCGAGTCCCCTTTGCCTGTGAACCCCTCAACCTCATCCTCTGTTACCGCAGAGGGAGCAGCTGCTCACAGGACAGCCAAAGCAAGCCGGGGCCTTCAGGGCCTCAGCTGTCCAGAGGACCCACACTGAATTCATCAGAGACAACGGGGTTAACCATTCCACAGGCTGTCTCCACCCTTGTTGTGGATGTTGGGGCAGCACCTAGAAGAAGTGGTAGGCCTAGAAGGTTTAAGAATTTCCAATCACAATTGGTTGCACGGGTGAGCACATTTTGTCACTTTATAATCTGAAAATATATTCACTTCCATTGGATAATGTGCCATGGTGTCTTTCAGCTTCATTGGCAGGCTTCACAAGTCCTCCTCCTGTATCCGCCCCACCCCTCTCCACCTTCCCCCCCCCCAAAACTCCACTAGCAGTTCAGCTGCATATAGCTGGCCCACAGGTGATTCAGGAGGGAGAAGTGTATGTAGCGTCCGTGTGGCAGGGCCTTTCAGAGCCTTGTGCAAACATTCTCCCACGCACATGGAGTCTTCCTCCATCACACTCATCTCAATGTCCCGTGCATTCTCAATGCCTACAGGGGTTCTCTTTCAGTTGTCCATCTGAGCTGACCAGCATCTCCGTCCATCCACTGATCACATTGCCCTGCAGCATCTGTGCCCACCCAATCAAGGCTCCTTTCACTTTCGATTTTACAAGATGGTTGTTTTAAGTATGTCTTCTCCTGTCCCATCCTTTCCCCTCCCCCAATCATCCATTTCCTTTTCCCCATCACTGTTGACCACCTCTGGCATCACCTTCCACCTCCCATCATCACCTACCAGCCACAACCATTTTCTTTCCAGGAGGTCCAGGTGAACGTGTACATTCCCTATCTTCTTGAGAATCCCACCCCCATCCAAATTGACCTCCCCGCTTTTCACCTTCCCACCCTAGGGTCCGTGTCTTCCTCTGAGTCCCCATCAACCACCCTCGCTGGCCCTTCTCCCACTACCATCGCATCCTCACCCTACCGGCTCACTTTGCTCTCTCTCATTCTCACCATTCCCCCCTACCATGCCCACCCTCAGTTCGCTCCCCAGGAGGCAGTCATCGACTCCACAGACCGCTCCCTTGCACGTTCGCCTGGATATCCCTCCTATTACCCCTTCCTTCACCCTTACTCTTTCCTCCACTCTAACCCACTCCTCCTCCTGGATTCCTTCCCCCATCCAAACACCTTCCTCCCCATGGATTCCTTCACCCCTCCCAACTCCTTCCTGCCCCTGGACTTCTGCCCCCCTCCGAGCTCCTTCCTCTTGCCGAAGTCCTTCCCACCTGAGCTCCTTCCCTTACACCTTCTTCCCCCCTTACACCTACCTCCTTAGTTGCCACATTCTCCCCCTTACACCCTCCTTCCCCCATACTCCCTCCCCTCCAACATCATCCCGTGACATGTTCATGCCCCCCTCCCAACCTCTCCATCCCTTCAACAATCCAGAGCAGACCATGGCCAAGACACTGATGTTCCGAAGCAGATCCGAGACATCAATGGTGGCCTTCCACCTTCTTTAAGCTGTTGCACGGCAGAGCCATGTTCAGAGCCCACCCAACATGCGATGCACCTGTTCCTCCAGGGTCCGGTAGCCGTAGTGCTCCAGCATCTTTCGCTCCTTGTACATCCGCAATGTGAGCAAGGCCCTAACGGTAAGTCCCAACTTCTGCACATCACACTTGTCAAGACGGGTTCTGGGCTGTGAGCGGTAAATTTGACGTGGCAGGGATGATTCCAGCGAGCAATGCTTATAATTAGATGCAGATGTATTAAAATGACGTTCCCAATGTGCAGCGGTGGGAAAGGCCCCATTGGCGGGCAGAGCAGACGATCGCAAACTGGTTTCATGATGTTGTGAAACTGATTTTTGGCCTTCCTGCCATATTGTCCACTCACACCTACTATGACACCAAACCATAACGGGGATGGAAAATTCTGCCCTTGTTTCCACTTCCTCTGCCACACAAGCCAATGCAAACAACAAGGGTCTTGAAATAATGCCATGGAGCACTGAAGTATGAACATGTAAACAACACTTTACTTCACTAAACAGCAACCTTCACCAACTTACACAAGTTGATGTCCCTGTTAATGTGATATCGTGCAAGTATTTAAAGAGCCCAAGGTGTCATTTTAAGAACAATGTTCTACTCCTATGACCACTCATGTTGACATGTCGTGAACATGCTTTCTGTATTCCTACTATTAATTTTCACATTTCAGAACTATTCTTGTTAATAAATACATGTATGACTTGTAAGGCATGGTAGAATATACCTATTTTACTACAGAACCAATGGAAAAATAATGAAATTCTTAGACTTGAGCAAGTTCCACCAAAATGGCTGTAAAATTTATGTATCAAAAGAACATTTAGTAAGCAGTATTAAGAATCGAACAGGAGCTTTCTATAAGACATAGGAGCAGAAGTAGGCCATTCAGCCCATCAAGTCTGTCCGCCATTCAATGAGATCATGACTGATCTGATAATCCTCAATTCCACTTTCCTGCCTTTTCCTCATAACCCTCAATTCCCTTACTGATTAAAAATCTGCCCATCTCAGCTTTGATATACTTAACGACCCAGCCTCTACAGCCCTCTGTTGTAAAGAATTCCACAGATTGACTATCCTCTGAGAGAAGAAATTCCTCCTCAACTCTGTCTTAAATGGGTGAGCCCTTACTCTGAGATTATGCCCTCTGGTCATAGACTCTCCCACAAAGGGAAACAACCTCTCAGCTTCTACCCTGTCAAGGCCCCTAAGAATCTTATATGTTTCAATAAGGTCACCTCACATTCTTCTAAACTCCAATGAGTACAGGCCCAACCTACTCAACCTCTCCTCATAAGAAAATCCCTCCATACCCAGGATCAACCTAGTAAACCTTGTCTGGACTGCTTCCAATGCCAGTATATCTTTCCTTAGATAAGGGGACCAAAACTGTTCACAGTATTCTAGGTGTAGTCTAACTAGCACCTTGTATAGTTTTAGCAAGACTCTCCTGTTTTTATATTCCATTCCCTTTGAAATAAAGGCCAAAATTCCATTTGCCTTCCCTATTACCTGCCAAAGTTGTATGCTAGTTTTTTGTGATTCTTGCACAAGGACTCCCAAATCCCTCTGTGCTGTAGTTTTCTGCAGTCTTTCTCCATTTAGTTAATATTCAGCTCCTCTATTCTTCCTGCCAAAGTGTATAACCTCACAATATAGTCCATCTGCCAGGATCATGCTTATAAACTGTATTTGCTTATGCCCAATTAATACTGCAAGTCTGAACGCAGAACTGAACCAAAAACCTGTCAGCATGAAAACAATGGCCTGGATTTTGCATCGATAATAATGGTGAAGCTAACAACATTCACCGTTACGATGGAGTAAATCATATTGCAACTTCCAGAGTACACACATAGCAGTTGAATGCCTAGTTTGAGCTATCCTGCTCCTCAACAGGTTGCTACTTACATTGTGTACAGAAACCAAAAAAGAGAAGGAAATAAAGATAGGCTTACAAGAGAGAGATCAGAGACAGAAAGAAACGTGATTTTTAAAATAAAATCGCCAACACTTATTTTTTTCTGAAGAAATGGGCTTCCAGCCTTGTAAATATATGCTCCCTGGTTCAGACTCCATGGGTGGAATTTCACGGCCCCGTCATGGCGGGGCAGGACTGTAAAATGTGAGGAGTCATTCAAAACCCCATTGGCTTTGGCGGAAATTGAAGGTCCTGCTGGCGGGAGGGGCTGTAAAATTCATCCCCATGGCTCATTGAGGATTCTTCAATCTGATTGGTTGATGAATCATGTAGTTGCAAGGTACCACTCAAATGCCTGCAAAATATCTCTGTGCAGTTGCAAGTGTAGTGAATAGCAAGCGCTATCCCTTCACTGTTTCCTGCAGAAATCGGACTAACATGAAATAAATGTAACCGTGAAGTTCTTTTCAAGTAAGCTCGCCTCTGGGTCAATTACAAGCTACAAAAGTCAAATTCGGAGAGCTGTCTCTATAAACACAATCAGTTGATTAATGACCAGAACACGGCACTCTCATCTCAGCCCTGCACACAGCTTGCCCACCACATCTGCTCTCTTCTCTGAATGTACAGTCACAAGTGCCAAACAGGTTAGGAGGACTTGTACTTGCACATATCAACTTCTGAGTGCATTTTCAGACATAATCTTTAGACATGAATCTAAAATGGATAGATCAGAAACCTCATGCAAAAAAAACTACTGTTTTTTTTTGCCCTTGTTCCTTCATTATTTCCATTCCCATTTCTGCAACATCAAAAAAGATTTAGCTGCGTTTGTATCGACTAATCCAAATTTCAACTTTACACCCTTTTATATTAGCAAAATTGAATGACTCTCTCTTTCATTACCCCTTGCTTGCTTTAACTTTAGCCCCATTTATGTTTTCTTCCTTTAAGCAGTGACAATTCCTCATGCTGAAAGGTTGGTAAAGCAATCAAAATCATGACCTCTGCCAATGCTTTTGTACTTGATATTATCTGTTGTACATGAGAGCAGATCGGATCATGTCCTTACTGGAGGCATGTTTTACCTTCCATCAATACCTTCACCATGTCGTCTTGGGGTTGATCAGGAAACCTGGGAAACATCTGGTACAAGCAAATCGAAAACACTATACATCAGCACATTAGTATGTTGGGCCACTTCTTGCTTCCTTATTGATATTTCCTTTCCCTTGATCACTATGTTCTTTCACTCAATTCTTGTGCTGTAATTAGCTTTCCACAGAAAATCTAATAGAATTTGAGATTCTTATTTACTTAGTCCTGAAAAAGATTAAGGCTTCAAACCACAACTGCAGCACAATATTCTGCAAGGATTTGCAACCTCTTTCCAAAATAAATATTACTTAACCCTTGATTTAAGCCTTCTGAAAATGACAGGTATACCATTGAAATGGAGAAACCTAACATTTATTTATGAAATCTTCGTTAATACCCAAATTGGGGTTTCACTAAGGCAAAGCACAAAACCTGCAAAGTATTCTAAAAATAAATTTCCTACTATTAAATGTCAACCTGATCTGTTTTCAGGGTAGAGGATTGGGCGGGTGGCCCGTTTTTCCCCCCCAAAAAAGCTTTCATTGTGCTCGTTAATCAGGGAGCAGGAAAGGAGAAAGAAAACATAAATGTTGTCATGAACTTGAATGAGTTACTGTTTGTGTGAAAGATCCAAGAGATAGGCTTGGCTGGCTTAACTTTTGATATGATCAAAATGAACAAATGTCAAGGAATGTCATGTGTTTTTCATCTTCTCAGATGTGTTAACTTCCCTTAATAATTCAATTGAAAGACGTATACCAATATACGTGGTCAACCCTATGTATATTACAACAGAAATATCCACGATGGCCGTCATTCACTCAAATTACATGTACCTTTCCCAAGCCAATTAACCTCCAGCTCAAACATCTCCAATTCTTTCCCAGTATTGGAAAAGATACCATGTGAGGGCCATTTTACTCCTTATCTTTGGGACCATAAGGTCTATTGATTACGGAAAGGGACACAATTGGGCCTTTAATCAGTATGAAATGTTGGTGGGCAATTAAGTCACCTACCTGCTCTGGAGCCATTGCGAGCTAACCTGCTGAGATTTTCATCTGCACTCTTGAATAGGTGGCTAGACACCCACTCAGAGCTGTAAGGGTCCTTTATAAACACATGTATGTTGAATCCTGATGACACCATCAGGAGCTGACTGCAATTTTTACTACATGGCGTGAGTGAATTACCCACCAGATCAGCCAGTGAGGAAGTGGATCGGAGTGACCCAGAAAGTATTTGCTTATTTATTTATTTATTCTTGTGGAACCAGGAGGAGCAGGAGCATAACTTTTCTTTGTTGAGATCTACCTCCCTTACCTCCCCATTACGAAGATCCTATGAGAAAGCCCAGAGGCCAATCCTGCTATTCAGCTAGTCTGGGCCATTCCAATTACTGCAGTTCCTCACCAACTTCCTGCCCAGGATATAAATGGGTTAAAAAAATCTGATAAGTGCTTTTTTGCTGGAGTGCATGAAATTTTAACATATACCAAAATTCACTCAACAAAAAACGACTGACAGTTAGAATTAGGACCACGAATTACACGTAAGGTCTTAATTCATATATAAAACATGAACTGTTCTAATTCTGCCACTTACACACAATTATAAACTGCACATTTATTCAGAGATGTTTATGACAAACTAGAACCTCCAGCGTTGACTAGACAAGATTAAACAGGTAACGCTCACCTTCATTCTAAAAGAAGCTTTCAAAGAGAACATATTAACATTAGGAAAAATAGAGAACCATTGAGTACGGGATCACTTCAGGTTCTAGGCAAAGCCAAATGAAATGCACAATTAAAATATACATGTACACTGATGACATTCAGTTCTACCTCATCACCACCTCTGTTGACCCCTTCACTGCCAGTGCCACTGACATCCATAAGTGGGTGTGCAGAAATTCCCTCCACTTACATATTGTGAAGATTGAAGCCATTTTCTTCAGCCCCACCACCAACTCCACTCCCTAGTTCAGCTACTTACCTTTTTCTAACAACTGTCTAAGGCTGAAACAGACTGTTTGCTGTTTGTTATATATCACTCAGAGATGAGCTTCCAACCACATATTCACACTGTCACTAAGACTGCCTATAATCTATTTCCACCTCTGTAACATTGCCTGATTCTGCCCCGCCTCAGCTCTTCTGCTGCTGAAAATCTTCATCCATACCTTTACCTCCAGACTTGACTATTCTAACACACTACTGACCAGCCTGTCATACCGTACCATTTGTGAACTTGAGGTCATCCAGAACTCTGTAACCAGTGTTCTATCTCCCACGCTAGCTCACCTACACTGGCTCCTGGTTAAGTAATGCCTTTTTCAAATTTTCATCCTTGTTTTCAAATCCCTCTATAGCTGGTCTCTGACTACCTCTGTAATCTCCTCCATTCCTGAATACATAATGACCTTCGGAGGTTAAATACCAAGGAGGTTCTCGACCTCCTGAGGTATTGCCTTATGTACCTGGCTTCCCAGGTTGCATGCTGTACCATCCCAACAAATAACTAAATAGGGAGCCACCTGCAGGCTTTTCTTTAATTTTAAGGAAGTTTCCTGTACATAGAGACAGTGTCAAGGATGACTTCCCGATGAAGCTACGAGTGTACAAAACAGCAAGCAAAAGATTTGACTAACAAAAAGCCCCAAAAGATATGAGTCTCTATGTAATTGTAACTCATCTTTAAGAACGTAACATCACCCGTTTTCGCTAGTATTCCTAGTTTATTTTTAAATAATGGCATAAGCTTGATTAGTGAACTCTTGGGTGGAAATAACAGGCTTTGGATCCAATGATGCTGCTCTGGTCTAAACTCAGTTACATGGCTGCACCTTGCTACAGCAGGCACACCTTGCA
Source organism: Carcharodon carcharias (assembly GCF_017639515.1). Classification (NCBI taxonomy): domain Eukaryota; kingdom Metazoa; phylum Chordata; class Chondrichthyes; order Lamniformes; family Lamnidae; genus Carcharodon; species Carcharodon carcharias. The sequence continues at coordinate 139,114,366 of NC_054474.1, forward strand.
CCCCAGGTCACTTGTGGGCAGAACTGAGGGCAGATCTTTAATGGGGTGTGATGCTTGCTTCCCCAAAATTGTACCCTTTAACAATCCCCGAGGGCTAGAGTCTTAAAAACTCACTTAAAAATGTTTCCTCACATTATGCATTAGTTTTCAATAAAATGATAAAGCACATGGAATCTTGTAGCATTTTTTGATCTGTTGTACAAACACAGATATATTTCAGACCACACAGCAGGCAATAAGCAATAGGAAATTAGCACAGCTGCTGAAACACCACAACCTTAAATAAACTACAGTGAACCAGAAAAGGCTTATACGTACCCTCTTAAAGAAAATAATCAATATAAAGACATACTCAATAAAGATTAACTGATGGCCTTCAAATATTAAGCTTAAAAAAGAACACAAATAAATTGAGAACTTCTACCCATTAAAGTGATGCTGTTAATATTACTGTGTTATCTATAAATTCAGTACCAAGTGTGACTTGAAATCACTGAAATATTACTGAGAGGTGTTAATGTGTTTAAATGAAGTTGTCTAATATTTTAATCAAGGTGTCAACTTGATGAAAATAAGAGGTTAGGCCTTAATTAAAATATCTGAGAAAGGAATTCGAACCATGTTCATTACTAACGCTGCACAGAATCAGATTGCAGGAATGATAGTCGTACATAATTTAAAACTTCAAAAGCGGCTCAAATAGTTGAATTCAAAACTCGAGTTGTCATCTAATATACTTGGTCTAGTAACAACTGTAACTGGCTGCCATTTTGAAGACTGCCAACTCATGAACTTGATTTTGCTGGCTGCTGAAAGCTCTTTGCTTTGCCACTTGCAGTAATTTCTCCTGTTACTTTGTGGACTCTTTGTAATTTGTTGGAGAAGTACATATTTTACTCATTATCAGTTGGTGATATTGAAGTTTAACATTTCTGGCCTTGTTATTTGCTATACCAATTATTGTGTGTACACAAAAAATCTTACCAGTTGTCATGATTCTCATTGAGGCTGATAGCTTTTAAAAAGAAATTTGAATTTCCAGTTAATAGACGAAAAGATGACATGCCAAGATGTTTTAACACTCTACTGTAATAAAAGATTAAAAGCACAATTGACTAAACACTATCTTTGAAGGCAACTTATGCTTTCAACCACAGAGCAGAACTTAACCCTTTTTCGTTTGAGCACAACCATAAAAACATACTTCACAGATATACTTTACATTGTCCATTAAGTAGACATTCAATTCTGCGAGAACCAGTCTGAAGTGACCCTCAGTTTCTAAGGGTTTACTTCTGATCCTTTCCTTTCTCAGCCTGGTAACTTCTCACCTCAGAACTCTCTTTCACGGTGAGGTCCTTTCCGCCAGAGATTCTTCTTCTAGCATAAGCTAGACAAATATTCCAGCATCATTTTGGCTCCTCACTTATCTGATCTTTCTAATCCAAGCATGAGCTCCCACCCTCATTCCTGCATGGTGAACCATAGAGACTTTTGGCCTCTAGCTGCTCACTCTCTCCCAGATGATGGCAGACCACCCAACTTGTCTATGATATTCAGTGATATTTTAGAAAAGCCTGTAACCTGATGTCACAATGGTGCCTTCTGCACCCTTTCTCTTTCAAAGCCCATCACCGTGGCAATGTGAATCACAAGGTCCTTGTATCCAGGTAGAAATTATGATCAGCTATTCTGTAGACCCCAATTTTATTCTATTGTGGAATCAAATGGGCAGTTTAAAGCACAACTGTTAACAATCTGATATTTTCAACACCTTCCTGGGACCTTGGAGATTAGCAGTCTGACCAGTGCAATACTGCTGCTGCTGCCATTGTCTCCAAATGTGAAAACTTTCTTTCCAACATACAACCTGGGCCTCCCTTTAATCTTTAACAGCTACATCACCCAGGCCTGTTGTTAGGCAGACCTCAGAAAGGTCACATGACCCCCTTCATTATACACCAAATGAAAGACATAGTCCCAAAACATAACAATCTCATAACACCTTATTTTTGTAACTCAGTAGACTAGTTACTTAGATACATACCGATTCACCAATGGCTATTGTGAATTTAATTAACTTAATGCACATAACTTGTTTCATTAAATTCAAGGTGTTGCATGACGGATTCTTTCATCAAAAGTCTTGATTGGCAGTTAAAGATTGAGCGCAAAGAGTTTGTACACAAGGCATTTTAACTATTCTGTTCTTCATTCCATTTTACAAAATAATTCATTTGTGTAGCACTGTAAAACAGCTTGCAGATCTTGTACAAGCAAAAGTTGAACTTAATGCTGTTTACATTGCTGCTATCATCAACTATCTTAAGGGCAGCTTAGTTTACCAAAGTATTTCCATTAACCACAAAGAGAAGTTGACACGTTAATTGGTTAGGCAGTTAATAGCTTTCAACAAGTTAACTCTGGTATCAAGATATGAAACAAAGATGGAGATAATGCTTAATGGTCATGTATCTGAAGCTGAATGGTCTTTTTTTCCTTTGGTAATTTGGAGAAAATTGAAGACTAAATTATTAGGAATCCAATACTTACTCTTTTGCCTACCGAAATCTTTCTCCCTGTTAAACCAAATTAAGACGAAGTTGCAGCTAGTCGGGTGGTTATTAATTGCAAGGTTGAGTATTAAAGAAAAACATATTGAAAGGACAGTTTACTTTGTAACAGAACAAAATCGAATTGTGTTCCACTTCTGGGGGATTCGATTGCTCTGTTTGTGGTGCTCCAACTTGAACTGAGGGCACAGGACCAGCATGTGGCTGGCAGGGTTAACGCAAGGCCCTGGTCATTTTAACTCACCCACCTCAGTGAAATAGGTTTCAGCGAGTGCTGCATGAGGCCAGGGCTTGGTGAAGATGGTTCCTAGTGAAGTTAAGTCTGGCAGCAAAGGAGCTTCTAAAAGTGTCGAATGGAATTCTGGAAGTGGCCTCAGTTAAGGTTAAGGAATCACTCCAAGATGATTAAGTGTGGAAACATTTGCTTTGTGACAACAAATGTTAGATTATGTGGTATTGGTTTACAGTGAGGATTTCAGACTAGTGGTAGGAAGGGTGGCAGAAGATGTTGAAAAAAAAAGGTTTAAAGATGTGCATATCAGCCAGCCTACACATAAATGTAGCATAATCTCTCCACATTTCAGGTGGTTTATATATTGGAATTGGCCCAGCAAAAGGCAAGATGTGGCGGTCAATGAAGGACAAAATCCAAGACCCGAAACAGCACCAATTTCAACTAAAATGGGTTTCAGTGCACATTGGGTTAATTTTGAACTAGCTAACATTCTGTTTACAAGTGTAAATGGAGTGGCTGTCAGCCAAAAATTGGAAAATAGAATCACACCGCATTCTTGTTGTGAATCTTGGACTGATGGATTTAGATGGCCAGAAGCTGGCAATTATTGTACATAAATAGGGTTGAATGGCACAGTTAATACCCAGTCTAATTTTCATCTCTATTGCTACTGTCAGTTCTTCAGACTGCCACAAACCGTAGGTGATAGGTGATACAGGTCAGGGAATAACTGACCCCAGCATCATTTAAAAAGACCTGAAGCTACAGTCATTTTGGAACTAATTTTTCATCTTTGTGTCCTTTAAGCTGTATAAGGTTTGCATTACTTCATCTCCTTATTTCTGAGGACTATGGAAACTTCCCAGTTGCTAATGCTTCCCATTGGGATGTTGTTGTAGGCCTATGCTGATTGCTTGCCCTATGCTTTCCATCCTCCCAAACACCAAGCTGTCTATAGGCAATGCAATTAGCACTGATAGCTCATCTGTCAATGTCAGTGAGGGGGGAGGTGTAGTGGTATTGTTAATGGACTAGTAATCCAGAGACCCAGGGATGATGCTCTGGGAATCCGGGTTTAAATCCCATCTGGAATTAAAAAGTCTAAGGATGACCATGGAACCATTGTTGTAAAAACACATCTGGTTCACTAATGTTCTTCAGGGAAGGAATCTGCCGCCCTCACCTCATTTGCCCTATATGTAACTCCAGACCCACAGCAATGTGGTTGACTCTTAAATGGCTGATCAAGCCACTCAGTTGTATCAAATTACTAAAATGTATAAAAAGAATGAAACTGGACGGACCACCCAGCATCAACCCCAGATATGAGATATGACAATGGCAAACCCAGCTCTGTCCAATCTGCAAAGTCCTCCTGGAAATCTGTGGCAAATTTGGCACAGCTGTCTCACAGACCAGCCAAACAACAGCCTGACACTCATGGAATAATAACTTATAGATAATGTTCCAGACATCACCATCACCATCCCTGGGTATGTCCTGTCCCAGCAGAGATGGCAGCACAGTAGTATACAGTTGGGAGGGAAATGCCCTGGGAGTCCTCAGTATCGATTCAGGACCCTATAAAGTTTCGTGGCATCAGGTCAAAGATGGGCAAGGAAATCTCCCAAATATTACACATACAGCACCCCACCCTGCTGATGAATCAGCACTCCTCCATGTTGAATACCACTTGGAATTAGCACTGAGGGTGGCAAGGTGCAGAACGTACTCTGGATGGGAGACTTCAATAGTTATCACCAAGAGTGGCTCTGTACAGACTAAGCTGGCCAAGTACTAAAGGACATAGCTGCTAGGCTGGGTCTGTGGCAGGTGGTGAGGGAACCAACAAGAGGGAACAACATCCTCACCAGCCTGCATGCCTCAGATGATTCTGTCCATGACAGTATCGATAGGAGTGAACATCGCACAGTCCCTGTGGAGACCAAGTCCCATCTTCACATTGAGGGTGCGGCACTACCACTGTGCTAAATGGGATAGATTCTGAACAGATCTAAAAACTCAAGCCTGGGCAACGATAAGGCACTGAGAGCCATCAGCAGCAGCAGAATTGTACTCAAACACAATCTGTAACCTCATGGTCCGGCACATCCCCCACTCTAGCATCACCACCAAGCCAGGATATCAACCTTGGTTCAATGAAGAGTGCAGGGGGGCATGTTACGAGCAGCACCAAGCATACCTAAAAATGAGGTGTCAACTTGGTGAAGCTAGAACACAGGACTATTTGGGTGCCGAACAGCGTAAGCTGCAAGCGATCGACAGAGCTAAATGATTCCACAACAAATGGATCAGATCTAAGCTCTGCAGTCCTTCTGCATCCAATCACGAATTGTGGTGGACAATTAAACAACTCACTGGAGGAGGAGGGTCCACAAATATCACCATCCTCAATGATGGAGGAACCCAGCACATCAGTACAAAAGATAAGGCTGAAGCATTTGCAACAATCTTCAGCCAGAAGTGCCAAGTGGATGATCCATCTCGGCCTCCTCCAAAGGTCCCCAGCATCACAGATGCCAGCCTTCAGCCAATCCAATTCACTCCACAAGATATCAAGAGATGGCTGAAGGCACTGGATACTGCAAAGGCTATGGGCGTTGATAATATTCTTGCAGTTGTATTGAAGACTTGTGCTCCAGAACTTTCCATGCCCCCTAGCCAAGCTGTTCCAGTACTGATACAACACAGGCATCTATCCGGCAATGTGGGAAATTGCCCAGGTATGTCCTGTACACAAAAAAGCAGAATAAATCCAACCCGGCCAATTACCACCCCATTAGTCTACTCTCTATCATCAGCAAAACTTGGAAGGGGTCATAAACAGTGCTATCAAGTAGCATTTGCTTAGTGATAATCTGCTCACTGACACTCATTTGGGTTCCGCCAGGGCCACTCAGCTCCTGACCTCGTTACAGTCTTGGTTCAAACATGGACAAAAGAGCTGAACTCCCAAGGTGAAGTGAGAGTGACTGCCCTTGACATCAAGGCCGCATTTGAACGGCTGTGGCATCAAGGAGCCCTAGCAAAACTAGAGTCAATGGGAATAAGGGGGAAATTCTCCACTGTTTGGAGTCACACCTAGCACAAAGGAAGATGGTTGTAGTTGTTGGAGTCATCTCAGCTCCAGGACATCACTGCAGGTGTTCCTCAGGGTAGTGTCCAAGGCCCAACCTTCAGCTGCTTTATCCTTCCTTCCATCATAAGGTCAGAAATGGGGATATTCGCTGATGATTGCACAATGTTCAGCACCATTTGTGACTCCTCAGATACTGAAGCAGTCCGTATCCAAATGCAGCAAGACCTGGATAATATCCAGGCTTGGGCTGGCAAGTGGCAAGTGGCAAGTAACATCTGCGCCACACAAGTGCCAGGCAATGACCAACTCCAACAAGAGAGAATCTAACCATCACCACTTTACATTCAATAGCATTACTATCACTGCATTCCCTACAACCAACATCCTGGGGGTTACCAGTGACCAGAAATAGCCATATAATTACTGTGGCTACAAGAGCAGGTCAGGGGCCAGGAAGCAAGTAACTCATCTCCTGACTCCCCAAAGCCTGTCCACCATCTACAAGGCACAAGGAGCATGATGTAATACACCCCACTTGCCTGAATGGGTGCAGCTCCAATAATACTCAAGAAGCTTGAGACCATCCAGGACAGAGCAGCCCGCGTGGTTGGCACCGATCCACAAACAATCACCATCTCCACCACCGTCACACAGTGGCAGAAGTGTGTACCATCTACAAGATGCAATGCAGGAACTCACCAAGGCTCCTTAGACAGTACCTTCCAAACCCTCAACCACTATCAAAAAAAGGACAAGGGCAACAGGCACACGGAAACACCACCGCCTGGAAGTTTCCCTCCAAGTCACTCACCATCCTGACTTGGAAATATATCGCCATTCCTTCACTGTTGCTAGGTCAAAATCCTGGAACTCCTCCCCTAAGAGCACTGTGCGTGTACCTACACCACATGGACTGCAGTGGTTCATGAATGCAGCTCACCGCCACCTTCTCAAGGGAAATTAGGGATGGACAATAAATGCTGGTCTAGCCCACATCCTATTAATGAATAAGAACAAAACATTTTCTATTCCTGATACCAATTAATTTTACTGGTGCACTTATATGACTGGTGCCTTTGAATAATGCCTAATCCCCTCAGGAATATTCTGCTCCTCTACACATTTATGCATCAATAAATGTTCAGATAAGTAAAAAATATTGTGGGGAGCAGATATTAGCAGGGGGATTGTGCTGAACACAACTACTTTTCAATTAGGACTATCCTATTGATTGTTTGTATTTTATACCAACTGATAATATTAATTACAAAGTAATTTTTGGTCCTGCAAGTTTTTATTTTCACTGTGAATCTTCTGAAGGACTACTGAAGGAATGGAGAACTTTACAAAAAATGTGGGGCAGGATCTGAATGTAGAAGTCTTGCCCCCATTTCCGATAGGTCCCATTTTTGCTTATAGGAGAATTGGTGGGTGGAAGGGGTGGGCAGCAGGCAGAAAGTGTGAGAGGGCAGCCCAAAATCAGCAGGGCTATTTGAACTTCGGCCTGAGTTCAAGACCGACCCCATTTCGGCTGTTCCAAGAGCCTTAACTGCAGTGTTGGAGTCACAAATTGATGGAGAAGACAAATACTCTTGAAGGGTGGATAAGGTCTGTTTACCTGTCAGGATCTGAAGTGTTTTTTTTTTAATGACCTGCCCTTAAACTGTAGGAAAAAATTACTGGCTGCAGCCGCCAGTGGTTGTTAGAAAAAACTTTTGCTGGGCATCTTTGAATGACAGTCCAACTAGTAGAGCCTCTGTTCAAGCAGTTTCAATAGAGTTATGAGTTGACATTTCCCTACAGGCTGGTCATTATGAATTCTTGGCTGAGTTTCAAAAGTTACCATTATCTCAGTAGGGGGTTCAGACTTCACAGTTTGGTTGACAGCTATAAAAGGCTACTGAAGGGTTAGGGACATAAACATAAGTTTGCATGTGTTTTTTTAAGTGACTAACTACTTAAGGAAATTTAAAACCTTTGATGCTTTCATGATTGATTGTTTTTTTCATAATCAAGTCATATAGTTTATGTCAAGTCATATAATATAGCGAGAGCTATATTAAAATTTGACAAGTTTATTTCTCTTATCTCCACATGGCTCTTGAGGCATGTTCATGCATTGAGTTGGCATACCAGGCGACACGGGGGTGGGTAGGGAGCAGGTGTGGGGGTATGAGGGTTTGAGGGCCAGTGGTCCTAAAATCTTCTAAAACAACTTGAACCATGTCCCAGAGAACTGAGGCGAGTCTTCTAAACAGCCTACCCCAGCACTTGCCCAGCCCCGTTTCACCCTAGAATCTACTTCTAGGGTAGACAAGACCGACTTCACACTGAAACCACACTCCCCACCCCTTGCAGTGAAGATCTTATGATTCAGGCCATTTTTGCTGAGGTGGCTCCAGCAAGTTGGGAAATTTCCTAACTTGAACTCCTGCCTCGGTAGCCAAAATCCAGCCCTGGATGTTAACAGCATTCACGTACACTAATTCCGTTACGTTTTCAAAAGAATTCCAATTTTAGTCGCCACCTGCTTTTCATAATCTTATTTAGATTTCAATTTATTCCTTTCACTGTCACTTGATACCCTTTGATTGATACCTTTGTAATACATACCAGTACGTTTCCCCATTGTAGAAGGGTCATGTTACACTGGTGTGTATGGTAAGAGAACATCCGTCTTCACCATTACCAACTTTGAATGAACTGTCCAACTCCTATCCTGTTCCTTTTTTATTGAGAGGGGAAGGGTCATGAGATCATGATCAAGTCATGGCCATAAACACATGGATCATCTTGTATTTTAGGACAAAATGCTTTCAATTTTCGAAGTTCTAACCCGAGAGCGCACACTGGCATAAGCGATCCAAATAATTTAGCAGAGTGAATATGTCATTTTTAATATAGTTTTAAACTATAAAGAGAGCTTTGCTATATGTTTAGACTTTACCTTTGAAACAATATTCCATTCATACTGTGCAACTGAATCAAATTCCAGGACAAGGGAAAGGATTGGAAAAAGCCAGTTAGGTCATCTAGTTTGTACTGAAAGATCTGATCTGACCAGTTCTCATTTTTTTAAAACTCAACAGGTCTGGCAGCATCTGCAGAGAGGAACACAGTTAACATATCGAGTCTGTATGACTCTTCAACAGAACTAAGTAAAAAGAGAAAAGACATGAAATATAAGCTGGTTTAAAGGGGGGAGGTGGGACAGGTAGAGCTGGATAGAGGGCCAGTGATAGGTGGAGGTAGCCAAAAGACACCTCTTTGTCCTTTTGTCTATGACATCTTTTGGCTACCTCCACTATCACTGGCCCTCTATCCAGCTCTAACTGTCCCACCCCCCCCACTTTAAACCAGCTTATATTTCACCTCTTTTCTACTTTTACTTAGTTCTGTTGAAGAGTCATACAGACTCGAAACATTAACTGTGCTCCTCTCTGCAGATGCTGCCGGACCTGCTGAGTTTTTCCAAGTATTTTTATTTTTGTTTTGGATTTCCAGCATCCACAGATTTTTGCTTTTATCTCATTTTTTAAATTTACCCTACCATATATCTCCCTACGCTGTATGGAATTAGACATGGATCTAGTTCTCTCTTCCATGCTGCACTGAAATCAGCTTGAACTAGATGGCAGCCTACTCCATACCTTGATGATTAAACATGAATATAAAAACAAAAATAAAAACAAAAACAAAAAAAATGCGGATGCTGGAAATTCAAAACAAAAACAGAATTACCTGGAAAAACTCAGCAGGTCTGGCAGCATCGGCGGAGAAGAAAAGAGTTGACGTTTCGAGTCCTCATGACCCTTCAACAGAACTTGAGTTCGAGTCCAAGAAAGAGTTGAAATATAAGTTGGTTTAAGGTGTGTGTGTGGGGGGGGCGGAGAGATAGAGAGACAGAGAGGTGGATGGGGGGGGGGGGTGTGGTTGTAAGGACAAACAAGCAGTGATAGAAGCAGATCATCAAAAGATGTCAACGACAATAGTACAATAGAACACAAAGGTGTTAGAGTTAAAGTTGGTGATATTATCTAAACGAATGTGCTAATTAAGAATGGATGGTAGGGCACTCAAGGTATAGCTCTAGTAGGGTTTTTTTATTATATAATGGAAATAGGTGGGAAAAGGAAAATCTTTATAATTTATTGGAAAAAAAAAGGGAAGGGGGAAACAGAAAGGGGGTGGGGATGGGGGAGGGAGCTCACGACCTAAAGTTGTTGAATTCAATATTCAGTCTGGAAGGCTGTAAAGTGCCTAGTCGGAAGATGAGGTGTTGTTCCTCCAGTTTGCGTTGGGCTTCACTGGAACAATGCAGCAAGCCAAGGACAGACATGTGGGCAAGAGAGCAGGGTGGAGTGTTAAAATGGCAAGCGACAGGGAGGTTTGGGTCATTCTTGCGGACAGACCGCAGGTGTTCTGCAAAGCGGTCGCCCAGTTTACGTTTGGTCTCTCCAATGTAGAGGAGACCACATTGGGAGCAACGAATGCAGTAGACTAAGTTGGGGGAAATGCAAGTGAAATGCTGCTTCACTTGAAAGGAGTGTTTGGGTCCTTGGACAGTGAGGAGAGAGGAAGTGAAGGGGCAGGTGTTGCATCTTTTGCGTGGGCATGGGGTGGTGCCATAGGAGGGGGTTGAGGAGTAGGGGGTGATGGAGGAGTGGACCAGGGTGTCCCGGAGGGAGCGATCCCTACGGAATGCCGATAAAGGGGGTGAAGGGAAGATGTGTTTGGTGGTGGCATCATGCTGGAGTTGGCGGAAATGGCGGAGGATGATCCTTTGAATGCGGAGGCTGGTGGGGTGATAAGTGAGGACAAGGGGGACCCTATCATGTTTCTGGGAGGGAGGAGAAGGCGTGAGGGCGGATGCGCGGGAGATGGGCCGGACATGGTTGAGGGCCCTGTCAACGACCGTGGGTGGGAAACCTCGGTTAAGGAAGGAGGACATGTCAGAGGAACTGTTTTTGAATGTAGCATCATCGGAACAGATGCGACGGAGGCGAAGGAACTGAGAGAATGGGATGGAGTCCTTACAGGAAGCGGGGTGTGAGGAGCTGTAGTCGAGATAGCTGTGGGAGTCGATGGGTTTGTAATGGATATTGGTGGACAGTCTATCACCAGAGATTGAGACAGAGAGGTCAAGCAACGAAGGTGAGCAAGACAACAGAGAGATACGGAAATCTTGTCGCAGAGAGGAACAGAACTTCTTCAAGGAGGTAGGCATTTCTTGAAGAGCAGTGGCAGTCACCTTCGTTGCTTTCCATTTCCCTCCTAGTGTTTGACAAGGTGTTTACTAAAACCCGCTTTCACAGCCATATCTCCTTTCTCAGTGACTGTCTCCATCTCCGACCTACCCCACGTGGATTTCAACTGAAATTCCACCCCTCATGTTTCTAACCCACCCAGGATTACAGGTATCTCCGGGACATAAAACGTTTCTCGGACTGCTGTTCCCGTCACATTCTGAAATCCACACTCAGTGCCATGCGCCGCCATATGAACACACTCGACCTCTCCCTCCAGCAGCACCGCCGTACCCTTTTTCAAAGCTGCGCGTGCCCCCAGTTTCATTTTATCCTTCGGCTCATCCGACGCCTCAACAAGAAACTTTTTCTCTTTCTCTCAAGTGCTAAGGAACGCAAGCTCCAACAACTCATCGACACCAACACCCATCTAGGACCCTCCACCCCTGCCTGTCCCTCCGTCCCCACCCTTTCTTCCAATCCCAACCCCAGCCGTGTATTCACTATACCCCCTGACCTTCCCCTCTCCGATGCTGAACGTTCAGTGCTCAGCAAAGGACTCAGTTTCATACCCTTACGCCCTCACCTCAATGAATTTCGGGCTCGGCATGATACTGAACTCTTCTTCCGCCGTCTTCGTCTCCGGGCTCACTTCTTTGGGCAGGAGTCCTCTCCCAGTTCAACAGATCCTTTTACCCATCTCCAATATTCTCCCTCCACCTGGACCCCTCCCTCTGGATTCTTACCTTGTCTCGATCTTTTCATTGAGAACTGTCGGCGCGACATTAGTCGTCTCAATTACTCTGCTCCTCTCACCCATTCTAACCTGTCTCTCTCTGAACTTACTGCACTCCATTCTCTCAGGTCCAACCCTGACATTGTCATCAAACCCGCTGATAAGGGTGGTGCTGTTGTTGTCTGGCGCACTGACCTCTACCTCGCGGAGGCTGAGCGTCAACTCGCAGACACTTCCTCCTACCTCTCCCTGGACCGTGACCCCACCACTGAACATCAAGCCATTGTTTCCAGGACTGTCACTGACCTCATCTCCTCTGGGGATCTCCCTCCCACAGCTTCCAACCTGATAGTCGCCCAACCTCGGACGGCCCGCTTCTATCTCCTACCCAAAATCCACAAACAGAACTGCCCCGGTAGACCGATCGTCTCAGCTTGCTCCTGCCCCACAGAACTCATTTCTCGTTATCTTGACTCCCTTCTCTCTCCCCTTGTCCAGACCCTTCCCACCTACATCCGTGATTCCTCTGACACCTTACGTCGCATCAACAATTTCCAGTTCCCTGGCCCCAACCGCTTCCTCTTCACCATGGACGTCCAATCCCTCTACACCTCCATCCCCCACCAGGATGGTCTGAGGGCCCTTAGCTTCTTCCTCGAACAGAGGCCCGAACAATCCCCATCCACCACTACTCTCCTCCGTCTGGCTGAACTTGTTCTCACGCTGAACAATTTCTCCTTCAACTCCTCTCACTTCTTCCAAATTAAAGGTGTGGCTATGGGTACCCGCATGGGCCCCAGCTATGCCTGTCTCTTTATGGGGTATGTGGAACATTCCTTGTTCCAGTCCTACTCCGGCCCCCTTCCACAACTCTTTCTCCGGTACATCAATGATTACTTCGGTGCCGCTTCATGCTCTCGTCGGGACTTGGAAAAATTTATTAATTTTGCTTCCAATCTCCACCCCTCCATCATTTTCACGTGGTCCATCTCTGACACTTCCCTTCCCTTCCTTGACCTCTCTGTCTCAATCTCTGGTGATAGACTGTCCACCAATATCCATTACAAACCCACCGACTCCCACAGCTATCTCGACTACAGCTCCTCACACCCCGCTTCCTGTAAGGACTCCATCCCATTCTCTCAGTTCCTTCGCCTCCGTCGCATCTGTTCCGATGATGCTACATTCAAAAGCAGTTCCTCTGACATGTCCTCCTTCTTCCTTAACCGAGGTTTTCCACCCACGGTCGTTGACAGGGCCCTCAACCATGTCCGGCCCATCTCCCGCGCATCCGCCCTCACGCCTTCTCCTCCCTCCCAGAAACATGATAGGGTCCCCCTTGTCCTCACTTATCACCCCACCAGCCTCCGCATTCAAAGGATCATCCTCCGCCATTTCTGCCAACTCCAGCATGATGCCACCACCAAACACATCTTCCCTTCACCCCCTTTATCGGCATTCCGTAGGGATCGCTCCCTCCGGGACACCCTGGTCCACTCCTCCATCACCCCCTACTCCTCAATCCCCTCCTATGGCACCACCCCATGCCCACGCAAAAGATGCAACACCTGCCCCTTCACTTCCTCTCTCCTCACCGTCCAAGGACCCAAACACTCCTTTCAAGTGAAGCAGCATTTCACTTGCATTTCCCCCAACTTAGTCTACTGCATTCGTTGCTCCCAATGTGGTCTCCTCTACATTGGAGAGACCAAACGTAAACTGGGCGACCGCTTTGCAGAACACCTGCGGTCTGTCCGCAAGAATGACCCAAACCTCCTTGTCGCTTGCCATTTTAACACTCCACCCTGCTCTCTTGCCCACATGTCTGTCCTTGGCTTGCTGCATTGTTCCAGTGAAGCCCAACGCAAACTGGAGGAACAACACCTCATCTTCCGACTAGGGACTTTACAGCCTTCCAGACTGAATATTGAATTCAACAACTTTAGGTCGTGAGCTCCCTCCCCCATCCCCACTCCCTTTCTGTTTCCCCCTTCCCTTTTTTTTTCCAATAAATTATAAAGATTTTCCTTTTCCCACCTATTTCCATTATATAATAAAAAAAAACCCCACTAGAGCTATACCTTGAGTGCCCTACCATCCATTCTTAATTAGCACATTCGTTTAGATAATATCACCAACTTTAACTCTAACACCTTTGTGTTCTATTGTACTATTGTCGTTGACATCTTTTGATGATCTGCTTCTATCACTGCTTGTTTGTCCTTACAACCACACCGCCCCCCCCTCCACCTCTCTGTCTCTCTATCTCTCCGCCCCCCACACACACACCTTAAACCAGCTTATATTTCAACTCTTTCTTGGACTCGAACTCAAGTTCTGTCGAAGGGTCATGAGGACTCGAAACGTCAACTCTTTTCTTCTCCGCCGATGCTGCCAGACCTGCTGAGTTTTTCCAGGTAATTCTGTTTTTGATTAAACGTGAAGCTATTTTTGTTTCAAAGTTAAGGTTAACTAGTTTTATTTTATAATCAGAAGTTCTCACTTCCTTATTCTAACTTCTGCACAAAATACCCTTTACGCTCCTTGTAACTGCAGCATCTTTAATTATTTAAAATCTTCCACGATTCGCCGAGGAGTTGGTTGAATGGCTAGTGTGTGTGGTTCAGAATAACATCAACAGTGCAGTTCCAGCTGAGGTAGACTTGGGACCTGCCTCCTCACCTGCCCCACGCTTGATGGGTGCTCCTCAAGTTATATAACCAACTGTCTCTCCCTCTAATAGAAAGAGGTGCCTATGGTCCCTCATGAACTATGGATGGAACTTTCTGTGCCTGTTGGCAGCGGGCATCTTTGGCGGCATGAGTGGGCAATATGACAAGAAGGCCAAAAATCCATTTCACGACGTCATGAAACCAGTTTGCAATTGTCCGCTCTGCCCGTCAGTGGCAGGTCACATTTCCTGTCATCAGACGTCGGGAACTTCAATGTAATACTTCTGCATATTATTATAAGCCTAGCCCACTGGAATCATCTGCCCATGTTGGATCATCCGAGCAAGTTTCACAACTGTACATGAGTGATGTGCACTGGTGAGCTGCACTTTGCTCGGGACTTCAAGGTTTGTTTCCCTACCTTGCTTCGTGCAGCACTCGCAGTCACCAATGCCAGGCCTGGCAGACAGCACCACATCACTTTTAGGGGGGGGTCAAGGGCAGGTCTCTACCTACTAGATCAGCCATAAGGCAGGGATGGCTTTTCTACAGCTGCAGGGCCAAAGTTTGCTTGGGGAAGGAAGAGAAGTGGCCTCAAGGAAAGGAAGAGGCTGTAGAGCAAGGGCTGTACTGGGGAAGGGGGGGCATCCTAGGGTGTGTGTGGGGGCACAAGTTGATCTGTGCAAGTGACCTCAAGATGGTGAGGACTGCATAGGCAGTTCCCAGAGGAGATGAAGCCAGATGGAGATGTAAGAGTGTATGTGAGAGAGTGGGAAGTGATATCACTTGAGCTGGCAGTGAGTGAGATGCCAGTGAATGTGTGATGGGCTTGTGAGTGTGTGAGTTTAGAGTGATGAGATGGTCACCTTACCATGGCGGCACGGATGAGATCATTCATCCTCTTTCTGCAATGGATGGCCAATCTCTTCTGTGCAGAATTGGCACTGGTCACCACTGCTATCGCCTAGCAAACTGGAGTGGTGTGGTTGCTGGACCTCCTGTGGCTAGAGCAGGGGTACAAGACATCAGGATGGGCCTCCACAGCCTCCAAAAGGCATTCCAGGATCGTGTCATTGAACCTGGAGGCTGCAGTCTTCTTGCCTTTTGGAGCCATGTCTTCCTTGCAGCAGCCCTGGCTGGAAGCACTGAGAGGTGTGCCTGTGGCTGCACTTTAAATACGGCATTCAGCATGAGGAAATGGCAAGGTGACAGCACAGTGGGCAAATGGGAGTCTACCCGCCATGGAGCTGTGTGTTTCCCAGGAATGCATGATTAATGAGGTGGGATGGGGACGATATGGTGTGAAAAGCCACCATTGCGGCCAGCGTGTAAAACGTTCCTTTCCTTCCCGCTACCGCACTTAGGGTGGAATCATCCCAGATTTGCACAATGGCTAATTAATTACTTATCTATGATGGATTGGGGATGTGCAGCAGTTGGTTCAAAACATGGAACTGAAATTTCCCACACTGTACACCATTCTGATCAAAAGACATTCAGCAATTGCTAAATGTATTCTACACGTTTGAAGTTTGGAGATTCTGAACACTTTTCTCATTCAAACCAGTTTACTGGGCTTTATGGGGTTGTCAGCTAATGTATCATGACATATTTTCAACTCTGCAGGTGTTATGAACACTTTAACACTGTTGCCAGCTGTTGCTAAGAGGCAAACCTCCAGTTATAGAAGTGAAGCTTGAAATGAAGTTTACACATGTTTTTCCTTTATAAACTTTAAACTTCAACATGTGGTTGTAAGGTGTATAAACTGTCACAGGATCACTCTTCCCCACTTATATTTTACACTCTAGAAATCTGATGGAAACAATGTCTATCATAAAACCAGACATCTGTACCATGTTACATTCATGCAACCATTTGTTTTGAAGACAAATTTCTTCAATATGTTTGACCTATTTGGAATTGTTTTGTCTAAATTTTAACCATTCAAGCGCCACAGACTGAAGCTAATGCCTTCAGTCCCACTAACCCCATTCTGGCCATCATCTCAGTTTGAAGCCAGAACAAGCACAAGGATGGGGCCAAACCCATTAAGCTCAGCCAGTTCAACTGGATCATTTTTCTCATTCAGTAGCAAGTAAGGAGATGTGTGGTGGAGCAGGGAAAAGGGGAAAACTCGTCAAATCAGATCCTTAAGCAAGAACTGAATGGTTCTCAGGCCATTCGCAACCTTACCATCCTTTTTGACCCAAAGCTGAACTTCTGACCCCATATCTATTCCTGCTGCCACTTCCTCAGCTTCTCTGCTGCTAAGACTTCCACCACCTAAGTCCATTAGTCCAATATTCACCAGGCTGGCTTCACATCCTTTACCCTCCAAACTAGACGACCTCCAAAGATCTAATGTTTATAAACTATCCTTCACCAATTCCCAATTGCCTACCATCCTTATCTTTGCTGAGCTACATTGTTTCCCAGCTCCTCCAATACATGGTAAAGTTAAAATTTTCATCCATTCAATGTAAGTACCATGGAACTGTCCCAAGTTTCCGACTCTAACTCAGCATCAGAGACATTCACAGAGGGTCCTGGAGAGCAGAGGAATTGCCTATCAGAATTTGAAACTTCCTGGGAAATTCTTCCATGGGTCAGAACACCAGGACTTCCACAAAATCACAATATTTCCGATTTTTGTTCACTCTTATTAGAAGATCATAAAAAATAGGAGCAGGATTAGGCCATTCAGCCCATCAAGCATAATCCGCCATACAATTATATCATTGCTAATCTGATTGTGGCCTTAACTCCACTTTTCGGCCTGCCCCCAAATCTCCTGACTCCCTTATAGATCAAAGATTTGTTTAGCTTAGCCTTTAATACATTCAATGATCCAGCCTTCACTGCTCTCTGTAGAGAGAATTCCAAAGATTAATGACCCTGTGAGAACAGAAATTGCTCCTCATCTCCATCTTAAATTAGAGACCCTTCATTTTTAAACTGTGCTCCTGAGTTCTAGAAACCCCCATGAGGGGAAATATCCTCTCAGCATCTACTCTGTCAAGCCCGTCAGAATATTATCTGTTTCAATAAGATCACCCCTCATTCTTCCAAACTCCAATGAGTATAGGCTCACCTGCTCAACTTTTTCTCATAAGACAACCCCTACATCTCAGGGATTAGCCTGATGAACTTTCTCTGGGGGACAATGGATCAGCGTTCATGTTGTGCCCCCTCGTCCGTACCCAGGTGTCCCTGGGGAAGCTGATAATCCTGCCAGCAGACTGAATTCCAAGAGAAAATGAAAGAACTCCAAAAGAGCCCCCTTCCAGAATCCCAGTCATCCCAGAAACAGCAGGGTCAACTTTGAGCAATCCTCTGGCTTTATGGCATGCTCTCTGAATCTCACGACTTAATGTTGGGGGCCTATCGGCCACGAAGCAAAACCTCATTGGATGTCTTGCCACCCAACCTCCATCGACATAATTTGCCTACAAGAGGCCCATATTGCAACTGAGGAAGCAGGTCGCCATTACATCAAAGGCTTTCACCTACTTTCCTACTTCCCTCATGCTCAACACGGCCACGCCACCTAGGCCCAATCTGGCATTGTTGGATCAGCCGTCTTGTCATCAACCATGTTCCATGACACATGGGTCGGCATTTCCATATCACAAATGTGTACCAGCCTCCAGGTGCCAGCTGGGAACAGCAAGTTCTGCCACCACTGCCTCATCTAGCCACCAACATGAGAGACTTCAACAGCCACCACACTGGCTGGGGTTACTCAATACTAAACAGTGCTGGTGAACAGCTCCTGGAGAGGACTTCCTGAAACAACCTCACCTTGATACACAACCCCAAGTGACAGGGATCATTCCGTTCAGCTAAATGGGGCTGGAAATACCAACCTGACCTGTGCTGGCTCAGTTCCCTTGATGGTCACCCTCACCCAGCACAGTGCCTAGTCCTGGATGACTTCCCACATAGTCACACAGGCCATCACTCATCCATATTGGCCTTTGCCTTCCACTCATCAACAGTGCAAGGAACACGCGATGCAACTTCCATAAAGCTGATTGGCAAAAATGCAGCAAGACCTTGAACTGCATCATTGTAATTATACCTTTCCATAACATGCCTGTGGAAGATATATATAAGCACTTTTGTGGAGCCATTCACAAAGCTGCTTGCACAGCCATCCCTCGTGGCTACTGAACCACCTACGTCCAATGCCTTGATACAGAGAGTGCAGCACTCCTAAAGAAATATAAATCACCTGGTGACCCCTGACATCAAGTCTCTCAATGTGCGAGATGGGAGGAAAGAACAGCAGGGCTCAATTTCACTCATTCCAGTTGGAAGTGCTGGAGTCTGATTTGCCACCTTGGAGCAGCCCAAAAGTCACCTGTATTAAATTGCCCTATCAGTCACCCCAAAACAAATTGCTCGTCATCTGCCCCATGTAGTGAGGAAACTGTTGGGTAGGAAAACAAATCCCACTATCTGTAACGACCTGAGTAAACAACACTAGCAACATGCAGAACATGGCAGTCCTGATCCCTGCAAGATCACAGAACTGGAGACAGCATTAAGGAACCTGCAATGTGGCAAAGCAGTGACAGAATTGCACCAGAATCCCTGAAACAACTCAGCCCCATGCTCATGCCTGGCAGACTCAGTTCTTTACAAGAATCGTCGGGTCAAACTCACTCCTGAAGGTGTAGCTTATGGTAAAAATCATTGCCATTCTAAAACCCGCAAAAGATCCCACACTGGTGGCCAGTTATTGACCAACTGTACTACTTTCTGTGTGCTTTAAGACCTTTGAGCGACTTATCTTGCAATGCATATCTCCGGAAGTAGAGACCGTCCTTAATGTTGACTGGTTTCTGCATGTGATCAAGTCTGGCACTCACCACCTAAATCGAAAATGGCTTCCAAAAGAACTTGGAGACAGGTGTGATGCTGTTGGACCTCACAGCTGCCTATGATACAGTGTGGCACGCTAGTCTGCTCCTAAAGCTGTCATGTGTGCTTCCAACCTGGGTCAGGACAGTTGTTGAAATAGTCCTTCGCAACAGACCATTTGCAGTCCATCTTGTACAAGTGCATGGAGAAGATTAGCCAACAGACCACTACAGGGATAAAAACAAAAAAACTGCGGATGCTGGAAATCAAAAACAAAAACAAAAACAGAATTACCTGGAAAAACTCAGCAGGTCTGGCAGCATTGGCGGAGAAGAAAAGAGTTGACGTTTCGAGTCCTCATGACCCTTCGACAAAGCTTGAGTTCGAGTCCAAGAAAGAGTTGAAATATAAGTTGGTTTAAGGTGTGTGTGTGGGGGGCGGAGAGAGAGAGAGAGAGAGAGAGAGGTGGAGTGGGGGTGTGGTTGTAGGGACAAACAAGCAGTGATAGAAGCAGATCATCAAAAGATGTCAACAACAATAATACAAAAGAACACATAGGTGTTAAAGTTAAAGTTGGTGATATTATCTAAACGAATGTGCTAATTAAGAATGGATGGTAGGGCACTCAAGGTATAGCTCTAGTGGGGGTGGGGAGAGCATAAAAGATGTAAAAAAAATTTTTAAAAAATAAATAAATAATTGTTTTTTTTCTTTTTCTCTTTTTATAATGGAAATAGGTGGGAAAAGGAAAATCTATATAAGTTATTGAAAAAAAAAGAAAAGGAAGGGGGAAACAGAAAGGGGGTGGGGATGGCGGAGGGAGCTCACGACCTAAAGTTGTTGAATTCAATATTCAGTCCGGAAGGCTGTAAAGTGCCTAGTCGGAAGATGAGGTGTTGTTCCTCCAGTTTGCGTTGGGCTTCACTGGAACAATGCAGCAAGCCAAGGACAGACATGTGGGCAAGAGAGCAGGGTGGAGTGTTAAAATGGCAAGCGACAAGGAGGTTTGGGTCATTCTTGCGGACAGACCGCAGGTGTTCTGCAAAGTGGTCGCCCAGTTTACGTTTGGTCTCTCCAATGTAGAGGAGACCACATTGGGAGCAACGAATGCAGTAGACTAAGTTGGGGGAAATGCAAGTGAAATGCTGCTTCACTTGAAAGGAGTGTTTGGGTCCTTGGACGGTGAGGAGAGAGGAAGTGAAGGGGCAGGTGTTGCATCTTTTGCGTGGGCATGGGGTGGTGCCATAGGAGGGGGTTGAGGAGTAGGGGGTGATGGAGGAGTGGACCAGGGTGTCCCGGAGGGAGCGATCCCTACGGAATGCCGATGGGGGGGGTGGAGGGAAGATGTGTTTGGTGGTGGCATCATGCTGGAGTTGGCGGAAATGGCGGAGGATGATCCTTTGAATGCGGAGGCTGGTGGGGTGATAAGTGAGGACAAGGGGGACCCTATCATGTTTCTGGGAGGGAGGAGAAGGCGTGAGGGCGGATGCACGGGAGATGGGCTGGACACTGTTGAGGGCCCTGTCAACGACCGTGGGTGGAAAATCTCGGTTAAGGAAGAAGGAGGACATGTCAGAGGAACTGTTTTTGAAGGTAGCATCATCGGAACAGATGCGACGGAGGCGAAGGAACTGAGAGAATGGGATGGAGTCCTTACAGGAAGTGGGGTGTGAGGAGCTGTAGTCGAGATAGCTGTGGGAGTCGGTGGGTTTGTAATGGATATTGGTGGACAGTCTATCACCAGAGATTGAGACAGAGAGGTCAAGGAAGGGAAGGGAAGTGTCAGAGATGGACCATGTGAAAATGATGGAGGGGTGGAGATTGGAAGCAAAATTAATAAATTTTTCCAAGTCCCGACGAGAGCATGAAGCGGCACTACAGGGCTCAGTGCTAGCCCCAACACAGTTTGACATATACCCAAATGACCTGCAACAACCAAATCCTGTAAGTTCATCCATGCTGACAACATCTGTTGTGCCACCCAAGCCACACCCTTCCATACCACGGACCAGATCCTTAACAAAGACGTTACAAAGTTGATGGACTACTGCAGCACATGGTGACTTACTTTGAATTCCTCTAAAACTATATCCAGTGTGCTCCATTTCCAAAATGCCAGTGCCAAAAAGGAATTGCATGTTTACATAGATGGTCAGAGACTAAAACATGACCCCAACCCAACGTACTTGAGCGTCACTCTGGATAGGACTCTGTCCTTCCAGGAACATCTGAAAGAAACAGCAGCAAAGGTCAAAACCAGAAACAATTTATTAACCAAATTTGCTGGAACAATGTGGGCCGGAGCTACCACAAAACTCCAGACAACAGCGCTTACCCTATCACACTCCGCAGTAGAGCACTATGCACCTGTCTGGCACAAGCCATCACACACACATCTTGTTGACACTCAGTTGAATGCAACAATGTGCATCATAACTGGAACTCTCTGCTCAACAACCTTCCCCTGGCTTCCTGTCCTTGCAAACATCATTCCCTCACACACTCGCTGACTGACAAAAACCCACTAGCTGGTTGAAAACAGCCGTGATGCACCTCACTTACCACTCCGCAATGATATATTCAATCCATCTACTGCCCGCCTTCCATCTCGGTGCCCTATATGGAGTAAGGTCTACCAGCAGACTTTCTTTGGACCAAGGAATGGGAAACACGGGAAGTCAATAATAAAACTGCTTGTGACAAATCTCACCTGTCGAACGGTAAGCTTTGAGCTACCACGGCCCTGGCTAAATAGGTTCAGAAAAAGTCAGGGCCCCTCTGCAACCAACTTTCACCATTAGGGCCTCAATACAAACCCCTTATGCACTTGTGGAGAGATACAACAATTCTGCACCTTACCAAAGGGTGTCCCCTCTACAAACTAAGTGGTGGACTAATCACCTTAAATTCAACTAATGAGGAGGTGATCACTTAGCTCTGGGGATTTGCATTCGCTAAATAATAATAAAAACCTTATCTGAACTGCTTCCAATGTAAGTATATCCTTCCCTAAGTAAGGAGACCTAAACTGTTCACAGTGCACTAGGTATGGTCTCATCAATGCCCTGTACTGTTTTAGCAAGTCTTCCCTACTTTTATACTCCCTCCCCCTTGCATTCAAAGCCAGACTTCCATTTGCCTTCTTAAATACTTGCTGTATCTGCATGCTAATCTTTTGTAATTCATGTACAAGGACACACAGATCCCTCTGTACCACAGCCATCTGGAGTCTCTCTCTATTTAAATATTCTGCTTTTCTATTCTTCCTGCCAAAGTGGGCAACCTCACATTTCCCACGTATCCCATCTGCCAAATTTTTGCCCACTCACTTAACCTACCCATATTCTTTTGCAGGCTCTGTATCCTCCTCACAACTTGCTTTTCTAACTATCTTTGTATTGTCAGCAAATTTGGCTACAATACAGTCAGTCACTTCATCGAAGTCATTAATATGGATAGTAAATAGTTGAGGCCCCAGCACTGATCCCTGTGGCACTCCAGTTCACCAACCTGAAAATAATCCATTTATCCCAAATCTGTTTCCTATTCCAGATATTTAAGTCACTCTTAATCCCTTTGATTTTAACTAAAATTGCCCCAATATTTCAAGCCTTTGTTATATTTGTATTTCATTCTACCAGGGACAGCACCCTTGTAAATTTGTATTGTACCCTCTCCATCCATCCTCTTAAAGATGCATCCTAGATTGCCAGTCCTCAAGATTGTTTCCACTTAGCCTGGTGACTCGGTAAAATACACAGGATAAAGTGCGAAGAGTCCTCTTCCATAACATCACACCTATTGATTCTATTCTATACATTCACAGGATCCACCTGGCTTTTGGAAGATAGTGCGATATTACAGTACTGGATCTCATTTTAAGCTTTAACTGGCAAATTACCGCCATTCGCGGGGTTTATGTTCCCGCGAAATCAAGCAAAGGGCGAAATTGTAAACAGTGAACATACTTTATAATGGGAGTCAAATACTTAGGTTCCAGCTGTCACAAAATTACTTGCCTGCTGTACACCTGAGCTTTCCTCTTCCAGATGGGGAAACCTCTGCAACTCTTTAACTATCACCCCTGAGCAGTGACATCCCTCAAATTCACACCCCAAACTTAAAAAAAATGTCCTTGAATTCAATCATCATAAACAAAAACTCCATCACCACATCATGCAATTAGAGTTTTAACTTTACCCAACCTCTAATTCTTCTGTATTGCCAGCATGTTATTTAGTAGCTTTTCTTTGAGCTTATTCACATTTCATAAAGAAGCTCAATGCACTTTTAACCTTTCACCCAAACAAATCTATATTTCCGTTTCAACAAATTAAACCCTGCAAAGCATTAATCTATGAAGTAGTTGACTGGCTGATGGCACACCCCTCCCACCGCCAATCGATACAGTATTGTGTTTTCAAATTCGACCGTCTGACTATCCAGGAAGGAAAGCCCTTACTTTTAGGCTCGCTCCCTCATATGTAACCCCTTAAAGATGATAAACAGCTATTTTAAAATGGACCTCAATAGAAATCTTTCCAATTTCTGAAGATATTTCAAGAGCAATACCGCAGATGGGTGAAGATTTGGACTGGGTGTACAAACCCTTTCGCATGGGTAAACAAATTCACGAAAGAAGAGATCACAAACAGTGGAAGCTTACTGTACCATTAGCTCTCATAGCAAAAAATTAGTAGTTTGCAATCTTCCCTGAAACCGTGCCATGATTACTTCTTACTTCATGATTTGTCATGGTCCAGATTTACATGGCCACTTTGTTCCATGAATTGGACCTTTGAACTTCAACGAGAATGTAAAAATGGAGGCCTCGAATCATACGAACATATGAAACAGGAGCAGAAGTAGGCCATTTGGCCCCTCAAGCCTGCTCCGCTATTCAATCAGATCATGCCTGATCTGTTTGTGTTTTGAATTCCATGTTGCCATCTACCCCCGATAACCTTTGATTCCCTTGCCTAACGGGAATCTACCTGCCTCTGCCTTATAAATATTCAGTGACCCCGCTGCAACTGTCTTCTGAGGCAGAGAATTCCAAAGCCGCACAACCCTCTGAGAGAAAAAAATTCTCCTCATTTCTGTCCTAAAAGGGCAACCCCTAATTTTAAAACAATGTCCCCTAGTTCTGGACTCACCCACAGCAGGAAACATCCTTTCCTTGTCCACCTTGTCTATACCATTCAGGATCTTATATATTTCAATCAAGTAACTCCTCACTCTTCTAAACTCCAGTGCAAACAAGCCCAGTCTGTCTAACCTTCCCTCATAAGACAACCTGCTTATCTGAGGTATCAATTAAGTAAACCTCCTCTGAACTGCCTCCAATGCATTTACATCCTTCTAAATAAGGAGACCAAAACTGCACACAGTATTCGAGATATGTTCTCACCAATGCCCTGTATAACTGAAGCTAAGCATTCTTACTTTCATGCTCAGTTCTTCTCATAATAAAGGGTAACATTCCATTAGCCTTCTTAGTTGCTTGCTGTACCTGCAAACTAACTTTTTGTGACCCATGCACTAGAACACCAAGATCCATCTGCAGCTCAGAATTCTGCAGTTGTTCTCCATTTAAGTAATACTCTGCTTTTTTATTCTTCCTGTCAAAATGAACAACTTCACAATTTCCCACATTATACTTCATCTGCCAGATTTTTGCCCACTCACTCAACCTGTCTACATCCATCTGTAACCTCCTTATGTCCTCTTCACAACATACTTTCTTACCTATCTTTGTGTCATCTGCAAATTTAGCTACCATGCCTTCACTCCCCTCATCCAAGTCATTGATATAAATTGTAAAATGTTGAGGCCCCAGAACTGACCACTGCGGGATTTCACTCAACACATACTGCCAATCAGAAAAAGATCCATTTATGCATACTCTGTTTTCTGCCAGCCAGCCAATCATCTAGCCATGCTAATATGTTATTCCCTACACCATGAGCTATTATTTTACACAATAACACTTGATGGCACCTTATCAAATGCCTTCTGGAAATTCAAGTACAGCATGTCTACAGGCTCCTCTTTATCTACAGCACATGTTACTCCTTCAAAGAACTAATATCAGCTGGCATTTATACATCCCATCTTGATTGGTTTGAGCAGAAACTTCCAGAAGCGGCCAGTGGTCAATCCAATTGCTTTTGGTGAATGTTTTATGGGTGGGCCATTATTTCAAAAAGTTCCAAATAATAGAGTTATGATCCCCAGCTGAGGTTACCACTGGACAAGCCTTGTGGATAGATCCTAACTTTTATTATTGTTTGTTTAGATATGTGGAGAGGGGCTATCGAACAGAGTCACTGGAGTCAGCTAATGAACTTTTAACAAAAGCTAAAACATTTATTAAACAAGAAAAGATGAACTATATTACAATACACCTTCATCTTCAACTATACCTTTTACAGATATATACAGATTTGTAAGGATAGCACAAGTTACAAAGCTATCTTATATCCCAATGTTCACACTAGGTACACAGTGCACGTAAACCAACTGGCACCCTGTCGTCAGACACACCACACTCTGAAACCAAGTGACAGATGCTGCCTCAACCAGATGCTATGGATCTCTCCTCAACTCCCCCCACCCACTTGTTACACTGTAAGCCAACCAGCCTCACTGAACCCCATCTTTCGCACAAGGGTTTCCAATCTCCACTCTTGAAGACCTCGCCTTGGAATCTTCTCCCAAACTGACACTTTCTCTCAGGTGCCTTCTGCAAGGGTTCACCTCCAGGTTTTCGAACTCTTCTTCTGATGTTCCTCTCCCCAGGCTCAAGATTTCTTCCATGCACGCTCTCTCACTGACTCAGCAGTCAACAGTACACCATTGCTTCATATGCCCATAGCAAAGAGTTACAGACCTTCAGTTGTCTTTTAGCGACCTTCTTGCTTCATGAAAGCTGTTCTTGCTTTTAATCTGCTTTCTGCAGGTTTTGGGCGGAATTTCCCCAGGTTTGCACTAAGTGCGGTAGCGAGCGGGTAAAACAATGTTTTGCTGCCGGCCACAATGGTGGGTTTTCACGCCGTATCATCCCAAACCTGCCACATTATTTATGCATTCCTGGGAAACACGTAGTTTCCATGGTGAGCAGCCTCTCATTCACCTGCCTGCCATCAGCTCACCGCTGCATCACGCCTGATGCCATATTTAAAGTTCAGCCACAAGCACACATCTCAGCACTTCCAGACCACCACTGCTGCTTGGAAGACATGGCCCTGAAACTGAAGAAGACTGCAGCCTTCAGGTTCAGTGACTGTCCCTCGAGTGCCTTTTGGATGTCATGGAGTCCCGCCGGGATGTCCTCTATCCCCACTCTGGCCACAGGATGGGCAGCAACAGCACTAATCCAGCTTGGGAGGCATTGGCAGCGGTGGTCAGCACCAATGCCCTTCAAAAGAGGACAGCCTCCCAGTGCCGCAAGAGGATGAATGATCTCCTCCCTTCCGCTAGGGTAAGCCACTCTTCTCATCACTTTCAACTCACACACTCACAAAGCCATCACACATCCACAGGGCCCATACTCACTGCCAGTTCAAGGGGCGTCATCATTCACTCTCTCACACTCACCGTCATTGTCCTCATCCCGTCCATGGGACCACTCACCACCCACACAGGCCAGGCATACTTATCATCTGGCCTGGCAGGCCTTCTGCTTACACTTTCTCCATCTCCAAGCTGGCAAGATACAAGAGGGAGAGATCCAGACCGATGGAGGAACGCCTGAAATCAAGATCCTCACAGGCTTTGAAAACAGAGCCATCCAGCTGTCCGGTGAGGATCTGGACTATTCCTGTGCTGACAGTGAGATTGGCAGTACTCTACTAAGTGAGGGTCCAGCAGTGCAACATACATCAGACAACAAAGCTGTGAGTAATGTGTCCTGTTTCACAGGCCACTGCCATGCACTAATTATTTCCCCTTGCTTCCGCAGGCACCTCTGGGAAACAGCTGATGGACTCCATGACCCAGGGCCTCCAATCAAGCCCCAAAGAAACCTCTGAAGAGGAATCAGGAGACACTCTCCTTGAAGTCCCATCACAGCGCTCACCTGCACCCTCCACTAGTGCAGAGACACACACCTCGGTGGGGCCTAGCTTTAGAATAGCCTCAGGATCACAATCTGGTGAGCACATTGCACTATCTGATCCACAGCAGGCGGCGGCACTTGGAGGACAACTGGAGGCCAGAAATGTGCTGAGTCCGAGGCAGATGATGAGCCTCTGGATTCGGTCATGTCACAGTTGCCGGATCTGCAAAGGGAAGCTCGGGAACATCAGGAAGGGATGTCCACTGCACTCCTCAGACTGCAAGGCATGATGGAGGAGTCCGTCCGCATTCACTTTGAAGTGATAGCGCCGGCATGCCAAAGCACCGAGGTCAACACTGGTAGGATGGTGGCTGCCATGGAGACCTTGTTCCAGGACTTTGCTCCTGCACTGCTGTGTGGGCTCAACTCCATCGCTGATGTCAGAGTTGACCTTCAATAATGTGTACATGAGAGGGGTGGCGGGCAGCTCGATCTCAATCCAGCTACCTTTCCTCTTCAAGGAATCAGCTGGGGCCCCTGGGCACCCACTGGGAGGAGGATCAGTAGGTGCACACTCCGGGCCCGTCCATCCAGGTGACTCCGAGAGTGTCCAGCCCATCCAAAACCCCGCTTCCTGTGACCTCAACATCTCCAGCTCCACAGGCCAAAGAGGGTGCCACTGCCACACAGCAGGCCGGGGCCCTGCATGTCTTGGTCCTCCAAAGGACACCATTAAGATCATCACAGACTGGGAGCCAGTCAGCAGGCTGCCTCCACTTCCGCTGAGGATGTCCAGGGAGCACCAAGACATAGCGGCAGGGTTAGGGCAATTAAGGAGAATTAGTTGCACAGCCTAGGCATGGGTCTTAATCATTTGTACAAACTGTTCACCGTTGTCAATAAACTCTCAAGAATGTCTCTCTGCCTATGGCTCCTTATTCTGATGAGCAGTGTTCTTTTCACTCAGATGTGAAACCTTTCTGCACAAGATAAAGGCAGCTGTCTCAGTCCAGGGCCTCTTCCCTGTGCTCTTTGCAGCCTTCAGACCAAAGAGATGGTCCGGCCTCACATTCCCTGGAAACATTACTGATGCCTGCACTTCAGTGGTGCTTGTTATTGCTGTCAGAATGTAGTGGGCAGGTGCTACAGAGTTCTCTCATTCTCTCTGTGTGCTCTCAGCACCTTTAAGGTGGGACTGGCCCCCATCTCTTCAGCATCTGTGACCAGTGACCCTGTGCTCCTGAAGGGGTCAGATGCTGAAGTCAGACATTCGAAGAGACTCTGTGAAGATCTATGGAGTGTCCTCACTGCATGTTGATGTCATTCTCCTGCAATCGAGCGATTATTAGGGCCTCCACTGCATCTCCATAACAGGAGCATTCTCACAGAGGGCACTTGCGCTGCCACATGCCAGAATGGAGTCAAACATTCACATGGGGTCTCCTCACCGCATGTTGTCGTCATCTTCCTCCACAAATCTTGCAGCTACGGGAGCCTCCTGAGGGCACCTGCACCATCTAGCCAGTGTGAGGGTCTCATCCCCATCATCATCGCCTCCGAGGATCTCCTCACCCTCGTCTCCCTCGGTGTCCTCCTCATTGGAGGAGACATCCAAATCCTCCCCAGCTAGTTTATCTCTCCTTTGTAGCGCCAGGTTGTAAAGGGTACAGCAGATGACAACGAAGCGTGACACCCTCTGTGGAGTGTACTGCAGAGCTCCACCAGGCTGGTCCAGGTACTGGAACTGCATCTTCAGCATCCCGCTGGTCTGCTCCACCAAGCTGCGAGCTGCTGCATGAGCCTCATTATACCTTCTCTCTGCTGCAGTCTGAGGCCACCACATGGGTGTCATCAGCCACGTCCTCTGCGGGTAGCCCTTGTCCCCAAGGAGCCAACCCTGCAGACTCTGTGGACCCTGGAAGTCTTCAGGGATCTGTGACTGACTGACAATGTAGGAGTTGTGCACACTTCCTGGAAATCGTGCACACACCTGTAGGATGCATTTCTGGTGGTTGCACACCAGCTGCAAATTCAGTGAATGGAAGCCCTTGCGGTTGATGTAGTTCACCGTGTGTTGCGACGGAGATATGAATACCACGTGACTGCTGTCAATCACACCCTGCACCTGTGGGAAACCCGAGATCTGGGCGAATCCAATCACTCTTACGTCCTGGCTGTCCTGGTTCCGGGTGAAATGCACAAAGTTGTGTGCCTTATGGACGTATTTGTGGGTGGAGGCTTGTGAGATCCCACAGATGTCACCTGTGGAGCCCTGAAAGGAGCTATAGGTGTAGAAATAGAGCGCCGCCGTCACTTTCACAGCCACAGGCAGTGGATGCCCTCCATGTCCCTGTGGCGCCAAATCCTGCAATAGCTGGCAGGTGTGACTGACCAGTTCCCTAGACATGCACAGTTTCTGGTGACACAGTTCTCAATCATCTGCAGGAATGAAAGGCAGTGTCTTATAAATGTTGGGTTTAGCTAGGCACCAGCCTGCGACAGCTTGCAGTGGCTCTTTGGCAGCGTGTGTGGGAGACCCAGCCACCCGTTCTTCCTGGGGGTGCTGCTCCTGTCTCTGTGCAGCCAGGAGCCTCAGTCGCTCTCTCCTCCATCGTCTTCGTACTCTGTAGGCCACAAGGCATACAGTTAGTTCCCTAGGCTCCATGATCCTGATGTACTCCTCCTGTAGGATGAAAGAAACAGACAGTGGTTAGCATGGATGTACCAAAAGCCTGTCCTGGTTAAATGTGCAGACCCCTTAACGATTCCCAGAGAGTGTTGGCCACCACTTGGATGGCCAGAGATTAGTGCGCTGTATGGCTTTCTGAAACCCCACCACTTCCACCCCAGTCCACCCGACCGATTGGCGGCAGCTTTGCCCATTGGACTGCATGCTGTGCTCTCAGCTCAGGCGCAGGCATTCTCCTAACCCGCATTTCAAGGCTGCGCTGTTAGCTTGAACCATGGGGGAGACTTGTCCAAACCAGGATGCCGACATTGCAAGGGGCCGTGAGTGCCTCCAGCAGTGACTGCTCCGTGGCCAGCTTTAGAGAGGAGATTGTACAACATGCGCAGTCGTCGAGCTGTTCTGCTGTCCACTAAAATGCTCATGGCCTTGCAGCCTGTGCCAGGGAAGCAGGGGTAGGGGGGGGATGGGTGAAAAGCTCTGGCGCAATTTGATGCCTTTGCATTGTTTGAGTGGCTAAACTAGAAGCCTGGCTCCAATCATATCAATGTGGCTGCACCTAAACTGCCTGAGCTGCAGAGGAATGGTCACTTTATGCAGGTTTCCCTAAAGCGTGGCCACTTCCCTAGCCCACCCTACACCCACCCCCCCACCCCCCCCCCCCACCCCCACACCCAGGATGCTTGTACGCTATATTCAACGGCAGGCCCTTGATCACCCCTCCACAAACCACCTCAATGATTGGGCTGCACTCACCCAACACCTCCCCGCCCTCACAAGTTGCCTCAACAGCACGGCTGCCCTTAACCCCGACACCCCGGCGCCTCTCAAGCTTGAAGACCAACAGGCAACCCTGGCGGGCACTGCACAACGTTACTGTGTACTCACCTCTGAGTTCCCCTCAAAGTGCAGGCCGCCAAGTGCACATCGCTTATGTGTTGTTATGAAACAAGCCGGTGGGGCAGATGATCCAGCCGTGGGGAGGACGATACCGGCCGGCTGGCCTTATAATGATCCTGATGTATGACGATGAGGTTCCTGACATTCCTGGGAAATGTGGCCGGCAGTCGGTGGGCTCAGTGGACATTTGTGAACTGGTTTCACACCGTCGTGAAACCGATCGTGCCTTATTGTCTGCTCATACCACCGATCACTCCTGATGCCTGTGGGCACAGAAAATGCTACCCTTTGTCTCTTTAAATCTGAACCTCACTCTTAACATCACTTAACAGGACCTTTTCCAGGTTCCTATCCTTCCTTTGACTAGAAGGTCCGCTTGGGACTTTCTCCTGTTTCACACCCAGGATTTTGGGGTCTGTTTTTTAGTTTAGAACATGCGATCTGTCCCTTTTGCTCCAGTATCTCTCTGATAGCTACTTTAAACCAACGTTAGCTTGAGACTGGCTATCTGTCCCATCTAGGTGGCTTCTGTTTAGCAGCTGTCTTCAAAACTAAACTCAAAACTGCTTTTCCAGTTCTGTGCGTGTCTGTGGACACTTGTTGCTAGGCAACAGCACTATTTTTTTCTACTCTTGTTTGTTTAAGTTAGCCACAACAGTTGTAAAACTCTCATTAGAAATGCAAGCACCAAGCACTGTTTGAAATTTAAACCGGGCAGCTAGACCCTGATTGGTCAAGGCATTGCCCTGATGAATGAGTCAGCGAATGGCTGTGATTTATTTTGTTTAGCTGAAACAGGCACAATGTCTGTACATGTAGAATCACAGGAAAGATCAGCATCCTGCGAGTACAGCCCAATGCTTCCACTACGTATATGTGAGTTCAGACGCGTAAGAAAGAACCGCAGGCTAGCTGTTTAGGAAATGAGATGGTTACCAAGCACCTGAAGTAGCCAAAATTAATTTTTAATTCATTTTTTTTTTCTTTGGTGAACTTGGAGGCCATGTGCTGAGACTCGGAGTCAGGGGATGGGGAGTAGCGGCGGGTTTCTTTCAAACGGCGCTTCTGACCGATAAAAATGAAAAGGGGTTTCTCAGGACTGATTGGCTTGGAACTTATTAAAAATGTTATCTCACCCTCTGCTTGCTTAAACTGGACTTCCAAGGGAGAGTCAATGGAATCCTATGCTGCAGTAAAATTTCAATCTTTTTGCTTCCAGGCTCTTCTCTCTCTGGAATTTTATCTTTCTAATGAATTTTCTCCGCGTCTGTAGCTTCAGTTGGGGGTTTGTTTCAGTTCAGAGTCCATTCTTAGTTTTTCTGCATTCTTGTGTTTTTGATCCAGACACTGCCATCAAGAAGAATCCTGCTTCGGGTACATGAAGTAGGCTTTGTAGTCTTGAGTATATTAATAGTAAGAATTTATTAACAACTCACAACTATGTACATATATATAGTAGAGAATACAGGGCTGGAACTGACTCCATCCTTGGTGTTTACACATCCCTGTCCATCTCTAGACTGACCCTGGCTCTGGGTCATATGCCATCTTCCATCACTGTGTGGGAGTTACTGTACTCAATTCCACATTAAACTTATATGTACCAGCCCTACTCTATAATTAGGTAATTTGGAAGAGCTATGAAGTGAGAGAAAATATCTAATGACTAGTGGTAGGCAAAAATTCAGATACTATGCCCACAGACAATGCAAAGCATGTAAGGTCATAGAAAAATCAGTAAAAATGTTTTCCCATTGATAAAAATAAACTTCTTTTCCCTCCATTCTTGGTTCTACAGATTTTGCGACCCTTGCTATCTTGCTCAAGTGGTTATTCATCACATGAGCCTGGAAAGAAATAGGAGATGCTGCAGAAATACATACACACAAACACACACGGACATATACACCACACACAGACACACACACACGCACAAACACACACACCAGACACAGACACACACATACAGACACAGACACACAAACAAGCATTTGAAAGTCAAATTGTGATAGAGAGCAGCAATTTAGGTTATTTTTTCCTATCTCCAATGCAGGGCCACATGATGCCAAATGTAACACCCTACTGCAACAATGATCTAACGAATAATCTTTTGACAATATACGATGTAGTTCCTTTGTGGCTGATGCACTTATCTAATCTACAAGGTTTTTGGAGTAAACCTGAGTGAAATTATATTATGGTTCCTAGTTTCAGCCTGCTATCTGTGAGGTGCAAAGAGCATTTGGCAGACCTAGGTTTTATTGCTGACTATGAATCACAGAGGTCAGCCACAAAGGAAATTTGTTCAAATGCGCCTCCCTGTAGACAGAGTATCTGCTTTCTCCGCATATTGGATGACACCTGAAACAGTTTTGCATTGATGTGAATGTGGCAGTCTGACTGTACTATAAAATCTGAGTATGAGAAAATAATCAGCACCAGCTTTGCTCAATAGGTAACACTCTCACCTGAATCAAACATTTTAGCGAGAGATAAAATCAGGTCTTTAGCTCTAGGCTGAATATGCCAGTGCAGTGCTGGCGGAATTCTGGATTGTTAGAGGTGTACATTTTCAGGTAAAACACTGACTTGTGATTCATGTGGACACAGGGAGTTCACAGAGAGTGCCTAACAACAGAGTCGGTGTTTAAAAACATAATTCATTAGCTGTGCAATGTTCCGAAGATAAAAGTACAAGTTCTTTCTTTCTCACTGCAACTGGATGATTCAGCCATTGAATCTCAGAACTTTGGCAACTCCAATGTCTCAGCAGGTTTGTACTATAGTTTGATAAATTGAAATGGATGCTCACTGCCTAGAAATATTAAAACATTAGGAAATAGGAACAAACATCTTTGAGGGCAGCAATACCTGCTTATAAACAAAGGTTTAGGTCTCAGTGTGCTAATGCAAAAGGACCTTTATTTTTCCATTTCCTTGCTTCCATGAGAAACAAAACAGAATTTCTAATCAGTATTAAGTCTTTGAAGATTGCAATGACAACTATTCCCTAACTTAAGCTTCAAAAGCAGTTACAGTCAAAACTAGGGAAAATTTAGCCTGTCTTGAAAATTGTCTATTTTCATCAGTCCCAAATTCTGTTCACAAATGGACAAACTTATATTCATGGGTTCTAAAAGAACATCAGGGACAAAGGCCAGATGTCAACTGATATCTAGAGTTAAAGGGCGGGATTTTCCGCACCGGAGACTACGTGCAGTGTCGGGTGCGAAAGCAGCGCATTCCCCGTCAATCGCAATGGCAG
Source organism: Carcharodon carcharias (assembly GCF_017639515.1). NCBI lineage: Eukaryota > Metazoa > Chordata > Chondrichthyes > Lamniformes > Lamnidae > Carcharodon > Carcharodon carcharias. Next base: position 139,148,707 of record NC_054474.1, read on the forward strand.
GTTTCAGCGTCAGATCGTCCACTTTTCAGCTTTTCATATATGCATGATCAGGAAGCATGTCAGATCCTGTGGTGGGGTGAGCGACTCCCGCCGTGACCTCACTGGAACACCTTCCCAGGCGCCATTTTTAAAGTGCACCGAGGCAGATTATTCATTCTTTGCAGCCCAGGTCAGATGCTAGTGTGATAGCCCCCAAAGGAAAAAAGTCAAATGCCCCCAACTTCAGTGACAAAGCAGCGGGGGTTCTTCCAGACGCTGTTGAGGAATGCTGGCATGTCCTCTATCCCCATGATGGGAGAAGGAAGCCTACCAGCCGCACCACCCCAACTTGGTAGGATGCAGCTAGTGCAGTGAGTACCAACTCTGTGCGCAGGAAATCTGTCACCTGGTGCAGAAATAAGATAAATGATCTCATCCTTTCCACCAAAGTAAGTCAACCTTCTCCTCACTCTCAGCTCACACTCGCACAAGCCCATTAGACATTTTCAGGGTTCCACTCCACAGGGATCTCACACACTACCATCACAGGGGACATCACCACTGACTCGCTCACACACACCTTGATATCATCCTGTTTAGCTCGCTCCTCAACCCTTACACAGGTCCAACCAGCACCCACGCAAGGCAGGTATTCACATCATCTGTCTCAGCATCTGCTCACTGTCTATCCACCTGTCTTTATGCAGGACAAGCACACCCACAACAAAAGGGAGGGATCCCTGACCAGCAGGGGGATGCCTGAGCTCAGGCCCCTCACTAAGTTTGAAAGGCACGCAGCAGAACTGGCCAGAGAGGACCGAGACTTTGCATGCAACGACGATGAGACCAGCGTCTCCCAACCAAGTGAGGACCCAGCACCAGCTCAACATTCACCCAACAATGCTGTAAGTGCTTTGTAATGTTGTTGACTATGCAGCCAATCATCAATAATCTGTTCTCTCAATGACAGTCAACAATGAGAAACAGAAGAGGGACAGTGGCAGCCAGCCCCTCAGCCCCAGTCCCCAGGCCATCATGGATGAGGATCCTGAGAACACACTAGATGAAGGCCGGTCACAGCATTCACCCGCATCCTCCACCAGCAGAGACATACACCTCGGTGGGATCAGGTTCTAGAGCAGGCTCAGAGTCACAATCAGGTGAGCACAGCACAGATTCTAGTTCACAGCAGGCAAAGGCAGGGAGATCCAATTTCTCCAACACTCGGAGGGCTGCTGGAGGCAAGATTTCTGTTGAGCCTTAGTCAGATGACGAGTCTCTGGACTCTGCCCTAACACAGATATTGGACTGCTATGACAGACCCGTGAATGTCAAGCAGGGTTGTCAGATGCAGTCAACAGATTGTAACATATGATGGAGATTCCGTCAGCATTCAGTCTGGTGTCATTGCGCTGACATGCCAGCACACTGACGGCAACACTGATAGGATAGCGACCCATGGAGGTGTTGGTCCAGGACATAGGGCCTGCTGTGCTCCAGGAGTTGCACTCCATTACTGTTGGCATTGGTGGCATCCATCAGTGGCTAATCAAAAGGGGACATGGCACCTCAACCTCACTCCAGGTGCCCCTTCTCCTCAAGGAGTCTGCCAGGGGCGCTCGGGCACCTAGAGGGATCAGCAGCTGGAAACCCTGGGGTCATCCACCCAGGTGATTCTGAGAGTGTCCAGCCAACCTACATCCCCTCTGTCTGTGACCCCATCAGCTGCAGCTCCAGAGGCCAAGGAGGGTGCACCTGCCCCACAGCAGGAGACCCAAAGCAGGCCGGGGCCCTCCAGGTCTTGGCCCTCCAGAGGATGCCTGCCAAAGTTCAGGCAACAGGGCGTTGCAAGCTGCCTCCACCTCAGCTGTGGGTGTTGGGCATGCACCAAGATGTAGCAGTAGGTTTAGGAAGATGAAGAAATACAAGGAGCACAAAGATTGCACGGGTATTCACGATCTGTATATTATGTCCACAAATGTAAATAGATTTGCATCCATTCCACTTGTCCTGGTGTGTATGGTTCTTCTGTCTGATGAAATTTTCGTGATCAATCAAGTTTCACACATTCCACCCCACTTCTCATAGATGTCCCATCATGCCCTTCAGCTCAATGTTGCATACAACCATCTCATGACAGTGTCTGTCCATTCTCTGCTCAGTGCTGATAGCAATGAAGTGTAAGCCTCAAAGAAATGTGTGGTTGCCCAAGGCATATCTGACACCTCCTTTAGAGGTTAATGTGATCTTCAGTCATGACGGTATATGATGGAGGCTCATGTAGTCCCCTGATGCTCCCGCATAGTAGTATGGTCAGTGTGCTTGATACATGATGAAATGTAGAGGCGCGTGAAGATGGATCATTTTTCATTGACCTCCATGTACTCTTCAACAGCCTTGAGCATGGTCTATGAGCCCAAACCCTGCACTCATATGCCTGCATCATTCTCTAATGCCAACAGCACCCCAATATTAGTGCCTACCTTCCCACCTTCATGTTTCTGAACTGAGAACAGAATTTCCTGCTACATGTTTAAAAGTTTGCAGCCTAGACATTGTGTGCATTTTGCCTACATGCCTCCCATGGTCATGGCAGGATGCAGTGCAGGGCCCTAAGTTCCAGCTAGCATCTCCTCATATGAACCCTCTATAAGCCCCAGATGCTCAATCCAAATGATCATGTGAAACTAATAATGGCATTGTTGTGGCTGGTTTCCGTGTGCATATGTCAGGCTGCAGGGATGAAAATGTGCAGATGTGAAACGGGCTAAGAGCAAGGATGGATAGCAGCTGATGTGTGCTCTTTATGATGTATGATTTGGGACCTTGAAGGCCATATAGTGTGTCTGCCTTTATGGGAGCAGAAAGGCCAGGGCTGAGCGAGAGGGGGAAATTTGAGAGTTGAAACAGAGGCCTGTTCCAGAGTGGTGCACAGGTATCAGAATGTGGTCAACTGAAAGGTGAGGTGAACTGCAGCCCCGCGTCCTTCACTGAGAGCGATGGGTGACTGTGCCCTGCCGATGTATGTGATGATGAGGACTGAGTGTGAGGAGACATACCCACTTGCCTTGCCTGATCGGCTGGCTGAGCCCAAAATCCACATCGCGCTATCACAATCGAATTCACACATGAAGGCAATGTGTACTCAGTGGAGATGGACCCTCCTTCAGGCACCTTGTCAGAATGCTGACATTCTGCCACGAGTGCACTGAGAATTGCAGTGCCGCTCCTGCCTCTTGTAGGCTTCCAAAGCCAAAGTGGTATTGTCACTGGACTAGTATTCCAGAGACCCAGGGTAAAGGTCTAGGGACTGGGGTTCAAATCCCACCATGGCAGGTGGTGAAATTTGAATTCAATAAAATAAAATCTGGAATTAAAAAGTCTGATGATGACCATGAAGCCACTGCCAATTGTAGTAAAAACCCATCTGATTCACTAATGCTCTTTAGGGAAGGAAATCTGCTGTCCTTATCTTGTCTGGTCTACATGTGACTCCAGATCCACAGCAATATGGTTGACCCTTACATGCCCTCTGAACAAGGGCAATTAGGGATAGGCAATAAATGCTGGCCTAGCCAGCAATGCCACATCCCATGAATGAATAATAAAAAACAGTGTAATGTTGGCCAAGATGCTAGTAGAAGCTGCATCATCTGAGGTGTGTGATGCCCTATTGTAGATTCACATTATAGAAAGGCTACATACTCCCAAGGCTGCCTGATCTTCTATGATGAAGACATAGTGATGCAAGAGTGCAAGTGCTGATTCAGAGATTGAAGTGGATCATTGAGATAAGGGGGAGAGCAATGAAGTTGGCAAGGTGGACTCAGTATGGAGGACACTGGTCAAAAAAGGATGGTCACAGCTCATCGTCACCATCCTCCTGGAACCTGGTGGTTATTAGCATTTTACGTGCACACCTGCCTCCTCTGGCCAGTATAATAGCCTCTTCCCCTGCTCCCTCAGCTTTCTCACCCTCAGCCCTCTCGATGTCCTCAACATCAGAGGACACATGCAGCTCCTCCATCTTGGCATGTGGCAAGACATTCTCCCCTTTGCAGCCCCAGGTTGTGTAGGGCACAGCAAGGCACAATAATGTGTGAGACCCTCTGGAAAGAGTACTGTAGAGTGCAGCCAGGCCTATCCAAACATCAGTCTTCAAGTTGCCAATGATCTATTCTATCATTGAGCGTGTTGAGACTTGAGCAGTGTTATCCTTTCCTCGGAGGCACTTTCAGGCTGCCGGACAGGCATCATCAGCAGATAGCCTTTGACCCCCGAGGGGCCAACCCAGGGCATGCTGAGATCCCGCGAAGATTTGCAGGACCTGTGATTGACTCAAGATGTACGATTCGTGGCAGCTTCCCGGGTATCTGGCACATTACAGGAAAATGCAGACCAGCTGCAAGTTGAGAGAGTGGAACCCTTTCCTGGTGATGAACTGGAGTGGCTGCTGCCAGGAAGTGCTTTAAGCCCTGTGAGTGCAGTCAATGGCATCCTGCAGGAACCTGTGGGAATTCGAAGACATCTGCAAAGCCCAGTGCTCTTGCAACTTGACAAGTTTCATCTTGAGAGAACTACACATAATTGTGGGCCTTTGCAAATAGGGCATCTCTCACCTCCTGCGTGCACTCCTGTGTAGAAGCTTGAGAGATCCCGCAGAGGTCCCCAATGGAGCCCTTGAAGGAGTCACTCACGAAGATGTTCAGTGACTTTGAGAGCCATGGGCAATGGGTGGCCTCCCAGTCCCTGTGGCTTTAACTCTTCCTGGAGAATGTGGCAGATGTCAGCAACCAGATCCCCAGATATGCGGAGGCACCGGCCTCACTGATTCTTGCTCATTTGGAAGTATGAGAAGCATCTTCTATACACCCTTGATCTGGCCAGATGCCTATGATTAATGGCTCTTTGAAACTCAGCTTCTGGGATCTGAAAGGGCCCCATTGCCCCTTGCTCATCAGGGAGAACTGCTTTCCTTTGCTCTGCCTAGAACTGATGTGCCCTTTGTCTCTGCCTTTGCTGTTGCCTGTATGCCAGGATGAATTCCACATTAGCTGGTCTATCCATTTTTCCCTTGTTAAATATCTCTGCAGAAACATTGGACAGAGGCATGAGTGAGCATTAGCCTCCAAAGGTCATCTTCCTGTTGCTGACTAGGGAGTGACTGTGGCACCAATAGGTTATCTCAATTCTAGCCACTACATCCCCACTTTGTCCCTTGGCAGCACTATTACAGCCTTCAGGATCACCTGAAGCGCTACCATCAACCACTACCACCCGCCCACCCACTCTTCTTCCTCCCCATCTAATGCTTGATTCCATTGTGATAGTGGTGGATATCCTTGCCCTACCCTCTGACCCTTTGATGTTGATGTCCCTATGTCCCATGTTGACCTGATCCTCCTCATCTTGAGACCTACTGCACTGTCACACACAGAGAGCCCCACATGAGACCACTGAGTGTCCGCCCCTACATTACCTCTTTCCCATCTATAGGCTGCAGATGCCTTCCCTGACTGTGACTGTGTATGAAGCTAGAAACCCCCAGACAGAAATGTGAGAGGGTCACCATGCCCTGCACACACCATGCTGGACATGACTGACAAAGGACAGGGACCCCCCCCCACCACATTTCCTGGACTGGGACAATCCTTCCTTCCAAGCTCAGCCATTTAAATTGTGTGTTTTGTCACAGAATTGTCTTTCCATGGCTGGCCCCCAGTCTTCCACCCCCTAGTCAAGCCTTTGCCCTCCAGCCCCGACCACCACAAGCACCACCCCCACCCTCACCCCACCCAGGCTTATCACTGGTCTGGAATGGGGAGCCTTGGCTCTTATTCCACCTTGAGCCACCACTGGTCTTGCCTGCACAGCCTGGCACGGAATTGGGGCAGCTGTGAACACAGCACAATGAAAGCTGGGCGAATGTACCTCAAAGTCACAATTAAAGTGCAGGTCACCAGGTGCAGGCCAATTATATCCAGTCGTGAATCACACCAGTCTTACTAGATGCAGACGTGGTTTTTTTGATCAGGAGTGGGGGCGTGATTCTGGCGAGCTGGCTTCATTATGAGCATTTATGATATTTAAATCCATGCAAATGCTGTTCCCAACAGGGCACGGTGGGACAGCCGAGCCACCATTAGAGTCGGGAGCATACAATTGCGTACTGTTTTTACACCGGCGGAAAACAAACTTTTCACCCTCTTCCACATTTTCCAGGCCCACCCACCATTAAGCCCGCCACTGGCGGAACCAGAAAATCCCACCCAAAGAAAAACCTCCGGGATCTCTCACGTAACCATTTTTGGGGGAGGGTGGGGGAAGGGAGGAGAAAGCAGGATTTGAAAATCTATCTAGTACAAGTGAAAAAAATTCTCGAAGCATGTACCAGTTTTAATTGGATCAAAGCTATGGACAGGTTTAAAAATAAAACTTCAGTAGATTACTGTTACTAAGTACATTTAATTGGAGAATACATTTCTGACAGACTCCCTTGCTGATAGATTCCACACAGAGTGCAGTTCTACCCCATTATATGTTCTACTGTATCTTAAGCATTGGGCTATGAAAAGGAAAAGAATGGCATATTTGGTTGAAAAATACCCTTGTGTTAGCATAGATTGCTTGAGAACATTAAGATAAGGTTTTATGTACACCGGAGACAGTTGAGATAAAAACTGAATTATACTTTGGAACTCATAGCTGAAATATTCCAGTAAGGAATTAAGTTAAAATGTAATGGACAGTTGGCAGCAGCAAAGCAGAGGTCTAACAGTTTTTGTGCACTTTAGCTATGGCTGATGAAAGAAGATGCACTGAAATCTAAATGGATTCTCCATCAATGCACATTTTCTTATAAACTTATCAGTTTTGACTTAATCAACAATGACCCTGGGCTGAATTTTCCCCCCATTAGGGGGGCTGTGCGGGGGTGGGCAGGAGCAAGCGTGAACTTGATCGGCATCCCCAATTTGACGCGTGCTGCCATTTTACATGGGCGAGCCAATTAAGGCCTGCCCAGCGTGACGCTCACCCGAAAGTGCTGAGCACTCCCTGCGCGGGCAGGGGGGTCGATTTCCCGAGTTGGGGCCTGTGTTGAAAATCTCCCTGAGGCACAGAAAAACTTTTAAAACATGTTCCCTCTTGTGACAGTGTCACATGAGCTGGGACATTTCAATGAATTGTTTTGAAAATTCTTAATTGAATTTTTAAACACTTCATGAAACCACATCCCATCTATGGATGAGGTTTCATGAAAAATGCGATGGCCGCCTGGGCTCTCCACCTGCCCACCAACCTTAAGGTTGGACAGGCAACTCATTTAATTATTTTAATTAGTTTTTAAATAGGCCGTAACAGGCCTTTGACATTCGGCAGGCGTGCAGCCAACTCAGCTGCGTGCCCACTGAACTGAAAATCTAAATGACGCGCGGTGCAGTCAGGACACACGCCCGATGTCACCGAGCATCATTTTGCGCATCAGCGAGCGGGCCCCACCCCCGCTCATCGACCGGAAAATTCTCCCCCAGTGTAGAAAGTCAGCAGCTGTCAAATGGTTGTATTCTCAGGTGAGTGTCATTGTTATCATCTGGCAAGCTTGAGGTATTCAGTGTTATGGCACATTTACACCACATACTTCCAAGCTCTTCACTGTCACACATTTTCAACACTGTAAACACGGTGGAGGTTCACAAAACAGAAGAAAATCTAGAATTTTATTTTGCTTTTGACTGTTAAGAAAAACAACATATACGCACAAAAAGACCGATTTTGACAACCTCAGAAGTAATTAGTTTCCCTCTGGAATGCAAAAAATGGAAAGGTGAGACGGTATCTAAAGTTACATTCACGCCCATGTGTAGCAAATTAAAACTACATTGAGCAACTTGATGGTTTTACAATGTCATATTTTGTTTTAATGAAAATGTGAGCTTGAACATTGAACGTGACGAGGCAGAATGCAGCCATGTAGCTGGAAATGGCTCTCATTGCTGCCTGCCAATTTTCTTCTGCACATTTCAGTAAAGAGTAAAATTTGAGCAGAGAATATGAATTGTACTGAATGCCAATTTTACATTACATTACAGTAGCTGATGTTTGTAACATGACTGTTATACTGTGCATTTGTGTCTGAGGTATTTCAGCATTGCCATGATGGGAATCGTACAACAGCAATCAAACTGCCATCTGTTTGGGTTTTGACATTGGCTATGAGGCCACCTCAAAGAAGTAGTCTCACCTTTCTTCAGCTTCACATTGATGGATGTATAACCACAACAGGCCAAATCCAACTTATGACATAAGAACCATCATCTGTTGGCACCAACATGTCCAGCAAGTTGAATTAGCAACACTTGTGCAAAGAAAAATGCTGCCACACTGAAAACATACATGGCAAAGAAAAGGCAGCTGCTGGTGCACAGTTTGTAGTGCCGCAGAGTGGGGTAGTTTAAGTTTACACCTGGGGGAGGCGGTGGCATAGTGATGTTGTCACTGGCCTTGTATTTCAGAAACCCAAGGTAATGATCTGGGGACCTGGGTTCAATCCCACCATAGCAGATAGTGAAATTTGAATTTAATAATTAAAAAAAAAATCTGGAATTAAAAGTGTGATGATGACCATGAAACCATTCTTGTAAAAACCCATCTGGTTCACTAATGCCCGGTCTGGCCTACATGTGGCTCCAAACCCACACAGCAATTAGTGGATGGGCAATAAAAGCTGGCCTAGCTAGTGATGCCCACATCCCATGAATGAATATTTTTTTAAAAACTTCACACCGGTTGAATTCCCAATCAAACATGCCATCAAAAGGGGAGGCAGAGTAGAGACCAGGGCCAGGAACTTCATTCCGCAGCGCCATTTCCTGATGTCACGATATCACTGGCAGTGCCTGTTCATGCTATTTTTCATGGTGAAGCAGTGGGGAAAGGCTGGGGTTGGGGCCACTGCCTCCTGAAACAGGTTCGAGGCATGAACGGAAGTGGGCAGATTTCAAGAAAGGCCCACCTCCGCGCAATGGGACATCAGCCCAGTTCTGTAAATGAGTGTTAGGTATCCTAGCCCTCACCCCCATCTGACCCCAATGCCCCTCCATTACCACCCCCCTCCACCCGTGCCCACTCACCAGTATTCACTATGGGGAGAACTAATGAGCCCTGTAATAACATTGGTAAGTTTTTGAGATGCTCATGAAATTGTCAAAATGAACAAACACCATTCAAAAACCTCTTCAAAAATGTAATCCTATTAAATACCCAGAAAACTGTCAATCAAAACAAAGCCTACAGTCCCCTTGACAGCTGTATCAACTACCATGCCCATTCAAGCATTCATATTGGGATTCCAAAGCACAGATATGACAACAGAGCCTCTATAGCTGAATACATTTTTTTCTTTATTATTTCATGAGATGTGGGCATTGCTAGCAAGGCCAACATTTATTGCCCATCACTAGTTGCCCTTGAACTGAGTGGCTTGGTAGGCCACTCAGAAGGCAATTAAGAGTCAACTACATAGCTGTGGGTCTGCAGTCACATATAGGCTAGACCAGGTAAGGGCGACAAATTTCCTTCTCTAAAGAACATTAGTAAACCAAATATTTTTGTACAACAACCAATGATTGTTCCATTGTCAACATTATGGAGATTAGGTTTATATTCCAAATTTAGTACTGTTAAATTCCATCAGCTACCATGGCAGGATTTGAACCCATGTCCCTACAGCATTAGCCTGGGCCTCTGTATCACTCGTCCAGTGACATTACCACTATCGTATCCCCGAGGAAAAAATAATGAAAACCTTTTGAAGTGGAACAAATAGTTATCTGCTCCACTGTTTCAAAAGACTGAACAGATGACTGGACAGTCAATCAAAGAAAGTATTAAATCTCAAGGGGAAATTGACATGTTAAAATCTTAATCTCAATACTCTTGAGTTCAGAAGAACATTTTATTCACTGAATAAAGTTCTCTAATGCATCTGAACACTTTGCACAATGCTAGTCAATGTAATGATAACTTACCTTTTCTAAACAAAACCCTATCATTAATCACTGCATTAAAAAGTATTTAACTTATCAAACACCATTACATTATGATAGATGAAATTATCAACACCTTTTGAAGTTACTTGTCAAAATGTTCCTGACTCTAGACTAGGCTCCCCCCATGGTTCACAACTCCTGAGGTGCCGTGAATCACATCTCCTGTCAATATAGGCCTGACTCCATGGAAAAAGCAGGGGATTTAAAATGCCAGTCCCTGCATGCAGGCTTGCTACCCACACTCTTATCCCACAGCCACAAAATGGCACACAATAGGAATGGGGGTGGGAATCCCAGAATCAGGTCCCAACTCCCATTTTTAAATTGCACCTGCCGCTGTTCCAACGTGGATGGAGGCAAGAAAATCCAGGCCCATATATGAAACACATTCCTGAATTACCTCGTGCCTGGTTGCATATTGGCATGAAGAGAACACGCGGTTTGTTTTTGCCTACCATCTTGGTCAGGGCAAGATGGCAGCAGAGATACCTCAAATGGGGAGGGAGAAAGTACTGGATTTTTCCATGATTCCACCATTTTACAGTTTGCGCTTAAAGAATGGTTTATGCTTATTTAGGGCAATATCACATTTTTCAATGTATTAAAATACTTCACATTGATTGAATTATTCTGAAGTGCAGTGCACTGTTGAACAGTCCAAAAACTGAAATAGATTAAAAAGGAAAACTTGATCCAACCAAACTGATACTCATTGATCTCGTCTTCTGAAAAACTTCAAAGGGATAAAAGTGCTTGCCTTGAAAACATGCTTTCTTCAAGAGGGACTCTTGCCTTCAGAACCTCCTTTACAAATCCACAATCTGATTATCAACAAAGCTCTGGTTTATCTTATCCATTCAATATTGCCTTGTCTTTCAAGAAAAATGTGGTGCTTTTGTGAACTTCTCAACTGCTCAAGTCGACCTGGCCAACCAGTTTGTGCCATTTCTGTTTAAATAGCAATTGCTTTGGCTATCAAACCAGAACTTGTTGGAAAGATTACCAAACAATACAGTGCAGTAAAGCAAACTTCAGCACCTACAGTGACACTGAATAGGAGTTTAGGTTTACCTCTTGACTTGTTAAAAACTGAGCACTGATACCATGGGGGCAATGACTTGAGGGAGTTAATAAACCTAATGCTGTTAGGGTGTCACCTCAATTTTAGCCCGTGTCGCATGGGCTCGGTAGGGGCGGTCGGGAAGCTGTCCGCCGCCCGCGATTGGGGCCAGACCGCGATTTCACAATGGTGAGTCAATTGAGGCACATCGTTTAGGAGCAAGTTCTGAACCTTGGGCTGAGCTCTCTTAAAATGTAAATGCTTATGGAGTGGGAAGGGGAGGATCCCTGATTGCCAAACATTGTAAATCATCAGTAAGATTAACAATCACTGGCAATTCTCTCGGAGGGTCCACTGCAGCTAAGTGAAGCCCCAAGAAAATTCACCCCCAAAACATTCAAACAATAAATGAATCCTTTGACAGCAAAGCAGAAAGTGAAGTGCGCTGATCATTCCTCTCTTTTCATCAATTTTACAGAAATGAAATAAATGATAGGGGCATATGTATGGGATTAGGGTAAAAGCTGAAATATCACACCCTTTAAAAGTAAAAAAAGAAGGAGTTAGCATAATGGAAACATTTGACATTAAAGAAATATAGGATTAGCTTTCCGGGGCGAAGGAGGCTGTTCAGCAATACACACGAACGTGTGAATTAGAAGCAGAAGTAGGTCACTCGGCCTCTCGAGCCTGTTCCAGTTTTCAATAAGATCACAGCTGACCTGGTTGTGGCCTTAACTCCACTTTCCTTCCAACCCCTTATGCCCTTTGACTCCCTTGTCAATCAGGAATCTAAAGCAGCCTTCAAAATATTCAATGACCCTGCCTCTACCGCTCTGGGGAAGAGAGTTCCATAGTTATGACTTAGAAAGCTGCTAAAATTCCAGTTACACCTCATGAACAAGTGGAACTTTTTAGGGGGTTTTTAAAGCAGCGATATTACAGGGTGAAAGAGGAAGTTCGCATCAGTTCAAGTGATATCTATCTAAAGGCAGAATCATCCATGTCCGCTGGCATTGGGCGTTTTCAGTGGCGTGAGTGGACTATATGGCAAGAAGGCCAAAAATCAGTTTCACAACATCATGAAACCAGTTTGCAATTGTCCACTCAACCCATCGATGGCTGCATTCCCTGCCAGCGGGCATCAGGAACCTCATCGTAATACATCAGCACATCATTATAAGGCCAGCCCGCCAGACTCATCCCCCACCACCCCACCGCTGGATTGTCCGCCCACATCAGTGGGAAAACCTGCCAGTGCAGAACACGTCTTGACAACTGTGACGTGCAGAGCTGGGGACTCACCGCCAAGGCCTTGCTTACATCACAAAAAACCAAGGGGCAGAAGATGCTGGAGCTCGACAGCAACTGCACACTGGAGCATTGCAATGCTGGGTGGATTCTCATGGACATGGCTCTGCTGTGAAGCAGCTCACAGGCATTGAAAAGTCACTGTTGAAATTCACAACGGATGATGGTCAAGAGGGTGGAAGAGGAAGGTCTAGGGTCGACTGGAAGAGGAAGAGGTGTCCAGGGGTGGTGAGTGGTGGGGGGGAGGGGGGAAATGAAGATGTCGGGGGTTGAGGTTGGGGGAGGAAAGAGTGCCGAGAGGAGGGAGGAGGGGGTAACGGGGAGAAGATGGCACCTGGGGAGGTAGGTGTAAGGGGGGTGGAAAGTGTAAGGAAAGGGGTTTGGACGGGGAAGGAGTGCGGAGAAGGGAAGGAGTCCAAGGGGAAGAAGGAGTGCAGAGAGGGGAGGGAGTCTGGAGGGAGGAAGGAGTGTGGAGGGGGGAGGGAGTAAGGCTGGAGGAAGACGTCAGGAGGCAGGAAGGACTGAGGGTGGCGGAAGAAGTAAGAGTGTCTGAGAGAGTCAGGAAAGGGGAGGGACTAAGCAGAGGTGGAAGTCCCAGGGGGTTGGGAGTGGGGGTGGGAGGACTATGGGGTTGTCAGGAAGAGATATTAATGTACATAATGTTATTGGAATTTATTTAAAGTAGAAATTTAGTCTGTTTGTGTTAACTGGATTAAAGCCAGCTGGTCTGGGTGCTTTGATGTATAGTAATTTTTGTGATGTAAACAGTAGGTAGTGGGTACATTTGCATTTTGTTGAATAGAGCAATCAAGAGTGGGAGTGAAATTTTGCACCTAGCTAGGAGACACCAAGCAGTGTTTATATTAATAATAAAATTGGTACAATGAATGGGGATCAAAGGGCCTGATGATACTATGAATATTTACATTCAAAGGGGAAGGCTGGGTATAACAGGAAGGAGTTGTGTGTGTACAGGTCAGGAGCATGAAAGATCTAAGCCTGTAAGCCTACAACTGTCTGCAAAGGAACCAAATTGAAAGGAGCCTCATTTTGAATTTGTGAAGTGAAAGTGCTTTGCCTGGTATCTGTTTAAGTCTATGGGTTATTGCTGCCTTAGTCGAGATTAATTTGGGAATTTGTTAAAAAGTTATGATAGTAGTAATTTGTAGCCATGTGTATGTGTTTAATTTGTTGTAACTTAATAAATGTTGCATTTAGTTTGATAAAGAAACCTCTCGATAACTGGTGGTCTTTTTCCTTATTCAGAGCTGCAACTCACAACATACCAATTGAAAATATAGGTTATGACAGTTGTTTAAAATTTCCCTCTGGGATTTCAAATAACTCAACCTTTATCGACTGCTGCGTCATAACGGGCGTAAACAGTTTCAGGAGGGATGGTTGGCGGGGGCCGGAGTTCTAACGGGGTGGGAAGAGGTCCAGGGGCGGGGGGGAGGGGGGGGTGGTGGTGGTGTCCAGGTGAATGTGCAAGGGTGGTTGGGCGGGGGGAAGTCAGATGGGTCCACGACTGTCTTCTGGGGAGCAAAGTGGGGAGGCAAATGTGGACAGGGCTGGGATTTTCAGGAAGGAAGGGAATGTGCACATTCACCTGGACATCCTCGAAGGAAAAGGGTTGTGGCTGGTAGGTCACAGAAGGGAGATGGAAGATGATGCCTGAGGGTCAACTGTGATGGGGGAAAGGAACTAGGTGACTGGGGGAGGGGAAAAGAGGGGGGAGCTGATGAAAAAGCAAATCCAGAACATGCTTTCTAAATTGAAAGTGAAACAACAGTTGTGGTGGGAGAGATCAGGTGCTGCATGGGAGTGTGATCAGTGGGTGGGTGGAGATGCAGATCAGTTCAGATGGACAACAAATGAAAGCGAACCCCAGCAGGCAGCATTCAAAATGCTCAGAACATTGAGGTGAGTGTGATACATGAAGGATCTACTTGCGTGGGAGCGTGCTTGCACTAGTCTGCAAAAGGCCCTGCCATACATACATATCTCCCTCCAGATTCGCTCGTTGGCCAACTGCTCCCTCTGCGGTGACAGAGGATGAAGTTGAGGGGCTCACAGGCAAAGGGGACTCTGAGGGAGAGGTCAGCCTCTGAGATGCCTGAGTGGATGACCCACGGGTATCAAGTAGCTGCTGGTCCTCTTCCCATTACGACCCCAGGGGCCCCAGCCTGGCTCCTTGAGGGGAAGGAACATCGAGGTGCCCAGTTTCCCTCTCATGTTGCCATTGCAGGAACTCACCTATGGATCCTACAATGGAGCGCAGGTCTGCACACATCTCCCCGTTCTGCTGGACCAGGATCTTCATGGCATCTGCCATCCTCTCCATGGAGAACTCAATATGGGCACATGTGGGCACCACTTCATCAGAGAGCAGGCGGACGCACTCTTCCAACTCGCATGCCACTCTGTTCAGAACTTCCAACAGCTCTGTGTGACATTCCCACACCTTCTGCTGTCTCTCCAGGATGAGTTGGAAGGCTGAATCTAGAGGCTCATTATCTGACTCGGACCTCCCAGATGCCTTTCCCCAGCAGCCCTCCGCATGCCGGGGACCTTGCATGAACCTGCCTCCTGCTGCTGCAGATGTGTCCATGCGGTGACCACCAGATTATAAAGCCAAGCCTGCTCTAGATCTAGGTCTCACTGAGGTGTGTTTCTCTGCGCTGGTGGAGGGTGTGAATAAGTGCTATGATGGGTCTTCCAAGGCTGCTTATTTTCAGCTCTTCAATGGAGGAGGTGTCCTCTTGGCTGGAGTTGAGGGATTGGCTGTCTGAGGGTGTCGGTCGCTTGGCAGAGCTCCCTGTGAACCAAAGTAGAGATAATTATTGCATGGCAGCAGAATCAAAAGCAGGAGAGAGAGCACTCAGAGTTGTGTTGAGTGAGGGATGCTGTGGTGCAGGGTCCTCACGTGGGTGTTCACCGCTGGCCCCACCGTCACCACAGGCACGGTCCATGTCCTCACCAGTCAGCACGATGGCACACTCCCCAGAGTGATTGAGGGGCCTAATATGGGCCACTCCACCCTCTTCCTGCTGATGTGAGCCAGCTTCTCCTGCATGAAAGCAGATGGAGAGAGTGTGAGCAAGACACCGTGGCACTGCATGGAATATTTGTGTGGTGAGTGGAGCCATGGGCAGGATAAGGTCGTGTGCTCGAGACGGTATGAGCCTGATGGAGATGTGAGGGTGTGTGTGAGTGTTAGTGTTGTTGTCCAGTGAGGTATGAGATCCTGTGGACGTGTGATGGATTTGTAAGTGTGTGAGTTGAGAGTGATGTGAAGAGTGACTTACCCTGGAGGAACAGATGAGACTATTCATCCTGTAGCAGCAATGGGTGTTGTCCTCTTTTGCAGGGCATTGGTGTTGACCACCGCTGCCACCACTTCCCATGTTGGACTGGTGATGCTGCTGCCCCTCCTGCGGCCACAGTGGAGGTTAAGAGCATCATGGCGGGTGTCCACAGCGTCCAAAAGATGCTTGAGGGACGTGTCACTAAACCAAGGGGCTGCAACCTTTTTGCCTTTTGGGGCCAACCTGTCTTCTGTGCAGCAGTCATGGGCTGGAAGCACTGAAAGGTGTGTGCGCGGCTGCGCTTTAAGTATGGCGCTCGGCATGATGAAGTAGCGAGGTGATGGCGTGATGGGCTAATGAGAGCTCGCTCACCATGGGAATGGCGTGTTTCCCGGGAATGCATAATTAATGCAGCGGGAATGGGACGATATGGAGTGAAAAGCTGCCATTGCGACTGGTAGGTTAAACATGGTGTTATCCGCCCACTACAGCACTTAGTGCAAATCTGGGACAATTCCCCCCTAAAGATTGCCATCTGTGGGGACTTCAACATTGCACTCTGTGGAGCAGCAGAGAATCACTGACAGCAGCTTTAAGCTACATATGTTCAGACACCAGAAGTCATTGTCAGTTTCACTTGATGATGACAAAACCGTAAAATCCAAGCCAATATTAGAGCTTCACTTATCTCTTAAGGGGTGCCCTACACACAATAATAACATAGAATGTATCTTATGAAAGTAAACAGAGCAATGTTCAGAGGGTTTGTCCTAACAGATTAACAATTCACAATAGGTTTGAAAAATTGAGTACTGCTCAAAAAATGTTAAGATTATACATTGGTGTGAAAATGTATGAGGAAAATGACAAGTATTTCAAAACCTTTTTGTCTAAAGTACAAAATAGTGCAAGAGAAAAAAATTTTTCATTGCCCGAGCATAATATGACACGCGATGACATCAGGCGTGCACCGCGATGTCATCGTCTACTCGCACAAAATTTTGTTCAGCCGGCACGTGCTGCACACCCGCCAGTAACTGAAAGGCCTATTAAGGCCATTAACAAGGTAACTAACTTGAAATTTACTCCACAAGCGGGATGAGGTTTCCTAAAGCTGATACACATTAAATAAAAACCTTATTTTGAAATTAAAAACATGTCCCATCTCATGTTTTATTGTCTTTATTAATTTTTTTTTTTAAAAAGCAGCTCCATGTCTCAGGGAGATTGAAGCGCTCTTTCATGTGCATGCACGAACTACGCACAGGCCCACTCACTCTCCCTCCTCCTCCCCCCACCCGCACAGGTAGCATTGGGCACTGCCTTCACAATCCACACAGGGCGGGCCAACACAAAATCGTGGAACGGAGCCGATCGTGGGCGGTGGTCAGTTTCCCGACCACCCCCGCCTGCTCCCGTCGAACCCACTCGACGAGGGAAAAATTCAGGCCTATATTCTTGGAGTCTTGATAGTGCAGGCCACAATTACTATCTACTTTAATTGCATTGAAAAGCTTTTGCTGGGTTATCATCATCAATCATTTAATAGCAACTGATTGGGTTTTGTGAGGCCAATTAAGAGGACATCGTCAATCATAATGTTGACCTGACGCTATAATGAATCAGGAGGCAGAGGAGGAGATTCACTTATACACAGGGCATTATGATCATCTGGAATGCACTGCCGTGATGCAAGCAGATTTTCAAGTACATATTCAATGCCCTGGTGAAAAGAAAACATCAATGTGGAAAAACAGCTGGTGAAGTGAGTCTAATTAGATAGCTCTTTTAAAGAGCCAGCATAAGTGTGATGGGTTGAATGGCCTCCAGCTGTGTGGTACGATTCTATGGAATCAACTAGCAGGATGCCTTCTCTCAACTTGCTATGATTCAATTTGAGTTAATAACCTCTGCTGTACAAAGGCATATATCACAAGCAATGTACTACTGTACCCTTACATAGGGCAGCAGCCTGGAGAAACAGCAATGATAATGACAAAATTACTTATCCCTATCTTAATTCAAAAATGCAGATTACATCGAAAAGAACTCTCCTATCTTCAATTTGATATTATCTGGGCTATTGTCCAAAGCTAATTTGGAGCTTGATTGCATATTTGTAATTCTGTAACATGGATGAATATCACTATATTTATGCTCAAATTTACAGTGCATCTTCGTTATCATTCATCTACTACCTTAAACATTCACTCCTTCCACACCAGAGTGCAGTAGCAATGTGTGTACCATCAACAAGATGCATGACAGCAACTTGTCAAGCATCCTTCATCAACACATTCCAATGCCTGTGACATCTACCACCTAGAAGGATAAAGGCAGCAGATGGATGAGAATGCCACCAACTGCAAGCTCTCCTCTAAGTCACACACCATCCTGATTTGGAACTATGTCGCTGTTCCTTAACTGTGACTGGGTGAAAATCTTGGAACTCCCTTCCCAACAGAGCTGCAGATGTACTTGCATCTCAGGAACCAGAATGGTTCAAGAAGGTGACTCACCACCATCTTCTCAATGGCAGCGGGCAATTAAGGGCAGGCAACAAATACTGGCATTTCTAGGAACATTCACTCCCCATGAATGAATAATAAAAAGGAAAATCATTGTTGGCAAGGAAAGGCTGCCTTAAGCTAGGTACAACCAATGCTCAAAACAACGGGGAGGGTGGAGATTCTCTCATTTTTCCTTCCAACATACAAAAGCCATAACACAAAAGCTGCCATTAAGCCTGGAATTACTATTGCTATACAGTTGCACTATCACAATTAGAAAATTATATGGGTAGCACAAGAACCACAAAAGTCAAGACATTCATCCCTGGCACAAGCCTGTTAAGATGCAGAGCCAAACATAAAGGCACTCTCATCTGAAAATGCAGCAATGGTTTTGAACAGAAGTAAACTTAATGGGAATGGCACCAGGATTGCTAAGAAATTTAAGGATTTTAAAACCAGGCCAAAAAAAAAACAAAGATTTTACGGCAAGTAAGAGGAAAAAGGAGTATTTTCATAGCGGTTATTTCTTTGATGAGGATATCTCCACCAGGCAAAGTTTATAAAAAGAAGAACCTTTATAGCTTATTTTGCTGATATTTTTCACCCAGAAGGGAGGGTGCAGTGAACAATTCGTCAGAGGGTTGAAAATATAAAAACTAAACCTGCTAGCTGATCTATTTTAAGAGCTGGGTCCCATCGTATTGATGCCAAAGAATGTGGATTATGTTCATTGGGGATTTGGCATGGAATTTTGAAGTTCCAGGATTTTAAGCTCAGTGGCCAGATTGATTTCAATACTTGCTGGGCTATGGGAAGCTGTGCACCTTATTTCACGTTAACATATCTCCAGGTAGCGGCTCAGAAAGCAGTGTGAATGAAAGCCACTCTTACTTCAGTTATTTCACCATTTTAACTACTGTAAACCAGGTAATAAATAATACTGGGGATAATAAACATGATATATTGTATTACCACAAAATAATTCACAATCCTATGAATAAAGGAACTTTGTCTTTTGATAGCTGCAAGTATTACATTGCACCAAGGATAATTTTACATGCTCAGGATGTGATGCATGGCCGTCAGCAATAAAATGGATAAATTGAAGCAGATGACGAGTGATGCATCTGGGAAGCAAATCTCAGCACAGAAGGAATTGCCAAGTCCAGGGATTCATTTGTATCATGGATAGTGGTTTCATGCAAGACATTATTACATAAGAGTAAATGCTTAAGGATTGGAGAATTTCAGTTAACATCAAACATTCAACAAGAACAAAGAACAAAGAAAAGTACAGCACAGGAACAGGCCCTTCGGCCCTCCAAGCCTGCGCTGATCATATTGCCCGTCAACGAAAACATTTTGCACTTCTGGGGTCCGTATCCCTCTATTCCCATCCTATTCATGTACTTGTCAAGCTGCCTCTTAAACATCACTATCGTACCTGCTTCCACCACCTCCTCTGGCAGTGAATTCCAGACACTCACTACCCTCTGCCTAAAAAACTTGCCCCGCACATCTCCTCTATAGTTTTCTCCTCTCACCTTAAATCTATGTCCCCTAGTAATTGACTCTTCCACCCTGGGAAAAAGCTTCTGACTAACTACTCTGTCCATGCCACTCATAATTTTGTAAACTTCTATCAAGTCACCCCTCAATCTCGGTCGCTCTAGTAAGAACAATCCAAGTTTCTCCAATCTCTCCTCATAGCTAATAACCTCCAGACCAGGCAGCATCCTCCTCTGCACCCTCTCCAACACCTCCATATCCTTCTGATAATGTGGCGACCAGAATTGCATGCAATATTCCAAGTATGGCCTAACCAAGGTTCTATACAACTGCGGCATGACTTCCCAGCTTTTATACTCAATACCCCTGCCAATGAAGGCAAGCATGCCATATGCCTTCCTGACTATCTTATCCACCTGCATTGCCACTTTCAGTGACCTGTAGAGTTGTACACCCAGATCCCGTTGCCCGTCAATGCACTTAAGGGTTCTACCATTTACTGTATAATTCCTGCCTGTATTAGACCTTCCAAAATGCATTACCTCGCATTTGTCTGGATTAAACTCCATCTGCCATTTCTCCTCCCAAGTCTCCAGCCGATCTATATCCCGTTGTTTCCTTTGACAATCCTCTTCACTGTCTGCAACTCCTCCAATCTTAGTGTCATCTGCAGACTTACTAATTAGCCCAGTTACATTTTCCTCCAAATTATTTATGTATATTACAAACAGCAAAGGTCCCAGCACTGATCCCTGCGGAACTCCACTAGTCACAGCTCTCCATTCAGAAAAGCACCCTTCCACTGCTACCTTCTGTCTTCTATGACCAAGCCAATTCTGTATCCATCTTGCCAGCTCACCTCTGATCCTGTGCAACTTTACCTTCTGTATCAGTCTGCCATGAGGGACCTTGTCAAAGGCCTTACTGAAATCCATGTATATAACATCCACTACCCTTCCATCGTCGATCATCTTTGTCATTTCCTCGAAAAACTCGATCAAGTTAGTAAGACCCGACCTCCCCTTCACAAAACCATGCTGCCTCCCACTAATACGCCCATTTGCTTCCAAATGTTAGTAAATCCTGTCACGAAGAATCTTCTTCAATAATTTCCCTACCACTGACATAAGGCTCACCTGCCTGTAATTTCCTGGATTATCCCTGCTACCCTTCTTAAACAATGGAACAACATTGGCCACTCTCCAGTCCTCTGGGACCTCACCTGTAGCCAGTGAGGATACAAAGATTTCTGTCAAAGCCCCAGCAATCTCCTCCCTTGCCTCCCTCAGTACTCTGGGGTAGATCCCATCTGGCCCTGGGGACTTATCCACCCTAATATTCATCAAGACGCCTAACACCTCCTCTTTTTTGATCTCAACATGATCTAGGCTATCTACACACTCTTCCCTAAACAAATCGACCGCTAAGTCCTTCTCTTTGGTGAATACTGATGAGAAGTATTCATTTTGTATCTCTCCCATTTCTTCTGGCTCCACACACAGATTCCCACCTCAGTCCCTGAGTGGGCCTACCCTTTCCCTGCTACCCTCTTGCTTTTTACATATGTATAAAAGACCTTGGGATTTTCCTTAATCCTGGTTGCCAGTGACTTTTCATGACCCCTTTTAGCCCTCCTGACTCCTTGCTTAAGTTTCTTCCTACTTTCTTTATATTCTCCACGGGCTTCATCTGTTCCCAGCCTTCTAACCCTTATGAACGCTTCCTTTTTCTTTTTGACTAATCTCACAATATCCTTCGGTGCACCAGTTTGCTTCTTAAACATTTGGTTTGAAGCAGAACTTACATTTTAGCAAAACCAGAACCAAAGATTTGATGGAAAACCTTTGTGTTAGGTTCATTTTGTTTTTGGAGCCCACCATTCAAGATGTTATCATGAGCACCTGTTCTTTTCCACTGAAGAAATCTCCATTGCTCTTTGTACCATACACAAAGTTTGGGAGGGGGTAGGGGGGCGGTGGGAATCTTGAGCCTCAGGCCGTAAAAGGATTCACACACTTCCTACTGAATCAAATAGATGAATAGAAGCCCAACCTGCTAATGGTTATTGAGCACAAATGGACCTACAAACTTTAAAATCAATTGCACTATATGCATTCACTACATTGTGTCGCCATAGCATGAAGCAATGCTTTTGATCTTTAAAATAAGAAAGTGGGACCCATAAGCTTGTGAGCAGACTATTCAGATTCAATTTCACATGGTCATGGATAAGCCAGGCACAAAAATATCCTTGCAGCCAAGGGGATAAGTACAGAATGGGAAAAGTGCATTAAGATATAAATTAGGCAGCATGCAGTCTCTTTGTCAACTGATGCTGAAGTCTGTGAATGATGAGAGGACACATTGTAATTAGTCTCATAATGTTTAAAATCAAAGTGATCCTCAGATCAGGTTCCCTCAAGGGACAAAATATATATTGGTGAACCCTCCCCTTTCCCCAAAATGTAACCTCACAATCTCAGACCCAGCAGTGAGTGAAGAAATGTGTGCAAGCCTTGTTTATTGCATCTATCCAAAGTACTTCAGGTCCAAGCACAAAAGTTCAGCTGGGCACAGGATTTTCCTATCACTATTTGTTCTCCGTTCCCAACATTGCTCTTAGGTCACAATTTTCATAAAGCAAATATACATGGTTAATGTCTCCTTTAAAATAGCAAAGCAATGCCATGCACATGTTTGTTGATATTATAAAGAACAATTGTGTTTATTTTATTTTGCTAAATTTACATTACAGAAATATAACACCTTAGAGTAAACAACCCAACTGTATTTAAAGAAAACCAGAATATTATTGTTAAAAGAGCGAACTAGAAAATAAGCACAGAAAGGTCTTTCATTAAACACTGAGAACACTGTGAAGGTTAGTCAGACTGCTGTGGCTGTGATGAATCTTAGCGTTCAGAATTCAGGCCTAATCTCAATCTCTGCCCATAGTCTTGTTGTTTCTTTTTTGCATTTTTATCCATTTCTCTTAACAATTAATGTTCTCTGACTGAACCAATCTCTTTCATAAAGTATCCCATGTTCCAACAAGCCCTGGAAGCAAAGGTATTTCTCCTTAATTTTGTTACTGAGTTTTAAATGATGGTCCTCTTAGTCAATGACTCACCAACTAAAACAAAACAACTTCATCAATGACCTTCCCTCCAAAATAAGCTCAGAGTGGGGAGGTTTGCTGATGATTGCACAGCATTCAATACCATTTGCAACTCCTCAGGTACTGATGTAGCCCATGCCCATATGCAGCAAGACCTGACCAACTTCAGGCTTCAGCTGATAAGTGACAAATAATATTTGTGCTATACAAGTACCAGGCAATGACCACCTCCAACAAGAGGGAATTTAATCCTCTCCTTTTAACATTCACTGCATCAACTGGAAGTTACCATTCGCCAGAAACCTAACTGGACCAGCCACATAAACACTGCGGCTACAAGAGCAGATTAGAGGCTGGGAATTCTGTGGGAAATAATTCACCTCCTGACTCCCCAAAGCCTGTCCACAATCTACAAGGCACAAGCCAGGAACATGATGGAGTACTCTCCACTTGCCTGGATGAGTGCAGCTCCAACATCTCTCAAGAAGCTTGACACCATCCAGGACAAAGCAGGCCGCTTAATTGGCACCGAACCACCAACTTAAACATTCAAACTCTCCAATACTAGCACATCAAGGCTGCAGTGACTACCATCTACAAGATGCACTGCAGCAACTCACCAAGCATCCTTCAACAGCACCTTCTAAACCTGTGACCTCTACCACCTCGAAAAATAAAGGCAGAAGATGCATGGGCATTGCCTTCATATTCCCCTCCAAGTCACTCACCATCCTGACTGGAACCATATTGTTGTTCCTTCATTGTCACTGGGTCAAAATCTTTAAACTCCTTCCCTAACAGCACTCTGGGTATGCATACACCACATGGAATGTAGCGGTTCAAGAAGGTGGCTCCCCACAGCCTACTCAAGGGCAATTAGGGATGGGCAATAAATGCTGGCCTTTCCAGAAAGGCTCACATCCCAAGACCAAATAAAAAAAACACAGCTTTATAGTAAATTCTGATAAATTGCTCGTGTACAGCAAGAACTAATTTATAAACCCTAAATTACAATAGCCAGGATTTTCTAGTCCTGCAGAAATCCCCACCCAAAGTCAACGGACCTTTGGCTGGTCTGTGAAATGTTCCATCCCGCCCACAATGATTCCTACAGCAGGCGAGACGGGAAAATCCCAACCAATGTCTTTTCTCTTTAAATGCTTTTATCTACCTACAGCTACTCTTTAAGGTCATGTTTGTGATTCCCCAGGTCCCCATATTCAACAATGTCCTCAACAACTTTCTATCAAGTATATATTCCAGTTCCTTGTTTTTCCTCTCAAAATATTTTGCCTCACAATTGTCCACTACTAATTGCATTTTCCAGCTGGTTGCTCTTACTGAAATCTTTAACAGCCTCCCTTGCTGTTCTCTCCATAGTTTTGATCTTGCTGCAAAAAATTGCAGATCATGCACCCAATACCCAAATCCAAATCAGCCACATATACAATCAAAACTGGAACCCTTTGTGGTATACCATTCTCTTCTTTGATCTGAGCATTAATTTACTTTAATACTTTTGACCAACTTTCTTATACTCCCTATATTCATGATTTTCTCTTGTTTCACTAGTCAGATTTTTAATCACTGCTGCCCGTTAGGTTTGTTCAATTTTAATCTCTATTTATGGTCCTTTTTGGCAAGTCAATGTGGAACAAGGTCCTTACTAGGAGCAATGTTGGAAGGTGACATCTAAGTAAATTTATTTTAGCTTGACCATATTTTTAGAACTGTCCAATTATTAATGAAAATGCAGCTTTACATGAATATAAGATTTGTAGGTTTTTACAGGATCAAATCCAATGATTTTAGTTAATGTTTAATATTTATTTAACTGAATACACAACTTGGAGCAAAAGCCAGCACTACTCCGAGTTAAAGCATAAGTTTCACAATCTGAATACAAAACACCTTTACCACTCCGAGAATGAAAAACCTTCATATAGCACTGCAGGCCATGATTTTTAAACTACTTCAATCATCAGGTCAAGTACCAGAAAAGGTCATTCAGCAACTAAAGTTGACCCATTTAATATTGTCGCAACATTACACTCAGCTGAATTTTCAAAGTCACTAATGTCTTTGTTTGGATTGTAAACGTTTATTTTGTATCTTCACACACACTTATCTGCCCTTTGGGGAATCATGGGGAAGTGTTGGAAGGATTAGTAGGCTGATTATCAGCCTGTTAAGCCATGTCATGAACACTCCCTCCATGGCCAACAAGTCCTGGAGTGGACTCAAACTTGGAACTTCTGGCTCAGAGTCAGGGGTGCTATCTACTGAGCCACAATGCCTCCTTTTGCTTGTACTATTCCTAATGTCTTTGCTTGTACTATCCAATCTGGAAGATTATTCAAAATATTTAACATATTGGCACTTAAATTTATCAGGCTACATTATACCCATTCTTCATCAATGGCTGGAAAATTTAGTTCTTAAATGCACACTTCTCAATATTTTTATGCACCTTAACAATGCCCCTACCCTTTGAATATCTTCTTACTGGACTGTAGAGTTTGAACTTTTTTAATCTTCCACTGCATCTCATTCCCTTTATACTTGACTCCACCTGTTTGCTCTGCTCGGCACCCTCTCCAGTTTGCATTTGTCTTTTGCAGTGTGATGCAGTTGGTGGTCAGAATGGCCATTCTCCAAGTGTGATCTGACAAGTGCATTACAAACATTCACATAACCTTTAAAGACTTGTACTCGAATGATGCTAAATGTTGTCCAGAATTTGAAATGATGGCTCCACCACTAATCCCAAGGACTTCTTTAAGTCTCTCTCTACTAATTCAATTTCATTCATGTATTATATATCCACATTCTTTAATTTTATTTGCAATATGACTGTTCAATTGTATAAGTGATCTAAATGCTACATGCACTTTTTTCTACACCTCTGACACTACTATTCATAACACTTCAGTGTTATTATCAAATTGGCAAGCTTGCACTTAATTTCAAAGTCAAGGTCTTCTGAGAACATTTTTCCATTATGAGGTGTTTTTGATGCACTGCAGAATTTAATAGCAAAAAGAAAACTCATATGGAACCCTTCACCTAACATTCTAGAGTTTAGGTTAATATAAAATATAAACAACTTGTAGAATGCTGACACATTATGCACCTAAGGTAAACCAGAAAATTCAAGACTGAAAATTAAAAGTACTTCATCACAATCTTCCATTCAAATGCTAAAATTGATATATTTAACATAAATTTGACCAGAAATTCCCCACTACTTTAGGGACCAACTTCTACAGAAATTTAGCAATCTATCATACTGCATGTAAGTTATGAGAAAGCAACTTATATGATGCAATGCTACAAACAGTACCATTTATACAGTGAAGGGCTTGCAATACAGTTAGAAACAATTGCATACTGTGCACCAAGTACTTTTTTCGTCAAACATCCAACTGTAAGGTTTAACATAGCAAATCCTACAATCCATTTGAGGGGGGCGGGGAGCATGGGTGGGTGAGGGATGAGGGGGCATATCACAGCCATACCCAAAACTGTCCTCATGAGCACAATCATCCCCTATCGCCAGGGGCGGGGTTTGTGGCGGTGGGGGTGGATGTCGGGAACTGAAAAATCGGTTTCCTGACGGCGTGAAATGACAGCAGAAACTTGCGGTTCCAGCCATTAGGAAGTCATTTTGCATCTCATAGTCAGGATTCAATTGAACACCTGACTGGAATATTCCACCCCCACCCCCCAGTCCCATATCCCCATCAAATCGACCATCCTGCCAGCAGGATTTCAAGCTGGTCCAGAGCATGTCCAGAGCAACGTGGCATGCAGAAGTCAGGTCTTAACTGGATGGACGCCTGGAGCAGCAGATGGAGCCTCGCGATAATCATGCAGAGGTTTAAATTTAATTCGAAAGCAAGAGGCCCGGGGGGAGACCATAACAACAGATGTAGTAAGGTTGAAACAGCTAACTGAACATTGTGACCTCAGAGAGACCCTAAACAATATGTTAAGGGATCATGTGGTCTGCAGTGTGCACGATGATGCTATACAGCGATAATTATTAGCTGAAGTAAATATGGATTTTAAAAGAGCATTGGAAATAGCGCTTGCGATGAAAGGCCTGCGGGATTCACAGGCCTTACAGGGTGTACAAAATGGCGTCATTTCCAGCTGGGATGGGAACAAACCAGCTGGCGTGGTGTGAAAACCAGGGAGTCAGCCGTGAAGCGGGAGACAGTCCCTGCTCCCCGAAAATTTTTAAAATATTACAGGAGACAGCTCAGCAGCAAATCTGAAAGTGAATTGTTACCAATGTGGAAGTAACCATATCCCTGAAACTTGCCGTTTCAAAGTGGTGGAGTGCCATTATTGTCATAAAAGAGGGCACAAACTGAAGCAATGTAAAGCAAGATTGAGAACTCCCAGGCAGCAAACTAAACTGATCGAAGTACATAATGTGGAAGAACCAGAAACCACTAATTCTAATGTTCATTCTCTATTTAATGTGAAAGGAGGGTAATCTGAGCCAATCACTGTTATTCGGCAGGTCAATGGAAAACTTTTGATTATGGAAGTGGATACCGGTACATCAAACACTGTAATAGGGAGCACACATTCAAATATTTAAACAAGGGTACTCAACAATTAAATATGGAGCAGACTTCAGCCAAAGTGAAAACGTATACTGGTGAAGCCATACAAAGTGAAAGGTATTACCCCTGTACCTCTTTATTACAAGCAACAGATAGCACAGCTCCCTGTGATTATAGTGGAAGGTGAAGGGCTGAGCTTTCTAGGTCATGATTGGTTACAAGAAATTAAACTAAATTGCTCTGAAATTTTCCAGCTAAGAGCTGGAGGACTGCCAGAGCTGCAAAGACAAGGTCTTTTGAGAGGAACTGGGAAAAATCAAGGGTCTGCAGGCTAAGGTCTATGTTGACTCTGAAAGAAGTTTTTTTTTAAATCTACTCCTGTGCCTTATGCCCTGAGAGAGAAGACTGACACTGACTTAAACTGATTAGAGAGGCTGGGTATTTTTCAGCCAGATCAATTTTCAGAATGGGCAGCACCCATATTGCCTGTTACGAAACCGGATCAGACCATCTGTATCTTGGGGATTACAAGTTAACAGTAAACAAGACTGCCAATTTGGACAAGTATCCTATCCCTAGGATCGAGGATATGTATGCCAAGTTAGCAGGAGGGAGAACTTACACTAAATTAGATATGATTCACGCATATCAGCAGCTGGAACTGGATGATACATCCAAAGAATTTATAATCATAAACACACACGAAGAGTTGTACCAATACACGTGCCTGCCTTCTGATGTTTCTTCAGTCTGCACAGTTTTCCAGAGGACAATCAAGAGCTTGCTGCAAGGACTACCTCACGTTATAGAGTCATAGACGTCTACAGTACAGAAAAAGGCCCTTCGGCCCATCAAGTCAGCGCTGGTCAAACAAGTACCAAGTTATTCTAATCCCATTTTCCAGCACTAGGCCCATAGCCTTGTATGCCATGGCATCACAAGTGCATTTCCAAATGCTTCTTAAATGTTATGAGGGTTTCTGCCTCTACCACCCTTTCAAGCAATGAGTTCCAGATTCCCATCACCCTCTGGATGAAAAAATTCTTCCTCACTTCCTCCCTAAACCTCCTGTCCCTTACCTTAAATCTATGCCCCCTGGTTATTTATCCCTCCACCAAAGGGTCTGTCTACCCTATCTATGCTCCTCATAACTTTATACACCTCAATCATGTCCCCCCCTCAATCTCCTCTGCTCCAAGGAAAATAACCCTAGTCTATCTAATCTCTCCTCATAACTAAAAAGGCAACATCCTGGTAAATCTCCTCTGCACTCTCTCTAGTGCAATCACATCCTTCCTACAATGCAGATTCCAGAGCTGCACGCAATATCCTAGCTGTGGCCTAACCGACGTTTTATACAGTTCCAGCATAACCTCCCTGCTCTTATATTCTATGCCTCGGCTAATAAAGGCAAGTATCCCATATGCCTTCTTAACCACCTTATCTACCTGTCCCGCTACCTTAAGGGACCAGTGGACATGCACACCAAGGTCCCTCTGATCCTCGGTACTTCCCAGGGTCCTACCATTCATCGTGTATCCCTGTGCATTGTTAGTCCTGCCCAAGTGCATCACCTCACACTTATCCAGATTAAATTCCATTTGCCACTGATCAGCCCATCTGACCAACCCATCTATATCCACCTGTAATCTAAGGCTATCCTCCTCACTATTCACCACCCCACCAATTTTCGTGTTATCTACAAACTTACTGATCAACCCTCCTATATTCAAGTCTAAATCGTTTATAATTAGCACAAACGGAAGGGACCCAACTCCGATCCCTGTGGAACCCCACTGGACACAGGCATCCAGTCAGAAAAACATCCCTCAGCCATCACCCTCTGCTTCCTGCCACGCAGCCAATTCTGGATCCAATTTGCCAAATTGCATTGGATCCCATTGGCTCTTACCTTTGTTATCAGTCTCCCATGCAGGACCTTATCAAAAGCCTTGCTGAAGTCCAAGTAGACTATGTCAAATGCATTGCCCTCATCTACACAGCTGGTCACCTCTTCGAAAAATTCAGTCAAATTGGTCAGACATGACCTCATCTTAACAAAGCCATGCTGACTATCCTTGATTAATCCCTGCCTCTCCAAGTGTAGATTAATTCTGTCCCTCAGAATTGCTTCCAATAGTTTCCCAAACAATGAGGTTAGACTGACTGGCCTGTAATTCCCAAGTTTATCCCTTCTTCTCGAAGAACTGAACCATTCTTCACTCAAAGGAATGAATTGAATAGTCAGAATGGTATCCTATGATGGGGTACATGAGTCATCATTCCTTCACAAGGAAGGGAACTGTTCTTGACTGAGTTGCATCCTGGAGTTTACAAAATAAAAATGCTTGTAAGGAGCTACATCTGGTGGCCAGGTACAGACAGTGATATAGAAAAAATGGTTAAACACTGTTTCCAGTGCCAGCAACTACAGAAGTTGCCTGTTGCAGCCCCACTGCACCCGTGGGAATGGCCTTGGTCGACCTTGGACGAAACTGCATATAGATTATGCAGATCATTTCTAGGCACCATGTTTCTACAAATAATTGATGCACATTTCAAATGGTTAGACGCATATGAAGTTAGATCGCCAACGTCAGTTGTGACAATCGAAAGGTTATTTCCAAGTTTTTCTCTGCACGGATTGTCAGAAGTCATTGTCTCAGACAATGTTACTGCATTTACTAGTGCTGAACTTCAAAGATTCGTGAGCTTAAATGGTATCAAACATGTAAAGACAGCACCATATCATCCATCGTCTAACGGATTAGCCAAGAGAACAGTGCAATCTTTGAAAGTTGGGATGAAAATGTTATCGGGAGGATCATTGGAGACTAAACTTTCACGTTTCCTGTTTCACTATAGAACAACCCCTATCACACTACTACAGGTTTAACACCTTCAGAATTAGTTACGAAGCACAGCCTTCATACAAGATTAAGCCTATACTTCCCACTTTGGAGGGGAAGGTAGAGAACAATCGAGGGAATCAAAAAGTGGCGAACAATTTGACAGTCAAGGGCGAGAATTTACTGTCGGTGAAACAGTGTTTGTACGAAACTTCGGTGGTGGATTGTGTTGGTTACCTGGTGTAATAGTTTCTGTGACTGGACTGTTGTCACACCACGTAGAAGTGGAGGGCAGGATCACCCAAAGTGGATAATTTGAGAAGAAGGGAGATACCCCAACAAACCGACGTTCCACCTGTAACCATTGTAGAACCTGTGGCCTTCATTGGGATTGATCAACCAAGGATAGACATACCTGATGTCTCTGTTGGAGTGAATAACACTGAACTGCCTTTGCCTAAGGAGGTACCTGATGTAGCTGCGATTCCAGAAAATGAAGAATCAGTAAGAGATTCTAAAGTCATAGAGCTATGACGTTCCACCCAGATCAGGAAACCACCTGAGAGACTGGACTTATAATTTCATAACCTGTGTATATATTTGTTGTCATGAATGTAGTTATTCTTGTAAATACAAACTGCAACAAAAAAAAATTCCTCCCTCTTTAACTGTAGCTTTAAGGAGTGTAATGACTGTAGCTTTAAGACTTATTATACTGTATAGTATCACGCGACAGTGTGAATGAATCAGCCCTAAGCACGGGGAGCCCTGGGGGTGGGGTTTGTGCCTAGTTGTGGATCTTGATGGAAGCATGTAACTGCTGCTGAAGCCCTGTAAATGAAGTTCACTGTTTCTTATGAGAAACCTGCGTGGAAAATCACGTCTATTACAGGGACCATGAGTGGGGAGGGGGGAGGAGGGTGGGGGGGATGGAGGGAGCAGATGGACAAGGGGAAGGTGAGTGGAGGGGAGGGCTTAGAGAGCGGAACCTGAGGTATAAATTGAAGAATCCTGGGGCCAAAGTGTGGAAATTGGTGGTATGATGGAATATTTACAGTAAAAGTGGGCAATGGTATGTGGTAGGGTGGGAGGGTGAGGGTCCTGCGATGATAGGTGAAGGGGCGGTTAGGTAGTTGGAGGGGGAGAAATGACATGCAGGTCCTTGGCGTAGGAGCGACAAGGGTGGGCATTTGAACAGTGACTGGAGTAGGCTCCTCAGGAGTGAGGGGATGTGGACATTCACTGTAATGGTCCAGAGGGCAATGCAGTGGGAGTAGGGGGCTTCAAGGGTGACAGTGTAGGGGTTGACACTGGGGGATCAATTGTGATGGTGGGGGGGAAGGTGTGAGTATCGGGGGGAGGGTTAAAAGGTATTTGAGTGAGCATCTAAGGACAAGCGCACCATGGCTGCTCCAGACCTACTGAGTTCCTCAAAGTTGAGACATGGAAATGCTGGATAGGAGTAGGGTCATTCGGTGGGCAGAGCTAGAGGTCAGCTCAACTGGAGAAGAAAAGGGGAACCCCAACATGTTATTCTGACAAGGCAAAGGCGATTGTATCAAAAAGGCTGTGAAGGGAAAAGGAGTAGCGTCCGTGGGAGGCTTCTCACACATGGCAAAGACCAATGCCTCCCTGCGTATGCATGATTCTGGAGGGACACAGACCTAGGCAGGGCTGTCCCCTTCAATATAGGGGGTGCGCTCAGGCATTAAAGTGAACAGACGTAGAGAAAAGACAGACCTCCTTAAAGTGCAACTATACATATATTAACAAGTGTGCATCCAACAATCAGCAATGAAAGTCAACCCATGCCACCATAGTGAGGTCAGTACTTCTTTATTTTAGATTTCCTGCCACTGTATCTAGGTGCTCCACCAATATCCACAGCAGGGGTGCAGGAAGCCTGCTCACCACTATTCCCTGTTGTCTTTGATGACTTTGGCGGGCGTCCTTTGGAGCCTCAAGGCCTGGAGGGGCCCGGCTTAGTTTGGGTCTCATGTTCGGGGGCAGATGATCCCAGAGGCTAGAACTGATGGGGTCACAGACAAAGGGGATTCCAAATGGCCAGGCACCCTCAAAAGGGTCCTGAATGGAGAACCCAGGGATGTCCATCTGATGCTCCTTGCGCTTTGGGTGCCTGAGGGCCCCTCCCTGACTCACAGAATCACAAGGTGCAGAAGAGGCCCTTCGGCCCATCGCGTCTGCACCGACACGTGAGAAACACCTGACCTACCTACCTATTCCCATTTACCAGCTCTTGGCCCATAGCCTTGAATGCTATGACCTGCCTAGTGCTCATCCAGATACTTTTTAAAGGATGTGAGGCAACCCGCCTCCACCAGCCTCCTAGGCAGTGCATTCCAGACCATCACCACCCTCTAAGTAAAAGAGTTTTTCCTCACATCCTCCCTAAACCTCCTGCCCCTCACCTTGAACTTGTGTCCCCTTGTGACTGACCCTTCAACTAAGGGGAACAGCTGCTCCCTATCCACCCTGTCCATGCCGCTCATAATCTTGTACACCTCAATCAGGTCGCCCCTCAGTCTTCTCTGCTCCAACGAAAACAACCCAAGTCTGTCCAACCTCTCTTCATAACTTAATTGTTTCATCCCAGGCAACGTCCAGGTGAATCTCCTCTGCACCCCTTCCAGTGCAATCACATCCTTCCTATAATGTGGCGACCAGAACTGCACACAGTACTCCAGCTGTGGCCTCACCAAGGTTCTATACAACTCCAACATGACCTCCCTACTTTTGTAATCTATGCCTCGATTGATAAAGGCAAGTGTCCCATATGCCTTTTTCAGCACCCCACTAAAATGCTCCTCCTTCAGAGATCTATGGACACGGTCGTCAAGGTCCCTTTGTTCCTTAGAACTTCTTAGTATCATGTCGTTCATTGAATACTCCCTTGTCAAATTACTCCTTCCAAAGTGTATCACCTCACACTTTTCAGGGATAAATTCCATCTGCCACTTATCTGCCCATTTGCCCATCCCGTCTCTATCTTCCTGTAGCCCAAGACACTCAAGCTCACTGATAACTACCCAGCCAATCTTTGTGTCATCCGCAAACTTACTAATCCTATCCCCCATATAGTCATCTATGTCGTTTATATAAATGACAAATAATAGGGGACCCAGCACAGATCCCTGTGGTACGGCCACTGGACACTGGCTTCCAGTCATTAAAGCATCCTTCTGTCATCACCCTCTGTCTCCTACAACTAAGCCAAGAGGGAAAAGGGCACCTGGAGGGAGATTGTAAAAGCTCGCTCATGGCTACAGCAACGGAATGCAGAGCTGTATGCATCTCCAGCAAAAAGTGGACATTCTGTTGGACCAGATCCTCCATGGCCTCCGCCACCCTCCCCATGGAGGCCTCGACGTGTGCACATGTCAGTGCCACTACATCAGACAGCAGGTGGACAGACTCCTCCGCCACATGTGCCACTCTGTTGAGGGTCTCTGGCAGCTTTGCCTTATGTTCCCCCACCTCTCGTTGTATCTCCAGCTCCCAGAAGCTCGTCACCTGACTTGGACTTAGCTGAAGCCTCTTTCCCAGCAGTCCTCCGAGTGCCGGTGCCCTTGGCTGTCCCTGCTTCCTCCTGCTGTGGACACATGTCAGTGAGGTGATCGCCAGAATGTGAGATGCTGCCTGAACTAGATCTCGTACCCACCGAGGTGTGTGCCTGTGTGCTGGTGGAGGGTGCAGGTGACTGCGGTGACGGCTGTACAGGTGCAATATCCTTGTCAGCCTCAGCCTCCTTGCTCCCCTGCGGGCTGGAGCTGGACTCGGTTTCGGGGTCAAGCCTTGCCCTGTTCTTGCTGGCAGCTGTAATCGAAAGGGGAGAGAGTGAGTGACTGTCTGGGCTGCCTCCAACCTGACATCAAGCATGACCCTATGTAAAGAGAGTAAGCATGATTCCTTACCGGATGGAGGCTGGACACCAACCTTGCCATCTGCGCATGGTTCCAAACTTCCCTTGCCAGCTCAACAGTCCACTCTTCAAATGGTGTGAGGTGCCAGAGCTTAGCCATGCCCCACCGTCCCCACAAACCCACCCACCCCACCCCCACACCCCATCCGCCACAATAACCCCACCCTCTCTCTCTTTAACTTGTCCTGCGCAAGGAGAGAAGATGGTTTAAGAGCAACTTGGATGCAGGTTGTGTTTGCATGCTGCCAGTCTTCACCAACAACCCGCTGCCTACTGTGTGCCATGTGAAAGATGCACTGCAGCTAGTCCACAAGGGTTCTTCAGCAGCACCCTCCAGAGCGGTGAGCTCATACAGGTAGAAGGATAAGTCTGACAGAGGCATGGCATCAGCAGTGAACGCTGGTGCCCTCTATGCCAACCCTCCCCAACACAATATGAGCTCCTTGTGTGGCATGGTCAAAGACCCATAGTCACCTCTCTACCTGCAGACTACATGGACAGAGGTGGGGCTATGAAGCATCATCGCATCAGGTTGAGAAACTCTTTTATGCGTGGGCAGCACAGGTGGTGTCCTTGCCACTGAGACCCATGTCCCAGTTCCCATTTAGTGAGGCGAGTATGGGGACTAGAGGGTTCACTTACCCTGGTGGCACGGATGAGTTCATTCATTCTTTTCCTACTCCCAGGGCTGCCCTCTGGTGAATGCAGTTGGCACTCACCACCCTGGCAACTTCCTCCCAGGGTTGGTGAGGCAGGCGGGCCTCCTCCTTCCATCCCTCAGCTAGAGGACGCCCCTCCTCTCCTCCACTCCATTTCAGCAGTACTTCCAGCACTGCGGAGTCTGGGTGCCGGTGTTCCTTGGGTTCTGCATTCCATGTCCTGGTCTGTAGCTAAGGGTGCAATAAAGCAATAGCTGTCTGGACGCCTTTCAAATATGGCACCCGGATATGATGGCAGGGCACATGACTTCCTGCCCGCCCCACTGTGAACAACATCAGGAAACCCCTGCATGCATAATTAATAATCCAGTGTGATTTCCCACTGGGCTCCGTGGCAGGAACCACTCTAGCTTCCTGCCCCCACCACGGGACTTAGACTCAGAGTGGAAAATCCCAGCACATATGTGCACTTTCTACTCCGAGTCATGTATAGCAATCAGCAGTGTCAAACCCAGTTAATTTTCTCCTCCTATACCTGAGGGCATTATTGAACAACTCCACCCTCCAGCTGGCTGAGATTAGCCAGATCAGTGCAGACTGGAATGGAACATGAAGCATGTTCCTAGTCAGCATTTATGATTTCTGGACAAAAATTTTAAGCAATGTTTAAAATTATGCACTCTGAAATTCACTCATCCTTCTCACCCCACCATTCCAAGGAGGAAACAAGTTTAGAGGTCAGAAGGCAGAAATTTCTAAATGACTGACAACATGCTACACATCTGCTCTCACTATTAGTCTACAGCATCTGTGAGCAATCACAACATAATAATGTCAAATGAATATAATCATAACACTCCTGCACATCCTTTTACATCTGGGGGTCTTGTAGATGATTATGCTTATGACAATGTTTGGAATTATTGTAAATTAAGCTATTCTAATTAAATCTCATCCATAGCTATCCACCATCTGAGGTTCAATAGTTGTTAAGCACTTTGGGGCATCCTGAGGCTGTGAATGGTGCTGCATAAATGTTTGTTCTTTCTTAACAAAAATTGAGGATAATTTCCTTAATAAAAAGTGAACTTGAACCATTGGCTGATACGGATGATCATATCCAGTTCCAGAATTTGCAGCATTTTTGTCACTTCCTGTTGGCTGAAAAGAATTCCTCATTCGAATCCATTTCTCTTTCAAATCTTCCCCCCCCTCTCCCAAAAGGGGCGACTCAGTCACATTCATTGTTGAAGCTATCTGACTGTTCTATTATTGTGCATGAGATTATGATGAGCCAATAACATGTGGCTGGACAAATTCAACATTATTTGGCCCACTTTACAGGAGCATAGTATGTGCACTGAAGTAGAATTTAGCAGCGTGAAGGATGATATCCTATTTACAAATATGCCCAGGCTGTCGCTAAACATAAGAAACGTAAGAATAGGAACAGGAATAGACCATTTAGCCCTTCAAGCCTGTTCCACCATTCAATAAGGTCATGGCTGATCTGCTTGTGTTTCAAATTCCACATTCCCATCGAACCCCGATAATCTTTGTTCCCTTACCTAACAAGAATCTATTTACCTCTGCCTTAAAAATATTTATTTACCCGCCTCCACCATCTTCTGAGGCAGAGTTCCAAAGCCGCACAACCCTCAGAGAATAAAAACATCTCCTCATCTCTGTCCGAAAAGGGTGGCCCCTAATTTTAAAACGGTGCCCCCTAGTTCTGCACTTACCCACAAGAGGAAACATCTTTTTCCATGTCCACCTTGTCAATACCGTTCAGGATCTTACATACTTCAATCAAATCACCCCTCACTCTTCTAAACTCCATTGGAAACAAGTCAAGTCTGTCTAGCCTTTCCTCATAAGACAACCCACTCATTCCAGGTATCAACCTAGTAAACCTCCTCTGAACTGCCTCCAATGTATTTACATCCTTCCTTAAATAAGGAGATCCAAACTGCACACAGTATTCGAGGTGCGGTCTTACCAATGCCCTGTATAACTGAAGTGTAACATCCTTACTTTTATTCAATTCCTCTCGTAATAAAGGATAGCATTCCATTAGCCTTCTTAATTACTTGCTGCACCTGCATATTAAATGACTTTTTGTGACTCATATACTGGAATACCTAGATCCCTCTGCAACTCAGAATTAAATAACACTCTGGGCAGAAATTTGCGCTGAGCTATGCGTAAAATGGCGCGCGCTGATGTCAGGCGAGCATCCCGACGTCACCGCGCACTCGTGCGATATTTTAGTTGGTGGGCGCGTTGCCAACTCCTATGCAATTAACAGGCCTATTCAGGCCACTAAAGTTCTAACTGAATGAAAATTTTCACTGCCCGTCCAACCTTACGGGCAGGTGAAAAGATTTTTTAGGAAGCCTCATCCACAGGCAGGATGCAGTTTACAACAGCAATTAAAAATTTAATAAAAAATTTTAGAATTCATTCATAACATGTCCTGGCTCATGTGACTGGGTCACATGAGGGGACATGTTTTTAACATTGTTAGCCTTTTTATTCTTAATGTAATAAATCTTCAGCCTCCCTGCGGCAGCTCTGTGCTTCAGGGAGCTTTGATTACACGCCCTTGCATGCATGCACCAACATCCACCCTCGCTCTCCTCCTGCCCCCACCCCATTGTCACTGAGCGCTGCAGTGCAAGTTTCACACTGGCTGGCTGTTAATTGGCCAGCCAGCATGAAATCGATGTTGGGGCCCGGTCGTCGGCAGCGGCCAGCTTCGCAACTGCTCCCGGGCCTGCCCGTCACCCCCGACTGACAAGGTAAAAATCCTGGCCTGTTTTTTTATTCTTCCTGTCAAAGTGAACAACTTCACATTTTCCCACATTAAATTCCATTTGCCAGATCTTTGCCCACTCACTCAACCTACCGACATTTGTCTGAACCTCCTCATGTCGTCTTCACAACATACTTTCCTACCTATCTTTGTGTCAGCTGCAAATTTAGCTACCATGTCTTCACTCCCCTCATTTAAATCATTGATGTAAATCGTAAAAAGTTGAGGCCCCAGTACAGACCCCCGCAGGACTCCACTCGTCATATCCTGCCAATGAGAAAAAGACCCATTTCTGCATACTCTCTGCTTTCTGCCAGCCAGCCAATCTTCTATCCATGCTAATATGTTACCCACTACACCATGTGCTTTTATTTTCTGTAATAATCTTTGATGTGGCAGCTTACCAAATGCCTTCTTGAAATCCAAGTACAGTATGTCTACAGGCTCCACTTTATCCACAGTGCATGTTATTCCTTCAAAAAATTCCAATCAATTGGTTAAACATGATTTTCCTTTCAAAAAACCAGGCTGACTCTTCCCAATTGCCTTGAGCTTCTCTGAGCGCCCAGCTATAACCTCCTTAATGATCGATTCTAACAACTTCCTCGTGACAGACATCATGCTAACTGGCCTATAGTTTCCTGTTTACTACCTCCCTCCCTTCTTGAATAGAGGGGTCATATTTGCTACTTTCCAGTCTGATGGAACCTTTCCAGAGTCTAGGGAATTTTGGAAAATTAACTCCAGCGCAACCACTCATTTGGACATTTTTTTTAAATAAAGATGATCCTGATCCCCACCAGACATGAGCAGAGACCTGAATTGAGGGTCATGCTCCTATTTCCCAGAAATTCGTTAAAACTAGTTGGCAAGCTTCAACTAGCTTTTTGGGCACAATAGTGATTCTTAAATGCGCTGAATAAACTGATCATTTCACAACCATTAATCGAATGCCATCGATTTTTCGTTCCATAGCCCGTGCACCATTGCAAATCTCAAATTCAGACTGAGCAAAAACCGATTAAAATCAGGATTTTAATGAATGACAAGAAACATTAGAGATGGAAGTGTCA
Organism: Carcharodon carcharias; assembly: GCF_017639515.1. NCBI lineage: Eukaryota > Metazoa > Chordata > Chondrichthyes > Lamniformes > Lamnidae > Carcharodon > Carcharodon carcharias. Next base: position 139,187,467 of record NC_054474.1, read on the forward strand.
AATGATGTCAAATTAATATGTTTACTCTACTCAGAGCCAAGGAAAATTGTGAAAAGCAAGCAGCATCAGTGGTTTACGAAATAAATCTTTGGCCAATAAATGAGCCAATTTTTGCTAGTAAATTCTATACATTCACAGAAAATTTTCTTTTAACAAATAAGTAAGATAAGACTAAGGAAAGTATATGACTGAAGATTAGTCTGAAGAAAAATCAAAACTCATTTGGGCATCATTATATTTTTAGGAATTGTTTTCTATGAATTGAATAATTCACTTGCTTAAGTTTTTCTGAAATAGAAAGCTTGACATCATTCAGGACAAAGCAGCCTGCTTGATTGGCACCCCTTCCACAAACATTCACTCCCTCCACCACCAACATACAGTGACAGCAGTGTCCGTCATCTACAAGATGCACTGCAGGAACTCAGCAAGGCTCCTTCGACAGCACGTTCCAAACCCACGAACATTATCATGTAGAAGGTCAGGGGCAGCAAACAAATAGGAACATCACCACCTGAAAGATCCCCTCCAAGCCACTCACCATCCTGACTTGGAAATATATCGCCGTTCCTTCACTGTCGCTGGGCCAAAATTCTGGAACTCCCTCTCCAACAGCACTGTGGGTGTACCTACACTACAGGAACTTCAGCAGCTCAAGAAGGCAACTCACTACCACCTTCTCAAGGGCAATTAGGGATGGGCAATAAATGTTGGCCTAGCCAGCGACGCCCATCCCTCCGATGAATTAAAAAAAAACTAGTCTATACTGTAAAAGTTTCATATTGATTCTACTTAGACACATTTTTTAAATTTGTAAACATAAATTGTGTTAGATTTCTAATTCGTCAATAAACACTTTATTCAATAATCATTACTTCCTGTATTTCACACATAGGCAGTTAAAAGATAAAATAGAACACACTCTTTTACTGAAACTTAATCAAGAAGCAACTATTGAAAAAGCATAGCCTTCAAATGTTTCTTTGGAAGCCACTTAAAATGGTCTTGTTCATATTAACTTGCTTCTTGTACAATGAGTAGTGGATTTGAATTTATACCCATATCAGATAAACAGATATAATTCAGAAGGATCGAAACTGTACACATTGCAGCAAGACCCATCATAGCAGTATACTCAACAACAAATTTCCAGTTTAATTTCTAGAATTAGTACAATGTCCGAGCATGCATTATGATGTGTCTATGTGACACTGCACATTGAAACCATTCCATCCCCATGAGCACAATTTTGATTCCTTGGGACGATAAACTATTGAATCAAAATGTGCCTGTGGTCTTGGTATGCTTCCCATGCATGCTGATTGCTCAGGCTTTCCCTCTAATTTGGAGTCCAGCTACATGTGCTTTTTGAACATGAACATGAAGAAAACAGAATACTCTAAGCTAATATTTAATACAAATGTAACAAACTCAGATATAGCATGTCATTTTTTAATTTAAATTATCTTGTTTAGTGGCTCATCCACAGACCAGAGTAAACTCACAAGCGGTGTAAACTCCCATTTAAAGAAAAAATTACTTACCTTTTATGCGCTCTTTAGATGGCAATCAACCGATGTGGTCTACCGTGTTCCTTGAGGTAAAAGTCACATGTGAAATATTTCCACAGTTTCTATCCCAGACAAATGAAAGCTCAACTGAAGGAAGCAAACACATCAAATTGAAGGGTTTGCAGTAAAAATATAGTTCTAAATTGGCCCAGACAGGATGAAGCACCATTACTCCAACTGCACCTCAGAGGAGGTTGGGATATTCAATGACTAAGACATACTGCCCACTTTAGAGTCATTCAACTCTAATTACAAATGTCTTTAAGGTCAGCCGCATGGTAGATGATCCCATGTTTTGGCTGTGCAATTTGTTCTAATGGTGAAGCTTAGACCGATGTCTATAACTAAACCCCTTCTCTGAAAGGGCAGAAACATGACTTACTCTAGCTGGTAATAGCAACAAACATCCTTCCAGTACAAGATCTTACAACATTCACACATGATGGATTACTTATTCTATAGCAGTGATTGGAAAATTTCCTTTTTATTTAAAAAAAACTTGATATTAGATGTTTATAATGATGCTACTCTGTTTATGGTAGTGAACTGATTAGGGGATGACCTGGCTATAGGAAAAGTTTTGTTTTTGGTTTAAGGTTGGATGAAGCGTGGTTTTAAAGCCCTGCTTTTGAGTAGCCAGGAGAAAAGCACTTCTTTAGTCAGGGGTGCAAATGCAGTAAAGATAGGATTTTAGTGATTACTTTCCTCCATATGACAGAAGGAAGTACAGTTACAGAGAGCTTGTATGTTAATGATTTGTATACACACTGAAGAGACCCAACTATACCCTCATGCCATCAGCCAACTCCAGGGCTATTACTTTCCCGATTGACTGATTCAAGTCATGGATGTGATGTAATGTTCTCCAACTGAACTCAGTCAGCATCACACCATGCCACCCTGCATAGCTATTAGATAGCAACAAGTCAAAATACAAGGTAATAAACAGCGTTACAAAAATAAGTGTGTGAGGGGGTAAACAGGAGATGTTACAACTATTAAGAAAGTAAACCAAATTGACAACAAGATAGTATGCACATATCATAACACACTAATAAGGATGCTTTGTCTACCAAAAATTGTAAATGTTCTGTCATCCAATGAGTTGCTGCTGGCTGACTGTGGTGTGCATGGCAATCAGAATGTTGTATTTTTTAAAGTGTTAGTTTCTTTTTGATTAAAAGGGAATCTATGATTTCAATGCAAGTTGAGTGGTTTCTACAATGGGTAGCAATCTATGACAACAGCTTGCATCTATATGGTGCATTTCACATTGTAAAAAGTCTTTGCAATGTTTGATTTACACCTGGGCGTTAGAGTGAAAACCCAGCACACTATATCTCATCTGAATTACTGAAGACACCTGAATGCTCCTGGCTCTTCAAATGCAGAAAACATGGAGTAATACAGAAAATGCTGTGACTCCAAATTGGTTGCATCAATAAAACATAAATACAGTCTTCAAGAATAAAGCACCTGAGACTCCAAAAATGATAAAGTTAGCCGGTTTTTAACAGTGTCCTCTTCCTCCTTTAAAAATGAAGTTGCCTATGAAAGGATATAAATAAACAAGTGCATTTCCCAGATGATGTAGAGAGCAATAGCTGATACTTTCATAATCACTAGAAAGAATGGTGTCACTGCAGACATCAGGTACTAAGGAAACACTTCCACTTTCAGTAATAATGTAGGTGCTTGCGTGAAATGAAGCAGATGTGGTCTGTGCCTGTCCACTGACACATAACCAAATGCTAGTGGAAAAGACAGGATACTACCTTTCAGACCATCTTCCACAGGCTCTGATTGAGGAGATGTCACTGTAACTTGGATTATTTTCTTTTCTAAGCACCTCAATGGACCCACACTGGGAAGCATTTTAGGACTAGCAGTAATTTGCATGCCTGGCAAACACAGGACAAGCTTCAGTCATGACACCCTTCAAACAGTCAAATAGACTGCTTAAACTTGCCACCTAGGATCACATGCAAATACAAGCCGCTTTCCTTTTGGGGGCAAGCAGCGGATTCATGCATCAATATGAACTAGACCCTATTTGAGAGGAAAAGAGAAAAATAGGGGAATAGAGAAGGGAAGATGCAATGACATTATCCATTGGTTGATCCAACACTGGATTTTTCCAACTTTTCCTGCTTTTAACACTTCTTGCTATAAATAGTATTTTTAAAACTTTATCAAATCTGTGTTTAATGCTAGATACCAAACATCTTAGAATACAATTTAAACACATTATTAGTACAATTCATGGTGATAAGCTACTGGTTATAACCAAGCGCCTGGTTATAGTATATTTTTTGTTGAGACTGTGAGGCTAAGACTTTTTGTTAGATTACTATTCTAGTACACAGGTGAAGTGCACATACATACTGAAGTGGACACATGATGAAAACAGCAGACAAGAAAAATGCATCTTCGATCAGGTATTTCTACATCTGTTTGGGTTTTCATTGTTTCCAAATCAGATGAGTAGATGTGAGTTCACCTTGCTGCTCTTTCATCTTGAAGACTGACCAGGTACATTCTTTACATGGCATGAAATGTTCATTTTGCATAAAAATGTAAAGTGATAGGGATTCATTAGGTTGTCAAAATATTCTTACGCTGTGTTGTAATTTGGGGTTCTGCAAGGTTTGGAAGGTCCTGTTGCACTCAATCTTTAACATGTCCATCCTAAATCACAGGACATAAAAACTTGTATTCTCCTAAATCCATGATTTGTCTTCACCCCCCAAAAACATTGCAAAATGTTCTCCTAAGGTTTTGTACACATATTTCACTGGTCATTCTTTACATTCCATTATTGAAACTTCAGATGGGAGACTAAACATACATCTGTTCTTGTTTAACTACTATATCCAGCTGTAACACTACTTACAGTTGCGCAATTTTTGTAATTCTCCAACAAAGTTTAAATAAGAGACTCAGGCTGCAGTTATACTAGAGCTTCTGCATTTATATTGTAGTTACAGGTCTGAGATGGATAGTTGCAAATGGGTTCCCACCCAGTCAGCACTGTTTATACTGCCTGACTAGTATTACAGTTCTCCTGCCCAGAATAGAGCTCTCTGCTAGCCTGGTAATTAGGTTGTGAAGAGCTTGCCTCTCTTCCTGCAGTTAAAATTTCAATGCAGAAAGCATTGACGGCAATGTCCATAATGTCTAAATATGTAAATCAACTCCAGCCAGGTGAGTGTCCAGTTGATCCAAACGACTCCATAAGTCCTGGAGTTGTACTCCAGATGTCAAACTCCATCTGTATAAGGCTTCCTGAGAAGACAGAAACATTGGGTCAAGTCAGGTCAGATTGTCCCTCTCTAGGATTTGATCCAGCGGTGGCATAGTGGTATTGTCACTGGACTAGTCATTCAGAGACCCAGGGTAACGCTCTGGGGATCTAGGATCAAATCCCACCATGGCAGATGGTGAAATTTGAATCCAATAAAAAAAAAATCTGTAATTAAAAGTCCGCCGATGACCATGAAACCACTGCAGATTGTCATAAAAACCTCTCTGGTTCACTAATGCCCCTTAGGGAAGGAAATCTGCTGTCCTTACCTGGTCTGGTCTACTCGTGCCTCCAGGCCCACAGCAATGTGGCTGACTCTTAAATGCCCTCTGAACAAGGGCAATTAGGGGTGGGCAATAAATGCTGGCCTAGGCAGTGATGACCTCATCCCATGAACGGATTAAAAAAACCCTGGTTTATACTACAACTCCGGTATTACAGCGATGTCAAAGACATAGTGTAAATGAATCCTTAAAAAGTAGTTTAAGAAAAGATACAAATTGCCATATAGGGACAGATCAGGAGTTATTATTGTGTCAGAACTTCCATTTTTCCCAGTGCTAATTTCATCAGATTACACCCAGCCAGAAACTGCCACTACTAAACCCCCAGCCATCTATACTTGCTCATAAAATAGCTCATTCCCCATTAAAATATTAAAATTGAACATGTGTTGGAATACAAAGCCTTCCAATCCCACTCTCTGGTTTGCTTGTTGGGTATTCTAAAGAAGTGCAAGAAATTAACTATCATTTCTCTCCATCTCTTGCAGGTTGACATGAAACAAATTTAATGAACAGTGCCTATGCTAGTAACCGTTAATTGGAAACCAACCGCCTGCACGATAAAGAAGCTCAAAAATGTACTGAAAAGCAAAAAACTGTGGATGCTGGAAATCTGAAATTAAAACAGAAAATACTGGAAATATTCAGTAGGTCAGGCAGCATCTGTGGAGAAAGAAAAAGAGTTAATGCGTGGTATTTAATGGAGGTAATGGGGGTCTCACTTGCTGGCTGGAGAGCACCGGGTCATCTCTTTTAGGGAAGGTCTGCCACATTAAGTGTCACTCAAGCACTAAACTGGAGCGCAGCGGGCATTCCCCAGGATCAAGGACCATGGGAGTGGAAGTCCCACCCGTCAATCAGAGGCTGGCAGCTCCACTGAACAGTAGTACCACCAGGAGTGGGGCGGGGGGCATTTGGGGGTGTTGGTGATCTGGTGTCATGGCTGCTCGCTGTATGACACCCACCCGGTGCCTATTATTATCATTGGATTGTGGGCTACAGGTGAGTGATGGAGGGAGGGAGTCACAGGGTGGGGTCACAGTGGAGGTTGGATCAGCAGCAAGAGCAGGGAGGTGGCACGCAGTGCCCACCCGCCCGCCCCCCCCCCCACCACATTCCTGATGCCAGGTACCTCGACCAGACACTGAGTGCCTTTGAACGAGGGACCACCCCTACCCCGGGGGCCGTCAGGCAACCCCACATGGGTTTGCTTGTCATATTCCTCGCATGGTGGGCGTCCTCTGCCTGCCACTGGTATTAACCATTCATGGGCTTTCCCATCACGGACTTAATCAGGGTGAAGGAAGGAGGCGGCAGTGCCCCCACCCTCCTGCCACAAAGCTCAACACAGGGGGAAGGCATTAAACTCCGCCCAATGTTTCAAATCGTTTATTGGCCTCAAATGTTAACTCTTTCTTTCTCCACAGATGCTGCCAGGCTAGCTGAGTACTTTCAGTATTTTCCGTTTTCCCTACTTAAAAATATGTCTAGTAAAATGCACCCTTTTATCATTGCAGTAAGCTCTTCTACTCTTTTCAATGACTGAAATATATCTTCCCCTATTGGCCACCATAACTAATGCCTCATAAGACTAAATGACACAAAGTAGCTCTGTATTACATTGGGCCCATAGGATTATTAAAATACTTAACAGCCAATCGCAAGAGTTCAGTTTTACCATAAATCATTCAATGCTGTCAATCTTTAAAGTTAAAGATGAACTGTAACTGGGAACATTTTACAGGGATGAACCACCTGGGGAAGAATATTCACGCTGTACACCATGTGTAACAAAATCATAAACCTATTCTTTCTAAACTAGCTTTTCATTGGCAAAGTCAGCAGCAGTAATTTCTCCTTTAGTATTTGTTTCCTTACGCCTCAGTCGACAGTGAGGATTAAAGAAAGTCTTCTGTAATTTAAAATATTTATATAGCAATCTGAATATTTTAAAAGTACGTCATTCATGATACTAAATATCACAAGGGCTAACTGAGAACCAACAATCATAAACCATTTTTTGAAGAGCCAATTCCTTTAATTGTATAGATTTGTAAAATTTGCCTTTGCATTTTATTCTGCTACAGAAATATATTGGTGTTTATTAATACTAATTCTATCTGTAAACTTCAAACAACCTTTTAGCAACAAAACTTAACGATTTACTAATTGCTTTCTAGTATGAGCCGCTTCAAGTGGTGCTGAATTGTCTTGATTAATTTCCTGAAGTATAGTTCACGTCAGAGGTCTAAACATTGTCCTCCCCTGAAGGTTTAACAGGCAGGGAAATAACAGCTCAGTGCTGTCAGTGTTTAACCTATTTTGATTTACTGAGAAACAGGAGGTTCTGAATGAGACACAAGAGAGAGGAAGTCTCTTTTCAGGAATGCTTGGATAATGATTTACCCCCACCTACTGTTCTTTATCTTAAAGCATCCGCTTTCTAGATCTGGCTGCTACAATTTTCTTGACATTACTTCAGAGTTTGCAACTGTCTTTTCCTTTACCAGAATTGGCTAACTTATTGCATAGTTTGTGGTTACTGTTACCATGAGGCAATTGTACTGACGGTAGATACGTACAATATCCCCAGCTGTTACTCTTAATTATATTTTTTATTCTGAGCTCTTAAATTTCACCAACTCTTAAATTTTTGCCAAACTTCACCCAGCCAGAGCTGCAAAGTGAGTGAATTACGGATTATTGCATTTCATTATTTGCATGTAGAAAACTGAGGTGAAATAATCTTATTAAATTTGTTAGAAAAAGAAAGCAATTGAAAAGGAATATTCTGAAAAATACATCAATGATATAATTAATAAACATAAATGGGCCTAAAGAAAATAAATGAAAGCCAAGACTTTTCATTAGAACATTTTGAGATACTGTATATTCACTATCAATTTCCTCATTTGCCAAGTTTGGTTGACTATGACTACCTATGAAAGATGAATACATTTCAAGGTTTAATATAGCATAATGATTTGTGCTGCAAATAAATTAACTGCTGCATAAAATTAATCATCATAAATTTCTTTGAAATGGCTGTGTTCTCATTTAAGCTAACTTAATAACTATATAATCTTGAAATTGGGAGTCAGATATTGCTGGATAAGTAGAGCTGTCTGATGGTGCTGATGTCCCACTTCTATTCATTTATAAAATTAGTTTGGGGCTAATGGTAATTTCACCCTAGCTCTAGGTGCAGTACACATAAATTAAAATCAGCATTTTACTTGCTGGGAAATAAGAGCAGGAATTTAATTTCAGGTGTGCAATTTTGGAACTGGAATAAGCCTACTTGAAAAATTCCATCTTTGGGAGGCAAACAGTGCTACAGAGATTTTGTGATATGAATCACAGATAAATAAGGAATATTATATTCAATTTTTACAAATTTGAATAAACATTTGAGTAAAGGTGTCCACAAAGTGTGTGAAATGCTTCAAGTTGTGGGCTTGTTTTGCTGTGTCATGTCTACATCTGTGAATAGAGATGGATTGCTGTGGTTAGTCGACATCTCCATTATTGCTGCACCATGTGACTGCCAAGCTGACAGAAGTTGAACTAAACTTCATTTCTGCTTAAGCCTACACTGTTCAGTGAATGTCTGATTACAGATGGTTCTCTGCAGGGACAAATAGAATCTGGTTTGAAGCTGCTCAAAATTAATTCACAGATGATTCCATGGCTTTGGGGTATTGGTTGAGAATGGGAATAGCCCTGAAAGGTCTCAGCTAACTTAAAACAGGAATGAGCGACTGTTTGCATCTGCATTTTGGACCTTCAACTTTTAAATCCTTCTCAGCTATATACTGCAATGATGAACACCACAGGCCAGAGTTGCTATGGCATAAATGTCTGAAAACATCTGTGATGATATAATAGGGTGCAAAGGATTGAGATATAATAGATAAAAGTTAATAAAACCCAGATACCAGGTGTATTTTACATACCCAGTTATTTCCAATGGAAAATTCCAGAAGTGGCGGGCATGAACACAGAATGTTTCCTAAAGAGCTATCCGCCCAGGGAGCATGTACAACTCGAGCTTGAGGGCAGGATTTTTAAAAACAAAAAAACTGCGGATGCTGGAAATCCAAAACAAAATCAGAATTACCTGGAAAAACTCAGCAGGTCTGGCAGCATCGGCGGAGAAGAAAAGAGTTGACGTTTCGAGTCCTCATGACCCTTCGACAGAACTTGAGTTCGAGTCCAAGAAAGAGTTGAAATATAAATTTCAGGATTTTTACCTCGTTAGGTGGGCACGGTGGGTGGGCCTGGGAGCGGCCTTCAAACCGACTGCTGCCCGCGATCATGCCCCGACCTCGATTTCATGCTGGCTGGCTAATTAACAGCCAGCCAGAGTGAATCGTAAACTGAAACGCTCAGCACGGCCTGGGTGGGGGGAGGAGGAGGACAAGCGTTGACATCAGTGCATGCGTGTGGGGGCACACACTGAAAATTCCTCGAAGGCTCAGAGACGCCTCAGGGCGCTGAAGATTTTTAACTTTACAAATAAAGGTGGTAAAATTACAGAAACCATGTCCCCTAATGAGACTCTGTCACGTGAGCAGGGACATGTTAAAAATTAGTTTTAAAAGTTCTTATTTTTTTCAATCAATGGTCGAAACCTCATCCCACTCGGTCTATTTACCCACCCGCCAACCATAAGGTTGGACGGGCAGCAAAAAATTCAATTCAATTGATTGATTAAGGGCCTTAATAGGGCTCTTAATTGTCATCGTCGCAAATGCCTGCCGACCGAAATATCAAGCGAGTGCACAATGAAGTCAGGAAGCTTGCCCGACGTCATCGCGCACTATTTTTCTCCCATTCGGGTCGGGCCCGCGCCCGCTCAATGAGGGAGAAGTTCTGCCCTAAGATTGAGACCATAGGCTCACACTTGTCCCCAGAATGCTAAAGTGCCCAATCTCAACATGTCTCTTTACCTGCTGGGGGCTGGTATGTGCATCCGGAAGCCTCGATTGAACAATTTTCCAGCTAGATTTTGAAAACATGTAATTATAATAACACTGAAACATTGCAAGTGTGAAACTAAACAGCTAGAGGTTGCATGTTCCATTCCAGGGCACTGGTAATATCAAACAGTCATTTCAAAAGCTACTGTTTATTAAGCCGGGGACTCAAAACCCAGCTGTAATAACTACAAATGCACTCACAAGTCACAAAATCTGAAAGATTGATGATGGTAAAACAGCTGGGTGAGCTGTTCTCTATCATCCTGTCCTGGTGGCAAAGGGAGGAGTGCCATATTGACATAAAAATCAATTCTAATGAGATTTAAGAACAGGAATCATTTAGCAGATGTCCAACAAGTTTTTCCAAAATCCACATTTATATGACAGGTCCTGTACCACACTGCCAGCAGCCTAATCACTCAGGCGCTGCAATTGAGAAAACAACAGAACCTTGGGGTTATGGAATTGTGGATACTCAATATTAACCTCAAGTTTTTATTAAGTCTAAAGCTATTAAGTAAATCCCTGAACAATAGAACAATTCATGTTTAAATTAATTTTTATGTCTATGGAGGCCTATTGAACCAGGATGAGCCATAGGCTGACAGCAAGTTAACAGAAATCCCACACAAACTTTCTTTTCAAGGGACACTTGTCATCTATACTACAGATTGATCTTAATCTGTTAATCCACTCTTTCATCCCACAAAATTAGAAGGCTAAGAGGGGAGTTGAGGAGAAATCTTTTTCACACAGAGTTTGGTGGGAATCTGGAACTCACTGCCTGAAAGGGTTGAGTCAGAACTTCTCGTAACATTTAAAAAGTATTGAGATATTCACTTGTGTTGCCATAGCCTCCAGGGCTGATTCCTTGATCAATATTGTGACCCCTTCTATCCCCCTCTCTATCTCATCTGAATACCCTATAACCCAGGAATGTTGAGCTGCCAATCCTGCCCTTCTTTTAGCCAAATCTCGGTCATAGCTAGGATATCATACTCCCACATGCCTAACTGTGTCCTCAGCTCAAAAACAAAAACAGAATTACTTGGAAAAACTCAGCAGGTCTGGCAGCATCGGCCGAGAAGAAAAGAGTTGACGTTTCGAGTCCTCATGACCCTTCGACAGAACTTGAGTTCGAGTCCAAGAAAGAGTTGAAATATAAGCTGGTTTAAGGTGTGTGTGGGGGGCGGAGAGAGAGAGAGAGAGAGAAGTGGAGTGGGGGTGTGGTTGTAGGGACAAACAAGCAGTGATAGAAGCAGATCATTAAAAGATGTCAACAACAATAGTACAAAAGAACACATAGGTGTTAAAGTTAAAGTTGGTGATATTATCTAAACGAATGTGCTAATTAAGAATGGATGGTAGGGCACTCAAGGTATAGCTCTAATGGGGGTGGGGAGAGCATAAAAGATTTAAAAAATTTTTTTTTTTTAAAAATAATGGAAATAGGTGGGAAAAGGAAAATCTTTATAATTTATTGGAAAAAAAAAGGAAGGGGGAAACAGAAAGGGGCTGGGGATGGGGGAGGGAGCTCACGACCTAAAGTTGTTGAATTCAATATTCAGTCCGGAAGGCTGTAAAGTCCCTAGTCGGAAGATGAGGTGTTGTTCCTCCAGTTTGCGTTGGGCTTCACTGGAACAATGCAGCAAGCCAAGGACAGACATGTGGGCAAGAGAGCAGGGTGGAGTGTTAAAATGGCAAGCGACAGGGAGGTTTGGGTCATTCTTGCGGACAGACTGCAGGTGTTCTGCAAAGTGGTCGCCCAGTTTACGTTTGGTCTCTCCAATGTAGAGGAGACCACATTGGGAGCAACGAATGCAGTAGACTAAGTTGGGGGAAATGCAAGTGAAATGCTGTTTCACTTGAAAGGAGTGTTTGGGTCCTTGGACGGTGAGGAGAGAGGAAGTGAAGGGGCAGGTGTTGCATCTTTTGCGTGGGCATGGGGTGGTGCCATAGGAGGGGGTTGAGGAGTAGGGGGTGATGGAGGAGTGGACCAGGGTGTCCCAGAGGGAGCGATCCCTACGGAATGCCGATGGGGGGGGTGAAGGGAAGATGTGTTTGGTGGTGGCTTCATGCTGGAGTTGGCGGAAATGGCGGAGGATGATCCTTTGAATGCGGAGGCTGGTGGGGTGATAAGTGAGGACAAGGGGGACCCTATCATGTTTCTGGGAGGGAGGAGAAGGCGTGAGGGCGGATGCGCGGGAGATGGGCCGGACACGGTTGAGGGCCCTGTCAACGACCGTGGGTGGAAAACCTCGGTTAAGGAAGAAGGAGGACATGTCAGAGGAATTGTTTTTGAAGGTAGCATCATCGGAACAGATGCGACGGAGGCGAAGGAACTGAGAGAATGGGATGGAGTCCTTACAGGAAGCGGGGTGTGAGGAGCTGTAGTCGAGATAGCTGTGGGAGTCGATGGGTTTGTAATGGATATTGGTGGACAGTCTATCACCAGAGATTGAGACAGAGAGGTCAAGGAAGGGAAGGGAAGTGTCAGAGATGGACCACGTGAAAATGATGCAGGGGTGGAGATTGGAAGCAAAATTAATAAATTTTTCCAAGTCCCGACGAGAGCATGAAGCGGCACCGAAGTAATCATCGATGTACCGGAGAAAGAGTTGCGGAAGGGGGCCGGAGTAGGACTGGAACAAGGAATGTTCCACATACCCCATAAGGAGACAGGCATAGCTGGGGCCCATGCGGGTACCCATAGCCACACCTTTTATTTGGAGGAAGTGAGAGGAGTTGAAGGAGAAATTGTTCAGCGTGAGAACAAGTTCAGCCAGACGGAGGAGAGTAGTGGTGGATGGGGATTGTTTGGGCCTCTGTTCGAGGAAGAAGCTAAGGGCCCTCAGACCATCCTGGTGGGGGATGGAGGTGTAGAGGGATTGGACGTCCATGGTGAAGAGGAAGCGGTTGGGGCCAGGGAACTGGAAATTGTTGATGTGACGTAAGGTGTCAGAGGAATCACGGATGTAGGTGGGAAGTGACTGGACAAGGGGAGAGAGAAGGGAGTCAAGATAACGAGAAATGAGTTCTGTGGGGCAGGAGCAAGCTGAGACGATCGGTCTACCGGGGCAGTTCTGTTTGTGGATTTTGGGTAGGAGATAGAAGCGGGCCGTCCGAGGTTGGGCGACTAGCAGGTTGGAAGCTGTGGGAGGGAGATCCCCAGAGGAGATGAGGTCAGTGACAGTCCTGGAAACAATGGCTTGATGTTCAGTGGTGGGGTCATGGTCCAGAGAGAGGTAGGAGGAAGTGTCTGCAAGTTGACGCTCAGCCTCCGCGAGGTAGAGGTCAGTGCACCAGACAACAACAGCACCATCCTTGTCAGCGGGTTTGATGACAATGTCAGGGTTGGACCTGAGAGAATAGAGTGCAGTAAGTTCAGAGAGAGACAGGTTAGAATGGGTGAGAGGAGCAGAGAAATTGAGACGACTAATGTCGTGCCGACAGTTCTCAATGAAAAGATCAAGAGAAGGTAAGAAGGAAGGGTCCAGGTGGAGGGAGAATATTGGAGATGGGTAAAAGGATCCGTTGAACTGGGAGAGGGTTCCTGCCCAAAGAAGTGAGCCCGGAGACGAAGACGGCGGAAGAAGAGTTCAGCATCATGCCGAGCCCGAAATACATTGAGGTGAGGGCGTAAGGGTATGAAACTAATTCCTTTGCTGAGCACTGAACGTTCAGCATCGGAAAGGGGAAGGTCAGGGGGTATAGTGAATACACGGCTGGGGTTGGGTTTGGAAGATGGGGTGGGGACGGAGGGACTGGCAGGGGTGGAGGGTCCTGGATGGGTGTTGGTGTCGCAACTCTTTCTCCGGTACATCGATGATTACTTCAGTGCCGCTTCATGCTCTCGTAGGGACTTGGAAAAATTTATTAATTTTGCTTCCAATCTCCACCCCTCCATCATTTTCACGTGGTCCATCTCTGACACTTCCCTTCCCTTCCTTGACCTCTCTGTCTCAATCTCTGGTGATAGACTGTCCACCAATATCCATTACAAACCCACCAACTCCCACAGCTACCTCGACTACAGCTCCTCACACCCCGCTTCCTGTAAGGACTCCATCCCATTCTCTCAGTTCCTTCGCCTCCGTCGCATCTGTTCCGATGATGCTACCTTCAAAAACAGTTCCTCTGACATGTCCTCCTTCTTCCTTAACCGAGCTTTTCCACCCACGGTCGTTGACAGGGCCCTCAACCGTGTCCGGCCCATCTCCCGCGCATCCGCCCTCACGCCTTCTCCTCCATCCCAGAAACATGATAGGGTCCCCCTTGTCCTCACTTATCACCCCACCAGCCTCCGCATTCAAAGGATCATCCTCCGCCATTTCCGCCAACTCCAGCATGAAGCCACCACCAAACACATCTTCCCTTCACCCCCCCTATCGGCATTCCGTAGGGATTGCTCCCTCCAGGACACCCTGGTCCACTCCTCCATCACCCCCTACTCCTCAACACCCTCCTATGGCACCACTCCATGCCCACGCAAAAGATGCAACACCTGCCCCTTCACTTCCTCTCTCCTCACCGTCCAAGGGCCCAAACACTCCTTTCAAGTGAAGCAGCATTTCACTTGCATCTCCCCCAACTTAGTCTACTGCATTCGTTGCTCCCAATGTGGTCTCCTCTACATTGGAGAGACCAAACGTAAACTGGGCGACCGCTTTGCAGAACACCTGCAGTCTGTCCGCAAGAATGACCCAAACCTCCCTGTCACTTGCCATTTTAACACTCCACCCTGCTCTCTTACCCACATGTCTGTCCTTGGCTTGCTGCATTGTTCCAGTGAAGCCCAACGTAAACTGGAGGAACAACACCTCATCTTCCAACTACGCACTTTACAGCCTTCCAGACTGAATATTGAATTCAACAACTTTAGGTCGTGAGCTCCCTCCCCCATCCCCACCCCCTTTCTGCTTCCCCCTTCCTTTTTTTTTCCAATAAATTATAAAGATTTTCCTTTTATGCTCTCCCCAACCCCACTAGAGCTATACCTTGAGTGCCCTACCATCCATTCTTAATTAGCACATTCGTTTAGATAATATCACCAACTTTAACTTTAACACCTATGTGTTCTTTTGTACCATTGTTGTTGACATCTTTTGATGATTTGCTTCTATCACTGCTTGTTTGTCCCTACAACACCCCCACTCCACTTCTCTCTCTCTCTCTCTCTCCGCCCCCCACACACACACCTTAAACCAGCTTATATTTCATCTCTTTCTTGGACTCGAACTCAAGTTCTGTCGAAGGGTCATGAGGACTCGAAACGTCAACTCTTTTCTTCTCCGCCGATGCTGCCAGACCTGCTGAGTTTTTCCAGGTAATTCTGTTTTTGTTTTTGTTTTGGATTTCCAGCATCCACAGTTTTTTTGTTTTTATCTCTGTGTCCTCAGCTCATCTGTCTTATTCCTCAGGCTCTTTGCATTAAAATATATCGCATTTTGCCTTGCTAAACTCACTTCTTTCTTATCTAGCCTATGTTTCCTCTGCCCTTCAGACTCACTTACTAGCGGTTAAACTTCTAATTCAATCTCAGCTTCTTTCCTCTCTGAACTACTTTTCAGGATCCCATTCCCCCTGCCAATTTAGTTTAAATCCGCCCCAAAATCATTAGCAAACCTCCCCACAAGGATATAAAAACAAAAAACTGCAGATGCTGGAAATCCAAAACAAAAACAGAATTACCTGGAAAAACTCAGCAGGTCTGGCAGCATCGGCGGAGAAGAAAAGAGTTGACGTTTCGAGTCCTCATGACCCTTCAACAGAACTGAATGAATCTAAAGAGAGGGGTGAAATATAAGCTGGTTTAAGGTTGGGGTGGGGGGGGGGGGGTGGTGGTGTGGTTGTAGGGACAAGCAAGCAGTGATAGGATGTTGGTCCCATTCCTGATCAGATGTAACCCGTCCAATTTGTACAGGTCCCACCACCCCCAGAAACGGCCCCAGGAATCTAAAGCCCTCCCTCCTGCACCATCTCTCCAGCCATGCCTTCATCTGCTCTAGCCTTCTGTTCCTGCTGCATGGCACCATTACAGAGATTACAGCCTTTGAAGTCCTGGGGCAGAATTTTCTGCCTGTCGGGTGGGCGGGTCCGACCCAATCTCCGGCAGACGAGGATCCGATCCCGCCAGCGAAATGGGCCACACCGCCATTTTACGTGGGTGGGCCAATTAAGGCCCGCCCAGCGTGACATCCTGTGGGAAGCGCTATGCACTTCCTGTGTGGGAGTGGCAGGGGTGGGGGGATTCCCTAAAAGCAAGAGTGCGCTCTTTTGCACATGCATACGAAAGAGCGCACATCTCCCTGAAGCTAAGTGCAGCCTCAGGGAGATCGCTTGGACTTTGAAAAATATTAAAAATAGAGAAAGAAAATTCCCTTACATGTCCCCCTCATGTGACAATGTCACATCAGTTGAGACATGTTCATAATTTACAGAATAACTTTATTAAAATTTCTAAAACCCTGCATGAAACCTCATCCCGCCGCTGGATTGAAACCAATAGAGGTTTCTCTATTCCCCGCCGGGGCTCCTGGCCTGCCCGCTAACCTCAAAGTTGGACGGGCAGGTCCTTTAATTGTCCCAATGATCCTGTCAATGGCCTCAATTGGCCATTGACAGGTCAGCGGGCACACAGTTGATTTTTCTGCGTCGCCGTCTTCCTGAAAATTTAAATGGGGTGGGGTGACGACAAAGGTTCCGCCCGATATCATCCGGCGTCATTTTACACATCGGCGAGCGGGCCCCATTCCCTGCTCCCCAACGGCAAAATTCTGCCCCTGGTTTTTAATTTCCTATCTAAATTCCTAAGGTCTGCTTGCAGCACCTCATTTCTCTTTCTTCCTGTGTCAATGGTCCCAACATGGACCACGATCTCTGGCTGTTGCCCCTCCCCCTTCAGAATGCCCTGCAACCATTCCATGACACCCTTGACCCTGGTACCCGGATGGCAACTTACCATCCTGGAGCCATGTTTATGGCTGCAGAAGCATCTGCCTACTACCCTCACTAATGAATCCCCTAACATGTTGGAAGGATAGCTATAAAATGAGTTATGGCTCCTAGGACTCCCAGCACAGTGCTAACCACACACACTATTCTGGAGCAGCTTTTGGGGAGGTCAATTGAAATACCACAGCATCATAGAATCTTATACATCACAGAGGAAGGCCAGTTAGCTCCTTGTGCCCATGGTGTTCTTTTAAACCAAATGCACTTGCCCCCCTGTCACCAGCTAGGTGGTACAGTGTGAAGTCCACTTTCACTCTATCACAATAGTTCAATAGAATCTTTTCTGTGCAGTATATGGAACTGTTTCTCCTAATCTCCATGCATGTGGATCTTGATTTCAGCTTGCTGGGAGTAGCACAAACTCAGCATAGTCCTCTCTCCAAACCTCAAGCATGTCCATCTGGCTTTATTGGAGAGCACTAGACCTGTTAATGATAAGCACTTGGACAGAGGAAACATGCATATAAAGCATGTCACAAGTGATAATCTGCCAATCTCGCTGTTAAACATCACTGTGAACTTCAAAGCAACACTATAAAGGTCTTCCAAATGCCACTACAAAGAGCTCTTAAAACACCTGCTTGCCATAGACTGAAATCCAGCTTTTCAAGAAAAATCTTCAAAACTTTTTCAACCATTCAACTTGGAGACTTTTCAACAGCGAGATTTGTAAACTCCAAACATATTTTAGAAAATAATTGCAAATGAACAACACAGTAGAAATTAAAGGGGCCCAGTGGGTGTACCTAAGGAAGAATTTTCCTGCCATGGGGCTGGGGGAGGGGGGTGGGGTGGGGGGGCAGTGCCGGAGCAGGCACGCCTCTGATTGGTGCCCCTGATTGGGGGCGTGCCACCATTTTACGTGGGCAGGCCAATTCTCTCTGAGGATAAGTGCTGCCTCACAGGGAGGTCGGCTCAGAATTAAAACTTTTAAGGTAAATGTTTAAAAGATTTCCCTGACACTGTCACATGAGTGGGGACATGTCCATCACTTTAACTCAAACCTTTATTAAATATTTAAAAACCCTCATGAAACCTCATCCTGCCTGTGGATAAGGTTTCATGCTTTTTCTTAAGCCCGCCAAGGCTCCCAGCCTGCCCACCAACCCTAAGGTTGGATGGGCAGCCCTGTCAATTACCTAAATTGTTTTATTAATGGCCTCAATAGGCCGTTGACAGGTTGGCGGGTGCACAGCTGACTCGAATACGCACCCGCCGACCTGAAAATGGAAATGACATGGGGTGACGTCAGGAGTTCTGCCCAACGTCATCCTGCTTCATTTTATGCATCGGCAAGCAGGTCCCGCCCCCCCCGCTTGCCGACCTAAAGATCCTGCCCCTAATTTCCACACCAACTTTCAACCAGCTGTGGCGTTAGATTGTGCTGTTTGTCACATCCAGCTCAACTCTACCAGTGGAAGCCCAACACCCACATTACTGCTTTCACAAATTGTTCAACAGCTCAGCCTATAAAAGGATGAATGTGCAACATGTGCATTTGAAGCAGATGCAACAGAAGACAATTGCAGATTGCAACTCCCAGAAGCTGGCATGCAGTTCTGGGTTTCCATAGTCCCCAACCACATCAGCATGGTTCTCACACTTCATTATTCCCTCCTGACCTCAATTCTTACTTGACTGTCTTCTGCTCTCAGGCTAGCTCCCCAATTACAGACATCACCAAATCAACACTCAAACTCCATAAAAGCTCTATTGCCACCATGTTCCAAACTCCTAGTCCAGGCACTGCAGTAACACAGGAACATAATGCAGTCCTGCTGAAGGCCAAAGTAACAAATAAAGATGAATTGTAGCGATAAAAATAGATTAAAAGTATGGACTCTCCCAAACATAAAAAGAGGCTGTTTCCCATCTCCTGCTCCATTCACTCCATGTAGGGTTGCCAACCATCCAGAATTGGCCTGGTGTCTCCAGGAATTGAAGGTCAATCTCCAGGGCACAGTTCTGTGCAGCCATGGAGAAGGGACATAGGGACATTTTTTAAAAATTAAATTTTCTTTGAACATTCCTCTTAACCAGATATAAAGATATTGAAAATGGTGGGAAAAAGGGTGCTGTTTGGCTGACAGCCAAGCATCATCCAATTGGGTAATCGGTATTTTTGCTTTCCAATTGGCTTAGAAAAGCAGTGCATCACAAGGATGGATGTGTTGGCCAATGAATGGCTGGAGCGTGGGGGCAAGTCCTGTGATCAAACTTCCAGGAATACATTTAATCGCAGTTGAAAACCCTAACTCCAAGCCTCAAGCAAAAATCTTGCCCCAGCCTTCCTTCAAGTTTACACCTCCCAAGTTTCACTCATTTGTGTTGCTATTGTTCCTGGCTGTAGCCTCAAACCAATGCAAGATCATCAGAAAGACCACCCAGTATCGGTTACATTTCTTAGCTCACACTCCTCTTAGGCTTCCTGTTCCCTTGTTATCCCATGTCTGCATCAGTTTTCATCTCAACTTTCTTCCATGCATGGCTCCAGTACTCATCTCCAACTTCTGTATTCACTTCTGATACAGAACATAATTGCTGCCATCTCATACATGCCCTAGCCTTCAAAAAGAAAACATAAACAAGAATTCTTCACAAAGCGATAAAAGGAACAAAAAAGGAGAGTCACACAGAGCACAAATGGAAGGGAGATGCAAAGAGAGAAAAATGATAGAAAGAATGAGAACAAAAAAAGTGAAAGCTTGAGAACCAAAAAGGCATGTAATAGTTTTTTTTTGTAAAATTTTTATCATAAGGAGCATTCACCTCTTCCAGATCAATTTAGGAATCACGTCACTTCTAGGTTGACAGTTCGGTTGCTATTCTGCTTTGATGCCTCTGAATATGCCACTCCAAGACTTCAACATATGTCGGCCCTGATTTTTGCAGAGTCAGGAAGATTTCATAGACCTTTATAAATGTTGGTCAGGACTCAGGTCCAAAGGTTCTACTCCTTTTCAACAGATCCTATTTTTGCCTGCAGGGGGAAAGGGTGTGGTTTGAATCACACAGGCAGGAAACCAGAACTCAGCAGGGCCATTTGAAATTAGCACTGAGTTCAAACAGACCTGACTTTTGCTGTTTCAAGGGCCTTAACTCTCTCTTAGTGTGAGATGCACAAATTGATGGAGTAGACATAAATGCTCTTGAAGATGGATGAAGTCTGTTTAACTGTCATGATCTGATTTTTCTTTTTGAAATCCACAACTCTTTAAATTTGAAATAAACAGGCTTAAGATGTCAATTAGAGCTAAATAAAAACCTACTGGACTGCTTTGATTGACAGACCACCCGGTGTAAGTTAGAAAAAAACATGACCGCCTGTTCCATAGTTTCAAGAGTTCTTTGTTGACATTTCCCAAGGGCTATTAATATAGCTGAGGTCATGATGAATACTTGGCTGAGTTTCAAAAACTACAAAATCAGAGGGCTCTGACTTCACAGTTTGATTAAAAGTTTAAAGAGGCTATTAAAGGATTAGCTGTCTTTGGTGCGAGTACTGAATATAAGCTTTTTTCTTATTATAACAGCTTGAACACTTGAGGGAATTTAAGCACTTTGAATGGGTTTTATGAATGGAAGCAATTTCATAATCAAGTGTCTATGAGTAAGAGCTGTATTTGATTGTTAGAAGTTTTACTTTTTTCATCTCCACATGGTTCCTGACGTCTCCCCATAGTGGATACTGAATGAGTGGCTACAGGAGTGGCATAGGAGTATGAGGGGCTATGAGTGTATGGGGCATGGGTGTGGGCAAGAGTTGACATATGTCATGGGGGTGGGTGGGGGTTATGACGGGCACTGGAAGTGGGTGGAGTGCATGAGTTGGCATGGAGAGGCCATGAGGATAGGTAGGGTGGCGACAGGGTGTGAAAGGTGAGGGCTAGAGGGTCTAACAGCTTCTAAAACAACTGGGATGAAGTCCCAGAGAACTGTGGCGGGCTTTCTAACCAGCCCCCCTTGGCACTCACCTGCTGCCATGGCCACCTAGGATCTGCTTCCAGGGTTGGGGGGCCTGACTCAATCCTACCGCCTCCTCAGTGGAGTGAAAATTAGGTGTAATGGAGCCCTTAAAACCAAGGCAGGTTAGCAGTGTTGGGAAATTTCCCGGCTCGAGTTACCTGCCTCAGTCGCAAAAATCCAACCCATTATAGTGTCAGTTGACACTTCAGCGCCCTATTGAGGCAGCACAGCATTGTCAGAGGATCAACTCCCTGCATGAGAGCTTAAACTAAATTCCCATATACCTCTTCAGGTGACACAACAGTTGAAGAATGGGACAGTTCTCCTACTACCTTGTTCGCTATTTATCCTTTAACCATGACCACTGTAAAAAGGTTTATTGATGTTTAATGGGATCTCGGAGCACAAATTCACTGTTATGTTTGCCTACAAAGCAGTAACTGTGCTTTAAAGTAATTAAAAAGCTGTCAGGCAATTCAGAATGGTGTCTGGTGGCATGTCAGTATCAGGATGCCTTTCCTGGCCTTTTCCAGCAATTTTGAGGGAGGTGAGTTCAGGACCCAGGAAGGTCACCTGTCCCCAGAAGGAGGGCAGACAATTAGGCTGATTAAGAGCCTTGTTAATGGTAAGTTTAGGATGGGCTTGGCTTAAATAGCCAAGTGGTTAGGGTACTGGGTTTGTAACCCCAAGACTCAAGAGTTCAAATCAAGAGTTCATTTTCTTAACAATCTCGTTGAGGCAATTGTGAATTCAATTTGTTGCTTGACACTGAGGAGAGAAGGTGTGTGTTGTTGGTGCTCCTCGTGTTTCTGTGACTGATACTACTGCTGCTTTGGGGTTGTTGCTGCTCCAGTGCTGCTGCTGCCTTGCCCCTGTTTGAGCCAAGGGAGAGAGAGGGAGAGAGGAACAACTGCTGCTGCTTTGGGGTTGTTGCTTCTGCTGCTGCTGTTGCTGCTCCTCCAGTGCTGCTGCTGCTGCCTTGCCCCTGTGGTGCCAAAGGAGAGAGAGGGAGAGAAGAGAACAGTTGCTGCTGTTGCTACAGGACAGGAAGGCCAGGAGGCCAGGACTGAGTTGAAAAACAACATCCTAGGTGGGTGTCTGAACTGTGTATTTTTGTTTAAGGTGGGGGCAATTAAGTACTGTGTTTTGTAGGGGGAGGCAAGAAGACTGCCAGAGGAGTTGGGGAAGGAAGAGAGGGAGGGTGTGTGTGTGTGCTGAAACCATCTTTCTGCCACCCCTCCCCCCAACCCAGCCCTTTTCCCAGTAAGGCCAGCAATAGCTGGTGAAGACATCGCCTCCCCCTGCCTGAAGAACATCAGGCCCCCACCCACCGTCCATCCACCATCGAGGACACCCACCTGGACATTTACCTCTTTCCCTCCTGTGCCTCCCTGTCTTTTACTCCTCTCCCTCCTCTCCTCTCCTGCCTAAAAGAGGGGAGGTTGTTTCTACCTCTCTCCCCCACCCCCTTTCCTCAAACAAAATGGCCAATCCTTCCCAGGGTGGGCGTGGCTCTGGCCCTAAGGCCAATTCACCATCGCCTGTGGCCAGGCCCTCGAGGGCTAATGTGGAGGCGGTTTTGTCACCGGTGGCAGGGCCTCAAAAAAAGAAAACCTATGCGGGGGTGGTTGCTTCTGCGGCTCCAACTGCTCCCGCTGCCCTGTCACCATTCCGCCTCCTCACCAGGGCCCTTGGGGTAAAGAGCTATGCTCACCCTGAAATGACAATAGAGGCCTGCGTAAAGGCTATGGCTGGGGTCGTCGGCCCCTCAGCCATTGTCGCGGCCTCTAAAATGTATGGGAAGGCCATATTCTTCTTGAGGTCCGAGCGGGCGGTGCACCTCGCCCTGCAAAAAGGACTCACTGTGGGCGGGACTTTTCTGGCGGTGGACCCCCTTGAGGCCACTGCCCAGAGAATTATTATTTCGAACATCCCGCCTATTCTATCCAGTGAGCTCCTCCTCCCCCACCTTAATAAATTGGGGGAGGTCAGGTCGGGGGTTGCACCAATCCCGCTCGGCCTCAAAGACTCGGCCCTCCGCCACGTGTACTCCTTCCGGCGCCAGGTATTTGTCCGTTTGGCCCGGGAGGAGTGCCTGGAGGGGGCCTTCATTATCAATTTTGAGGGGACCGCCTATCGGGTCTTCTGGACCGTGGAGGGCGTGCGGTGCCATGCTTGTAAGGAGGCGGGGCACGTGAGGAAGAACTGCCCCGCCTCCAAGGCTACGAGCCCCACCCAAGCGGCCACGGCTGGCACCGCCCCTCCTCCCCCCGCCACCACTCCATCTCCCTCCCCGCAAGGGGAAGCGACGCCGGCAGCCACTGCCATCTCGGCTGCCGGTGAGGTGGGGGGAGAGCCCCCGCGCCGTAAGAAGGCGCGGAGGAAGACCCGCAACCTGGAGGCGGCCCCTGAAACGCCCCAAAACCCCCAAACACCTGCAAGCACCGGCTCGGGGGAAAAGACATCATCCGGCCCCGGCGTCATGTCCGCGTGTGCTCCCGGGCCCGTGGGTGCTAAGGCGCCGAGTGCTGGGCCCGGCGTCGTCCCTGCGCGTGGTCCCGGGGCCGGCGGGGAAAAGACGCGGGACCCCGAGCCGGGGAATCTAACACCCAAAACCCAGAGGGTGGAGTGTCCGGGAGGGCTGGACAAGGAGGAGGGGGCCTCGGAAATGGAGGTCTCCCTAGCCCCCAGCCTGACCCGGAAGAGACGTCACGCTTCGGAGGAGGAGGTGGGTGATGACCAAACTGAAGAAGTTGGGTGTGTCCCTTCCCCCGATGAAGAGGTGGTGGCGTTTCCACCAAGTAAAATCTCGCCCTGTCCTCTGGGGGAACTCAAAACCCCTGCACCGACTCCCACCACTGTTACCCCCGTCAACCTGCTGCAGTCCCCTGAACAGGGCCCCTCGGGGGTCACTGAAGGCACCTCCCTTGAGGTGGTGCCTGACTCAGGAACCCTCGATACCCCCGAGGTACCTTCTGGCTCGTCGGGGGACTGGAGCTTTCAAAATTTAAAAAATGTTAACGGGTCATTGGGTGGCGGCGAAAAGGAAGGCCTTCCCGCTCCCTCCCAAACCTTAGCACCGGGCGTCCTAGTTTTGGGTCAGGAGCTTGTCCTGAGCTCCCCGGACGACCCGGTGCCGGGAGGAGAGCGGGCATCAGAACTGCCGCTGCCCTCTGACCCAAAACGTTTAGAGGAGACCAGAGAGGACCCCTCTGGCCTTGATCCTGGGGGTGGGATCGAGGTACAGGTGGGGCCAGCTGGCAGCTCCGAATCAGCCCCCGTACTCAATGCGGGGGAGGGGTCGGAAGCTGGAGGCGACGACCTGGAGGAGGACGGGGTGTCCGTGGTGAGCGCTGGAGATTACGCTGAGTCGCTCTCAAGCGAGGCGGTGGATCCCCTGGTGCCCTCCACTGACTCCCCCCTCATCCCCCCAAGGGAACTCCGGGACTTTTTGGCGAGTCATTGTGGTCGCCGAGACAGGGTTCAGTTGGCCTTGGACCGGTGGCATTCTTTTCCGCTGGTGTTCTGGTCCACTCACGAGGCTCTCAAGTCTCCTGAGTTGGATAGGAACGCGCGGCGGAGGGTCCAAACGTTTCTCGCTGGGCTCCTGAAGGAGAGGAAGGACTAAAAAGTCCTCTTCTTCTTTTTAATGACTTAAGGTGAAGGTTTGATGTACCTTTGACAATGAAGACGACTATAGCCAGCCTCAACATCCGCGGCAGCAGGGGCGCACAGCGCAGGTTCCAGAACTTCTCGGTTCTCAGGGACGGGAAGTATGCGTTGTGCTTCCTGCAAGAAACCCATACCGTTCCGGGAGACGAAGCCACGTGGCTCCTGGAGTGGCGAGGGGGGGTCTACATGAGTCACCTAGCCTCCAATTCTGGCGGGGTGGCTATCTTGTTGGCCCCGCATTTTCAGCCGGAGATCTTGGGGGTCAAGGAGCCGGTGCCAGGCCAGTTGCTGCACCTGACTGTGCGTCTGGGGGGGGGGGCGGTGCTTCACTTTGTGAATGTGTACGCTCCCCTGGGCACGCAGCAGCAAGCGAGCTTCTTTGAAGAAGTGTCCACTCATCTCGGCTCCATCGACGCTGGCGAGTGCATCGTCCTCGGGGGGGATTTCAATTGCACCCTCGGGGTCCGGGACCGTCACGGTACCCCGCACTGCACGCGAGGTGTGAGTAAGTTGCGGGACCTGGTCAGGTCTTTCGACTTAGTGGATGTCTGGTGAAATCTCCATCCTGACTCCAGCGTGTTCACCTTTGTGTCACCTGGAGTCGGAGCATCCAGACTCGACCGCCTTTACGTTTCGAAGGCGTACGTGTCCTGCGTTCCGGCTGCTTCTATACAGCAGGTTCCGTGCACGGACCACCGTCTGGTGTGGGCGGAGCTCACTTCGTTCTGCGCTCGGACGGGGTCCGCGTACTGGCATTTTAATAACCTGTTGTTGGAAGACCAGCGGTTCCTGGACTCGTTCCGTCGCTTCTCGGCCGGCTGGAGAAGGAAGCGGGGAGGCTTCCCCTCCTTGAGGCTATGGTGGGACGTGGGCAAGACTCACGTCCGAGTTTTCTGTCAAGAGTACGCGAAGGGGTCGACAAAGAGACGCAAATCCAGGGTCGAGGAGTTGGAGAAGGAGGTGCTCGACCTGGAGGCACGTCTCCGTCAGCCCGACGCAGACCCGGCCCTGCGGTCGGTGTACGATGAGAAGAAGGGCGCGCTGCGGAACCTGCAACTGGTCGGGTCTCGGGGCGCGTTCGTGAGGTCGTGGATCTGTTTCCTCAAGGAGATGGACCGTGGCTCTCCCTTCTTCTACTCACTGGAAAAAAGGGTCCGTAAGCAGCTCTTTACGCTGCTGGCCGACGACGGATCCCTTGTCTCGGATCCGGAGGGCATCAGGGCCATTGCCCGAGATTACTACACTGCCCTGTTCTCTCCGGATCCGTCCAGTGAGGAAGCTTGCAGAGTTTTGTGGGAGGACCTGCTGCAGGTCGGCCCGGAGTGCGCCGGAAAGCTCGACTCCCCTATAAGTCTGGGGGAGCTGACCGGCGCACTCGACGGTCTTTCTAGGGGCAAAACCCCGGGACTAGACAGGCTGACCATGGAGTTCTTCAGGGCGTTCTGGGACGTCTTGGGGAGCGACTTCGCGGGGGTCCTGGGGGAGAGCATTGCTACCGGGGAGATGCCCCTTTCGTGGCGCAGGGCCGTGATTGCCCTGCTGCCGAAGAAGGGGGATCTCCGCCTTCTTAAAAACTGGCGCCCGGTCTCCCTCCTCAGCACGGACTACAAAATCTTCGCCCGAGCCATGTCTTCTCGGCTCGGCACCGTGCTGGACCACATGATCCACCCTGACCAGTCCTACACCGTCCCGAACCGAACCATTTATGATAACATCCATCTGGTCCGGGACATCATCCACCATTCCCAGAGGGCTGGTCTGTCGAGCGCCTTCCTGTCTCTCGATCAGGAGAAGGCGGTCGACAGGGTGGATCACGAATACTTACTCGGAACTCTGCGAGCTTTCGGGTTCGGGACGCATTTTGTCGCCCGGATCCGACCTCTGTACACTGCCGCGGAGTGTCTAGTGAAGGTTAACGGGTCCCTGACGGCGCCCCTTCGCTTTGGGAGAGGGGTACGTCAGGGCTGCCCCCTGTCTGGCCAGTTGTATTCTATTTGCGTGGAGCCTTTCCTGCGCCTCTTGCGGAGGAGGTTGTCGGGATTGGTTCTGCGCGGGCCAGGCATCGGGGTGGTCCTTTCGGCTTACGCCGATGACGTGCTCCTTATGTTTAGTGACCTGGCTGACCTGCGTAGGATGCGCGAGTGCCAGGAGGTCTACTCTGCCGCTTCTTCTGCCAGGATCAACTGGGGTAAATGTTCTGGACTCCTGGTCAGTCAGTGGCAGATGGATCCCCTACCCGAGGAGCTCAGGCCTTTCACCTGGAGCAGGACCAGCCTCCTCTACCTGGGGGTCCATCTCTGCCCCGCTGAGGAATCCTGGCCGGCAAACTGGCAGGAACTGGAGACGAAAGTCACCGCTCGCCTGCGGCGCTGGACAGGACTGCTCCGAGTGCTATCTTACCGAGGTCGAGTTCTGGTCATAAACCAGCTGATCGCTGCCATGTTGTGGTATCGGCTGGTCACTTTGACCCCTCTCCCGGACTTTGTCACAAGAATCCAGAGATTGTTAGTCGACTTCTTCTGGGACAAAAGATTGCACTGGGTCGCTGCCGAGGTTCTGAGTCTCCCGCTTAGGGAGGGTGGTCAGGCGCTAGTGTGCCTACGCACACAGGTGGCGACTTTCCGCCTTCAGACCCTGCAGCGATACCTCTACGTCGAGCCTCCTCCTAGATGGTGTGCCCTGATGACGTATTTCTTCCGTCAGGTGCACGGCCTGAATTATGACGTGCAGCTCCTGTTTATAGAACAGCTGGGCCTCGGTGGCTCCTTGCAGGCGTTGCCCGTCTTTTACCAGGACCTGATCAAAGTCTGGAAAGTGGTCGCCTCGCGACGCAGCTCTCCCCCGTCAGGAGTAGCGGCTATCGTCAGAGAGCCGCTGCTCAGGAATCCGCCCCTCCGTCCTTTTCAGTGGTTGGCGGAGAGGAGGGCTGTGGCCGCAGGGGTGACCAGGATCGGGGACGTGCTGGGTGGCGGAGGACTGGGCTGGATGCTCCCGCAGGAGTTGGCGCGACGCGCGTCTGTGAGTGTCCAGGTCGCAGCCGATGCCATCCAAGACCTGAGAACGGTCGTGCTCAGACCCGACGTTATTTTGGGTCTTGAGGTGGCCCAGGTGCGCGGTGGTCTTCCGTCTGAGCGTTCCCCTGTTCCGACAGAATTCCACA
Source organism: Carcharodon carcharias (assembly GCF_017639515.1). Classification (NCBI taxonomy): domain Eukaryota; kingdom Metazoa; phylum Chordata; class Chondrichthyes; order Lamniformes; family Lamnidae; genus Carcharodon; species Carcharodon carcharias. Next base: position 139,215,420 of record NC_054474.1, read on the forward strand.
TTGGCCCCAAGCCCCGAACCCTCCCTCGGGTGCTGGTGCCCCGCAATATGAGCCGCCTCGGGGACATGCCCTCTGTGCCTTTTGGCACGGCAAAGAGGGGCTTTTTGTACCGACTGCTGCTGCACACCTTCCATTTTCTCGCCCTTGTCCATCGACCGGACACGCCCTGGCGTGCCTTGTTGCCGTCCGGCGGCGGAGGCCCCCAATGGGAGGCCCTCTACGGAGGTGTCCTCCCCCTTTCTATCGGGGACCTGGGTTGGAGGGTGTTGCATGCAGCAGTCCCTTATAATAAGAGGATGCATAGGTTCACGGACTCTCAGGACACATGCCCTTTTTGCGGTCTTGTGGAGTCCGTGGACCATGTATACATAGGGTGTTGTAGGCTGCACTCCCTTTTTAGTTATTTGAAAAACCTTTTATTGATGTTTTGTTTGCACTTCAGCCCCACGCTCCTGATCTATGGGCACCTGGTGCGGAAGGGGGTCGGGAAGGAGGAGGACCTCCTCGTGAACCTGCTCCTGGGCCTGGCCAAGTTGGCCATTAACAGGTCCAGGCAGCGGGCGATCGACGGGGGAGTCCTGCCCGATTGTTTGTCCCTCTTCCGTGGCTACGTTCGCTGCCGGATGTCCCTGGAGAAGGAGCACGCGGTGTCTGCTGGCACTCTCGAGGCCTTCCGTGCTCGGTGGGCACCGCGGGGACTGGGGTGTTTTGTTGACCCCTTTAATCACATTTTGATTTAAAGTTTGTAAGTTTCCTTTAAACTTTGTTCTTGGTTTTACTGCTGACCTGAATTAGGGGCTGTGCCTGATTTATCCCAATTTTGTTGATTTGGTTTTCATTTAAAAGATTATCAAGAGTTCAAATCTCACACTGGCCAACTATGAAACAATGTAACTTCATTTGAATAGGAACAGATGGAAACGGGTTTGTACTCGAAAGAGTTACAAGACCCTTATTATAGTCCCCTATAATAAGAGGATGCATAGGTTCACGGACTCTCAGGACACGTGCCCTTTTTGCGGTCTTCTGGAGTCCGTGGACCATGTATACATAGGGTGTTGTAGGCTGCACTCCCTTTTTAGTTATTTGAAAAACCTTTTATTGATGTTTTGTTTGCACTTCAGCCCCACGCTCCTGATCTATGGGCACCTGGTGCGGAAGGGGGTCGGGAAGGAGGAGGACCTCCTCGTGAACCTGCTCCTGGGCCTGGCCAAGTTGGCCATTAACAGGTCCAGGCAGCGGGCGATCGACGGGGGAGTCCCGCCCGATTGTTTGTCCCTCTTCCGCGGCTACGTTCGCTGCCGGATGTCCCTGGAGAGGGAGCACGCGGTGTCTGCTGGCACTCTCGAGGCCTTCCGTGCTCGGTGGGCACCGCGGGGACTGGGGTGTTTTGTTGACCCCTTTAATCACATTTTGATTTAAAGTTTGTAAGGTTCCTTTAAAATTTTGTCCTTGGTTTTACAGCTGACCTGAATTAGGGGCTGTGCCTGATTTATCCCAATTTTGTTGATTTGGTTTTCATTTAAAAGATTATCAAGAGTTCAAATCTCACAATGACAAACTATGAAACAATGTAAGTTTAGGATGCTGACTGGGGTTTTCCAGTCAGCCTTCAGTTTCCCCATACAACAGGGGGAAGATCAACTGCCTGGACGCCAGCACCCAGTGGGAGCTGGTGTTCCAGCACTTCAGGCAAACCTACAAGACCCTCGCTGCCTGCCTGGGTGGGGTACAGCCAAAGACTCCCCTACAGAGCAGCTCACACCACCCGGCCTCCTACACATACAGTGGTCACTTGGCTGCTTGTGTTTTTTTCTTACTTTGCTTTGTAAAAAGTGATTAAGAGGACATTCTCTTGTTGAGGTACCCTCCCAGTTACTTAATGGGGTAGTACAGTTGGATGTTTCTCTGAAGCTGGAAGGCCTCTGATTGGCCCTCCAGCTTTGAGAGCCTGCTCATCACCTTTATTAGGACAGGAAACCCATCTCCATGCCAATTAAGGGGTCGCTCATGCAAAAATCTTAATTTAGGTTTTTCTCCGGAGATGGGTTTCTGCTCCAAAAACAAACCTGGCTTCTTTTGCCAGGGTCTGTGACGAAAATTCAGCCCATGGTTACAAAAACAGGCTGATGTCCCTTGTGTTTTCCCTCACATGACTGACTGACCTACATGGTGAAGCACTGGAGTTAATAGATGAAGATGATGTCAGAGTGGATTTTAACTGTAAGCACCTGGTTGAAACTCAGCAGATAAGCAATTAAAATCCAATGGTTGACTAACAGTTGATGTCCCAGTCACATCAGCTTTTATGACAATTACCAGCATCTCTGGATAGACAAGTAAAGCCAATGGGATGTGGCACCTTCTTTAAATATGCAGATCAGCATCCAATGACATTTGTCGAACGCTGGCTGCAATTTTAACCTCAGATTGAGCAGGGAAGCTGATGAGACTATCCTGCCATGCCAAGTGAGGGCAGTCTGAGTCTATTCAAAGGTTAAATTTTAGTTATTTTCTTTTGTAGGGTCAGAGGAGCAGCTGTTCCGCCCGCCAAGCCTCGCAGGCAAATGTTCAGGCTTCTCCTCCTGTGGATTTCCAACTTCCCCGCTTCACAACTGCGAGGAGCCCCTAGAATCCCCACCCTCACTCTTACCCAACTGCCATCGAGTGACCAAAGGACAGCGGATTTTCAGCAGACTGGCAGCCACTTCCTGTTCCAGGCAGCAAGGCGGTAGCCAACATATTACAGAGCGTCAGGACTTAAATCCACTGTGGCCTCATTCTGCTGCAGGCAGGAGGGAAATCGCTGGTGCGGTTTTCCCAGGAACCCTACTGCAAGTTAAAATCTGCCCTTTGCTGTTAAAAGACCAACTTTAGACACAACTACAAAATTAGGTCAATATCTAATTACACTTTAACCTTGATGCGAATCCCCATTCTTCATTTTAGTATATATTTTGGCAAATCCAAGCCTAAATATAACCACTTAAGCCAACCTGTAATTATAACTCATTCTGTTTTGAACTTTATAAATGTTTTTGATGAAGCTTTCAGGTTTCCCCCGACAGTTGTTAAATTAAACAATAACTAACTAGTGACATCTGTCATTTTCACAAATGATTGCATAAAATATCAACACAGGCTGCAAAGTCCTTGTCCATAGGCAGCAAGACCATGACAATATTCAGGATTGAGCTAAATGGCAAGTAACATTCGTGCCACACAAATGCCAGGCATTGACCATCTCCAGCAAGACAGAATCTAACCATCTTCCCTTGACATTCAATGCCATTACCATCGCTGAATCTCCCACTATCAACATCCTGGTGTTAGCACTGACCATAAACTCAAATGGACAAGCCATATAAATACTGTGGCTACAAGAGCAGGTCAGGGGCTGGGAATCCTGCGTTGAGTAACTCACCTCCTGACTCCACAGTGGTGTTGAGCAGAAATGCTTTTTTAAGAAAGTCTGTATTGGCAGTAGGTATGGTTGGTCTCCATTAACAAACATGACTCAAAGCCTGTTGGGAAGGATGGAGAGGAAGAGGGCAGAGCTCACCAGCTTCAGCTGCTTGTCCTCAGATCATCAGCATCTCAGCCCGAACTCTCTGCAAAAATGTCTTTTTTAACACACAAAAAGGATTTGCTGGTCATGTGACTTGCTCTCTCCACTGTTAAGGGTTGTGAGGGTGTGGCGGGGTTGATCCAAATAAGGCTGTTCATGTATTCTGCAAGGTAGCTTGATTAGTTCATTTCTATAAAATTACCTTAGCCATTGTCGCATGACCCAAGTGATTAAATTTAATGTCCCGACTCCAACATTTGAATCTCAGATGCTTGTCTTTATGGCATGTTAATGGAACAGAGGCAGGTCTTTCGTGTTCCTCAGAGGCTTATTGTCTCTGATGGGGTTTTAGCAAACCTGATGTCTCCAACACAATGAAGTAGAATGTGGGCTGCATGGTAATGCAAATTGGGGAAGACAATGTTTTTGGCTGTGATTTCCAGTCATCCTCTTTAGCCTGTTGTTTTAAAAAGTCTGTTCTTAAAGGCGTAAGTCCAAGTTTCCAGCCACTGGATTAAAAATCACTAGTTGAAATAGCATATCTTCATGACACCAGCCAGGACAAAGCAGCCTGCTTGATAACCACTCCATCCAGCATCTTAAACATTCACTCCCTGCACCACTGTGCAGGGCAAAAGTGTGTATCATCTGAGATATGCACTGCAGTAATTCACCATGGCTCCTTCAACAGCACCTTTCAAACCCCTGACAGCTACCGCCTAGAGGGACAAGGGCAGCAGATGCATGGGAACCCCACAACCTGCAAGTTCCCCTCCAAGCCACACACCATCCTGAGTTGGAAACATATCGCCAATCCTTCACTGTTGCTGAGTCAAAATCCTGGAACTCCCTTCCTAACAGCACAGCGGATGTAGCTACATCACATGGACTGTAGCGGTTCAAGAAGGCAGCTCATCACCATCTTCTCAAGGGCAATTAGGGATTGGCGATAATTGCTGTCCTTACCAGTGAGTAGCCAAGTGGTTATGGTACTGGGTTTGTAACCCCATGATCAAGAGTTCAAATCCCACAATGGCAAATTATGAAACAATGTAACTTCATCTGAAACAGATGGAAACGGGTTTGTACTCGAAAGAGTTATAAAAGAAAGAGATGCTAAACCACGAAAATCAAGAGTTTAAATCTCACAATGGCAAACTATGAAACAATGTAACTTCATCTGAAATAGATGGAAACGGGTTTGTACTCGAAAAAGTTACCAGTGACACCCACATCCCATGAAAGAATAAATATAAACTAGTTTTCTCAGGCTTTACAGTTTATCCCATCCAAATGTAAATTATACTCTCTATAAAAAATGAATTTAAGTCAATTGGAATTATTACAATGGATTTCCTGATTGGTATATAGAAAGGGCTGTATTTTGTTCACACTTCACCAATTAGAAACCTGAAATAAAAGACCACATTAGCAAAATCTCAATCATCAGACCAATTGATATCTGACAGGTAACTATCAAAATGGAGCATCATTCAAACCATTAACAAGTCAATATTAATTGACTTGCAATGCTGCTGGAAGCCAAAGTAACCCAGGTGTCAATTTTTTACTGCATCTGTTAAATGTCCAAAGTATAGTGCCTGCTTTGCAATGATAGATTGTGTTATTTGATATACTTAATGTTTCCCAGGAACTCTGGGCCAATGGAATTCACCACCCATTTTTACTAGAACCCCTTCATCTTGCCAAGCTACAGACTTGAACTGACCTACATGTTATTCTGGGACAAACCAAGTGTTATTTTTGGCAACAATAACATTTACAATGAATGAAGTTAAAAAAGGAGTCTCATTTTTCACAGCATGAGCCAAGTATTTTTGTCAGCCTTGGCCAAAGTATGACTTCATTCTACATATGGATATCTGTCTAGGGAAATGTTTAGCCTTGACAGGTGGAGAGCTATACAAAAGAGACACACAACAGAGGCCGTAAAATTTTACATTTAAGTGGCCTTTAATTACTTTCCCCCATCTGGGAGTTTTTTGTTCTTCCAACCTTTTGGTGCAGCCCCTCATCATAGATGTACAAGATCTAAAGATAATCCATTTAGCCATAAATCAGGGCAACAAGTATTAAAAAGAAAGGCTTACATTTTATATAGTACCTTTCACAACTTCAGGATGTCCAAAAGTACTTTACAGTCAATGAAGTACCATATGAAGTGCCTTCACTGTTGTGGTGTCGGAAACATAGCTGTCATTTTGTGCATAGCAAGTTCCCACAAACAGCAATGTTTTAACAACCAGATAATCTATTTTCGTGAAGTTGATCAAGCAATAAATATTGGCTAGGAAACCAGGAATGACTCCCCTGCTCTCCTTCAAAATGGTGCCATGGAATCTTTTATGTTCACCTTAGAAAGCAGACAGAGCTGCATTTTAGCAACTCATTCAAAAGGCAGCATCTCTGACAGTGCAGCGCTCCCCCAGTGCTGTACTGAGTGTCAGCCAAGTCTCTGGCGTAGGCCTTGAACCCACAACCTTCTGATCAGGGACAAGAGTGCTACCACGCTTTCAGCTGTCTAGAGTCTAGGCTCTCTAATTTCTTCCCCAAACTGCTCCCTTTCCACTCCTTTATATCACTTCTTAAAAACCTCTAGCTGTAATAAAATTTTTGATCGACTGCCTGTTATGATATGGCAGGTGGTATTTGCCAGGCTGACCAAATCCACAAGGGAAACTTATCACGCCATGCTATCACAACCTTTTTGCAGTTTGCAATTACAAGAAGGTTTGTAAACTGAACTTAAAAGTAATGGGTCCACTAACGCTTTTAGAGATTTTAAAAAGTAAATTAAAACATTTCTTAACAAAAGAAAAGAATAAAAAATGCACACGATTACAGTTACACAGTTAATTAATATTATCACAAGTCGCAAAATTCCGGCTTAGCCAGGCTCCCAACTACACATCCGCTTTAAGGCAACAGTCCAAAATAGATTTAAATTTAGAGATAAGCCAGCAAGGTTACCAGAAGCACCTGCTTGTCATGAAATTATAATAATTTTCATAATATTATTGTCATTTATTGTAAAGGTAGGTTAACAGAGGGGATTGGATTAGTTTCTCTGAGTGTGGATGTATGTGTTGGGGCTTTAATTGAATTGCAGGCAGCTAATCTGGAGCATTGGAGTTATCAAAATAAAAGCTAGGTTTGAAATGTTAAATACATAAACATGACAAAATTTTTAGAAGGTGAAGTGTGAGGAATATTTGCATTTTTAGATAAACCAGAGGCGTGAATTTCATAGAGATAGTAAGGTGTTACACCGAGCCAACAGAGGCTAAGCCAAACAGTCTGTTTATTTTTACCAAAGGAGTACTATAGAAGATTTATATTATGGAAAAAGTAAAGTTGCAAAGACATATTGGAACAATGAAATTTACATTAAAAAGGGAGAAACATGCATAATGGAGATGAGTTTATGTATAAGGAGGAACAAGTATGAAAAGCTACCAGCCTCTGTGTATCAAGTTGCTATCTACAGGAACCAAAGCCAAGAAAAATCACTTTGAATATCACTGTCCAGGGTATTGCGTGTTTTGTCTGGGTCTGTTGAAATCTATGTTGTTTTATTGTTGCCTTAATGGAGGTGCAATGGGGAGTCAGACTAATTAGGGGAGTTAGGACTTATTATAGTAGTCATTTGTAGACCTATGCTATGTGCTTAAAATCTTTTCTTCTATTAATAAATGTGTAATTTAGGTTTGTTACCAACCTCTAAGTCTTGATGGGCTCATTACTACTGAATTCAAGGCACGTATCTTGAAATAAAGTACAAATTGCAAACAGTTGTGGCAGCTGTTTCAAGTTTCCCTCTGGGATTTGAGCAGTTCAGCATTTACCACCCGCTGTGCCGTAACATACTGTCAGTGGAATTCCAAAGGCTTTTAACAAAACTTTGTTTACTAGAACTGCAGACTTCTGCAAAGTGGCTCAAGGCTTTTCTCCAAGTCTGTTTCACATGGTGTACCTTTCAGATCTTACACTGCCACATGCTTCACACAGCCTTTCATCCTTTTTTAAATATACTTCTCCTTCTTTGATTTGTATGTTCACATGTTCCCTCATGTCTTTGGAATTTACTTTTCCCATAATATGAAAACTTTTTACTTTGTCATTATGGTCACTTTTGGGGAAAATCAACATAATAACCTTGCCCTAATTATCTTGCCAGTCATAAAAACCTTATCATGTCTTTTTGAAGATCCAACAACTTTTCCCCTTATCTAAAAATGCAAATTTCATTCAGAGCCTATCTGCTGACTTTACCCTAGCTCATTAATTAGCATTTCAAATGCCTTTTTCCACCTAAGTCTTTTGATAATTTCAACCTTGCAGTCTCTAATTTAATTAAATCAGCAGCACACACAACCACACACAGAATCCCCCCCCCCCCCCACACACACACACACACACACACACACACACACACACACACACAGAAGCCCACTTTACAATATCCCCCATTAATATTATGAAAAATATGATAGCTTTGTGACATGCCCTGATAGATCCTTATGTGGTTTAGTGTCAAATTTTATAAATGCCAGCTATTATTGGAGCAAGAAACATTCAACCTCCTTAAGGAAGAAGTGTATCAACATTATACCTTTTACTGTAATATTAAATGGTCCTACTATAAATATTGGCATTGCAAGTCAGAAATTCATAACGTTGCAAAGTTCACACAATAATTAAAAATCATCCAGAATATCAATGGAACTGTCTGCCATGAAATTTAAAAACGACTCTACCATTCATCACCAGTGCCAACACCTATAGATTAAAGCTAGGATAGCACTTAAACATATACACGGACCAATGAAGAAATAAATACAATAATTCTAAGCACAATGATTAGCTTCAATAAAAACAATAATTTAGCAAATCATTCTTACGTAACAGCTGGAGAAAATTTTGTGCCACTGAAAGAAGTACATTTAATATAAATCTTCAATTCGGTTTCAAAATGGAACAAAACTTTTGAAATCACCGAATAAAAAACCGGTAGCCATTCTCAGTAGAATATTTGTGAACCGCAACCTACAGTCCTTGGAAAGATTGCCAGATGGATTTTTTGGCAATATTTTTGCACTGTATGGATATGATAGTGAACTAGACTGCACTTATGATCAGGAAAATAGGGACACCTTTTGTATACGTGAACACATTCTAAAGATTTCCATTTAACTTGGTGTAGGAAAGCTGGCCATTCTGCAAAACAAAAGCTAACGTTAACCTATCCCAGATGCCCCCCACCCTCCCATGTTTTATACCCTTCATGATTTTACTTCCGCTAAAGTCAATGGAAAATAAAATTAGGCACAGTGCAAAATGTCTGGTCAAGCCAATCAGTTTCCCTATAGCCAGATTAAATTAAAATTTCCCTCAGAAGAACTCATTTAGATGAACAGAAGAGAAATTAATTAGAAACAGTCACAGGTTCCAGAAAGGGTGTTAGTGCTTGACAACCCTAAAAAAAATGTTTTGAGGAGGTGATAGATTTGTAAGGTGTTGGATGTAGTGCAGTGGGTCTTTTTAAGATTTTCGCAGTCTTAGGTAATTCAACAGTAAGTATTAACCACTAGAAACTATAGACATAGGTACAGTAAGGAGCAAGTAATGAGCTGTCTCCTTGCTTGCTTCTACACATGGCTCTGTCTAACACTATACTGACCCCTAGGTGCAGGTGGAGGCGGTAGCATAGTGGTATTGTCCCTGACTAGTAATCCAGAGTCCCAGGGTAATGCTCTGGGGACCTACATTTGAATCCCACCATGGCAGTGCTGAAATTTGATCCAATAAAACTCTGGAATTAGAAGTCTGATGATGGCCATAAACCATTGCTGATTGCTGTAAAAATCCATCTGGTTCACTAATTTCTTTTAGGGAAGGAAATCTGCCTTCCTTACCTGGTCTGGCCTACATGTGACTCCAGACCCACAGCAATGTGGTGGACTCTTAAATGCCCTCTGAACAAGGGCAATTAGGGATGGGCAATAAATGCTGGCCTAGCCAGCGACACCCAAATCCCATGCACAAATTTTTTTTAAAAGTCACATGTTCTCTTACATCAATGCATGGGTGATAGTCCCACATTAACCATTTATGTGCCAGGCCCTTTTACTACACCTCCCTCCAAAGGTAAAATTTTTAGATCAGCATACGGGCGTGCGCCTGGCCTGAAATCGCGCATGATGATGTCGGGCGAGCGTCCCAATGTCATCCCGCACTCACGTGATATTTTGGGCGACAGGCAGGTGCAAGAGTCGGAAGCACACCCGCCAACAATTAAGAAGATAATTAAAGTCGTTAAGGCTCCAACTGTCCCCAATTTTTCATGGTCCGTCCAGCATTACAGTTGGAGGACAGGCAAATCTGCCAGGCCAACTTTGCATTTTTGATGAGACCTCATCCAAGGGTGGGATGAGGTTTCTAAATTAAATTTATAAAAATGTATGGACAGAATTTTCATCACATATATGTTCAGGTGACTGATTCTGATGCGTGGATTTTTTTTCTGGATTTTAAAATCTCCCTGAGGCAGCTCTCTACCTTCAGGGAGCTTCCATTCAGCGCTCGCCCGTGCCCACGTCAGCACCTCCCTCCTCCCACCCCCACCCTGGCAGCGCTGAGTATTTCAGCACCCGCTTCATGCTGGCTGGCCGTTAATTGGCCAGCCAGCGTGAAATCACGTTCAGCGGTGGCGGTCAGTACCCCAGCTGCTCTTGAGCTCATCCATCACGCCTGCATGCCAACATAAAAATCCTGCCCCAAATTTTTATCCAATGTATTTACAAGTTATCCCAGTTTACCCTCTGCGTTTACATCATTAACAATACCCCATCTACCATCTGACCCTGAAGCCTCTGGGTTTATGGATTCAGGCGGTCTGGAGGCCTTATAACCCTTCCATATCTTATTCTGACTACTGTCGGAGGAGTGGTAGACTCTGTTGCTGTAAGTAAACTTTGTTGAATCAGAGGTTGTTCTGGCACCTGCATGTCTTCTTCAATTTCCCTCCAATACAGGGTGGCAGGGACCCTTTGAGGGATGAGGAGGAGGCTCCTCCTATTTCTCCTGACCGTACCCTCTGGGGTGCCAACCTGTATGACTAGGATTGGTCTTTCTCGAGGTCTTTAATCCAGATCTTGTCACCCTTTTGTAGTTGTGGCAGTGTCTGGTGTAGTATCTTTCATTGTAGGCGGAAGCCTGCTTCTGCCCATAGAGCTCCTTTCTGTCTTGGATGTCCTGGTAACCCCTGGCTACCAACCCTGGTATTGGTTTTGTTGGCAGGACGGGGAGTGGTCTGCAGAGTTTTCTGTCCATCAGAAGTTTGGATGGGGCTAGGCCACATTGTAACAAGGTGGACCTGTAGGTTAACAGTGCTGGTTGGAAGTCTTCATTCGTTTTTTAGGAGAGCTTTTATCGTGCGGACCCCTCTTCTGGCCTCCCCGTTTGACTGTGGTTCTCTTGGGGAGCTGGTATGGTGGTGGAAGTCAGATGAGAAGGCAAATTGAGCGAAGTGCTTGTCTGAAAATTATGGGCCATTATCGGACACAATCTCATTCAGGATGCCGTGGCTCACGAACATCTCTTTCAGTGCTTTAACTGTTGCATCTGTGGTATGTATAGTTGCTTCACCTCAACCCATCTGTAAAAGTAATCCACCACAATAAGGAACAATTTGCTGTTGAAAACAAATAAATCGATACCTGGTCTCTCAGATGGCCTGGTAGGGAACTGTGTGGGGATAAGGGGCTCCCTTTGGTCCTACTTGTGCAGCGCACACACCTGACAGTTCATTATCATGTCCTCAATTGCCCTGGAAATGCCTGGCCACCAGACAGTGGATTGGGCTCATGGTCTGCACTTGGTGATGCCCAGTTGGCCCTGGGATATTTTTTGGAGGATCTCCGGGTGAAGGGAAACTGGGATGACCAGGCGTTCATTGTAGGCCAAGGTATCAACAATCACCGTAAAGTGTTTTTGTTGTCCGAACCAAGCTTTCACGGTACCATCACTTGGTCTCTGTTGTGGCCATGCTTGTTGGCAGTAACAGCCAATGCAGGCACACTCCTCACCTCAAATTTGTTCCTGGAGAATCTGGAGAGAATTTACTTGAGGTCGCCGGCAGGTGTCTCTTTGTAAATTGGGAGTATGCTTCAAGATCCTCAGTCAGATTGACATCCAGTTTTGTTGGAAGGTCCACTGTGGCCCTAGAAAGTGCATCTGCTATTGTTTAGTTGTTACCCTGGGCATATACCAATTTTATAGATGACCCTCATGAGGGGTAGGTGGAATCTCTGGATTCTGGAAGGCATCTTCCTCAGATCCTTTTGTCCAGCAATGAGAACAGGGGCCTATGGTCTGTTTAAATTGTGACTTTTAGTCCAATGAAGTAGTCTGGAAATTTCTCGCAGGCCCATGTGACTGTGAGGGCTTCTTTTTCGATGACGGTATAGCTCGTCTCTGTACCAGACAGTCCTCTGGAAGTGTAGTACACATGTCGGCGACTTCCATCCAGCTGCTACAATAGGTACGGTGGATGCAGTGCACATGAGTTTTCAGCATTTCTTTCACAAGGTACCACACTGCTGACCAAAGAAGAAGACTAAAGAGTGTGGAAATAGGGAAAGGCAGGGGAGGGGGGAGTTTAATTGGATTAGAAGCAGGAGAATACAAAGTGCAGAGGTTGAGGGCAATTTTTCAGAATAATTGACAGTGCATCATAGAATTTTGCTCCCACGCTTTGTATGCACCAATGATTCAGTTGTAGGGCTAGGAGTTGTCATGACCACATTTGCAGATGTTACTGAAACAGGAGGCATAGTAAATAACTGAGACCCAAAAGAAATTCCAAGGAGATTATGGCAAGATGGTGGAATTGGCAAAAAAAAATTAATGGAATTATATATCAGTAAATGTGAGGTTATGTATCTTAGCACAGAAAAGGTTATATTTTGAATGGGGAAAGGTTAGGTGATGTGGAGGGATTTCAGGTTTTAAGTTCTTGAGACAAAGCAATAACTCATGTGAATAAGGCCACAAGAAAAGTCAGCAAAATAGTGCATTTTGTGGAAAGCTATAGAATGTAGAAGTCAAGATGCAGGGGAGGACAGTGAGAAACATTCTTAGAAAGAAAACATATGTAGCCTCAATCTACTTTCTTTCTCCTGGCATTGCAGAATGAATCATTACAAAAACAAATGCATGATGGATAGGCTCTGTGAATTTAATAAATAACATCTATTTTTATTAGAAATGCTTGGTCACTTTCATTTTTGCATACTGGGAATTTAGACTATTTGGAAGGGAATCTACATTTCTCATAGATGCCTTGGAATGCAACTGAGGGCTTGTCTGCCCTTTTGTTAGGTTAGACTGTTCTGATCACTTACAATGTTCTCAATGTTTCAGGCACATGTATTCACAGCTAATCGCCAGATTATCAGCATTGGTTTTGTTCCACACATAAGCTAAATCAGCTGCCACTATCTATCTTGATTGATAACTAGCAGTACTAAAGGGCAACCTTAATCTGGCATAACCTGAACTCATGGGGCAGAGTTTTATGTCCCGCGGGCGGGCGCGCACCCAACCCAATCGGGCGTAAAATCACGTGAGACAACATCAGGCAAGTGTCCCAAAGTCATCGCGCACCCGCATGACATTTCTGACAAAAGTCAGAAGCGTGCCCACTGACAATTAAGAGGGCAATTAAGCCCATTTACAGCACAACCGAATCCAATTTTTCGTGGCCTGTCCAACCTTACGGTTGGCAGATGGGCGAATCAGCCAGGCGGCCTTTACACTTTTCATCAAACCTCATCCAAGGGTGGGATGAAATCTCCGTTATGAAATAAAATTAAAATAAGTATGTGTACAGCATTTTTATGAGGTGTATTTTCAGGTGCTCGATTGTGACGAATGGACATTTTTTGCAGCTTTTTAAACCTTTATTTCATTAATTGAAGGTCTGCAGCCCCCTGAGGCAACTCTCCGCACCTGCAATGATGTCATCACCTGCCCTCTTCCCACCCCCACCCAGGCTGCGCTGAGCTTTTCAGCATGCGTTTCACACTGGCTGGCTGTTAATTGGCTAGCCAGCATGAAATGGCAGTCGGGGGCCAATCACAGTCGACGGTTTGTTTCCTGCCACCCGCCAAAGGTAAAATTCAGGCCATGGAGTGTGTGGGGCAAGACAGAGTTTCCACAGAAGTTATTTGAGGGGTGGTTGGAAGATGCGGTGGGGGGTGGGGGGGGGGGGGGGTTGTTGGATGGAGACAGGCAGGTACAGGGTGATTGATGGCCTCTTACCCAAGTGGAGAAGGACACACTTGGCTGTTTCCTGGTTCACTCAGACAGAAATTAATACCTAATGAATCCATGTTTAGACAAAACCCGTCACACTTAGGCTAGTACCACAAATGCTGAAATGCTGGTCCAATTTCAGAAGTATATTGAGAGTTGGTGCTTTCTGATTGCTTTTATATTCTTGTACATCTGAGGAGATGTATTCATGCCAACTCTAAGGTGACAACTTTGACATGACATGGCATCCTGGTCCACGGTAATTGTTGCATTACCAGCTACGGTGCACAAAAAGGCATACTCCAGTTTATAGGGAGAAAGGATTTGCTTATAGAAATGGTGTTTACTACTGTTAAATATCTGGTGTAAAGTCCACAAATACGATAAGTAGTCACTTAGATAACACAATGTTAATGTCATAACAGTCAGAAACAGTGCTCGTTACTAAGTGTCGATGTTAACCTGACTGTCAGAAACATAGGCACTGAAATAGCACACAAAGAGTCTTGAAATGTTTAATGTATAAACAAGGTTTGGTGTTTGGGAAGAAGTTTTATACTATATGTGGATTTATCCAATGATTTTGAAATTGAATCAACTTCGTTATCTGGAAACATGCACACACAATAATGTTCCCCAAAAGAAAGCCACGCATGTGCATGAAGTTATTTTTTTAAAAAGAATTATATCTTCTAAGCTGTTGGTAGCAATGAATCATGATATGTTGCTAATTGCAATCGAAAAGATAACAAGGAGGATCCAACACATATTTATCAATTAATCAATGTACAAGGTACATACATTTCCCTCTCAATAACCACATTATATTAACTAAGCTTGTCTTCAGTTGTTGCGTATGTTCAAAATTGAGATTGATAGATCTTTACATATTAAAGGCATCAAGGGATACATGGATAATGCAAGGAAATCGTGTTGAAGTAGAAGATCAGCCATGATCTAATTGAATGATGAAGTGGGCTCGAAGAGCTGAATGTTCTACTCCTGCTTCTCATTCCATGGAAAATAGAAGGTGAAAAGTTGATTTGATTGGGGTTTTAGGATTCTGAAAGGAGTTGTTGTTGCGGGGGGGATGACAGAGTGACACACTGACATAGGCGGATTTTCCTGTCACCTTGCATGATTTTGCTATAAGCAAACCAGCTGGTGTATTTCCTTCGTTACAACAGCAGCTATATTTCAAAAGTACTTCACTGTCTGTAAAACACGTGGCAACGCAAGAGGCATTGTAAAGTACAAGGCTATCCTTCTTTCTATAAATGGTCGATTAGATTTTACTTTTCCAAATCTGCCCTTTTGCTGCTCAATGAAATCCAAAAAAAAATCCAGAAACCAAGATAGTTCTCACAAATTCAGCACAAATATACTTAATAACACTGTACCCTTAATAGCCTGGGATGTTGGAACAAGTTTTCTGATGCATAACATAACAGCCCAAGAATTCAAAAGCCTTTCAAAGCACAGGCATTCCCTGTATTGAAACTGGAGAGTTGCAGTGACCTGTGGTGCTGCTGAGTTAATCAACAATGAAGTAAACTCCAAAGCAGTAATAAGTACAGTATTTTGTTTAAATAACCACAAACATTGCATTCACTTCATTGATTTTGAATGCTAGAGTAATTAAGCACTGACTGGACAACAATGAGCAACTGTCAGCATGCCATAACCATCATATCCTGACAGCCAGACTAATAACACTGTATCTTTTATAAAGCCACAAGAACTGCAAATATGAAATACAAAAAACAGAAAATACTGGAAATGCACACATCTGTAAGCAACTGAAAAGCAGAAAAATGGATTTTAATTTCTGATCCTTCATCAGAATTCAGTCAGTTCTGACAAAAAAAATAGCCAGTCCAAACATTACTCTGATTTTGAAAGGACAATGGTTAACTGATCGCGACTTCAAATCATGGACTCTCACTTCAGGCATATCATTGTAGAATTTAACAAAGTCCCATGACAGATCAAAATTCTGCATTTCATTTTGTGAAAATATGTTTGATTCATCTATCAGTTCTAAAGTATGTGAACATCAAGAACATGGGAAGGCCATTCAGCCCCTTGAACCTGTTCCAGCATTCTATTACATCATAGTTAATCTATGCCTCTATTCCATTTATTTGACTTTGCTGCACATTCCTAGACACCCTTACTCAGAACAAATTCATTCATCTCAGTTTTGAAGGCTTCAGCTGGCCTAGTATCCACAATGTTTTGAGGGAGAAAGTTCCAGATTACTATTACCCTGTATGAAGAACTGCTTCCTGATTCCATTTCTGAATGACTCAGCACCAATTTCAAAATTATTGTCTCTTGTTCTTAATGCCTTGCCCATATTTTCTCTATTTCTACACTGTTGAATCCTTTTATCATTTTAAATGTCTCAAAAGGAAGCAGATACACAGTTTTATCTTTGACTGGAAACAGGTGTACATAAATATTAAGTCCTGTCACCATGCAAATTATTCTCCTATATGGCTACAGCAATGACACCTCAGCAGTACAGCACCCGAACACATGTGGCATTCTGCAATGCACAAACATTATGCATAAAAGAAAATAACAGGAAACAACAGGAAACCTAGAAGTTAACTGCAAAATTAAAGTGACATACACAGCTATTATTAAGTAAAGTAACACCACAGAGTGATTGAATTTCTGTGTATAAATCGCTGGTTCCAAAGGGTTTTTAAATCTGTTTGAGCTTTGCTCATAGTCACACGTTGTTTGGTGTGCTTGAGAACTATACAGCTGTGTAACTCACTCACTCGCATGCATTATTCTCTTGATTTGTACCATGTTAATTGAGGTCATTTAAAGCAGTCA
Source organism: Carcharodon carcharias (assembly GCF_017639515.1). NCBI lineage: Eukaryota > Metazoa > Chordata > Chondrichthyes > Lamniformes > Lamnidae > Carcharodon > Carcharodon carcharias. The sequence continues at coordinate 139,232,176 of NC_054474.1, forward strand.
TATACTGTTGGTTCACTTCAGGTAACTGAACCCTGAGATAGGGAAGGAGGGAAGGGAGAAAAAAAAGTGAAATGTTTGTGGTTTTCAATACCAATAAACCATGAAGGATTTGATGTAATAGTCCAGTGACATAGCTGGTATACTAACAGTGAGGTCAGGAGTTCAAATCTCAGCATAGCTAGTGGTAAATTTATAAATCTGGCAATTTGTGGGCTGGCACCAGAGAAAAGCCTGCAAGAGTACAGTACAAATCTTCAGGGAAAGATCCTTCGGCCCCTAAACAGTCAACTGGTTCTAATGTACAGGACATGACTGTTGCAAGGGTAAATAGTTCGGTGTTACCCACGTCCAGAGAACTTCAGTGTTTAAAAAAAGACAACCCTTTAGACCCAGAGCTAGGACACATTGAAATAGAGGCATTAATTTATTAAGATTGCACAGAAAGAAGTTATATTTTGACATACATTTCGTCCATTACTGTAAAATTGCAGCATAAAAGTCGATCCAGCATATAAGACGACCCCATTTTTCCAGCCCCCAAAATCATGTTTTTGTATATACTCAGCATATAAATCAAACCCCTTTTCAGCCACAACATGCGATACTTGCAATAGTAGTCAGCCTCACTTTTTCTCTTCTCAATTGCATGTTTTACGTACTGGTACCCTTTAACTGGACATAAGGGTCAATCAGGTGAAATGGACTATATTATGAAGATGTACAGGAGTTTAAGACATACCCACATTTGGTTAGGATTCTCCATGCCCGCTGGCGTTAGGCACGTTTGGTGGCATGAGCAGACAATATGGTGAGAGGGCCAAAAATTGGCTTCACCATGTTGCAAAACCAGTTTGAAACTTCCTCTTCACCCACCGATGGTGGGCCACAATCCCAACCATCAGACGTTGGGAACCTCCTTGTAATATATCAGCATATCATTATAAGGCCAACCAGCCGGACTCATCCATTCCCTGCAAATCGCCCACCCACATCGGTGAGAAAACACGCCAACGTGTTTCACAACAGCATATATAAGGCATGTACTTGGAGGGCTGCACTTTGCTCGGGACTTCAAGGTTGGTTTGCCTAACTTGCTTCGGGCAGCATTCGCAGTCATCAGTGCCAGGCTTCACAGACAGCAACACATCAGTTTTCGGGGGGCTCATAGGTAGGTCGCTACCTACCGGATCGGTCATATGTGGGTGGCTTTTCATTGGCTGCAGAGCAAGGTCTTGCTTGGGGAAGGGGGAGTAGTGGCCTCAGGCAAGGGAAGAGGCTGCAGGTCAAGAGCTGTACTGGGGAAGGGGGGTATCCAGGGTGTGTGCAGAGTTGGAAGCATTTCTGAACTATGCAAACTGATCTGTGCAAGTGGCCTCAAGATGGTGAGGGCTGAGGAGGCAGTCTCCAGAGAAGATGAGGCCAATGGCATGTGAGGGTATGTGTGTGTGAGAATGGGCGGTGATGTCCCTTGAGCTGGCAGTGAGTGAGATGACAATGAATGTTTGATGGGCTTGAGTGGGTGAGTTTGGAGTGATGAGATGGTTGCCATACCCCAGGCATGGATGGGATTATTCATCCTCTGTATGCATTGGATAGCCAACCTCTCCTGTGCAGCATTGGTACTGATCACCACTGCCTTCGCTTACCAAGCCGAGTGGTAATGTAGCTGCCCCTCCTGCGGCCAGAGCGGGGATGGGGGACATCACAGCAGGCACTCAAGGGCTGCAGTCTTTGTGCTTTTCGGGGCCACGTCTCCTTTGCTGCAGTCCTGGGTTGGAAGCACTGAGCGTGGCTGTAATTCAAACGTGGTGCCCGGTGTGATGAAATGGCAACGTGATTGCGTGGCAGGCAAATGAGAGCCCGCCCGCCATGGAAAAGGCGTGTTTCCTATTGCACGCATAAGTAATGCGGCAGGTTTGGGATGATACGGTATGAAAGCCTGCCATTGCAGCCGGGTAAAACGTCATTCTACCCACCCACTACCGCACTTAGTGCAAATCTGGAGCGATTCTGCCCTTTGTGTCAAATGCTGATGGCATTTCAAAATGGCGACCGTCCACCCCCACACTGATGTTTCACTTTTATATTCAGCGAATAAGTTGACCCTGTTTTTGGAGGAATTTCATAAGGCTTCAAAGGTCGGCTTACACGCCAACATTTATTTAAGTCTTGGTGCCTACTCAGTCAATTATTCATGGAGTTACATGACCATTCTGTTCAGAAATGCTTCCAACTTAACCAGGCTTAAAATGGTTAAAATTCTTGCAAAGAAAACATTGATCAGGTTTCATTCAAATGGTTTTAAACAATCAGAGATCGTAAATTCACCTTTAAATCAGAAATTTTTCCTTGTAAACATGACACCACCAATGTGACTAGGTCATGTTGTTGAAGTTTGCCGTAGCCTACCTGAGATTTCATTAGTAACACAGGTTAGTAAAAATAAATCTGCACCTTTTGAAAACAGCCTCTAACTTACAGATAGATAGAGCCGCTGGTTGGAGCTTTCACAAAGAAACAGCTGAGAATATGGAGAGTGAACTCACACACTGGAATACCAGAAAGCATTGATTTTGAAAGTCTCCAGAAACTAGTGACAGCGCTGAAAAAAGAAATGCACTGATTTTAAATCTTTGTGATTATGTTTAAAGCACCAATAAAGTACAATAAATGACACCTACTTAACAGTGCCAATCTTGTTTGCCTGTTTGCACTGGGTCCTCTGAAGTAACATGGTATCCAAGGCAAAGAGCAGGAATATTTGAACGTAGGCCCAAATTTTCACAAAACCAGAAGGGTGCAGTGCCATAGCCAAAATGGCACTGGAGACCCGATTCCAGAAGCCCCACCCCTGAACCCGGCACCCACTACTTTTGCTGGGGGTGGGGGGGAAATGTAGCTGGTTGTAGTTTCCATATCCAGTGTTCAAAGAGGCAGCTGCATATGTATAAATGCAGCTGCCTTAAAACAGATGCAATTTTTGTTTGTGGGATTTCCAAAACACATCTCATGAGCTTTAGACATTTGAGGAAAAGGTCAAAAGCTGCCGAAGCTTTTTGGGGAGGTCAAGTGCCCCTTTAGGATTGTTAAGGGTGCAGAAGAATGTGCATTAAAAGTGGACAAACCCAGTGGAACTGTCAAGCTGTCAAGTCATTTAAATCCAAAAGCCCTTTAATTGTGGGGGGGGAAAAAACCCGCCTGGGTGGCTGTTTGCAATTTCACTAGCTGTCTGTTGACATAAGTTTGAGGTCTATCATTATAGGATTAGTGCTGCATGACTGATCCGACAATTAATCATTATCAGAGTGGAGGGTTTATAAGTTCATAATTAGATTGACAGCTCCAATTGGTTCTAAAGTCTTTGATGTGGGGCTGTGAATACAAATCTTTATTTTCATAAGGGATTGCGTACCTGAAGGAATTTAAATGAATGGGTTTCTTTTATGAATGAATGTTTTTTTCTAAAAGGTGTGAAGTCTGCAATAGATACGGGAACTATATTTTAGTTCATCTCACCATGGCTCTTAAGGTCTTCCCATTGTGGATATTGGGTGGGTTGACATGGCAGGTGTAAGGGCAATGGGTGGTGGATGTGGCAGCATGAGTTGGTACTAAACTGGCATATGGGCTATAAAGGGCCATTGGGAGGTAGAGAGGCATAGTTTGGCATTGAGGGCATGAGGGACCATGGGTTGAGTGGAGGGGCGCAAGTTGGCATGAAGGGCATGAGGGGTTGGGTGGGTGGAGGCATGAGGTGGCATGAGTTAGCATAGAAGGGGCATGAGGAGGTGTGGAGGGAGTGAGAAGTTGGGGTGAGGGCTAGAGGGCTTTTTTTGGATTTTTTTTAATTGTAGCTGGGACAAAGTCCCAGAACACCGAAGCAGGCCTTTTAAACATCTGCCTCTGCACCTGGTCACCTCTCCGGACTGAGTACTGTTTCTGACAGCAGTAGGCCAGACTCTCATTAACACCTGCCGTTGAAATCTCCTTTTGGGAAGGAAATCTGCCATCCATATCCCATTTGGCCTATGTGACTCTAGTTTCCCAACAATGTGGTTATCTCTTGAGTAACATTCATGCCACACAAGTGCCAGGCAATGACCATCTCCAACAAAAGAGTATCTAACCATCTCCCCTTGACATTCAATGGAATTACCACTGAAACCCGCACTATCAACATCCTGGGGCTACCATTGACGAGAAACTAAACTGAACCAGCCATATAAATACCATGGCAACAAGAGAAGGTCAGAGGCTGGGAAGTCTGTAGACAGTAACACACCTCCTGACAGCCCAAATTCTGTCCAACATCTACAAGGCACAAATCAGGAGCGTGATGGAATACTCTCCAGTTGCCTGAATGAGTGCTGCTCCAATAAGAAGCTCATCACCATGCAGGAAAAAGCAGCCGGTTTGTTTGGCAGCCCATCCACCACCTTCACAGGAGTGATTCGCGATGGTATTCCAAAGCTTAAGGCTTAGACTGCTGCAGGCACAGGCACTTATGTTAGAGTGATTAAAATTGAGGACACACAAAAGGCTAGAATTGGAAGAGAGTAGGGGTCTTGAAGGTTAGTAGGATTAGAGGAGGCAACCGATACATAGTGAGCTAATTTTACTGGATTTAATCTATAAGGATGTTGCCTTATTGAAATTGAATCTTCTAAATCTACATCATGCGTAGCTAAATTTGTTTTCCCCAGCTTACTCCCACAAATAGCTTTGTGTGACTGCAATAGCTTCTCCAAATCACTTTGACACTTGTCTGGAAGGTAACTCAATATTACATTTAAATTTTTAAGCCCCCCACCCCACCGCACATTGAACAATTTAATTGGAGGAAAGTCAATTTCAGAGTCCTTCATTTCTACCCCTTTCTCCTTATCTACCACCACTAATACTTCCTTCTGGTTTAAGCATATTTACATGACATACCCTCTGCTTCTTTCTTCTATCTGGAATATTTAGTAAATAATTTACTTCATACAGTCTCTTTTCAATCCTGTAGGGCCCACTAAACCTTGCTTTTAATTGATTGTTGACACTGGCAACAAAACTAACACCTTCTCTCCAGCAACAAAATTACGAGTTTTTGCCTTCTTATCTGCATTTGTCTTCATCACCTGCTTTGATATCTTTAACTGTTCCTTAGCCAACTCATATGCTCTGTTCAATCTTTCTCTGAATTTTTGTCACATAATGCAGAAGAGTACTTTCCAAACGTTCACCCATTTGTTTCTCCTGAATCAACTTAAATGGTCCCCTTACTTCAAGACCATAGACTAATTCAAAAGGACTAAACCCTGTCGATTCATTAGGGGCATCCCTAATAACAAAAATGGAATCCCTAGATCCCAGTCCTGTGGGTAGTCTTGAATATGTGCTCTCATCATAGTTTTCAAAATTTGATGCCATCTCTCTAAAGCACCCTATGCTTCAAGGTGAAAAGCTGATGACTTAAACTGCTTTATTCGCAGGCTGTTCATTACTTCCTTAAACAGCTGTGACATGAAATCCGACTGTATTTCTTTTGGTAACCCATATCTGGTAAAGAATTTAGTCAACTTCTCTACAATCCTCTTTGCTTTAATATTTCGTAAAAGTATCACTTCCTGAAATCTTGTAGACACATCCATGATTGTCAGCAGGTACCGATTTCCACTTTTGGTCTTAGGGAGGGTCCCTACACAATCAATCAGGACCTTGGTAAAAAGTGCAGGCTTAATCACTGCTTGAGGTTTTCCTGTCACCTGACATGTGTGGCATGTTCTACAGAAGTTAACTACATCTTAATGCAGTCCAGACCAATACAAATGGTTTTATATTTTTACCTGAGTTTTCCTAATTTCTAAATGTCCAGTTATTGGAATTTCATGAGCCACTCTCAACATTTCATTTCTGTATCCAGATGAGATTATTATTTGATGTACTGCTGCCCATTTCTCATCTGCCAGAATGAGACAGTCTCCATTTCCTCATTAACACATTACCTTTAAGTTAATAACATTCCGGAATACATTCTACCTCTGTTTCAGGATGAGCTATCTCATATAACTGCTTTATTCATGGATCATTTTGCTGTAACTCCTACCAATTTCACTGGGCTAAACACTTCAGCTTCAGTCTTTTCAGCCTTCTCTTCCTGAACAACCTTATCACAGATAGTATCAGCTAATTGGACTTCAACACCTTCTCCCAATTTTTCCACTATTCCATCACCTCACCTGTTCTCAACTTACTTTTTAAACATACCTTCCACAATGGAATAGGTTTAGCATCTCCATGAATTCCACGTATTACCACTGTTTCCGGCAATTACCCCTCTGGACAACAAATAGCATTATCCCATTATATTAAGGACTGACTAGCCCCTGTATCCCTTAAAATTTTAATATCTTTGCCTGTTACACCCTGTACACATGGAAAGGCTTTCCCTTCACACACAAAATCTTTAAACATTTCTGTAATCTGCTCTTCAGAGCTCCCTTGGGTAAATTGTGAACACATTCCCACTTCTTTACCTATCACTGATTCTTTCTGCTTCACCTGTACACAAACCACTGTTTTTCCTTGCTTCTGGATCTCAGAACTCACACTACTCTTATTTCCAGAATTTTTCCATGTTCCAATCACTGCAATAGGTTTGAATGCCTAACCTTATTACAATGGAAACATTTAAGTTTTTGAGTGTCGCTTCTACCCTCAGCACCTCCCTTTCTGGTCTGAGGAGGAACTTCTTGAAAATTTCCATTGCCCCTTCTCTTCTATGATTTACCTGCCTCCCTTTCACTTTCCCATTTTCTATCCTTCTCGGATTTAAACGGGTGACAAGAAAAGTTTTTGATCTATAGACCATCTCATAATCATCAGCTATCTCTGCTGCCTACCTAGCTGTTTTAACTGTCTGTTCTTCCACAAGAGTTCTAACTACTGAAGAAAGTGAATCTTTAAATTCTTCCAAAACAATTACTTCTCTAAGAGCTGCATATGTTGTCTCTACCTTTAATGCCTGTATCCACCAGTCAAAATTACTTTGTTTTACGTTCTCAAACTCAATATAAAAGTCTGATCGGGCTGTTTCCTTACATTCCTAAATTTCTGTCTGTACACCTCAGGAACCAACTCATATGCACTCAAAGTAGCCTTTTTTACTGCCTCATAATCCACAGATACTTCTTCTGGCAGTGATGTATATACCTCATGAGCTCTACCTACCAACTTAGACTGTAAAAGCAATGTCCAGATTTCTTGCAGCCATTTCATTTGCTTAGCTACCTTCTGAAACGAAATAAAGGACGCCTCTACATCCCTTTCCTCAAACTTCAGAAAAGCCTGCACAAATTTAAACATCTCCCCACTAGGTTTCGGGTCGAAAGTGGTTATTTTCACATCAGAATCTTCCTTAGACTCTGAGTTCTCTTTTTTAACTTTCAGCCTTTTAAGCTGGTATTCTCTTCCCCTCTCTTTTTCTCTTTCTTCCATTGCTAACTTCTCCATTTCCAATTCCCTTTCCTGTTTCTTTCTCTCTCCTGCCTTTCTGCTTGCTCCTTTTGAATGCTCTCTCCTTTTCATGTTTTCTCCTTTTGCCTCTAATTCAAGTTTTTTTGATTTCCAACTGAACCTTGGCCAATTGAAGTGACTCACCCTTTGAAGATCGTGGTCCATCTAGTATCCCTTCAAATTTCAAATGCTGCACCATTACTTCAATTATGTCTGTTTTCTTCACCCCTGCTTTTAATCTTAACTGCAACTTATCTGCCAATTTTGTTAACTGAGCCTTGGTTACTTTTTTTGTAAACCAATCAGTGTGATATCTTCCACTCCCAGAAGTCTTTGCAAATATGGCTTTAACAATTGTTGTCTAACCACTTTAAAATCCCTCAACACCAACTCCTGAGTTCAATGTTCTTCTCATACTCACAGCCTTATGATTGACGAACTCCAACCCAATCAAAGAATTTTAAAAATCCCACAAAGAGGCCTCAATTTTGTTACGATATGGCATATGATAATTGCCAGGCTGACCAAAGTCCCAGAGGGAAACGTGGCCACGTTATCACAACGATTTTGCAATTTGTTTCTATTACAAGAAGGTTTGTGCACTGAAGCCAGAAGTAATGAGTCTGCTACCACCATGAGAGATTTTAAAGATTAAATTAAAGCATTTATTAACAAAAGAAAAGAAAACTCAAACACACAAGACTACAGTTACACAGTTACATTTAGTTTTCTAACAATTCTCACAAGATCTCCACTTAACTAGACACCCAGCTACACACCCCTTCCAGGCAACAGTCCAAATAGATTCTTAATCTATAAAACATCCAGCAATATTACCACAAGCACCCACTGTTGCTGTAAGGGTGGTACTTCACAGCTTCTTTCTCTCTCTCACCCAACAATGGAACTCCAAACAGCAAACATCTCCAGGCTAGCTTTTCCAGACCATGAGTCTGTTTCACACAGTGCACCTTTCAAGGTCTCACACAGCCACACCCCGCACAGCTTTCCATCTTTCTTTAAATATATTTCCTCCTTTTTGATCTGTAAATGCCATTGTTTCAATCTGTCTTTGGAAGTTACTTTTCCCAGAATATAAAAATCTTTCATGTTGTCATTGTGGCCAGCACTTTTGGTAAAACTAAATTTAATAACTTTGTCTTATTTATCTTGCCAGTTGTAAAGATCTTATCATGCCCTTTTGAAAATCAAACAACCTCTCAACTTATCTAAAAATACAAGTTCCAATCACACTGTATCTGCTGAGAGTTCACCCTAACTTACCTTTCTCCATTTCAAATGTTTGCTTTACACCACCCCATTTTGATGATTCCAACCTTGCAGTCTGACTGTCTGCAGTTTAATTAAACTAGACACACACACACACACACACAAACATACATACACACAGTCCCCATAGCCTGCTTCAGTAGCCCACAGTAATATTAGGAAGAAAAATATTTTCTTTACACATATGACAGATACAATTTAGTTCTGTAATTGTGTAATTTTAGTGTGGCTGATGCACTTTGATGGAAACAATTTGGAGAGGCAGCATAATTTAAATGGTACTGTTTTAAGGTAGGGGAGGGAGCGCAAGAGCAGACTGAAAGGTACATATTTACAAATGGTTCATAGTAACAAGGCAATTTGATAAGGCAGTTAAGAAAGTGCATGGGATTCTTGGCTTTGTAAATAGGGGTGCTGGATACACAAAACAAGTCATGCTCAACCTTTACAAAATTACTCATTAGGCCTCAGCTAATTAGACCTCAATTGTGTACAATTCTGGGCACCATGCTTCTGGAAGGGCCTCAAAGTGGGTGCAAGGTTTATCACAAATTAGTTACGGAGAGATTTGAGGAACTGGGATTGTTCCCCTTAGAGCGGAGAAGCAGAGGGGAGCGACCTAATTCCAAATGAGGTATCTTGAGAAGGCAATTCAGGAAAAACTATATCCATTGGCAAATGGTTTGGTGACTAGAGTCATAGAGAGGAATTTAATGCTTGCAACGAGAGTCTTGGCTGTTGATTAGAGAACCGGCGGAAACCCTGTATTTCCTCTGTTGGGGAAGGCCTGATATATTAAATGCCAATCAGGTACTTTAGTGGCCAGCGTTGGGCCTTCCCTGGATTAAGGACTACAAGGACGGAATTCCTGTTTCCCCCATAACTGCTGCTGGCCACAGGCCGGAAGCTCTCGAGCACAGGCAGTGGCACCAGGAGTGGTGGCAGCTGTCAGTAAAGCACCCACTAGAGGCCCAGGATCAAGGAGGGTCCCCAGGCCAAAGGTGAATGAGGATGGGGGTCATGGGAGAAGACGGGAGGGGGTGGGAGGCAAAGGCAGGGGGTTGGCATTCCACACTGCACCCTCTCAACCGATTAAATGCTCCCCCTTCGCTGGGAGAGAGGGTTGAATTCCGTCCATAGGTTTTTAAAAAGTGGCTAAAGGGGAAAGTGAGGAATTCCTTTTCCCCAGAGGGTTGTTAAGAGTTGGAATGCATTAACTGAAAGGGTGGTGATATGAAATTCCATAGGAGCTTTTAAAAGGCAATTTTACATGCACTTGAAGACTAATCTGAAAGGTTATGGTGATAAAGCTGGGGTTTGGAAATAAATTGGACAGCTCCTTTAAAAGAGGCAGCACTGACAAGGCAGACTGAATGGCTGTAAGAACAACATATAGGAGGGGGAGAAAAAAATCAACAGGAAATGAAGAGAACACACCTGAACAGTATGGCTAATAATGTTGCTTGGAGCAGATTTATTAGGACAGTTGAAGGTTTCTGGTAGCTCACAATTTCTCCCGTGCTGCTAATTTGTGTGTGTGTGTGTGTGTGTGTGTGTGTGTGTGTGTGTGTGTGTGTGTGTGTGTGTTTGGGTGGGGGGGCAGGGGCTGGGGCTGGGGGGGAAGAAGAAAATCACTTTGAACATCGATGTAGACTGATTTTAGAGAAGTGGTCAAACATGGTGTCAATTGCTACCAGATGCCTGCAGTCAACTTGCTAAGTAGCCGTGTCTTGAATTTCATGGTACATTTATGAACTGTGAACCTGACTTCTTTCGCCTAGTAAAATGCTGTAAAAATAAGAAAGTTCAGTCACAGAACAGAATGCTGTCCATGCAGACAGTGAACTTTAGTAAACAAGCGTTTTGAGATACGCAAGTAAAATACATCATTTTTAGTGCTAGAACTATAGTTCAGTTTGACAGGTGACCCATGGCTGAGGGAACATAAAAGATTTGCATAAGTAACACTGCTCTTGAATCACAGCTACCAGGTAATACTTCTGTCAAAGTAATCCAAGTGTTGCAACTACTTTATAGTCACAAGAAAACTTTAAACCATTTACAAGCTGAGGGAATGCGCTTGATGATATGCATCAAGTACAAGAATGTAGGATCAGAAATCCAAATAGGTCAGCGGTTAAGTGTACCACTAAACCACCCAGATCATCAATGTTTCAAGTTTGTATCCTGTCTGTGCTAAGCCAGCAGGTCTCAAACCAGAAGAGTGATGGGGCATAATATCTAGCCTCAGCATCACCAGGCTAGAAAGGAGGGAAGAAACACAGGATTGAATTTTCGTATCCAAGTCAGGAGTGCAGGAAAATTCCCGACTCTGGACCCGGATAGTCAGACTTTCGTTCTGAGGTTGGTGCGGGTGGTAAGGTTGCTAACAGGGTAGTGCCAACCAGTTCGGAAACAGTGCAGAGACAGCCACAGGGGCTGCTGGGTGTGGAGGCGAGACGGGTTTGGAGACGGGCTGGGCGAAAGGCCTGCCTCGGTGCTCCGGGACTTCATCCCAGCTGTAAAAAAAACAATAAAGGGTGAAACAGCCCTCTAGCACTCACCCCTACACACTCCCCATGCCCCATCCATGCCAACTCACTCCCCCCACAGTCCCTTATAACCTCTACGCCAGCTTATGTCCCCCACCCATTGCCCATGGCCCTTTATAGCCCACATGCCAACCTAGTGCCAACTAATGCCCACCCATGACCTCACACTCATCCCCATGAACCTTTATAGCCTCCTGCTAACACAGTGCCAACTCATGCCCCCAACCACCCTTTGCACTTAATCTCTGCGTGCCTACTCATCCAGTATCCATTGTGGGTAGTCCTCAGGACCCATTCTGAGATGAAATAAAGTTCTAAGTATTGCTGAAAAAGGAGACAAGTTAAAGCTTTTCGTCTTGCACTCACCAGGATAATTTGCAAGAATACCAATATAAGTGGAAAACAATAATTTATATTGTATGAGAAAGCAGTGTTAATTGGTTGGCAAGTGGACCCTAATTGGTAGGGTATTGTCATGGAGAATGCACCAGTGATGGTGACTGACAGTTAACTGCCAAGCATTTGTTTTGAAATTTAAACCGGGCCGCTTGACCCTGATTGGTCAAGGCATTGTCCTGAGGAATGAGTCAGCAAGTGGCTGTCACTTAATTTGTTTAGCTGAAACATGTGCAATGTGTGTACACGTCTTTCTGTCTGCAAAGAACAGAGTCCTGTGTATTAATATATGAAGCCTCCAGTACACGTAAATGCGCCACACTGCGTGCCCGATTGACAATCTTAAATTAGTTGTCAGCATAACTCTTAGCACACTGAGGATTATTTAGCAAATGTCGTCCACTCGCAGAATCACATCTAATGTTGGACACTGTGTTTTTGAGTTTTGCAAGCACTAGTTGGACAACAGTTGCCTGTAGCGAACAGTGGCTGGGATGTACTGTTTTGATATGTTCCGCCAGTCTTTGGGACATATGGCCTACATGCCTGGCATCACATTGACACTGAAATTCATACATCACATTACTCATTTGTGTGATAGGCAGAATGCCTTTTTGGTTTGACGGCAGCATCCGGTTAATGGCAAATACCACTTGCACTGTTACTGAATAATAGTAGTGTGAAACACTGTTTCACCTGTTGCTCAAATTTTTGAGATACCTTGCCCTTCCAGGGTAATCTGAGGTAGACTAGACACTCTTCAGGACTGAAAGTGATGGCTTTAGACCCGTTCAGAGTCCATTTGCCAACCAATCTCTTCTCATATATAAAATGTTGCTTTCTCCTTATATTGGTATTCTTGCAAAGTGTCTTGATGAGTGCAAGATGAAAGCTTCGACATATCTCTTTTTTCAGCAGTATTCAAAGTTCTGAGTGTCCATCTTATTTTTACAAAACTCACTGATAAAAACATTCAATACACTTAAATTCATTCAAATACTTAATCACTTATGAAAATAAATATTTCATTCAAGTACTTAATCCATCATAAAAACACACATTTGCAGTCATAGCCCTACATCAAAAACTTGGAGCTGTCAATCAAACTGTGAAATTACAAGCCCCCACTGTGATAATGATAGGTTGTGGAATCAGTCATGCAGCACTAATCCTATAATAACTCTCAATATTATGTCTACAGACACCAAATGAAATTGCATGCACTGATTTATTTTAAAATGCAGAGTGGCTTCAGTTCAAAAATTTAAAGAGCTTGGGGATTTAAATGCCTTGACAGCTTGACAGTTTAACTGAATTTACACACATTTATGTCTACTCTTAACAATTCCAAAGAGTACCTTATCTCTCCTATATGGCACCTGACCTCTCCCAAAGGGCTACCTGGACCTCTCCCAAAGAGGTACCCTACCTCTCCAAAGAACTCTAGCAGCTTTAGACCTTTTGCTCAAATGTCTAAGGCTCACGAGTCCATTTCAGGCATCCCATGAATTAAAACTGTTTCTGTTTGAAGACAACTGTAATTTCACGTGTGCAGCCATCTCTCTGAACCAAGGACCAAGGATGTGCAAACCACAACCTGCCCCCATTCGCCCCGGTAATGGGTTTGATTTGGGGGGGGGGGGGGGGGGGGGGGGGGGGGGGGGGGTGGTGGCACGGAGTGGGGGCAGGACTTCTGAAATCAGGGCTCTGGCGCCATTTTGGCTAAGGCACATGGCTCTCCGTCCCCACACAAGTTCCAGCCAAAGTCATCCAGGCTTCCCACTTGTTCCAGGAAGGATATATGTGTTGTGTGGAAACAGGATTTGCACTTGACTGTGATGAAACTCTGAATAAACCACAACTGTCACTGACAAGGCCTCATTGACAAATGGCTACTTGGAGAGCAAACTGGAAGGCTTCTGAAGGCAGACTAATGTGAAACGCCACTGCCTTCAGGAGAGCCAGAAGGGGATAACATTCAGGGTTAAGGTAAAAGACTGTGATTGGGACATTATCTATCATACATGCATAATTGAAAATGTATTAAAAGAAAGCAAGTCACAGCTAATACAATCTGAGCATAGTAGCCAATATTTAACTGTCAGCTTCGATCAGTCTTGCCTGTGTTGCAAGGTTGCTGATTTCAAGCTGACATCTGGGCTGACATTGCATTGTCGGAGGTGCCAACCTTCCGGTGTGACGTTAGGCCTGAGGCTCCAACTGGTTTCATTTGCTCAGTGGATGTTGAAAATAATTGGCAACAAAGTTCAGAGAATTCGCCCTGTGTCCTGGCCAAAAATTCCAATTTAAACTATTACTGTGTCTTTCTGGTAATCCATGGACAATTTGTCCACGAAAAAAAAAAAGTTAGCGTGTGTCAATAATTTGAATTATGAGTCAATGAGGTAAATATCACCATTCACGCAAAAGAGATTTTAAAATTATTAGAGCATTCGATTGAAATGACCTCAAATTAAAGGTGGAATGTTCAACCAAAATTAACCATTCATCTCAGTGTTTTTTTCATAGAATCTTGCTGTGCACATTATGACTTTCATGTTTGCCTATGGAACAACTACCCTTCACTAACTGTAACATTTTGAAGTGTTTTGAAGTGTGAAATTAAGTTTCTGGCCCATATAGCCCTGCAGTATGTGACACAGCAATGTTTAAGTTAAAAATAATGTGTTGATCATTTGAGTGAAAAGACAAAAGAAGATATATCCAAAGCTGTGAATAAACCATCTCTCTTCACTCGTGCCAACTTTCTCTCCTAAAGGTAATGACTCAATTTAGGTACAGTTCTGGGGAATCTCTGCCCACTGCAACACAAAGCATAGTCTAGCCTATGCTTGTCCAACCTTTTCACTCGGGCGGCCACATATTTTTCTGACTCAAAGGGCTATTGAGCAAATTTTGGAAAGAAAAGGTTCAGTACAACGATAAACTGAATTCTAAAAAAAATGTTGAGGTTTTAAGGAAACAAACAATTGCTGAGCAATTCATAGCAATTATCATAGCAATAAATTGCTAAATTTAAAAAAGAATAACTAATAAAAATGACCAGAGTGTGAGAGGGTCAGTGTGTGTGTGTCCAGCTCACTCCCAGTCTGAGGGTGCTCACTCGCTCACCCTCACCCACTGTGAGAGGGTGCGTATGTATGTGGTGGTGAGAGTGAGTGGGAAACGTGGGCATAAGGCCAACTCGCACTCCGCCCCCCGCCTCACACAGTCACTCAGTCTCTCACATTCCCCTACTCCCACACACAATCACTGTCTTGCATTCACCCCTGCACACTCACTGAGTCTCTTACGCTCATTCCTGCAAACTCACTGTGTCTCGTACTCACCCCCGCACATTCACTCAGTGTCTCATACTCACCCCTGCACACTCAGTCACCATCTCACACTCACCCCCGCACACTCAGCCACTCATTCTCACACACTCACTCAGTCTCTCGTACTCCCCACCACACACACACACTCACTCAGTGTTTTGCACTCACTCCCGCACACGCACTAAGTCTCCAGCACTCTCTCTCACACACTCCCACAAAATCTCTCACTCCCGCAAACTCACCATGGTGCCGTCAACTCCCCGGACCCGCCAAAACCTCACCCTCCCCAGGCCCAACACGACTTCCCCCTCCCCCAGCCCGACATACCTGGCTCCCCTGGGCCGGGCAGCCCTCAGCACAATCGCCAATGCTGCTGTTCACTGCTCCTGTAATTGGAGATTGTTTCTGTCCCTCATTTGCTCTCGTGAGCCTATCAGCAGCAAATGTGGGAGAGAAATAGTTTCTGATTGGAGGAGCAGCTCCCTGCAGAATCTTCCATTGAAACTCACCTGTTTGACCAGAATTTCGAAAACTGGCTCCAGGGGCCGCATAGAGGGGCTTCACTGGACAAGCCTGGTCTAGGCTGACAGAAGATAACAGAAAGTTATTCAACAACAGCCAAGAAACCAAGATACAGGAAAAAGGTACTGGTTTGGACTGAAAGGAGTTGGTTACATTTGATCTAATTCTTTGAAAGGCAAATAAAGCATAGGGAAAGGAAAGGAAAGTTTTCAAAATTTAAAATAATTCTGAATTTATTTTCTATTTTTATAAGGAAACTGTTTAAGCTGCCATTGCTTTCATAGTTCAAATCAAACCATTATTCAAACTGCACATACAAAGTGTTTCCAGCAGGGGTGAGTAGACTAGGATCAGCAGGGATTTCTGTCATTTTGGAATGCTGAGGCTGACTGGTAAGAACATTGTGTTACAGCTGTTCCAGGACAGACCAGAATCTGGGACTTTCAGCCAGGTCCTCATGATCCTGTCTCCAACTGCTGAAAGACGCTACAACACATCTGTACAAAGGTATGCTTTATGGTGACTTAATTCAAAATGTGCACACCAAGATTAAGATGAACAAAGTTGTAAACACTCCTGCTCAGGATACTCATGTCCACTTTTCACTTCATCAATGTTGCAACTTAACTTCATAACCAATTCCAACAGCATGTGTCATTTTGATGCTGGACTGTTTAATACAAAATTATAAACCCTCAAATCAGACCCACACAATCCACAGGACACCACAACACCATCATTTTGGCAACACTGATTCTTGTTTGAAGAACCTGAACTTTTTTTGATGGTCATGTTTGAAGGAAAGAATTTTTGGTTATGAATAGTATAGGTAACATTATTCAGAAATTCCTTAAATACTTCCACTCATTTTTTGTTTTTTAAGAGCTAGGCAAACATTTATTATTTGCGTAAAAGCAAAATACTGTGGATGCTGGAAATCTGAAACAAAAACAAAAATTGCTGGAAAAACTCAGCAGGTCTGACAGCATCTGTGGAGAGAAAGAGAGTTAACTTTTCGAGCCCGTATGATTCTTCATCAGAACTAAAGATAAATAGAAATGTGGTGAAATATAAGCTGTTGTGTGTGGGGGGGTGGGGGTGGGGGGGGGGGGGGGGGGGGGAGGGGGGGGGGGGGGGGCGCGGTGTGGTGGTGGTGGTGGTGGTGGTGGTGGTTGGACAGGTGAAGCTGGATAGAGGGCTAGAGGGCCAGTGATAAGTGGAGGCAAAGGAGAGTTTGCAAAAGACGTCATAAGCAAAAGGTCAAAGGGATGTGGACGGTGGTGATATTAGCTAAAGGATGTTCTAATGGGGACATTAAGGGTAGAAAGCAAGATGAGCAAGTGACAGATGGCCCTAGTGGGGGTGGGGTGGGGGGATTGAAATAGGCTAAAAGGTGGAGATAAAACAATGGATGGAAATAAATTTTAAAAATAATAATAGAAATAGGTGGGAAAAGAAAAATATATTTAAAAAATTAAAAAAAATAAAAAATAAATAAATAAAATTTTAAAAATATATAATAATTATTAGAAAAAAGGGGATCGGAAAGGGGGTGGGGAAGGAGGAGTCAGTTCATGATCTGAAGTTGTTGAACTCAATATTCAGTCCGGAAGGTTGTAAAGTGCCTAGTCGGAAGATGAGGTGCTGTTCCTCCAGTTTGCATTGAGCTTCACTGGAACATTGCAGCAGGCCAAGAATGGTCATATGGGCATGAGAGTGGAGCGGGGGCAAGCGACAGGGAGGTCTGGGTCATGCTTGCAGAAAGACCGAAGGTGTTCCTCAAATCGGTCACCCTGTCTGCGTTTGGTCTCTCCAATGTAAAGGAGACGTTGTATTTGCACATTATTATTTGCATATTGGTTCATTAGATTCTAATGAATAGGTTAGATTTTCATGGTTTTGTGCTACTGCAATCTAAATGCTAGTGTTGCTGCCTGCAATTATACATAAAACAAAAGCACCTTTACTGGTGTATAGAATTAAAACAAATGATAAATTTTCCAAAACAGCTTAGCAGTGAAAGTGCTCAATTCACAAACTCTGTGATGATTTACTCCCAGTGAGGTGAGACCTGCAACCCATTTCCAGTATAACCTGTCCAAGTGCTTTCAACCCCCAGTGGCATAAAGGCCAGTTCACCTACCCTTCTGAACTAGAAACAAGAGGCAGCTGTACAAGCCCATGGGAGTGTGAAGGAAATGAAAATTTCATACCTCCACCAAATGGCTTGCAATATCCTTCAGCTAACAGTGTGCTTAATTAAATCCAACAACCTATAACATGCCAGCAATTGACCTATAGTTCCTCAGTTTGACCCAACACCTCATAATTCTTTAGAGGAAACAGACATTAATCCCTTCAGTTTACTTCTCACGTCTGGCAATATAGTAAACGATCTGCCCCACAGCCCTGGCAATGAGATGCCAGTGATAGGACATGTTCCTTAAGGTCCAAGTTTGAATCAGGCAACACATACCACTAGTGTACTCTATTCTCCTAATTATAGAAGCTAGCATATTATTTGTTTATTGCTTTACCAATTTGCACTCACATTTTCGAGCATTTATGTATCTGAATCCTAGGTCTCAATTCATCCACCCTGCCTTTAGTTCCTCTGCATTGTGTATACTGCTACCAAAGTTTCCTCCTAAAATGCATTACCTCACTCTTCCTCACACGAAATTAACCATTCTGCTAATTAATTTATGTTCTCCTAAAGTTGCGCATTGCTGAAAAAATAGACATGCTGTTGAAGCTTTTCATCTTGCACTCATCAGGACAGAATTGCAAGAATACCCAATTTCAAAGTGAGCACCAAAGTTATACTGTGCCCTTTGAAATTGGGTATTCTTACAAATCGGTCCTGATGAGTGCAAGGTGAAAAGCTTCAACAACACGCCTCCTTTTCCGAAATACTCAAGTTCTGTACTGCCAAGCAACTATTCACCTGAAGTATTTTATAGCCTGCCTTGCTGTTTGCTTAACACTCTGTTTTTGTGGAATCAAGTAACTTCAGTACCTTGCTCCATATGGCAAAGTCCAAAATCCAAATTACCTACAAACATTAAGAATAAAAAAAGGGCCTCCATGACTGATTTGTGTACACTATTTTCAATAAATCATTCTCCATTAATCCAATTGGTTGGTTTTCTGTCCGTCAACCTATAGTTTCCTATCTATTCCTCTAGTACCATATACCAGAAAAAAGCTTTCAACAAAACATTTTATCCATACATCATAATTTTTGAAACGAGATTTCTGTGAGTCATCTCCAAACATCTTCTGAAATTCCCTGTACACATGCAGGACTTTTTTTTCAATACACAGAAAGGTCAGGCAGGGGAAGATCAGCTGATCAATCCAACCTTTCCCACACTTATGATCCCTGTGCATTGTGTTTGGACACTTCATACCCTTGTACTCCTACCCCACTATCCAACACTCCCACCCCCAACACCCCCCAACAACCTCATCCGTTATCCACAGAATCCCCTGGATGGGATAAAACTCCAGAGCAAATAAGGAAGAAATTAAGTCTGGAAAATTTCTCACAGACACTCCCTGTCCCTCCCAACCTACCCTTCCAGTCAATCTAAATCAGTAAAGGGGATCAAATCCACATCAATCATTTGTTCAGAAATCTCTCTGGAAGCTACTCCCAGCCCACAGGCTTAGCTTCACTTGAAGGGCTGCAGCTACAGCAAACACGGTACTTCCGATTAAAGCCAAGTGAACTGGGAGCAGCTCCAAGGAATTTCCTAGCTATGGAATTTGTCAAACACAACTTGCCTTTGACAAGTCCAAGATGGCTATCCTTAATTGCTCCAGTGAATCTCTAAACGTTCACTAATTTGTTGTTGAATGTAAAGGTCTTCTCAGAACCAACATGTGACTCATTAATCTATGAATGTACAGCACGATTGTGCTGTTACTTTATAGTCAAGCTTTTGTATTTAGACATAGATTTTATTGTCAAAATGGCCTAATACAGTTCAAAGCCAGTACTTTAATCAGGTATCATTTTTATACAAACCTTATAGTAATACTATAATAATATTCCTGGATTTTAGAGCCATCAGTCCTTGCCCCTTACTGGACAAAAATCAGCAGTTACATGTTCTGTGAATAGCCAGTTTTGCAGTCAAGAGTGCATAGAGTGATCGCCATGAGAGGGAACAAATCCTCCTAAAAGGGCATTGTAACAAAAATATTATTGGGGATTTTAAAAATGGAAAAGTGACCTTCATAGCTGGGTTCAATGATTCTGTTCTGAATTATGTAATTTGTCATCTGATTATGTTCACATCTTTTTGTATTACATCCTTGGATTGCTGTTTAAAAGGGATGGCCAATTGCATTTTCAATACACAAGCTTGCATTTAAGCAGGAGGATTGCCAAGCTTCAGAAAATGCCTGTAAATTTGCCCTTAGAAGTTACAGATTCAGCCAAAAATAATTTACATAAAACAGACTTACACATGTCCTGTCCCTACCTTCTAGGCAACTTTTCTTCTACGGTAAACATGCTAAATTTATGTTTTCCCATCACAGTATATGGAAGCACGCCAGGTATTACAGCTCAAAATGCCATTGTTGATTCATGTTTCTCCGCTGAAAAGAATAGCAGAGCCCTGCTTTAGGTAGGACACACATGGCACTGCTGCAACAGCATCTCCACTGTGCAAGTACTTGGTAATCTGAATGATGCTATATATGCGTGTATCAGTTACTAAAGACTCTGTCTCCTGTCCTCTAACTATCCTCACACAGCATTTCCAGAAGACTGTACAGGACAACAGTTTGCAGGGATATGATTAGTACAGTGTGCTCTGAGTGTTTGGACAGCTGTCGGAGATTTATATCGCTGCTAACCCCACCCCACCCCACAAATCAAACTATTCACAAACCAAAATAAGACTTTTGGATGAATTATTCTGATTGGGGTGAAGGATAGCCTTGCTTAAACATTTTCATTCTTGTAAAATAAAACCTCTTTTCACCAAGCATGCCAGATCAGTTAGTGTGCAGCTTAAAGCCCCATTACATGCTGTTACCTCCAACTGCACCAGTGTAGACAGAAACAATCAATTCTCATCACTTCTATGAACACCAAATTTGTCTTCAGAGCTGACTTGTTTTCCTGATTTTTGAAACAGTTTAGGTCACAATGAAGTAAAAAATCATCTGGGTACCAAAGAAAACTCCACCAGGTCCCCCTTACACACCTAATGCCAAATAGGACAATTATTTTTTAAAACGCAGCAACGTTATGCAATGCAAGGCTTAATTACATAATGGAGAATGTTGACATAGGATATCTCTTATCCAATGCATAGAAGCAATCCATCTTGATGAAAGCAGCTTGTTGCTGATCTGTGTTTACTACGACATGTCCCTTTTTAAATTTGGCAAGTTGTTTTCTGGAGCAGCATTTAAACCTTATTTTCTACTTGCAAAGGTAGAGGGAAGAGAAGGAAGGGAAGGGGGGAAAAGAGGGCAGGTGGCTTAAGTGGACACATCATAAGGTTAACTGCTGCAATTGAGAGATATTTTTGTCTCCTAAAACATTACTACAGCAACAACACTGCCACTCATCTCTCCTGAGAGTCAACAGATGGCATCTCATGTCCTAAATTGCTTGCTGCCTGCAAATCCCTGGCTCCTTGCAACAGGAAATGACTGGCTTTCTTTAACTTTCTCTTTAAAATTTGTTTTATTATGATTTATTGCAGTTCTTCCAAACATCTAGAAGTCAATTAGAAGCACGTGTGACATATATTTTGCTGGTATGAGTAGGTGTGGAAGGTATATGCTAAGGAAGGAACTGGAGATGATACAGTGCCTTTAACAACCTCAGAATGTTTCAATTACATTACAGCCAATTATGCATTTTTGAAGTGAAGTTGCTGTTGTAATGTGCAAGACTTTCACTGGACGAATAAATAAGCACAAGGCAGCTCAGTCGAGGAACAGGTGCAATAAAAGATTCTCTGATTCCACAAAACTTACCTTCTTCAATCGGCCATGGGAATTCCTTCATTAAATCCCTGAACTGGGCATTGAGTGCCATTTACTGCTAGTAGAAGAATGAATGGTACAACAAAAGAGAACACAACAATGAGAAGTAAAAGTTCAAGAAAAAGATGTAACTGGAATCAGAAAAAAAATTACATTATGCTGATTATATTTTTCATTTTTGAGGCTAAATGCAAACTGTGATTTTCTGTTCCATTACACCATTCTAAGATTCTGTATCAAATGCATATAAACTTCAGTGAAAGAACTAATTGCGTGCCAGAGGAAAAACATTTCAATAAATGATAAATGATACCACCGATGCACAACATGCCCATTCAGCAATAATAGAGTGAAGTGACTTCTCATGACCCGTGTGAACAAATCCCACAAATGCCGACCCTTACCCTACATAGTACAATTCACTGCCCAAGTTGAGCCATGTTACAGAGAAATTCCTGGAGGCAGCAAACGTGTCAACTCCTGAGCAGAGATGAGCAACAGCAAACCAATTGGTCTAATGATTGGGCATCAGAATAACTGAACAGAAGGAGACAATTCAGCCCACCTTGCCTGCTCTTTGAAAGAGATTTCCAATTAGTCTCACTCCTTGCTCCTCCCTCATAGCCTTGAAAATATCTTCCTTTTCGAGTATATACCCGAATCCCTTTTGAATCTTAGGAGTGAACCTGTTTCTACCACCTCTTCAGGCAGTGCATTCCAAATCATCATGAGTTTTTAAAAAATCTTATCATCTTTATTTTTTTGTAAGAGAAAATGAGTTGGTAGTGATTATATTCAAATATTTAAGACTCAGGCACTTCAACTAACTGAAAAATTCCCTTTAGGGCCAATGAAAACCAAAGCTTCCTTGAACTTGGTGAAAATCACCTGAAAGAAAGAAGGCAAGTAAAATGGCTTCACAGTTAGAAATGGATTCTATAGCATCAAAGTTACTCCTGAAACGCAAACACGATTACTGTTTGTGTCAGCATCAAAGTGAAGGCAGTTGGAATCTTCAACAACTGGCCAATCTAGGGAGATCGTCATAGCCATTGGCCTGCCAGCCGTTTATGGGTTAATGAACACTTTTAAAAAAAACCTCTTCTGAATTACATGGAGGATTAATCTCAAGATGTCTGCATGAAAACAGATGTGGAGAGCTGTTATACCGGATTCCCAGACCATAACCTCAAAATGTCAATAGGAAACGGCCATAGATTCAAAGAATGGAGCAAATAGCAAGAACTCAGATGACAAGAGACTTCACATCCTTTCAATGAAAACTATGGAGATAAAACTCCTCATTTAGTAGAGAAAGGCACAGGAGACTTGAGTTTTCCTCCCATTTCATAACCCGCAAACAAAATCACATTTTTAGAAAGTGCACATGTCTGAGCTGAAATGTTCCTGTGAATGGGTTCATTATGGAAGTGACAACTATTTTTTAACGTGAAATGTGACCCCTCCACCATGCTCCTCCAGCCTTTATTCAGTGTTTTGAATGTTCTACAAAATGAAAATGGACAACATGAGATCCAAGAGCAATACTTAAATATCTGACATTTATTCCAAATGTCAGAAATAAGGATACAAGTACCAGTGACAAATAGTATATATATACATAAAAGAACACCAGTTAGTGGGAGCACCTATATTGATTCTACCAATGTAGAGAATATGTATTTATACCCCCTCCAAATAAATAAAACAACAAAGTTTCCCAGATTGTTCAACAAGCCTATTTAGTGTCGTCGAGTATTGCAGATCAAGTCAGTCCCGGTTTCAACCATGCGTGTGTGTCCCTGTAGAAAATCAAATTACAATGGCTCTCACTAATGATCAGTGTACAGACGCACCTGCTCTAGATCAAGCTCAGTTATGACGCTCCACCTATTAGCACTCATCACTAAGAATCACTGTTGTTGCTAACCCGCTAGGACTGCCCGTGAGTCTGCAAGAATTAAAGATTAATCTCCTAGACATTGCTGCAAGAGGCCCAAAAGAAATATCACTGACTCAAAGGGCATTAAAAAAAAAGTGCTTACACCCCACATTTTCTATGAACACTTACACGAATTAGTTGAATAAGTAAGGGACATAGAGGAAACGGGCCAGTTTGACCAGGTGGAAGAAACCTCCCAGAATTTGTGCAACTAGAGTTGGCCACACTAGAGGCCACACATGAAGATCCACTTGAGCTAGATAGGAATGGATGGATCAATTAATACCATAACACAGGAAACACTGAATTTAGGCTATGGGCCCTGACAACATTCCAGCAGTAGTACTGAAGTAATGAAGACTTGTGCTCCAGAACTTGCCGCGCCCCTAGCCAAGCTGTTCCAGTATAACTACCACACTGGCATCTACCTGGCTATATGGAAAATTGCCCAGGTATGTCCTGTACACAAAAAGCAGGACAAATCCAACCCAGCCAATTACCGCCCCATCAGTCTACTCTTGATTATCAGTAAAGTAATGGAAGGGGTTATCAACAGTGCTATTAAGCGACATTTGCTTAGTAATAATCTGCTCAATGACACCCATTTTGGGTTCCGCCAGGGCCACTCAGCTCCTGTCCTAATTATAGCCTTGGTCTAAACATGGACAAAAGAGCTGAATTCCCGAGATGAGGTGAAAGTGAATGCCCTTGACATCAAGGCCACATTTGACCGAGTGTGGCATCAAGGAGCCCTAACAAAACTGGAGTCAATGGGAATCAGGGGGAAAACACTCCACTGGTTGGAATCATTCCTAGCACAAAGGAAGATGGCTGTGGCTGCTGGAGGTCAGTCATCTCAGTTTCAGGACATCACTGCAGGAGTTCCTCAGAGTAGTGTCCTCAACCCAACCATCTTCAGTTGCTTCATCAATGAGCTTCCTTCCATCATAAGGTCAGAAGTGGGGATATTCGCTGATGATTGCACAATGTTCAGCACCATTTGCGACTCCTCAAATACTGAAGCAGTCCATGTCCAAATGCAGCAAAACTTGAACAATATCCTGGCTTAGGCTGACAAGTGGCAAGTAACATTTGCTCCACTCAAGTGCCAGGCAATGACCATCTCCAACAAGAGAGTATCTAACCATCACCCCTTGACATTCAATGGCATTACCATTGCTGAATCTCCCACTATCAACATCCTGGGGGGTTACCATTGACCAGAGACTGAACTGGACTAGCCATATAAGTACTATGGCTACAAGAGCATGTCAGAGGCTAGGAATCCTGCGACAAGTAACTCGCCTCTTGACTCCCCAAAGCTTGTCCACCATGTACAATACAGAAGTCAGGGGTGTGATGGAACATTCCCCACTTGCCTGGATGAGTGCAGATCCTACAACACTCGAGAAGCTGGACACCATCCAGGACAAAGCACTCCACTTGATTGGCACCACATCCACAAACATTCACTCCCTCCACCACTGACACACAGTAGCAGCAGTGTGTACCATCTGATCTACAAGATGCACTGCAGAATCTCACCAAGGCTCCTTAGGCAGCACCTTCCAAACCCATGACCACCACCATCTAGAAGGACAAGGACAGCAGATAAATGGGAACACCACCACCTGGAAGTTCCCCTCCAAGCCACTCACCATCCTGAGTTGGAAAGATATCACCGTTCCTTCACTGTCACTGGAAATAAATCCTGGAACTGTCCCTAACAGTACCCTGGGTGTACCTGCACGACAGGGACTGCAGCAACTCAAGAAGGCAGCTCACCACCACCTTCTCAAGGGCAACTAGGTTTGGGCAATAAATGCTGGCCCAGCCAGTGAAGCCCACATCCCATGAATTAATAAAATAAGAAAAAAAAATTCCCAAATAAAACTGACATTATAAAGTCATGATTTCACAAATCACTCTCATGAAATGATGGCCCATCTCCCATTTTCTTTGAAAAAGAGACAACCCAAAATCTATAGATATTTCAAAACTCTATAGAACTGTTGGGCCCATAATTATATTCTGCTTTTTTTACCTTGATTTACAGTTACTCCCATATTGCCGATTTTTAGCAGAACTGAATGCACTCTTTATTTATATGATTCAGCTCAAAGCAATTATAACAGCGGCTGGCTCTGGTCAGAGCTTAACAGTGATCGATTGATGAAAATGTCTAAAGTAATTTCGGTTCAGCTGCACCGTTTCAAAATGAAACTCTGTAGAAATGGGTCAGTAAATCGTTTTGTTCCTGATGCTGAGGGGTGGGGGTGAGGGGGCGCGGTGGAATGTGTGGATATTAACAACAGTGGGAACACATGCAGCACCTGAAATTCACAATAAAATGGAATATGAGGTTGCTCAAAGACTGCTAATCTGCTTTTCTGCATTAAATACGGTGGCATGAAGCGGATTTTGACACACTGTATTCTGGAAGCACCTGCGACCACTCACAGTGGAGAGACAGCGCCGCTTGGCGGACTGGTCCAGGTACAAGGTGCCCTCTTAGCTCAATAAGTGTTCCTGAGCCCAGCAGTTCATGGTTTAATTTATCCTAACACTAAAACAAACCATTTGAAATTACTTCAATATGGCATTAAAGTGAAGCGGTAACTCATTGAAAATTGATACGCACCAAAAGCCAATTTGATTATTTTAAGTCAATGTTTATCCAAGGTTAAGTCGGTGCTAAGGTGTTAAAATGTTCTGCCACCACTCGATGTGCAATATTAAAACCGCACGCAGCCTTATGTTACTTTTGACGAAATTAACGCTTGCACCAGGACGCTCAATAATTATCTCTTAGGCAACCATTCTCTGACCCTCAAATGGTTTTCTAGCAAACTATGTGAACAAAGTGACAACGACTTACCTCTGAGCGGATCCCCGGATCCCAGTTCTGTGTCATCCTCGTGTGTCGGTCCACAGCGGGACAGGTAGAGACAGGCTGACAAAATAACAGCCAACTCAAACATCCTCCAGTCCATGCTTCCCTGCCTGCCGGGAGCGTGAGCGCGGTCAAGTCAATTAAATAAAACGAGCGCTTTTCTTTGAATGAAATCACCGAGAGCCGCTCAGAAATCTACCAATTGACTCTTCCATGCTGCGAGAAGTCGGGAGGATTTCGCGTGGATGGGGGGGGGGGGGGTGGTGGGGAGCGCTCAGGAGTGCGTGTTGAGGGAGAAAGATGCACCCAGCTTCTCGCCAGGCAGCAGCGGTCCTCACTGACTGGAGGCAAATTCTACTCTCCCCCCCTCTACATGAGCCACTCGGTCTAATCTGCAGCCAACCAGCACTCCGTGTCTAAACAAATCACCCGCCCGTCAGCTTTATCCCCTGGGAGCCAGGGCGCCACCTCCCAGGTTTGTGCTCCTCTGTGGCTTACTCTTCAAGTCAGGGTACAGCTAGTTGTGTATAGTCTAGTTTTCAATGCAGGCTGTCAGGTTATCTCTGTGCTCCTCCTATCACATTCAGCTGTGTGGGAGATTGGCGTAAAATTAAAATAGTATTTAAGTCAGGGACAGCTATAGATGTCGAAAAATCATCTGTGACGACGTCTGATAGGTCAAATAAATGAGAAAGATTGCAGATACATTCTGCTTGTAAAATTTTAAAGCGCTCAATTATATTTCTAACCATTGTAATACAGTAATTGGTTTTCACTTTACCCAGTTTAATGCACCAAGTTTTTTCAAATTCATTTACTAAATGTGGGTGTCACTGACTAGGCCAGTATTTATTGCCCACCCCTAATTGTCCTAGAGAAGGTGGTGGTGAGCTGCCTTCTTGAACCGCTGCAGTCCACATGATGCAGGTACACCCACAGTGTTGTTAGGAAGGGAGTTCCAGGACTTTGACCCAGCCCTAGTGAAGGAACGGTGATATATTCCCAAGTCAAGATGATGAGTGACTTGGAGGGAAACTTTCAGGTGGTGGTGTTCCCATGTATCTGCTGCCCTTGTCCTTCTAGATGGCAGCAGTTGTGGGTTTGGAAGGTGGTGCCTAAGGAGCCTTGGTGAGGTTCTGTAATGCATCTAGTAGATGGTAGATACTGCCACCACTGTTTGTCTGTGGTAGAAGGGGTGAATGTTGTGGTAGAGGTGCCAATCAAGCGGGTTGCTTTGTCCTGGATGGTGTTAAGCTTTTTGAGTGTTGTTGGAGCTGCACTCATCCAGGCAAGTGGAGAGTATTCAATCACACTTCTGATTTGTGCTGTGGGTTCCGGGTTGTGGGGCACTGGCATCAGTACTGAGGAAAGTGGGGGCTATACTGTCGGCACGGTTTACACCTGAACCAGGCTGGGATGAGCGTCCTTGCAAATCACATAACTAGGGAAGTAGAGAGAACTTTAAACTAAACAAGACGGATGAGGGATCAAGCTTGGGTAGAGGTAGCAATTCAAGGTGTAAAGTCAAAACAGGAGAGCAAAACAGTAACATGAGAAATGAGGGTCAGGGAACGGCAGGAAGGGACAGAGAGAAAAAACCTAAGAACAGATCAAAAACTAGATGTTACAGAGGTAACAAAAAGACAAAACTGAAGCTTCTCTATCTGAATGCACATAGCATTCATAATAAAGTGAATGAATTGATAGCCCACATTGAAATAAATAAATATGATCTGATAGCAATTATGGAGATGTGGCTACAGGACAACAAAGATTGGGTCCTTAATACTAAAGCATAAATAAGGGAAACTATGTGAGCATGAAAGCTGAGCTATCTGAAGTGAACTGGGAAACTAGGCTAGAGGATAGATCACTAGGGAAGCAGTGGCAGACACTTAAGGGAATATTTCAGAGTATTCAGAATAAATACATTCCTACTAGAAAGAAAAATTCTACGGGCAGGACCCACAATCCATGGTTAACTAAAGATGTTAAGGAAAGCATCGAACTTAAGGAAAAAGCATACAACTCCACAAAGATGAGTGGCAAGATAGATGATTGGACAGAATATAAAGAATGGCAGAGAATGACTCAAAGGTTAATCAGGAGAAAGAAATTAGAGTATGAGAGAAAGCTATCTAGAAATGTAAAAATGGATAGCAAGAGCTTCTACAGGTATTTGAAGAAAAATAAAAGTAAAGTGAGTGTTGGTCCTCTAGGGAGTAACAGTGGGGAGTTAATAGTAGATGATAAGGAAATTGTGGAAGAAATGAACAAATATTTTGCTTTTGTGTTCACTATAGAGGATACAAAAACATTCCAGTAATAGCTGCAAATCAGGAGCTGAATAGGAGAAAGGAACTTGGTGAAATTGAAATCACTAGGGAAACGAGCAAATTGATGGAGCTGCAGGCTGGCAAGTCTCCGAGTCCCGATGAACTACATCCTAGGGTATTAAAAGAGGTGGCTAATGAGGTAGTCGATGCACTGGTGTTAATTTTCCAAAATTCGCTAGATTCTGGAAAGGTTCCATCAGATTGGAAAGTAGCAAATATAACCCCTCTATCCAAGAAGGGAGGGAGGCAGAAAACAGGAACTATGGGCCAGTTAGCTTGACATCTAGCATGGGGAAGTTATTAGAATTGATCATTAAGGAGGTTATAGCTGAGCACTCAGAAGAGCTCAAGGCAATGGGAAAGGGTCAGCATGGTTTTGTGAAAGGAAAATTATGCTTAACTAATTTATTGGAGTTTTTTGAAGGAGTAACATGTGCAGTGGATAAAGGGGGGCCTGTGGATGTACTGTATTTGGATTTCCAGAAGGCGTTTGATAAGGTGCCACATCAAAGATTATCTCAGAAAATAAAAGCACATGGTGTAGTGGGTAACATTAACATGGACAGAAGATTGGCTGGCTGGCAGAAAGCAGAGAGTATGCAGAAATGGGTATTTTTCTCATTGGCAGGATGTGCCAAGTGGAGTCCCACAGGGGTCTGTACTGAGGGCCTCCACTTTTTACGATTTACATCAATGATTTAAATGAGGAGAGTGAAGACATGGTAGCTAAATTTGCAGATGACACAAAGAGGGGTAGGAAAGTATGTTGTGAAGACAATATGAGGCGGTTACAGATGGATAAAGATAGGTTGAGTGGGCAAAGATCTGGCAAATGGAGTTTAATGTGGGAAAATGTGAAGTTGTTCACTTCGGCAAGAAGAACAAAAAGTAGAGTATTACTTAAATAGACAATGGCTGCATAATTCTGAGGTGCAGAGGGATTGAGATGTTCTAGCACATGAGTCACAAAAAGTTAGTATGCAGGTACAGCAAGTAATTAAGAAGGCTAATGGAATGCTATCCTTTATTACGAGAGGAATTGAACATAAAAGTAAGGATGCTGTGCTTCAGTTGTACAGGGCATTGGTGAGACTGCACCTCAGATACTGTGTGCAGTTTTGCTCTCCTAATTTACGGAAGGGTGTAAATGCATTGGAGGCGGTTCAAAGGAGATTTACTAGATTGATACCTGGAATGAATGGGTTGTCTTACTAGAAAAGGTTGGACAGACTGGGCTTGTTTCCACTGGAATTTAGAAGTGTGAGGGGTGATTTGATTGAAGTATACAAAATCCTGAACAGCCTTGACAAGGTGGACATCTAAAGGATGTTTCTTCTTGTGGTGAGTCCAGAACTAGGGGGCACTGTTTTCAAATTAGGGGTCACCCTTTTAGGGCAGAGATGAGGAGACATTTTTTCTCACACAGGGTTGTGCAACTTTGGAATTCTCTGCCTCAGGAGGTGGTGGAGGCGTGTCATTGAATGTTTTTAAGGTGGAGGTAGATAGATTCTTGTTAGGCAAGGGAGTTAAAGGTTAGATGGGAATGTGGAAATCAAAACACAAGCAGATCAGCCATGATCTTATTGAATGGTGGAGCAGACTTGAGGGGCTTGTCTACTCCTGTTCCTATTTCTTATGTTCTTATGTAAATGCTAGACAGGCTTTGAGAAGTCAGGAGTTGAGTCACTCGTTGCAGGATTCCTAGCCTCTGACCTGTTCTTGTAGCCACAGTATTTATATGGCTACTCCAGTTGAGGTTTTGGTCAATGGTAACCCCCAGGATGTTAACAGTGGGAGATTCAGCAATGGTAATGCCATTGAACGTCAAGGGGTGATGGTTAGATTCTCTCTCGTTGGAGATGGTCGTTGCTTGGCATCCGTGTGGCGCAACTATAACTTACAGTATCTGAGGAGTCGTGAACGGTGCTGAACATTGTGCAATCATCAGCGAACATCCCTACTTCTGACCTTATAGAAACATAGAAAATAGGAGCAGGAGTAGGCCATTCAGCCCTTCGAGCCTGCTCCACCATTCGTCATGATCATGGCTGATCATCCAACTCAATAGCCTGCTCCCACTTTCTCCACGTATCCTTTAATCCCTTTTGCCCCAAGAGCTATATCTAACTCTTTCTTGAAAACATACAATGTTTTGGCGTCAACTACTTTCTGTGGTAGCGAATTCCACAGGCCCACCACTCTCTGGGTGAAGAAATTTCTCCTCATCTCAGTCCTAAATGGTCTACCCCATATCCTCAGACTGTGACCCCTGGTTCTGGACTCCCCCTTCATCAGGAACATCTTTCCTGCACCTACCCTGTCTAGTCCTGTTAGAATTTTATAGGTCTCTATGAGATCCCCCCTCATTCTTCTGAACTCCAGCAAATATTAACCTAACTGACTCAATCTCTCCTTATACAAGTCCCGCTATCTCAGGAATCAGTCTGGTAAACCTTCGCTGTACTCCCTCCATAGCAAGAACATTCTTCCTCAGATATGGAGACAAAACTGCTCACAACATTCCAGGTATTGGCTCACCAAAGCCCTGTATAATTGCAGCAAGACATCCCTGCTCCTGTACTCGAATCGTCTCACTATGAAGGCCAACATACCATTTGCCTTCTTTACCGCCTGCTGCACCTGCATGCTTACCTTCAGCAATTGGTATACGAGGACACCCAGGTCTCATTGCACATTCCCCTCTCTCAATTTATAGCCATTCAGATAATAATCTGCCTTCCTGTTTTTGCTATCAAAGTGGATAACCTCACATTTATCCACATTATACTGCATCTGCCATGTATTTGCCCACTCACTCAGCTTGTCCAAATCACACAGAAGCATCTCTGCATCCTCCTCACAGCTTATCCTCCCACCCAGCTTTGTGTTATCTACAAATTTGGAGGTATTACATTTAGTTCCCTCATCTAAATCATTAATATATATTGTGAATAGCTGGGGTCCCAGAACCAATCCCTCTGGTACCCCACTAGTCACTGCCTGCCATTCGGAAAAAGACCATTTATTCCTACTCTTTGTTTCCTGTCTGCCAACTAGTTTTCTATCCATCTCAAAACATTACCCCAATCCCATGTGCTTTAATTTTACACACTAATCTCTCAAGTGGGACTTTGTCGAAAGCCTTCTGAAAGTCCAAATAAACCACATCCACTGGCTCCCCTTCATCAACTCTATTACTTACATCCTCAAAAAATTCCAGTAGATTTGTCAAGCATGATTTCCCTTTCGTAAATCCATGCTGACTCTGTCTGATTCTGCCACTGTTTTCTAAGTGCTCAGCTATTAAATCTTTTATAATGGACTCTAGAATTTTCCCCACTACTGACTTCAGGCTGACTGGTCTATAATTCCCTGTTTTCTCTCTACCTCCGTCTTTAAATAGTGGGGTTACATTAGCTACCCTCCAATCTGTAGGAACTGTTCCAGAGTCTGTAGAATCTTGGAAGATGACCGCCAATGCATCCACTATTTCTGGGGCCACTTGCTTAAGCACTCTGGGATGTAGGCCCTGAGGATTTATCAGCCTTCAATCTCATCAATTTCCCCAACACCATTTCCCTACTAATACTGATTTCTTTCAGTTCCTCCCTCTCACTAAACTCCGTGTTCCCTAACATTCCTGGTACGTTATTTGTGTCCTCCTTTGTAAAGACAGAACCAAAGTATGTATTTAGTTGGTCAGCCATTTTTTTGTTCCCCATTATAAATTCCCCTGTTTCTGACTGTAAGGGACCTACATTTGGCTTCACCAATTTTTTTCTCTTCACATACCTATAGAAACTTTTAGAGTCCATTTTTATATTCCCCGCAAGCTTACTCTCGTACTCTAATTTCCCCTTTTTAATCAATCCCTTGAACCTCCTTTGCTGAATTCTAAACTGCTCCCAATCCTCAGGTCTGTTTTTTTTTAGCCAGTTTGTATGCCTCTTCCTTGGATCTAATACTATCTCTAATTTCCCTCGTAAGCCATGGTTTGGCCACATTTTACCTTTGCGCCAAACAGGAATAAACAATTATTGCAGTTCACCCACGCACTCTTTGAATGTTTGCCATTGCCTATCCACCGTCATCCCTTTAAGTATGTCAGCTGGTGAAATTTAAATTCAACTAATAAAATCTGCAATTGAAAGCTAGTCTCAGTATTGGTATTGACAATTATTGTAAAACCCCTTTGGTTCACTAATGTCCTTTAGAGAAGCAAATCTGCCATTCTTACCTGGTCTGGCCTACATGTGACTCCCCACAGCAATGTGGTTGACTCTTAACTGCCCTCTGAAGTGGCAAGTTATTCCCTTCTAGGGCAATCAGGGATGGGCAACAAATGCTGGCTATGTCAGCAATGCTGACATCCTATGAAAGATTTTTTTTAAAAATTGGTAGCATTGTTTTATTTTGTAAATGTTTTTATTACTATTAGCAAGGGGGCAGTTAGCCTATTTTATTGACAGGACAACTAGCAATTCACAGATTGCAGAAGGACTTAGAGGAACAGCACTCCCATTGGCTTGGTGTACAGAGGAAAGGGATAAAGAGATTGCTGGGTGGAAAGTCAGCAAGCCTGGTTAAGCAAAGGAAAAATCCCTAATCTCAGATCAAAAAATGGTCAGGCTCAGAAGGCCAACCACAGAACTATTAAAGGAGGCCTTAATATGATTGTCAACTAGAGCAGTTTGATTGTGTAGTATTCTGATCATGTGACATCTGGGCACAAGACATCTACAAATGCCATCCATAGCATTTACTGTATAAAGATTGGGTCCCTTGCGGTTGAACATCCTGCTCATGGTTTTGCCATCGTTATCATGCAGGAATTTCCCATCACCAGGAGGCTACCCAAGGGGCTGGGGGAGAAGGCATGGGAAAACGAGGGCAAGGAAGTAAAATAGGAAATTGAAGGCGGGGAGGAGGGAAATGGAAGCCATGGGATGGAGGTAGAAGAAATTCACAGGGAGGAACCAGAGGTGAGAGGAACTTTGATCACACCAGTTACTATTGAAATTTCACTGAAGTTAATAATAATACTGGTAACAATCAGATTTGTGATTTCAGTAACATAATGGTAATGTTGCTAGACTAATAATCCAAATGCCCTGATTAACACTCTGGAGGCATGAGTTCAAATCCCACCACAGCATCTGGGGGAATTTAAATTTGATTAATTAATAAATCTAGAATAAAATTCATTAATATTCATCATGGTTTGTCACAGAAGTCCAGCTGGTTGACCAACGCCCCTTTGGGGAAGGAAATCTGCTGTCCTTATCTGGTGTGGCCTGCCTTTGACTCCACAGTAATGTGGTTGACTCTTGACTGCCCTCTGAAATGAGCCATTCAGTTGTATTAAACCGCTATTGTATTAACAGCGCTTCAGTATAGGGCTCCAAAGGTGGGAAACAGCCACCATTAACAGACCAGCATAAAGCAATGGTTTAACAGAAAAAACCCACAATAAAAATGGCAGAAATGGAACCAGACAGCCTGCAAGTGAAAGACAACTTAAAATAATCGAGTGTTTCTACTGCCATCATAATGGACATATTGTGCAATACTGTAAAGACAGATTAAGATATAACTTTAAGCAAAAAGGTAGAAATTGTGAAATCCACATTGTAGAGCAACCAGAAGAAACAGTCAGATATTTACTCACTACACAACTTAAAAATGGGTAAAACAAAGCCAATCCACGTGACAGTAAAAGTCAACGAGAAACCCATCCAAATGGAGGTGGATACAGGGGTATGACAGTTATAGGGGGATATACATTCAAATATCTGAATGAGAGGAGACCAGTCATTAAATCTGGAAAATTCAGATGCTAAATTAAAGACTGCTAAAGACATACGAGTAAGAGGTATATGCAATGTTTCTGCAGTATGGAAATCAATCTGTCAATTTACCCCTGATAGTGATACCAGGCAGAGGACTGAGTCTCTTGGAAGGAACTGCTTAAGAGAGATTAATCTTAAGAGACTGCTGAGATCTCAGTCAGAAGCAGGAAATGTTACTGTTTGGAGAAAAGGAGTATGTAAAGATTCAACAAAAGGAGCTCATGGAGATGATGCTTAGGACAGAGTTCAAGTTGAAGTCAGTGACCTCCAAGAAGAAAAAGAAAATCTGCTGAAGGACATTCACATATTCCAAGATCCCCTCAGATCCCAATTTGTACCACTAAAAAGTTATGAGGAAGAACAGAAAGAGTTCAGCATATCTCTGGTCAAGATGAAGAATAAATTAGCTGAGAAAACACAACAACGCTAAATTCTCCAGGAAATAACTAACAAATATTAAAAAGAAATGGAAGAGCTGAAGAATCAGCCACGTGAAAGCCAAGAAGCTTTAAAAAGAGACCCCTGAGTTTTCAAAGGAGCTGATAGATGAGGAAGTGCTGGGAGACTCAACCACTGAGTTCATTCAAGTTGACCTCAAACCTGAGCCTGGTCTGGCCAATCAGGAAATTGAAAAGAAGGCTGAGATTAAAGTCAGCACTGTCAAGAAGAAAAGCCATCAAAAGAAGACACGTAGGAAGAAAAAGTGGAATCACTAACAAGGCCCCAAAATTTTTTTATATACACAACAGGAAGCTGATCATACCATGTTGAATTTAACCTTGCCCAACATCCTGATTTTGAGAACCTTTCTGATCGTTGACCTTCATATTGTTGAACTTGGAGGGGAGGGGCAGCAGGAGTACATGTGATTGGGCCCAAAGGCAGGTGCAAACATTCCCATTGGAGTCTATATCACATGTGGAAGGAACTCCACTTGGTTTGGAAGTGTCTATAAGATCTGTTGAGCCTGAGAGAATCGAAGAGGCAAACTTACAGGTTCCTACTGGAGAGCCTAGTGGACAGATGACTCCTGAGAGGGAGGCCTTGGATAAACCATCTGAAGTCTTGGAACTATGAAGTTCAACACCTTTGAAGAGACTGAATTTGTATACAATTTATTCATGTAAATAGTTAATATATTGTAAAGATTGTAAATTGTACTTTTGAGTAAAGGGGGAGGATGTGGTAATCTGAGGTGCAACACACCTTTAAGAGAATGTAAGCAGATTGACCACGTGGCTGTATTATCAATTGCTGTGTAGCGCGTGCTACAATGTTAATCAGTAGTTTGGCATAGGGTCTGGGTTGGAAAATCACATGTGTTAGTGTTCTTGTGTTAATAAACAGCATGTGTGTCATCTTACATTGGTCTCTGCATTTGCAGTATCTTGTTTACCACCTCACACAACAGTAGATAGGTGTGCAACTGTGTTTGCTTAGCAAAGCAACCCATAACACCATCTCAGCCTTCTCCTGAGGTCTCCACCATCATGGATGCCAGTCTTCAGCCAATTAGATTCACTCCAGATTATGTGAAGAAATGTTGAAGGCTCTGGGCCCTGACAACATCCTGATGATTGTACTGAAAACTTGTGCTCCAGAACTTGCCATGGTCTTAGCCATGCTGTCCCAGTACAGCTATAAGACATGCATCTACCCAACAAAATGGAAAATTACCCATAAAAAGCTGGACAAATCCAATTCAGCCAGTTATTGCCCCATCAATCATCAAACAAGTGAAGGTATCATCAATAGTCAAGCACACTTACTCGGCAATAACCTACTCATCAATGCTCAGTTTGCTTTCTACTAGGACCACAACTCCAAACCTCATTACAGCCTTGGAATAAACATGGACAAAAGAGGTAAACTCAAAAGGTGAGATGAAAGTGATAGCCCTGGACATCAAAGCAGCATTTAACAGTGTAGAATCGTGGAGTCATTGTAAAATTGGTGTCAATGGAAATCAGGGAGAGGAGTATCCACTGGATAGAGCCAAAGTGAGCTCAAAAAAATGGCTGTGGTTATTGTAGGCCAATCATCTCAGTCCCAGGACATCACTGCGGGTGTCCCTTAGAGCATTGTCTTAGGCCCAGCCATCTTCAACTGCTTCATCAATGACCTTTCCTCCATCATAAGGTCAGAAGTGGGGATGTTCACTGGTGATTACAGAATGTTCAGGTACTGAAGCAATCCATGCACAAATGCAGCAAGACCTGCACAACATTCGGGCTTGGGTTGATAAGTGGCAAGTAACAAATGACACAGGTGCCAGGTAATGACCATCTCCAACGAGAGAGAAGCCGGTCATCACTCCTTGACATTCAATGGCATTACCATCACTGAATCCCCCACCATCAACAACCTGGGGGCTACCATTGACCAGAAACTTAACTGGACCAGACATATAAGTACCTACAAGAGCAGATCAGAGGCTCAGAATTCTGCAGAAAGTAACACACCTCCTAACTCCACAAAACCTGTCCGACATCTACAAGAATTGTGGTGTAATACTCTCCACTTGCCTGGATGAATGCAATTCCAACAACATTCAACAAGCTTGGCACCATCCAGGACAAAGCAACCTGATTGATTGGCAGCCCATCCACCACCTTAAACATTCATTCCCCCCGTTGCCCTATTGTACAATGGCAGCAGTGTGTACAAGGTGCACTGCAGCAACTCACCAAACATCCTTCACCAGCATTTGCCAAATCTGCGACCTCTGCCACTAGAAGGACAAGAGCAGCATGGTAACACCACCACCAGCAAATTCCTCTTCAAACCACTCATCAGCCTAACTTGGAACTATATCACCATTCCTTTCATGTCCCTGGGTCAAAATCCTGGAATTCCCTGCCTAACAGCACTGCAGGTATACCTATACCACAAGGCTTGCAGCAGTTCAAGAAGACAGTTCACCTACAGCTGCTCAAGGGCAATTAGGGGTGGGCAACAAATGCTGAACTTGTCAGCAATGCTCATATTTCATGAACAATTTTTTAAAATTTCCTCTGGTTTCGACTCAGGTCGTACACGAAAGCAACAGTTCTGAACTGGGAAGATCAGTTTGAGTCAATCTGTACTCAGACTTCACACCAAAATCGGAAGACAGGCTGAGCAAGAGATCACACATAGTGCACAGGTTTGCTGTTTCGGCACTTCTTAGAGGGCAAATTGTCCTCAACTCAGCACCATCAGTTCTAATGCAAACCCTGGGCTCCTCCAGTCTCCCTCTCTCCCCACCTAGATCTCCATTTCCCATCTCCTCTCCCCCCACTCCTGATATCCAACTCCCCCACAATTTCTGAATACTTCCTAATTTCTGACTCTCGAGCCTCCCACATGATGCCTCCCATAATTGCCAAAAGCACCCACTCCACACCCATACCCCGAAGGAATACAGGCTTGACAATCTCTTCACAAAGATTGTTCCCTTTAAATCAGTGTTCGTCCACACATTGGAACAGAAACATGAACATGTAATGCTGACAAGAGATGACGGAATATAAGTTCCAGTAATGACCTCCTGCCAGCATTTCCAATCTTAAGATGTTCAGTAGGAAGTGCAAGGCTGATTTTGATCACAGCTTGCACTTTCGTAATCAGAACTTTTATTCAACAATTTCTTAAGCTCGACAAAAAAAATTGTACTTCATTTTGTAACTGTGGTTTCCTGCTTTGAAGACATTCTATCACAATCTCACAACTGGCCAGGAGTGAATGTTTTACTACTGCTGATGATGTGTGAAAGAGGCTGACTGGGAACTAGGAAATCACAGGAAGCCTTTTAATCCACAGTTAAATTGCAAATACGCTGTTCAACGGATCGAAACATGTTATTTTCAACACATGTTGATGCAAATAAATTGCAGAATGACATGGAGTGTTACAAAAATTAGAAATACTTTCTGACAATCTTATAATTTAATTCCATATTTCTGTGAAATAGGTTAGCTATTCATCAGTTCATGAAGGGTGATGCTCATTAAGAGCTATTTGTTAAAGGATCATTTATACAAATATATTGAGAGTCTGAGCACATAAAAACTATTCCCCAAAGACATTTGAGGCATGCATAACCAGGGAAACACTAGTCCATTTAATCCATAAACATACATTTCATTTGATTATTAACGAACAGAAGTTAAATATAAACTGCAATAACAAAACAGAAAAAGCCGGAAATACTCATCAGGTTTGGCATGAACCGTGGAGAGAAAAACCGAGTTAACATTTCAGGTCAATGGCATTTCATCAGAACTGGGAGTCCTTAGAGATGTATAAATTTTAAGTGGAAAAGGGAGGCAAGAACAAAAGGGAGAATCTGTGATATGGTGGAAGGCAAGAGAGATTAAACAACAAAAGGGATGATGGTGCAAGACTACAGGAGATATAGTGGAACAAATAGATGAACAAAAGTTATGTCTAGAGGAGGTGTAAATAGGAATAACAGAAGCATCCCCAACGGTTGATGTCTGTTCCAATTCCCGCACTTATACCCTAACAAAAACAGAAGGAAAAGAGGGCTGATCTGAAATTGTTGAACGAAATGTTCATTCCAGCAGGCTGTAAAGTGCCTAGGTGAAAGATAGGTTACTCAAGCTTAGTCAAGCTTGATTGGAACAGTGCAGAGGACCAAGGACAGAAAAGTTAAAGTGGAAATGGGGCAGAGAATTAAAATGACAAACAATCAGAAGCTCAGAGATACGCTTGAGGACTGAATGAAGGTGTTCCACAAAGCGGCCATACAATCTACGTTTGGTTTCTCCAACGTGGAGCTGATCACCTTGTGAGCATTGAATACAGTATACTAAATCTAGTGAAGTACAAGTAAATCACTGTTTCACCTGAAAAGGGTGTTTAGGGCTCTGGATGGTGAGGAGGGAGGGGGTAAAATAATAATTGCTGCATCTTCTGCAGTTGTACAGGACGTTGTCATGGAGAGGCAAGGCGTTTGGGTAACTGGGATTGGACCAGGGTGTCACAGAGGGAATGTTCCCTTCGAAACACTGAAATAGGAGTCGAGAGAAAGATATGTTTGATGGTTGCATCATGCTAGAGGTGACAGAAATGGCAAAGGAAGATCCATTTTGTGTGCAGGCTGGTAGGTTGGAAGGTGAGGACAAGAGGAATGCTATCATGGTTTTGTATGGGACAGGAGGAAGGAATTAGAACTTAAGCGGAGGAAATGGAACAGACATGCTCAAGGGCCCTGTCACCCACAATGGAGAAATCCTCGATTGTTGAAAAAGAGACACATATAATAAGTACTGGTATGGAAGTTTGCTTTGCTGGGACAGATACAACAGAGACAGAGAAATTGAGAAAATGGAATAGAGTCCTTACAGGGAGCAGGATGTGAAGACATGCAGTCAAGGTAACTCTGTGAGTCAGTGGGCTTATAGGAAATACTGGTCAATAGCCTATCTCCAAAAATTGAGTCATTAAGTCAGAGTGGTAAGGAAAGAGGCCTTCCAGCCCATCAAGTCCACACTGACTCTGTACAGCAGTGTTGTCAGTTCCATTTGCCTGCTCTATCTCCATAATCCTGCAAATTTATTTGTCCATCCAATTCCCTTTTGAATTCATCGATCATCTCCTCTTCCAGCACCCTCATGGGCATCGAGTTCCAGGTCATTAACACTCGCTATATGAAAAAGTTCTTCCACACGTTCCCCTGCATGTCTTGCCCAAAACCTTAAATTTTGTGTCCCTTAGCCCTTGGACTGAGAGGTCTTATGGTGCCTTGGTAGCATCCCTACCTCTAGGCTGGAAATTCCAGGTTCAAGTCCAACTCCAGGACTTGATGGCCAGGGAAGGTGCATTCATAACGTGGCCAAACAGGTTGATTATGAGCTTGTAAATCCTCCCAATGCACCTGATGGCAAATGGGAGAGTTTCCTGGTCAGCCATACTGCAGAAGGCAACAGCAAACCACTGTGCTACTTTGCCAAGCATAATCATGGCCCAATCCAATGGAAGTCTGTGGTTGCCCATGCCCTTTTAGGGCATGGTACCTGAAGTAGGAGTCCTTACACCATCAACTAATGGGAATAGCTTTTCTTTGTCTACTTTATCTAAGCCCATTAAAATATATGTATACCTCTATCAAAGCTCCCATCAATGTCCTTCGCTCAAAGGAGAACAATCCCAGCTTCACCACTTTAAACTTATGACTAAATTCCCTCACCCCCAGGAACCATTTTAGACAGAGATGTTGTGGAAGGAAAGGGAAAAAGTCAGAGATGGATCATGTGAAGGCAAATGAAGTGCTGAAATTGAAAGCAAAGTTGATGAAATTTTTCAGTTTAAGGTGAGAGCAGGAAACGGCACCAATAGTCATCAATATATAAGAAAAGAGGTAAGGGAGGGGACCTGAGTAGAACTGGGACAAAGGATGTTTCATAAAAAGCAGGCATAGCTCAGATCCATATGGGCTTCCATAACAATACCTTTTATTGGGAGGAAGTACCTGGAGTTACAGGAGGAACTATTCAACATGAGAACAGGTTCACCCAAGTGGAGGAGGATGGTGGTGAATGGGGACTGGTTAGGCCTCTGTTCAAGGAAGAAGTGGGTAACCCTCAGGTCATCCTGCAGGGGGAGGGAGGTGCAGAAAGATGTCACCATGGATGCCCAATTATGCATTTTCCTGCCTCCCTGGTTCAAAAACTGATAGCAAATCCCATATAGTCAGGCAATGACATTGGGCAGAACCTTCTGGTCGGGCACTGCACGCCAACACGTAAAATGATGCACGGTGATGTTGGCCATGTGTCCCGACGTCACCGCGCGTCATTCTGATCTTCCTTCGCTGGGCGCGCAACCTTAAGATTGGCGGG
The DNA here is from genome assembly GCF_017639515.1 of Carcharodon carcharias. Taxonomy (NCBI): domain Eukaryota; kingdom Metazoa; phylum Chordata; class Chondrichthyes; order Lamniformes; family Lamnidae; genus Carcharodon; species Carcharodon carcharias. The sequence goes on from NC_054474.1 coordinate 139,273,657, forward strand.
CAGGCGAAGAGCCCAGGCGGCCTTCGCATTTTCATGGAACCTCATCCACGGGCGGGATGAGGTTTCATGAAAGGTCAATAACTTAAATAAAAATTTTTATTAAAATTCATAAACATGTCCCAGCTCACGTGACACTGTCACATGAGGGGACATGTCTGAATGATTTGTTTTATTCTTTCATTCAATCTTTCATGATGAAATTATTCTCGCTGAGGCACGGAGCTGCCTCAGGGAGATTTCTGTGCTCTTTTGCACAGGCCCCGACAACTCTCACTTGGCCCCCTCACCTGCACAGGTAGCGCTGAGTGCTTCCAGGTGCATGTCACACTGGGCAGGCCTTAATTGGCCCGCCCATGTAAAATGGCGGTGTGCAGCCAATCACGGGCTGCAGTTGGTTCCACGCCAGCCCACTCCCGACTGGCCCACCCAATGGGGAGAAAATTCTCTCCATTATCTAAGGCCATGTTCCAAACAAAGGCAAAGTTTTACAAAAACTTTCCAGTTGATAGTCCATATTGAGTTCATAAGGAGTTCTTGACACAACTGTTCGTTTACAAAGTGACTATGTTTAAAGTGTCTCCACTGATATCTGATGTAAATGTGGGAACATTCTCGCTTTTGCAAAGTGGCACCCAGACGTCAATTTATAACTTCAAATTACAAAAATGATCCATTTTGTTTTGTGCTGTAACATGATAGAAATGTTGAAATAAACCGATTAGTTTTGCATCCCCTAACCTTTAAACTCATCACCTAGTTTTTAAAAGAATCATTTTTATATCCTTTGTTGCCTTTCAGAATGTTAAAATTCTGCCAAAAACATGTTGAAAATATTTAAAGAAAAACAAGATTCTTGCGTGGCTGTTTTCGAGTCTTCAACATTTGCATGCTGATCAATTCCAAAGGAGAAGCTATGGGGAAAGTTTATCTTTCTTTCATTCATTCATGGGAATGTCATTCATGGCTAGTCCAGCATTTACTACCCATCCCTAATTGCCCTTGTTCACAGGGCATTTAAGAGTCAACCACATTGCTGTGTGTCTGGAGTCACATGTAGGCCAGACCAGGTAAGGAAGGCAGATTTCCTTCCCTAAAGGGCATTAGTTATTCTCAGCTATGTATTTACGGGATGGCACTGAGTCCAGAATGGGGATTGGGCGACATGGAGGGATTGGAAATCTGGGAGTTAGGGATGTGTAACACTGCAATGATCTTGAAGAAATTCTAGCAGCCATTCAGAGTGGTGTTGGCTTAGGACACAGAGAGGGTAGTTGCTGATCTTCTTGACTGGAGGTTGAGCACAGCAAAAGGAGACCATTGCAAAATGGTAAAATAGCTTAATAATTAATTTTCTTAAACAAGGAAATTCATACAAATCATAGATTAGGAGATTTATGATTTCACTGGTTTTAAAATCCTCCACCCCACATATAATGGATGTGCTTATTGAGCAAGAGAATTCCAAGGTTTTTTTTTGCAATTCAGGAATCTGCCACACAGCAAGAAGTTCCAACTCCTGTAGTTAAGACGGTAATTCTATGGTCTGGCTTCATGACAAGTAAATCCTTTGATATCCTTTTTTAATTTAGTGACTGTGCAGTGTAGGAGGTCAGAAAGAATTGCTTTGCTGCATTGACAATTTTCAAAGGGCATTCCGTCAACATATAACCCCTCGATTTGGGAGAGTTATTTGTGATTCTGTGAACATTCAACCTCGTTCCCAAAATGCTTCAACCACATGTGTAGCCTGCATCAATATCTATCTTGAATTGAAAATAAACATCTCTGTTGACAGCAATGATTCTTTTTATTGGGACCTCTTGACGTTCCTCATAGATTGGACATTTCATCAAAAACTGGTGTTGCATGATTTCAGTGGGTGTCATTTTGTTACTAGAAGACACTTTGTTTTGACTTTAAACCAATGCTCAGGACTGGCTGATCCACACAAATCAGGTGACACCCCAGGTTCTACCCCTCCTTTTATGCTGAGTGAGTTGTTCTCAGCCATTTTTTTTGGTAGGGGACTGCACATACAATTGGCCTTAGTGCCTTAACCTCGAGAGAAAAACAAATCAGCCAGAGTTCCTGATCAGCATACAGTGAGTCCAGCTGGAACACTTGGATTTTGGTAAAGGCAGGAGTCAGACATGGCTATCATGCACTCAAAGTAAATCAGCACTGATGGTCACTAGCCAGGCTTACATAAGAAAAGGAAGCATTCGCTGACTGCCAGCATGCCTCATCCTATGTCACTATTACTGCATCAGCATCCTTCAGGAAAGGATGGGGGAAAACTGTAGGAACAAAAACAGATCCTTTTTCGAAGTGTTCTCCATCTGGCTCAGTGTAAAATACCATAATGAGGTGGAACCACATTCACTGGAGACAACTAAATACCTACTCTACATCATCCATCAGTGCCTTCAGTGCTCCAGTTTGGAATGCAAATTTTTAGAAATTGGTCACATTGCCTGAGATAGATATATGGTAGCTTTCTCAATTAATATGTTGCAAGAGACTAAGACCTCACTCTGTACATTTTTATAATATATATATGTATATATAGATATGCTCATTGCTATTTCTAATTTTTAAAATCTGAACAAAGACCTTTAAATTGGCTGAAACTGCATCTGTCTGTGATCCCTGAACAAAAGAAGCCACTTTGCAGTTTCAGGAAAACTCATACCTTGTTATCTCTTAGGGGTCTCTAACAACTCCCTGTGGATTGTGCAGCTCAACTTCAAAGAGAGCTATACAAAGGCCATCTGCATTTAGTAACCAAGGCTAGCCAGAAGAATATGCGTGGTCTGCTAAGACAAAGGACCCGCAACCTTCCTTTCAATTCCTAATGGCTGAGACATTTAAGTCTCTGGAATCCATACGAAGGATAAACATCCTTTGTTAAAGATGGTGAAGAGGTAGGAGTCATGTGACATGGACCTCTGGCTTGTGGACAAAGTAATATTGCCTTGCTGAGCTGCATAGATCAGTATGCTGTTTAACATCTGACTAGCAGGCCACGCTGAAGGAGCTCTTGCCCATGTTGGACAGCTGGCCCCATCTACCCTGCTTCTGTTGGAAGTCCATACCATTGCCTACAAAACTGATTTATCTCTGCATGCCTATCTCATCATGGGAAGGCAACACCACCAGAGAACTAAATAATCTACATTCAATTTTCAGCCTATCGACCTTTGTGAAGGAATACCTCATTGGACTTTGATTCTGGACTCTGGAACCCACATGAAACAATATTTCTTTCCCTTTGGTCACTGTACTGTAAATCTTTCTTTTCTCTATCTCTCTCTTTACTATCTGAAGGTGAGGGAGACATTGTAAACCCTCTTTTCATGTTTTGAGCATGTGCAAATAAACTAACACTTTGAGTTCATCCTATCTTGAGTTTGCTGTGGGGTTATTAATAGAAAATTGGATCGCACCAGAACCAAAGGGTTGGGAAATACGCCAATGCTTCTAAAGAGGAAAACAAATCAAAATACCTTTCTGTTGGTGGTGAGGGGAGAAACTAGTGCCGTTTAAATTAACCTCCCTTCCTGTCCATAAGAATGTAATAGAACAATAATGGGAACTGAGTAATGTGACAAGTCTGCACACTTGCTAACCTTGGACACAATAATCACTCACTACACTGACAGTATTACTCACAATGTGTGTAGGAAAGTAAGATCCAGGATTGTAATTGCAATGTTTTGGAATAATATGGAGTAACTGATGGCACTCCAGTCAGCTAGAACCCTTCGATATATATACTTCAGTAATATCTTTAATATATATACATCTTAGTAACATTGAAATAGCCAACATTTTATCACGGTGAGTTGACAACATAAACGTCAAGGTCATTTGTAATGGAGAACAATGGAAACATTGTGCTGAGTGCATACATAGATGGAAAGTGTGATATTTGATGTGTGAGTAGGAAAATAACACGCACGTTCTGATGTCAGAATGTGCAAAGTACAAGGTTTATTTTTCAGAAAACACAGGGGGATATAGTATTTGTATATATCATAATACTGTATTTTCACCCATATTACAAGAGTGACCTCCAGTATGTTGGAGTGCCCTCGGTCTTTGACTTCAGGCATTATAACATCCTAATGGTCACTCTCACTGGGAACCACAATTTACATGCAGTAGACTCCTTTCCTGATTAATTCCTGACGAGCTTTCCTTTTACATTTTTTTGTTAAATATGCTGACATCTACCACCGAAATACCTTTGATAAGATCATGCTTGTCTTCAGAGCAACTGTTCTTCAACAACACTGATTTGATCTTAACAAGGTTCAGCTGAACAAACAGAATGCAGATACATTTAATTGTTTTTCAATAGTAATAACTTCTTAAAAGGCCTACGTCATCAGGATTTTTTTTGTGGCTTTCAAGCCAGAAAACTTCAGTAAAAATTGTGTTGAAATCATTGTGTCCCTTGATGAATGCTGCTCAGGTCACAGACAGCATTGGCATATCAAAATCTGCCATTTCTTTTTACCATAGACACTTCATTGACTGTTTCAAAAGTTTTAAGAGCATTATTTTATTCTGTTCGCTAATTTTAGTGAGAAGATAGGAGTATAAAGCACTCAATGCCACCTTATACTCACATCCACTTTTTTGGTAAAATTGGCAATGTGAGGAACCTAGGCTTTCATACAAAGATAAAATTTTGGAACAGTCAAAAAATTATTCCGTATTTTCAAAAAAAAATGACTTTCCCAAGCCAGCTGTGATACCAAATGGTCCATGATTGCCACGAGTACATCACCAGAGATAAATATGTTGCTATGGAAACCACCAGTTAAGCCCTTCCCTCAAGATGACACAGCCCCTTTAAAACGACAACTCAACCCTAACTATTTTTAGGAATGCTCAAAAGACCACTTGCCATTAGGGTGGTTCCTCTTTTTACACAAGGAAACAAAAATTATTTCAAGCGGGTTTTAAATTATATCACATTCAAGTAGCCTTTTTTTTAACCCCCTTTTTAGAAATGATGGTGCAGTTAAGTGCAGAAGTTCATTGTTTGCTGTGGTAGACAGCATATTACTTTGCAACTAATTTACAAGTTTTTTTTTCAAAAAAGTTTATTTAGTCAATCATGCATGGACAAATAAAAGACCCATTCAAACATTCCAAAAAATTTAATGTTTTCTTTTTGGTTAGCCACTTCCCATGCAGGAAGTTTTTCTTGTAGACAGGAAGTGATATAAAAAGACTAGCAGGGCCAAAGGTTAATGCAAGGTTCAAGCTTGGGGCATGACATGCATTTTCTGTCAGTTGTATCAAACAAAAAGTAACTGTGGTGCATAACAACATTTTGTCCCAATTATAATTAGGGTTGTGTTCTTTTTGGTACGAGTGCAAACCATCAAAGACATAAGAACAGCTCAGCAAATGCATCTTTATATAGTTTCATAACATTCATACATTCTCAACATATTAGTTAATGCAACAAAGCTAGTTAACATTTTTCTTTAAAGATTTGCAGAAGTCTTGTTTAAAAATTGTGCAAATTAGAAAAACATGAAGCACGTGAAATTTTCCTGCTAAGTTTTATCTTAAGGACTCTGCCTCATACAAAATGTAACTGTAGAAACTGCAGAAGTTCAAAGTTTGGCTGATAAATGTCAATCAGGCAGCAAACTAGTCAATCACAAGACCTTATTAGCTCTGGTCATGTTGCATGGTTGGAACTCATGAACTTTCCCAACACTGTTTCATATATAAAGTTATCGCAACAAACTCCCAAATTTATAAATGTTTTTTTCTTTCCCTTGTTGTTAAAAATGAACAGATGATGAATACATCGTATCAAAAAAGTGGTACCAAGATAAACAATATTCCATGCACACACTTTTATCACATGCTAACATTACTTCATCAAAGTACAACCACGAATAAACTGAACTCTGGATGTGAAAATAGTTGGGTGTATCTTGAGTTTGGCAACCTACTGTAAACAGATGATGGGAAGGAGTGCAGTTCAAAGATGCTTAAACTGCACACTAAAAAGGTGGAGAGGCCACAGGTAACAGTTTGACAATGAACTGGCAAGAGTTTCCATTTTCATTTATTATTTAGCTTTTTTTAATGTTTGTTTACCCACAGCAGCCCCACAATACTGAATTGGGACAAAACAATTTTAAATAAGATTGTTGACACTTTTGTGTATTATTGTTGTACATAAAAAAGATGTTTTCTCTAACCTCCCCTGTCACAATCAACCTCCAACATCACATAACAAACAGTCATTTTCAAAAGTATGGGAGAGTTTTACCTTTTTCTAAAAAAAATCCAATCCTTCACACAGATGTAGGTTCTATAATTAATGAGTACAATTGGTGCATGCATTATTCACGATGTAAGTTGACTTAAAATGTCCTGTTAAATGTTCCACGAACAATCTTATCAATATATATTTCCCCCACCCACCCACCCAATAATGGGTTTTCTTTAAAGTTTCAAATAATCATTGTGCCTTTGTTATAAGGAAATCTATAAAACATTTGGTCACAATCATGCTGAAGCCTGAAACGGAGAATCCAGCAGATAAAGCTACAGAAAGGATGATTTGCTTTTTTACCTGACAAAAATCAACTTGTTGCATAGCCCTCCTGACAAACACTCGGATCATCCTCTGTAACCCAGTGTCCTCATTTCATCTTTTGATTCTTCAAAGTGCACGTTTTGTAGACTATTTCCAACATTTTTTTTTTAAAAAGACTTACATTACAATGGCAACAGCAATGTTTTCCCATGTATCCTTACAACACAGAAACTGTACACCATAAAACATGTGCTCATAACCGCCACAACCAAGTTTATAAGACTGGACATGCACTGTGAATTTTAAGGACAGCAGACATAATGCTGTACTGGTTCGCACACTGTTTCAGCACTGATCTTCCTAATGCTTTAACTTCCGAAAAGGGTAAAGCCCAGATTTACTCACCAACACCAAATAAAGTCTTTTGGCTTTTATTTTTCAAATTTTATTTTTGCAACATGTCATTACTAATTTCAAGTCAGGTTATCAAGAAATCATTTATAGATATTTTGATGTAAACCACTAACTTTGCTCACCTATGCTTTTCAGCCATACCTCCCAGGGTCCCCACTTACCAGTTAAGATGCACTGAAGCAAGTTGCATCTTCTCTTAACGAGATATTTAAAAGGTTAGGCACTTGGAATTCAACAGCTGGAGCAATAAGTACAAAGAGTGGAATGGTGTCAGGCTCACTCTTTACATACAAATTCCTACTTTTTGTACACTTTATGAAAAACAAATTAATTCTATGAAGTTGGTTTGGCTATGTAAGGCTATTCACTGGCGATTTAATAAAATCAGGATCACAGGTCACATTTCATTTACCACTACGGTAAATGAAAAAAAAAGCAAAAATGGAAAAATAAACAAATCGCCAAAATTATTTAACAAAGTGTGAAAAGCAACACACTTAAAGGCCTCTGGACCTGGAGAAAATGGTGCCGGCAACTCCACAACTTAAAACTGAACATGTTGCAGAAGTTCTTGGTGTGGATGAGAACAATACAGAGACATGTGGAGACATAGTGCAGTACGAGAGCAGAATTTGTTTACTGGCTCCATTCAAGACATTATTTATCTCTGTTATTAACATCAAGTCCTACATTTAAAAGGTTTTGCTGTCTGTGTTAGTCTCTCGGTATGCATTAAAATATTTTATACCTCCCCCCAACTTTGTGTTTCTTCCCCCTCTGATATTCAAAGTCTGTGATGAAAGTAGAGCCACCTTCTCACAACCTGTATCATAACGAGGCAACCTCTTTCACTTCTTGCCCTAGTGGTTCACAAGAGCAGGCTACTGCATTTCATTAGGTATTTTTTCACTGTTATGTTTATATTTGTAAATAAATTTGGCATCTGTTGTTTTCTGAAATAGCCAATGTAGGGAGATATAGAAAAACAGATGTTTTCTAGAATGAAACAGTCTTTTGTTTTCTTCACTTCAAGTGAACAATTTTTCACTTGCAAATTCAGTGCAAAAACAAGCTGAAGCAACTCTTTAAAAAAAATCAGATTTCTGGAAGGATTTCCAGTTTCTAAATCCCCATGAATGCTGCATATTAATATACACTCTGAGCTCTGACAGAACACCCTGCAGATGATAAAACTCATCATATTAATGCATAATCTGTAAGAGTCTCGCTAGACTGGCACGCTAGCACCAATCATCTTCGTCTGTTTCGCGATAGTATTTCCGCTCTCCTGCTCCCATCCCAGGGCCTGTGCTCATGCCCAGGTTGTAGTGGTAACCGTTTGGGACTCTGCGGCTTTGGTGAGACTGAGATGTAAAGGATGAGATGCAAGAAGTCCTTGGGGACCTGCCCGTAGTCGTGGCAACAGCCACCTCAAAGGTCAGAGTCTCTTCTGCCAGTGTCTGGCTATCGCTGCTGCAACTTTCGTGGTGTCCCAAGTAAGGGTCCGATCCAATGCGCATCACCCTCGATTGTCTGCTCTCGCCGCTAGTGTAAGGGTGGTTCTGGGACTCGCTGCGCAGCAGAGTGTTGTGCTCTGACCATCCGCGGCTGAGTCTCCCTGGGGGAGTCGGGGGTAAGACGCCGTGCAGGTTGCTAAACTGAGTCGGAGAGGAGTTTGCAGTTTTGTAGGTGATGCTGGGACGCGGTGTTAGAGGTGTCTGCGGAAGCTGCCGTCGACCACGACACGGGGTGCTAGCGCCAGAGACTGACTGCAGAGGACTGCTGTTAACCGAACCACTGCCCTAGATGAAAATTGGAACAAAGCAATTCAAAAAACAAAAGAACAGACACACGGAAAACAAAAAAATGTCAACAGAAAAGGACACAAAGCCACATGAAAGAAGAAAAAAGATGAAATGTGCAGACGAGCACCAAAAAACGAAAGTAAAGTATGAGGCAAAATACACAGAAATGCAGAGAGAATTGGGGGAAAAAATGATTATCATGAGTGGCAAAATCAACTATTGAAAAAGTAGGTAAATAATTAGCAGTATTAGGCATTAAGCACACAAGATAAAACCCTAGAAGAGATTGGTAAATAGGGAGAGTGCAGAGGTAGGTAGTCGAGGGAACACAAAAGAAATTTAATTAGTGCAGTAGTTAAAGAATATTCATTGAAGACAATTTGAATGAACACAGTTTAATCACAGTTTAACAATGTTAATTTCATTAGATGAAGGTTGTTAAAATAGAGTGTCTTATTTTCTGTGCAATGCTGAGGAGAGAGATAAACTCCTATGGCGATATATGCCTTAAAATTTCACACTACCTGTGCACATAGTAAAAACACTGCTGCGAATTTAAGCAAGGTACTCGTTAAACATTAATGAATACAGAGGCATATATTCTACAGAACGATGTGGGAAACATTATAAATAGCATTAGGAGTAAGTCATATGGCTCCTCGACCCTGCTCCACCATTTAATAGGATCATAGCGGATCCTGTACCTCAACTTTACTTTCTTGCTCAATCCCCATTTTCTTTGATCTCAGCCTTGAATAAAATCAATGACTAAGCAACCTTTGGGGTACAGAATTTACCTGTAAACTTAAACCAGGCGGTGAAGACAAAGCAAAAAGTGGAGTCATAAAATGTTAGGATACAAAAGATTTGATATTTTTCTATGAGGACAAGTTTTTGGTGTACAAATGAAATGAAATCTCAGTCAGAGGAAGCTAAAGATTTCTTCACTTGATTTTGAAAGAGTGATATCCAATTTGTTTTTTTAAGGATACTTGGAAACTCTTTTTTCTGATCCAAACCTTTCGTATTTGATCCACTCTGCTTACTTTATATGCATTTACTAAAAGTCAGTTCTTGTGGACTACAACTCTTGAGCTTGGTCTGTAAGACAAACTTCTATGCCTACTTCTCTCTCTTCATGTAGCATCTGCAGATGTCAATCATAGCTCAATGATGCCATGATCCCACAATGGGGCAAGTAGAAGAGGCAGGCCCCAATGAATACCTCAGCCAGTATGGCACCATTAAACACCACACTCTTAACAATCTGAGTTAACCCAACCTACTCTGCGCCACTATTCAAAATAAATGCTCCCCAAAGCATGCTTGTGGTCTAAAGACTAGTTTAATTTTGAAATGACCTTGATCTGGCATTCATAGCAAATCATAGCTGCCAACATTTCAGCCATTTGCTGAAAGTATTCACAACTGCATCAGAATCAACTGAGAAATGCTGTACATCTTACACAGCAAATTCTGAGATAGTTTGTGTTTTTGGACTGAGAATCGTAATGCAAGTTACTGGCTCAAGAAAATGGAAAGTGCGAGTACTGAATTATAATGAAAAAATGCATCAATAGTCGATATTAACATTTTAAGAATTTAGGATTCAATAAAGTATCATTCAAATAAAGGTATCTAATGCGGTTAGTAAAATACTTCCCACCAAAACCTTTAAAGCCAGGGATATGCAAATAACAGAATTGTCAATGTGAAGCCACCAACATTTCAGCAATTTGCCATATGTTCTCAACTGTATCAGAATCAAAGGGGAAGTGCTGAATGTTACCACTGACTTCCAGGTAGCCCTTTCAGGGAACAAAATAAGAACCTAGTTTACTGAAAATTGCGTGTAATCATTAAACTGAAAATACTAGTTTTGGCCATAAATTACCTCTAAAATCCTTTCATGTTAACACTTTGTTTCTTCTTTTTCCTTTATAGTATCTTTTTTTTCTGCTTTTCATGTTTAGTGACCTTGTTGTCATGCCAAGAATTATGGGTGGCAATTGTCTGTTGATGCATTTGTATGTCAATGGATCTTGCCTTTCAATACCATAGCATTACACTCAAGTTTCTCACAAATTATGTGCCCAGAATCAACCAGGCAATTTGAAGGGTGGTGCCATGCATGGGTGTTTCCATTCAAAGAGGGAAAGAAAGTCACTAGAGCAAGACTCAACCTAGGCCACTCTCACACATCTCTTATCAGCCAGCTCAAAAACAGAAGGGAGAATGTCTAGAGCCATGGTCCTGGAGTAATAATAACTTGTATTTCTTTGTCATCTTTAATGTAATAAAACTTCCCAAGGCACCTCACAGGAGCATCATAAAATAAAAAATGACATCAAGCCTCATAAGGAGATATGTTTTAAGAAGTATCGTAAAGGATGAAAGTGCGGGAGAGATACGGAGAGGTGTAAGAAAGTCATTCCAGAACTTAGGAGGCATGGGCATCAATGGTGCAGCAATTAAAATCAGGAATGCACAAAAAGCCAGAAAGAGTGCAGATATCTTGAAGCATTGTGGGGCTGGAGGAGATTACAGAGGTAGGGAGGGGCAAAGCCATGGAGGGATTTGAAAACAAGGATGAGAATTTTAAAATCATGACGTTGCTTGATCGTGAGTCAATGCAGGTCAGCAACTAGAGGGGTAAGAGTGGAATGAGACTTAGTGCAAGTTAAGATATGGGCAGCAAAGTTTTGGATGCCTTCAAGTTTATCGAAGGTAGAATGTGGGAGAGAAACCAGGAAAGCATCAGAATAATCAAGTAGAAGAATTTCGAGTTCTTGACAAAGGAAGCAGTGGGTGACAATGAGGAAAAACGGTTTTATTGCCCAGCAAAGAGGGGAGTGGTTGGGGTGAGGAATGTACTACCTCAGCATGTGGTGGATGGAACAGGTCTAATGAAAGCTTTCTGAAGGGAATTTACATCATTATCTGAAGAAGGGAAAAACCCCAGGGGCTGGCACTAGATAAATTGTTCCTTCAGGGGGGACAGCATCGACATGATGGGCTGAACGGCCTCATAAGCAGTACAGCACTGACACAGGCATTAAAGAGAAGAGCAAAATATTTTGCACTCACTAAAGCACACTAGAAAAATAATGAGGGCCAATTTGATATTGGAAAATTTTAATCCCGCTGCAAGTAGAATTTAAAAAATACTTATAGGCCAGAATTTTAGGTCTCACGGGTAGAGGTGCGCCAGACCCGAACGGACACGAAATAGCACAAAATGACGTTGGGTAAGCAATCTTCAAGTTGGCAGGTGCGCACAGGTGCCAGAGCCACACCAGCCAACAATTAAGGGTCTCTTAAGGCCATTAAAAACCCAATTGATTCCAATTTTATGTTGTCCATGCGATTTCACGCTTGTCACACAGGCAAAACGGGCAGGCAGGCAGCCCACTTTTAACAAAACCTCATCCAAGGACAGGGTAAAATTGCCTTTGTGAGTAATGAGGAGTTTAGGAGATAGTTTGCTGCTGGTTGCTTATTTGAACTTGACAGCTTCATCTCTGTTCTGAGCTTCAGTCTTAGCATTTCTAGACTTCATTGATGTCTCCAAGGCCCCTGGAGGATTCAGTCCATGTGGACCCTTCCCGGTGTCAGGCAGCCTTCTGTTACCCTGGTAATGGGGATTGTGGTCTCCACCGGTGGCACCTCCTCTGAGGAGGAAGAAAGGGACAGAGAGAGAGGAGGCCAGGTGTCCCTATGCAGCCTCCAGGGGAGTGACCTCTGGGAGGAGAGGTGCAGGCACAGCAGGTAGTCCAACGTGGAAGGGGCCAATATCCTGCTGCCAGGGTTTACAGGCAGTGACGTAGCTACCTCAATATGTCTGAGGTGCAATGCCGAAGCAGGGTCCACCTCTCCAGGGAGACTGTGGCCTCCATCTGTCAGATGATTGGGCCTGAGATCAGCTCCGACTGTATGTGTGGACTCCCCATGCCAGTGGCTCTGAAGGTCACAGTGGACCTCAATCTCTATGCCTCCAGCTCTTTCCAGGGGGTCAATGGGGGATCTTTGTGGAGTGTCCCAATCAGCTGTCCACAGTTGCGTCAAGCTGGTGACTGATGCTCTGTTCAGGTGGGTACTGACCTTTTCTTTACCGTAAGGATGAGGCCAGCCAGGCTGAGTGAGCCAGAGGCTTTGCAGGATCCCCCCGCTGGGTTGCTGAGATCCCCCGCATCCAGGGTACAATCAACTGCACACGTGGCCATCATCGCATCAGCAGGTCAGCCGGGTGCCTTCGTCAACAGGATGGGCTCCATGAACGTGCAGATAATGTGTGACCACAAGACGCAGATTCTGCAAGTCTGTGCAAGGCATCCTGGCACCTCCCACGATGCATACATCCTCAGACACTCACAGCTGCCCAGGCTGTTCACTGCTCCAGCTCAACTGGATGGATGGTTGCTGGCTGACAAGGTCTATCTGTTGAAAAGGTGGCTTATGATGCCTTTCCAGCACCCAAAAACAGAGGCAGAGCAGAGACAGCGTTATAATAGGAGTCATGCCTCTACATGAGCAGTGATAGAGAGGGGCATAGATCTTCTCAAGATGTGCTTCCGATGCCTGGACCATTCAGGGGGTACACTACAATACCCCACAGAGCAGGTGTTACTGATAGTGGTTGCATGCTGCATTCTCCATTATCTGGTACTGGCAAGGGGGGGATCCACTGAAGGAAGAGGATCATGGGCCTGCTCCACAGGCCACAGATGAAGAATCCAGCAGTGAGTCAGAAGAGGAGCACAGTGAGGAGCGTGGTGAGGGCATGGAGGCAGATCTCTGGATCCTTCAGGGAAGCAGGGACACCAGGGACCTTGATCCAACGCTCCCTCAGCTAGACTGCCAAAGATCTGCTTCCACCTCATGCCAGGGCTGCCACCTCCATCAAGGATGTCCGAAATGACCCTTTCCTTTGAACTCAAAGTCCACTCAGTGCCTATGCAATAAAGTTTAGAGCCACGCAGGTCCAGCATGAGATACTAGTATGCCCTACAAAACAAGTGAAGCATACTCAGGCCATTAAGACAAAAGCAAAATTTATGTCATGTTGGCACTCACATATGAACATAACAATATATGGTGTTAATGGTCACACCAGTAAACTATATTAACAAAACACGGCAGAACAGAAAACCACCTGTGAGCAGTCCCTTGTGCTCACAGTGCCTTAAACTTACGTTTGCGAGTGCTGCATCTTGTTGCCGTCCCCCACGCCCTACCCCCCTCCCCCCTTACTGGTAGCAGCATGGAGGGAGCCTGCTCACGGTGCTGTCCTGTTGGCCTTGATGACCTTGGCTGTTGTCCTCTGGCCAGTGGAGCCTGCGCTGGCCTTGCCTGGGAGGGAGCGGCCAGTACCATGACTGGCATTTCCCCAGTTATCACAGCCTCATCAGATGCCATGGTCACTGGCAGAGAAGGAGCTGCTGCCATCATCCAGAGCGCCCGGAGAGGAGCCTGCAGAGACAAGCTGCATGTGACAACATGAGGTCGCTCTGGTCCTCCCTGCTCGCCATTGATGGATGGGCACCTAACTGGGATACTGAGTGCCTCATCCATCTACCACACTGGCACTGACCTCCTGAGGTCATTGCCTGTGTGAGGGCTTGCAGGTCCGCGCGCAACCCCAGGAATCCCTGATTCTGTCCCTGGAGCTGCCTCTCCGTGAGAGTCACCACTCTCTCAATGGAGGAGGCAGCGTGCTTGGCGATGAGGGTCAACTCCAGTGCTCACGCTCCGCAAGGGCTCCTCCATAACAGAGACCACAGCACGCATACCCTCATGGATCTCCGCGAGATCCTCCCGCACATCTTGCTGGACATCCAGCATCTGCCACCTAATGGACAACTCCAGAGGCTCATCATCTGCCTTTGAATCAGCAAGGTCCTGGTCTCTAGCAGTCCTCCTACTGCCGGCACCCTGGACGCTCTCTGCCTCTACCTGCTCCTCAAGTGAGTGTGAAGTAACCTCACCGCTATGCACCGACATTCTAGCAGATGATCTAATGCCCACCGAGGTGCTGGTATCTGTGGTGGTGCCTGGTTCAGAGAGGGGGTGTGACGCAGGTGCATCTAAAGTCCAGTGGTCCTCTGGCATCAAGGGTGGCTCCTAGGGGTCCTGCATTCATGGGCGAGCTGGTGATTCTAGGGGAGAACAACATGTCATTAGTTTAAGTCATCACACTGTCACTGTGCATGCCAGGCACCCTGGTGAGACAATGGAGACCTACGTCATGGTGCCATCGTCTTTCAATGATCAATGGAGACTCCGGGTTTGAGGCTCCCATTAATGAAGAGACTACCCAAGAACGTTTGCACAGTCCGACACTCTCACCTCTGTGCACTGCAGTCTTACCTTTGTCAGAGACCCTGCCTCTCCACAACCGGCTGACCGGTGTGGGTGGCGGCTTTCCAGCTCCAAGGCATCCATCTCACGCCTTGTCAGAACGAGGAGCTTTGGGGGGGCCTCTGCCTGTCTTAGTTCTTTCATTGGTGTTATGGCTGCTCTTCTCCTGAAATGACAGAGGGGCACTGATTTGTCCACTCTGTACCTGCAGCGCCATTGCAACCTGGCAAACGCCTCCCTCCCCCCACCCCTCATGGACACCTTGCAGGGCACAACCGAGGGTTATGGCCCTTGACCCACAAGGCATTCAGGCCAAGCAGCCAGGCTCACCCACTTGGCTAGCATCGGTGTCAGTGACAGCTGGCACTCAGACTCTAACACCCCTGAGCTCCTTAACACTTCTCCACGCTGATCCATGCCAACTCGGTACTCACCCTTGCCGAGCGCAGCAGATTATTGAACCTTTGGCAGCGCTGCACCCAATGGTGTGTCACACAACGTCATGGCTGCTGACCTTGGCTGCCTTCTCCTCCCGGGCTTTCTTGGTCAGGTGCAGTGGCCTCCTCCTACCATCCCTCCTCCCACTGGTGAGGCCATTGTTCAAATGAAATGATCTCCTGGACAGACTCCAAAGATTCTCCCCTGGCAGCCTTCAGGGAGCTGCTTCTGCTGGTTTTAAAGCACTCGCTGGATCACCATTGGACCCGGTGCCCGACAGGCCCCCGCCCCTGCCCGCCCCTTCCTGACCATTGAGAAGATGCATTTCACGTTGGGCGGACTTTAATAGGCCATCCAAGCGTGAAACCGCGTTTGCAAAGTGACTGGGGTTGGGGGCAGATTCCACATCCACTTCTGCTCCTGCTGACTTGGCACTTACGCCAAGCGTGAAATTCAGGACATAGATTCATTACAACTTGTTTCTTCAAAAAGGTATCTTGGTATGTAAAACACAAAAATTGATTATAAAAGATAAGCATTTTTGTAACTGTGTGTGTGATCTGACCAAAGTGCAATATAAATTGAGCATAACATCTCTACTTCTCCTTATACACTGCACTCACACATTCTGACTGATGTTGATTGCAGCAGTTCATTTTTTTATTTTAAGCAATGAATTATCATTTTTATAGTATTGATGTTAAGTACATATTCTCCCTCTTAATGAATTACTTTACAGCTATCCCTCGTTTAGCACTCCTAATGTGTTCGTAAAAAGCAGTGTACTAATTGAAAATCACCTTCCCATTAGAAACCATGTAATAAGGGTGGGTTATATTCCTGACCTGTGATTTTTACATTAAAAACCTATTGGCTGCCTTAAAAGTAACAGACCCAAGAATTTCTTCCTAACTCTTAATAACTTAACAAATCTATCTACTTACCTCCTGCTGGCCACTTCCCTCCTGCTCACTGACTCTCCCACTTGCCACCTTACCACTCCCGACCCTTCTGGGTTCCTGATCTTCCAGCTCACTGCTTCTCCCACTCACTGACCCTTCCTCTCGCTCCCCGACCCTTCCTCTTCAGAAGCCTTGCAGTGAGCAAGGTCTCAGCAGAGGTGCGACAGGAGGCAAGAAGGTGAGGGGGTTTGCGAGTAGGAGGGTCAGGGAATGAAACACTAAACAGGAATGATGGCGAGCGAGAGAGACAATGACCTGAGCGGGTAGAAGGAATACCACTGCACTGAAGAAACTGATCATTGCTAATGATACTTGTGATCTCTCTCACATTCCCCCCTCAGCTTTACTCAACCAATTTGACACTGTTTTAAATACTTCTATAATGCAAAAAATGAATTTCTATCTTGAAAGGTCTCTTCATATTCAGGATTTTAGAATCAAAATCAGAGATAACTTGAATTTAAGTCTGAATAACTCACCATAGCACCAATGTATGTAATACTATATCTGTCAGCAACAAAAGGAATTTTCACTTCTTATAGCCCCTTAGGCAACTGCTGATTCTTTAAAAAAAACCTTTTTTCTCATTACCAGTAAATTAAATTTTCATTAGAACTTACTGTTTCCAGTAAGATCCCTTGGAATATGCTAATTTCTTCTCACCTGTCTGTGGAGGCTATGGTCTGGGCCTGCACTAGGAGATGTTGACCGGCTGTGATCAGTTGATTTGGGCTGTGGGGTTTCCCGACTGCCATATCGGTCGCAGGAGTAGTAACGCTGCTTCTCATTGGAGGATGGAGATTTCCGCTCCTGTGACCTACCTCGCACACGCTCCTTCGATGGTTGATCCTTTTGGCGAGCTACAGAAGTGAGGTCATCCATTTGGTCTAAAAGCAACATCATCAGACAGAGTGTGAATGCATGTGAATGAGACCTTTGTTCTTCAATAAGCAGAGTTCATACTGATGGCTGAAAAATATCCCAGGCTGAATGTACAATAAAAAATGTAAACACTATCCATTGAGAGATGTAGCCTGCCTTTACTTTTGGGTAGTAATGAATGAAGTATACCTGCATCTGTCTTTTTGAACAGCATGTTAAACCAAGGCTTCATTGCCCTGTCAATTGACACTATTTCAAAGAAGTGTTCTCTTTGATAACCTGGCCCAAATTTATCCCTCAACCAACATCACTGATACAAATTAGTTGGCAATTATCACCTCAATATTTGTGAGAGCTTGCTGTGTGCACGTTGTCAGTCACGTTTCCTATAAAGTGACTACATTTCTAAAGTATTTAATTGGCTGTAAAGCCTTTTGGGGTGTCTTGAGGATGTAAAGATGCTATATAAATGCAAGTCTTTGTGTTCCTTTGGGCAGAATTTTATGGCCCCATTGCAGCGGGAGTGGGGCCGTAAAGTGCCTTGAGGCATTCAAATGTCCATTGACTTCGGTGGGACCATAAACTCCCACCTGCATAAAATTCTGCCCTTTATTTCTGCAAAGGTATAAAATTGAACCACTCTGACATGCACCAATTATGGGGGAATGTGATAAGACAAAATTTTTTCCTTTTTTGAGTTATGAACCCATACCACACCATTCTCAGAATTCTCATTCACAAAGGTTCCGATCCAGTGCTCCAAAAAGTACTCAACAAATGCTGGAGTCACATCTGCTAAGCATGGAGACTTGTTCCACTTCTTTGATCAGTTTTGACACACTTTCCTCTAATCTGTTGAAGCACATTCTTTTAATTTGCAGAGCAATGAAAAACCATAAAACTAGAACCAGTTTTTCATTATATTGGCTGTGCCTGGTGGTCCAATGGCATTTCAGAAGATCCCACGCTGCATTTGAATGGAGGACAATGATTGAATTCCCAATGCTTTCAGCCATCAATATCCCTTCAAGAGCAGCAGGAGCCTAGCACTAATCCTCTTCTGGTTTTTTTGGATCGTTTAGTTGCTGTTATATAAATCCTCCTATTTTTACGGAGAACCATTTATGATGCAGTAAACTTTATTCTTAATTATTATACTGAAGAGAACAATTATTCTTACAGATGAAGGGCAATTTCCATTTGGCTGAATATCAGCTTGCATATTGTTTATTTGCTTCCTTTCCTTTGGTCCATTGTTCCAGTCTTATCCAGCAGGTACTCTACTGTCAAGGCCTTTTCCAACAATTCTATACAATGACGCCCAAGGGAGCAGGAGAATCATGCTACATTATCTGCTTAATCATTTTCTCAATTCTGTTCCATGAAAGTGGAAGCACTCGACCTCCATTCAGCCCCTCCATGTAAAGACACAAGAAACTGGGGACTGCCAGTGTGAAAGGGGTGCAACTGGTGGTGACTTACATCCAACTTGCCCACACTGCAAAGCATTTGTAGGTTTATTTTTTGACGTAGGGAATAGTGAATAGCTTGTTCATATTTGCAATTGAAAGCATAATAACAGCCTTCACAACCTGCTACTCTATAAGTTAATGTGATTTAGTAATAGTATTATCTGCATCATAACATTCTTGAACAGCTGACAGATATATTTTACGTGGATTACTTTACTTTTTGAATGTGTTTATTTAGCTTGCTAAGACCTAGTGTGCAGGGCCCTCTCTGGTGGAATATATCACATTTCTAGTCATATATAATATGTTAGCAAAAGGCTTGTTTAATTTCAGCATGGATATCCAAAGTAGTGGAGCCATCACAGAAAACGAAGCAAAGGTAAGATGACCAGGAGAGATGTATAAACAAAACATGCCACCACAATCCAGATCAGCATGGGCATTCATAGGAGAGGAAATCCCCCTATAACAGGGTCTTTAAAGATTTATTTTATATGCATCAAGGATCACTTGTGCACTCATGTCTTTGACTATTTTTCAAAAGCTCTCCTCATACTAAACAGCTATTATGAGAACCATTGTCATTCAAATGATATCCATTAAATAGATTCAAATCTCATTTTATTTGCTGTTATTGCAAATTCATCTAAGAAACCACATGTCCAGCTGACTTCACCTTGCAAGAACATCTATTAACTGAGAGAAGGATATCTTCATGTACATTTGGTTATTGGGGCTGGGACTGGGTTGCGGGGCAGAGAGAGAGTGGATTCAAATCAACTAGATTCAAATCCAGTGCAGAGAGATGGTCTTCTCTGATTATTGCCCACAATAATCCTATCTGAAATGAGGTTGGACAGTTTTAATCTAGTTTAGTGCACTCTATGCCAATTCTAACATAGAACCTGTTACATAAAAATGTTCTGCCAAGTACATGATGGCATTGGGAAAACAACAGCCGTGATGCAGTAGGAGCTGTTTTTCTGACACTGGGACTGCAACACATTGTTGGGGCAAAGTGAACTGAGTTTTAGCCTCCATTAAACAGTACCACATCAGCCTGGGTGCAAACATGTGGTGCTGACAATGGAAAGTTTTTCATTCCACAGTATTATACACTTCACCTTTGATGAACACAAGATTCGTGAAATGAATTAAAAATGACCAGGGAAAAAAAAAATCACTAATTGTCAAAATTTCAGACATCTCTCTTACAATACCCAATTCTCCGACCTTAAGGTAATCCCAGTTCATTACCTATTTCTCCATCAGCATGACTGCTGGGAGACCTCTCGAGTGACCGTTGTTTTTTCTCTTTTCTCCGATGGCAGCGATGCTGATGGTGGTGGTGATGATGAGGCATTCGTTCTGGGATAACACGCTCCAGAGAGTAATCGGGCAGATGCATTCCGTGAGATCTCTGTGGTGTGAGCGTAGACACAGAACGCTTCATGGGGCTCGTGTCTGGAATTGGCTACACAAAAAAGGGCGCAACACCCAAGAAAGTTAGAATGTCCGAGTATATCAGACACACTGATATTACAATGATAAAATTTTATTCTGGTGTTCTGTTGATAGCATCTTCTTAATGTCACATTATTAAGCATAGTTATTAATACTGAATAAGTTTTTAGGAAACACAAAACCATTACATATATTGACTCAAATGCTATTCAATAAGCTTGATCGAGCTAATTTTATAGTTCTGAGCATAGGCTCAGAATTGCTTTGTGTAATGGCATCATTATTCACATGAACATGTTAGTAAAAATGCTAACAAGAGTAAATATTCCTAAAATAACAGGACCATTAGGAACAGGAGAAAGCCATTCAGCTTCTCCCATTCAGCTCCTCCGGCTTGCTCCACCATTCAATTAAATCCTGGCTGACTTTCACTTAAACTCCAGTTTCCCATAGATCACTTTGTTCCATATCCCCTAGTACCTTTACTGAACAAAAATCTGTCTCTTCTTCTTTAAAACTCCAAATCTCCCAGCATCCATAGCCTTTTGGAAGGGAGAATTTAAAATTTCTACTATTTCATGTGTGGAAAGAGTTGCTTCCTGATTTCACTCCTGAGTGACCAAAATCTAATTTTAGATTATTCTTGATTACCCCACCAGAGGAAATCATTTCTCTGTATTATATACTATCAAATGTTTTTAATATTTTAAACACCTTGAACACCTGCATTTGTTTATCTTCATAAAGCAAAGTGATCACCTTCATAGATTGGAATCTACTGGCCTCCATTGGCCCAAAATATTGGGCAACACTTGAACTCTGGAAATCCAAAACATCTTAAACCAAGTGAACTGAGTGAATAATGGAATTTAGCATTTCATTTTCTGACAGGTCAGATATTTAAATCAATCACAATGCAATACTTAAATCAATCACAACGCAATATTGATGATTTATTGGATGCAGTCCAGATATTTACTTTGGTCCCGCTATTATTTTTAAACAATTTTTAACTACATTTGAAAAGTTTTTGCTGCACTGTCAAATAATATTACTGTAGCAAGTATTTCACATACAGGTATTGTCCCAAGAATGCACCTCACAAAAATACTAATTGTCTATTTATGTCATCCACTTAAATTGTATTATATTGAATAAATCAACCCATATAGCTTAACTAATAGAAATAGTCATCAATAAGAATGATTGAGGCTAAGAATAAATGGCCTTCTCCTCCCTCCCAGAAACATGATAGGGTCCCCCTTGTCCTCACTTATCACCCCACCAGCCTCCGCATTCAAAGGATCATCCTCCGCCATTTCCGCCAACTCCAGCATGATGCCACCATCAAACACATCTTCCCTTCACCCCCACTGGCGGCATTCCGTAGGGATCGTTCCCTCCGGTACACCCTGGTCCACTCCTCCATCACACCCTACTCCTCAACCCCCACCTATGGCACCTCCCCATGCCCACGCAAAAGATGTAACACCTGCCCCTTCACTTCCTCTCTCCTCACCGTCCAAGGGCCCAAACACTCCTTTCAAGTGAAGCAGCATTTCACTTGCATTTCCCCCAACTTAGTCTACAGCATTCGTTGCTCCCAGTGCGGTCTCCTCTACATTGGAGAGACCAAACGTAAACTCGGCGACCGCTTTGCAGAACACCTGAGGTCTGTACGCAAGAATGACCCAAACCTCCCTGTCGCTTGCCATTTTAACACTCCACCCTGCTCTCTTGCCCACATGTCTGTCCTTGGCCTGCTGCATTGTTCCAGTGAAGCCTAACGCAAAGTGGAGGAACAGCACCTCATCTTCCGACTAGGCACTTTACAGCCTTCCGGACTGAATAGTGAATTCAACAACTTTAGGTCTTGAGCTCCCTCCTCCATCCCCACCCCCTTTCTGTTTCTTCCCCCTTCCTTTTGTACAAGACCAAGGTGTCTCATAATTTACTCCCTACATAGATGCATTTGAACTGAGCTTTTGAAAAAAATTTTCCGGTTATGGGCACTTTCATTCTGATTAGAATCTTGAGTCTGCTTTTGAATATAAAAAGTGTTACAAAATAGTGGACATGAACAGCACATTCCTAACAAAACTAGTACTTTGTTCTAAATGAGATAGAAGTCTAATTCTGGCCAATTGGAATCAAAACAAATACATTCCTTGTGAGTTAGGTGGTATCTATCCCTGAGTGCTGATAGAGACTAGGGATAAGATCTGTTGGACATTATGAAGAAGTCATTGAACACTGTGGAAGTACAGAAGATTGCAAATGAGCCAAAATGGTGCCTATATTCAAAAAGGAGGCCAAAACAAGCAATGGCAACTATAGACCCAGCAGTCTATAATGGAATTGATGGTCAGGAGTAATCCTGAGGATCAATACCTGTACAACAATAACCTGCTAAACTGCAGTCAACATGGAGACTTAAGATCTTAGATGATAAACCACCTTTGACATCTTTGTAGAAGCAATAGACAAGAGAGTCAAGGGTTATGGGGTCAGACAAGAAAATGGAATTGAGATCACAACCAGATCAACCATGATCTTATCAAATGACAGAACAAGGGCCGAATGGCCTACTCCTACTCTTAAGTCCTATGATTATTTTATCATGCATGTAAATTAGGATTCATAGCCACAGCAAACAATCTTTGTTAATAAATGCAATAAGTAGAGGGCAAGCCTGGTAATAGTTCTCTTAAAGATTTAGCAGCTTCTCAGTGGCACAGTCATGAGTTTCCTAAACTCAACCTATACTTCAGAGGGAGGAGCTTCTATCAGTACTCAAAGCTACAAATATGGCTACAGGACTGGGCCATATGCCAGGTTGAAATGACATTCAGCACCCCAACGAAACAAGTGTAAGTGGAGCTTCATTCAAACAAATTTATAAGAAAATGCGTAAAGATCAAAAGACGGAAGTTACAAATTAATGTGGACTGAATACGATTTACATACTGCAAGGACACTCCCAGATGATCGAGATGTTTTCTTCAGTAAAGGGTCGAGTAAGACGACACAGTGAAGCAGCCCATAGCACAGCATTCACAGGGTATGGTGAGGTTAGGGAGGGTTAGACAGAGGTCAGGTGGAAATAGAGAAAAAGCATAGCAAACCAAAACACCAGATATATTTATAAAAGCAAAACAGATCAACTCAGAATGCCAGACACCGCAAAAAAGTAGATATAGGGGAAGTTACAGAACAAATAAAGAAAGAGAATAAAACAGGAGAGAAAAGATAAGTCAGTTAAATAAGAAGTCGGATTAAAGAATGATGGGAAGGATTGATGAATCAAATGTTGGTTGGGATGGGAAAGACAAAGCACAAAAAAATTATGAAATGTTTCAGCAATTGAGCTCAAAATAATTAGCAATTGCAAGTCTGTTTTGGTTACATCAAATGATATTTACCGGCCTGGATGAATGAATAAGCAACAGGTACTGTGATTGAAAGCTGATAATTTAAACCAAAAAAAAACTAACACTCCAAATAGAATGAATGGCATCCAGGGCATTATTAAGCAAAAATATTGCTTTGAGGCACAAATGGATACGAGCTAAAAACCTCAGGGTGATGGCTAGTTATTGAGAAATGAATAAGTCCTGAAAATACCAATTGCATAAGAAAACATCAAATGTTGATCTCTGATGAATACACTGGGCCAGAGTATGGGCTTCACCACCAGCAGAAGAGTGAAGTGATTTATTTTTAATCTTTTGGAGGAGGCTTATACTTAGTGGTTTGCAGAGGTTAAATGAAAACTTGTGAATGATTTTGGTTCTCTTTGGCTATATTTCTACTGTTTGATTACCTCTAATTTCCGATTTCAGTTCAACTTCACACTTGTCAAGTTAACTTACATGAACACTCAATGCTATGTTTTGAAGTGGTTTTCAGCAAATTAAGTATAACTGTCTAAATAAGAGTTCTTTATTAAGCTGATTGAAAATGATTTCTTGCATTGTAAATATTTCCAATGGTTTAGCTCTGATACTATTATAAAATACTATTCTAAATGGCTGTATTATTCAAATTTATCTCCAAATTTTTTTGCACTAATATGGAAGCAAAATTAACAATAAAGGCTAAATATTTTATTTGTAAAAGTGTCCAAAAACAATTTGTAAGAAACAAAGTCTGACTGATAAATAAGACTGAGCACACACTAATACACAGTGTATAAGCTTTATATTGTACATAAAATTGAACAGGTAATTGTTTAGTAGTCCTTGCTCTCAGGCTGTGGTGAAAAGGGATTCCAGTATAATTTTTGTAGGACTTCACAACGTTCATAGCTTTTCCTTAGGTTAATCCCAGTCTTCCTCTTGTATATTTAATGTGCCTCTTCTCACCATTCTCCCCCACAGACTTTCCTCAATCCTATGGCATTTTGTGAGCACCTCGCTTCTGCTCAACATCCCTCCAAATCAGGATTCATACAAACTCTGTACCCGCATCAAAACACTCCAAGGACTTTGACATTATGTGAAACCTTAATATTAGCTTCCTTTTTTTTGTGAATCACTTACCTGTGTCTCTGCAGTTAGTCGAGGCATAGATGCTGCACGTCCTTGGCTCTCTAGGCCTGGCTGATCGGCCTGATTCAGATCATACCCCATCTCTCTCATCTCCACAGCCTGTGCGAAAGTAAGCGGATATCAGCTTTTTTCCATTCAACTCATCATAACTTCACCGTTCAGTGAGATTAAATCTCTGCTAAACCACATTCACGATCTACACGGATAAATAATTAAAAACCAGTAATGCTCGTTTTTCACAGAATTTTTCAACCTCTCAACGACAAATGTGACAAGGTATTTTATTTTAAAAGCAACAGTGTGAATGCTGAAAATCTGAAATAAAAGCAGAAAATGCAGGAGGCATTCAGTAGGTCGGACAGCATCTGTGGATAGAGAAACAGAGTTAACGGGCAGAATTTTGCCCTTGATGGGCGGGCGGGCCCCACCGGCTCGGCAGCAGGCGGGTAGCCGATCACCGCCGCCAAAACGGGCCCCGCCGCCATTTTAAGTGGGCGGGCCAATTAAGGCCCACCCAGTGGGCTGCCTGACGGGAAGCGCTATGCGCTTCCTGTGTGGGGGGGGGGAGGGATTCCCCAACTGTCAGAGGGCGCTCTTTCACGCATGCTTGTGAAAGAACGCACATCTCCCTAAGACTAAGTGCTGCCTCAGGGAGATCGCTGACATTGTTTGAAACTTTAAAAATAGAAAAATAAAAAAAAATTAACATATCCCCCTCATGTGACAATGTCACACGAGATGGAACACGTTAATAAATATCACAAAAACTTCATTAAACTTTTTTAAAACCAACATGAAACCTCATCCCGCTGGTGGATGAGGTTTCATGTTTTCTCTATTCCCCGCCGGGGCTCCTGGCCTGCCAGCCAACCTTAAGGTTGGATGGGCAGGACCTTTAATTGTTTTAATTATTCTGTCAAAGGCCTCAATTGGCTAGTGACAGGTCGGCGGGCAGACAGCTGAGCGTGCTGTCCCCCGGCCTTCCTGAAGATTTAAATGGGGCGGGATGAAGTTTGGGGCTTCCCCCGCCCCCAGCGCACCGATGGAAAAATTCTGCCCAATGTTTCTAGGCAGGACTTGTGATCAGAACTGGGGAAAGTTAGAGATGCAATAGCTTTTGAGTAAGGGATGGGTGGGACAAGGACAAAAGGAAGGTCTGTGATAGAGTGGAAGACAGGAGACATTGAATGACAGAAGAATTAGCCTTCCAGCATGTAGTTAATTGTATGTAAAACCTTTCATACTGTTATGAGGGTCATGTGACTCTACAGACGAATCAGCCCTAAGTGTGGGTAATCTTAAGGGTGGAGTTTTATAGCCTTGGTCTTGGTACAAGCATGTTACCTCATCAGGAGCCCATAAATAAAGTTTACTGTTTCTTACAAAAAGCCTGCCTGGTACTTCAAGGGCTGAATTTTGCTGTCGGCGGGGCCCGCTCGCCAATGTGTAAAATGACGTGGGATGATGTCGGGGGGAACCCCTGATGTCATCCCACCCCTTTTAAATTTTCAGGAAGGCGGGGGCACAGCTAAATCAGCTATGTGCCCGCTGACCTATTAATGGCCAATTGAGGCCATTGACAGGTTCATTTAAACAATTAAAGGACCTGCCCGTCCAACATTAAGGTTGGTGGGCAGGCCAGGAGCCTCGGCGGCAAATGGAGAAAACATGAAACCTCATCCACCAGCAGGATGAGGTTTCATGCAGGGATTTAAAAAGTTTATTAAAGTTTTACTGTAATTAATGAACATGTCCCATCTCATGTGACATGAGGGGGACATGTTAAGGATGTTTTTTTTCTATTTCTAATATTTTTAAAGCTGCCAGCGATCTCCCTGAGGCAGCACTTAGCTTCAGGGAGATGTGCACTCTTTCATGTGCACACGTGAAAGAGCACACTCTCGCATTTGGGGAATCCACCCCCCCCCCCCCCCCCCCCCCACCCTGCCCGCCCGCACAGGAAGCCGGATGTCACACTGTGCGGGCCTTAATTGGCCCGCCCATGTAAAATGGCGGCAGAGCCCGCTTCTCCGGTGGGGATCGGCTTCCCCCACCCGCTGGAGATTGGGTCAGGCCCGCCCGCCCAGCAAGCAGAAAATTCTGCCCCAAGTTTATTATATCGTGACAAAATGAATCTTTCTTTTCTTGCCCCATCACCAAAGAAACAAAATATGTGCCTGGAGTAGATGTGATGCTATATGAAAGCAAAAGCAAGAGAGAAAAAAAGCAGAAACATGCAAAAACAACTAAAACAAAATAAGGGCCCAGACCTTTGGACAGTTCCAACTGACCTACATTTCCTGGGTAACTATCCAGGTAAGTAAGTTGGAACT
Source organism: Carcharodon carcharias (assembly GCF_017639515.1). Lineage (NCBI taxonomy): Eukaryota > Metazoa > Chordata > Chondrichthyes > Lamniformes > Lamnidae > Carcharodon > Carcharodon carcharias. The sequence goes on from NC_054474.1 coordinate 139,300,911, forward strand.
GTCCAAAGGCTCCAACTCTCACTCAGAGCTGGAGACTTTTTGGGAGGATCCCAGGGGAGCAGGGAAAATTGCTCATCAGAAGTTCAAACTTCCTGGGCAATTCCAATGGACACTTTGTGTCAGGACTCCCACATGCCCCAAAGCACATATTGAAAGGTAAGGCTGGTCTCCGATGATCTAGAAACTGAAGGGCTGGACCCTTATTTTGGGTTTTTTTGCATGTTTCTGCTTTTTTTCCTCTCTTGCTTTTGCTTTCAGACAGCAGCACACGTCCTCCAGGTACATATTTTGTTTCTTTGGAGTTGGGGCAAGAAAAGAAAGATAGGTTTTGTCTCTGTGTAATAAACTTGGAATTTTGAGCAGGCTTCTTGTAAGAAACAGTAAACTTTATTTACAGAGCTCTTGATGAAGCTACATGCTTGTACCAAGACCAAGGCTAGAAAACTCCTCCCCTAAGATTACCCACGCTTAGGGCTGATTCGTTTGTATAGTCACATGATCTCCATAACATTATGAAAGGTTCTGGGTTCTGGCTCTGAACGGGTCGAGGTTACGGTCTGAAATTGTTGAACTTAATGTTGAGTCTAGAAGGCTGTGAAGTGCCTTAGTGAAAGATGAGGTGGTACTCCTCAAGCTTGCATTACACTTCATTGGAGCATTGCAGGAGGCTGTAACTCCAATTAACACCTATTACATCTCCAACTTTTCCTAGTTCTGATGAAAGGTCCTTGACCTGAAATGTTAGTTCTGTTTCTCCACAGATGCTCCCTGATCCCCTGTGTATTTCCAACATTTTCTGTCTTTATCTAAGGTATTTTATTTCTTCTCTGACCACTTAGACTATTTTCAAGTGAATTCACATTCTTTTTGTTCAGAAAATGTAAAATACCAAGATATGTGAAAGGCCCTGTTTCAGAGACAATTGTACTGGGTACCCGCCTTGGACCAGTTGCAAAATTTCATACAAAAACTGTCATCCCCACAGTAATTTTCCAATCTGGACTGTGAACATCATGATTCATGGTATTGTTTTAATGGTGCCAAAATGCCTATTTATCAATCCATGTGCCATATCTAGTATCGGTTTAAAAGCTCAGCTATTTATTGGCAGGCTGATTTTCTGCTGGCGAAGAAGGTGCAGTGGATGCATATTTTTTATTAATAACAAATGCTTTCAAACTTAAAATATCCAGTGTTGATTCTAACTGGAGTTAGCAGCAAGCATACATAAGTCCGGTGCTGATGAAAGATTTAAAAGGCTGACTGCATTTTAAGTTTTATGGCAAAATGTTTTGGAAATATTTACAGATGCAGCCACATAACTTACGATATTTGGATAGGGTCAAACATTTCTTTATTCTTTCATGAGATTTGGATGTCACTAGAAAAGGCAGCATTTGCTGCCCATCCCTAATTGCCCTTGAACTGAACACTGCAGAATTAACCACATTGATGTGGGTCTGGAGTCACATGTAGGTCAGACTGAGTAAAACTGGCAGATTTTCTTTCCTAAAGGACATTAGTGAACCAGATGGGTCTTTGACAACAATTGATGATAGTTTCAAGGCCACCATTTTGAGATTAGCTTTATATTCCAGATTTATTAATTGAGTTAAAATTCCACCTGCTGCATTAGCCTGGACCACTGGATTACTAGTCTAGTGACATTACCATTATTTCATCATCTCCCCAAGAAAGTAGCTGAGAGCAGAGGACAACATCACACCATGCTTAATTAACACCTTATATCAAGGTGCTTCACAGGAGTAGTAGCTTAGAAATAGGGGTAGTGAAAAAGAGCTTAATTTGCTCTTGCTTCAACAAAGAGTCTATTAGGTCATGTGAGGCTGGAGTCAGATGTAGATCAGGTCAGGTACAAATTCCCTTTCCTTCCTTTTGCAAATGGGGAGACGATAAAGAAGAGAATCATGGACAACAGAAGTGCAATGGCTGAAGGGTCTACCAATGATGGTATAGTGAGAATGCGAATGCAGAATTGGACAGCCCCAAAAAATATAGAAAGACGTTTCAGAGTAAAGAAGAGCATGCATGGATTTGTAAATGAGGATAAAGATGTCTTAGCAGCACAAGTGACTTAATGATGTTAATGAGGCAATTATGTTGTTTTGCCAAGCTTTCTTTATCAATAGATCTTTCCTTCCTGAAATCAGCTGGGAACAAATCTGCACTTTTTCAGGTCAAAAATAAAACAATATTCATAACCAGAAGATTTTGGCCGTGAAAGGTAGACTAACTTTGGAAGGAACAAGGCAAATCTTTAAGTAAATGACAAATAGAGAGATTTTCCCAAACTATCATGTTGAAAAAGTTTAGGGTACATCATTAGTTGTACCTTCAGTCCTTCCTCCTCCCACCAGAATTTGGTTTTGCTATCTCCAAATAGTTAACATAACTAATGTGTGCTATAAATGAATAGCTGTTCTTCAAATGGACAGAAAATGATTTGTTCCCTGTGTCAAACATGGAAAGTGCCTGTGTACATCACACCAGAAAAGCAGCACTAACATTTCCAGGGCCAGAATCTTCTGTCCGCATAAAATGATGCACAGTGACGTTCGGTGTGAGTCCTGATGTCACCGCGCGTCATTCAGATCCTCAGTTCAGTGGACGCGCAGCGGAATCAGCTGTGCGCCCGCTGAACTGTAAAAGGCCTATTAAGGCCATTGAAATTCCAGTTAAGATAATTAACTGAGCTGCCTGTCCAACCTTCAGTTTGGCGGGCAAGCAAGGAAGCCAGGCGGCCTTTGCGTTTATTATGAAACCTCATCCACAGGTGGGATGAGGTTTCACGAGGGCTTTATAAATTAAATATTTTTTTAAATTAAAATTCAGTGACATGTCCCAGCTCATGTTGTATAAAGCCATGTTTTGTTATCAATTTTCTGTGGGTGGGGTTCTCTGGCATTCAACCTGGTGCCATTTTAAGGTTTTTAGGTGCTCATTGAGCATGGAAGATATGGAATTCAGACCAGGTCTATGTAAAAAGACACAGAATCTAAGTTTTGAAGGCACATCTTTGGGAGTATGTCCTTTCAGGGGTCGGGGGTGGGGGGAGCAGTTGGCTTGGCGGGGGCGTGGTTGGCTGTGTTGTGGAGGGGGTGCAAAATCATGATGAATGGATGTTCTCTAGAGATACACCTTATAGCCTACATTCCATAGTGCAGTATGTTGATACAGTAAATGCCAACAGACCATTTTCAATCTCCATTACTTAACAATGCAGGCCTCTTCCCTATTAGCTTCGCAAAACATTGCATATTATTATCCAGTCACATTCATCATATAAACAAGATGCATCTTACAGAATCAAATATAACAGGAAGCAAATATGAGCTTTAGATTCAATGTCAGCCACATTCACTCACTTTTGTCAATGGGAATTATTAAATGCACTACACAATTATTTCGCATGTTAAATATTAATTTCATACCTGAGGGCTGCTTTGGGTAACTGGAGTTTCGTCTGCCTGACTACGTTCAGGCATTCGCAGGTTAGCCTCATTAAAAGCCTCCTGGGCCCGCAACCAGGGTGAGGATTCTTTGAGTCCACCTTGGTACAAGCTAAATGATAGAAAATGTAATTACTACAGTACAGCCCACATTTTTAATAAAAAATCATGCTGTTTTAACCTGACTGGGGACTAATCCCCAGGCATTTTTGTGATGCGTTTGCTTTATCTTAGGGACACATACACTATTGTGTACAATTCGCAGACATTTAAAATACCCGACCCTGATGAAGGGTAATGCAATGAGGATAGAGTATATATTCTCTATCAAGAAAAATGTAATTGTCACAATCAGATAGAGGAGGTATGTTAATAATCAGCTGTTTAGAATCAGAATGGAAACAAGCAGCATTAGGTTTGGCTGTGAAAGGGTATTCAGTATTTGAACAACATATACAAATTTAAATATATGGTGATATTGCAATAAAAATATATAGCGATTGACTACATAATGTCCTCAAAATTGCTTAAAAAGACCTGTCATCAATTTCTCTGCAATATCATGGTGCGCAAGGAATGCAATGAATTGTTTTCATGTGGTTTATGACATCCAGTCATGATTGGTAAAAGGATTAACATTTGACATGAAGACACAGATATCTTGAATATCAGTGAGGCCTTTCAACTAATGTCCATCAACAAATTTCAAATTTTGAAAATTGAGCATCAAAGTAGATTAATGTGAAAGTATTCGACATCCAACATGAAAGGAGCCAAAAGCCAAAAACATTACTCTTAAAAGAATGATTAATACTGCTGGGCAATGTCAGCTGGAGATATCTGCCTGGAGACGAGTTCCATGTGAGGGCGCTGTTGTGAGGTCTGGAAATCCAGAAGAACAGTTTTCCCAAATATCCTGTTAGTTTTCAACTGCAGGGCTCTTATAATTCTTTTTCTGTTGGGTCCATGGCCACAGCAGCCTGCTTGACAGGCTGGACCTCTTTTGGACAGGAAACCTACTTCACAAGGCCAAAGCCTACAAGATCAGGCAGGTATATTGAGAAAGTGAGAGAGATTGTGAGGGCCAGTGAGGAAGGGGGAAGGGGTGAGGGTGAGGGGGAGGGGGGATGGGGGGGCTGGAATTCGTATGTTGGCCATGAAGGGGCAAACTGATTTCTTGGGGTGGGGGGAAAGAAGGGAGGCAGCTCATTGATTGTGGAGGAAACACTTCCGCTCCTCCTCACCCACAAGCATTGCTGTAAGGGCAATTAACTTAAGGATTCAGCCCTTTCAGCGGCTGGTTTTCCCCAGCCTGGGAAACTCAGCCAAATTAGTTAAAAATAGGATGACTGTTAAATGAAGGAAGGTAGCCATTTGGCCCAATATGGTCCACTCTTCTGGGTAGATCCATCTAGCACCATCTCACCATATCCATCAATCTCCCCAAAATATCCAGTCCTCTATTGAATCCATGGATCCCTGGCCTTCCCTTGTGGCTTAGGACTTATTGAGCAAGTCTGTGATACTTCAAGACATTGAATAGAAATTTCAAATACTTACATGTTGCCACCATTGTTGAGTGCATTCTTGCTTACTGGGTGAGAGATGGACTTTGTGTTGTTAAGTGAGGGGGGCTCTTCTTGCGTGGGTGTCAAAGCTCCCACCATGCGCTGAAAGAACGATGTTCGAGTCTGTGTGAAATATAATACAGTGCAGGTCTGGAATGAAAGGGACTTATGGATGCAAACCAAAAAGAAAGGTACAAGCAAAATCAAAGGCAAAAATCTGAGGAGACTGATTCGTTGGTGGACCCCACTGCTGGATAATTCCAATTGCATGGAAATGTACATGGCCGTACGACAAAGTACTGCAAATGCCATACAGTGTTAACTCTCCTTCTGGGCTTTCTTTAAGCCCTTCAACCTCAGATACAGAAAGGGGGATGGCAATTGGTAATTTACTGAAAAATTGCACCACAGAATGACATCCGATTACATAACAGAAAATGAATTATCTGGTCAGTGTCATTTGGTGAACTATTTTTAAGGGAATCAGTGCTTTGCAATTTATTTTCCCCTGTGCTTAATTATGGGGTTTTCATATCAAAAAATTTGAAGGAAAAAATTAACTTTAAGAGAAAGCTTTAGTTCATTTTAGGCAAATATCTGTCTTTGAGTCTAAACAGGAGTAAAACAGGCCTGTTGATAGTAATGGCAACCATGTGACCTGGTACTCAATATCAGGCCTCAGTTTCATCATGTTGACTATTGGCAGTCAGGAGAGATAAGGTAGTCTGGGAGGAAGCAGCTCAACAGATGAGGAAAAGTGCAAAGGACAGCAGAGGCCTGGTTCAAGCTATTGAGAGAGAGAGGAGGGATGGTGAAATGAAATTGGAGGGACAAGATCTCAGGCAGCACAAAATGGCATACAAAGAAAATGTGGAGAATTTGAGCATGAAAGAGAGGGATATAAATGATGAGGGGGTAATATACGCATGCTTGCATTGAAGCAATAGGTTATTGTAGCAAGGCAATGACAATAGTTCTAAATGGAGAAATAAACAAGTACAAATTCACTCCACATTGCAGTTATATCATTTATGCTACTTCCAAGGTGAGTACAAACAGCATACACATGGCTACTCTTAGCCTGCGTTTAGTTGTCTCTTTGGCACATTCACTCACTAAACACACATCAACTCTTCCTTCCAGTCGGGAGATGACCCACTCAGCAGTCCACTTTACACAGCAAAAGCAGCAGTCAGCACTGGACAAACCTGCAACTATACAAATGCGAGGCCAGGCAGTGTACAGATGGGATGGGAACAAATAAAATGGATTTACAGATTTTCCTAAGCTAAACTAAGGATTGTAGTTTTACTTAACACCTGCCTTTTACTGATAAATAAGAAAATATGAAAATTTCATTTGTTTTAACGATGGGATAGGTTAGTGTATTTTACAGTTCTTATGATAAGGATCAAGTCTCTAGTGATCTCCTGGAAGGGAGCTTTGTTTCCCCTAGTGGTCTAATGGCTGCAGTGCACATTTTGTTTCCTGATCATCCAGTGAGGGAAACGTGATTCTTCAGCTTTGTTATCAGCACATGTTCAGGCCTCCATAGTCAGGCAGGCCCCTTTTCCCAATGGAAAAAGTGTGCAAATGTTATTAATTTTAGAAAATAGCGTCTGATATAGTCTTTTCTCCACCTCTGCCCAATGACAGAGTCCTTGGAGCTAGCCATCCAGTACCTCTATTGGCAGTAGAATGGTAACTGGCAGGAGAGTCAAAAATGAATGGAGACAAATACAGAATGAAAAATTTAAAAAATATATTTCATGGTAAACACTGAATGGAGATTGCAGGCTGAATTTTCACTATGGGTCGCGAAATATTAATTGGGCCATTTCACAATTCGCAAACTGCACCCACAAACGCTCTCCGACTTCACTGAGATCATGGTGAAAAAATTCTAAGTTTTTTTTTGCAAACAGAAACACACTTTCACAGCCAGACAAAAATTCGGCCCTGTATATAGAAGCAGCAGCAACCTCCAGGCTTCTTACCTCTCTTACATCTCCTTCAAAAACACAAACCTTTTAATTGTTCAAAATTTACCTCAAAAATAAAGGAAGGCAATTCTCTTTTACTTTAGGATACAAGAACAAAATAAGAAAAGAACATCTCAAGTGATAAAAGCCAACTGGCTCCACAATGCACTCCATCCAGAATATATGTATCATGGACTACTCCAGCCCTGTCACTTGCTTATTCCCCAGTTTCAGTACAGTGGTGCCATTTAAACTTTGCTGCCTGGGTGGTTACCTGGCAGCACAGGTCGACCGCTTATTGTACGACCTGCCTGATTTTCAATGCATTGAATTCAGTGAGATGAAAGTCAGGGGGGTTTTACAATGGGTGGGCAATCCAATCTGCCAAGTTACAGCTCAAATGATGATGGAAATTGCCCTCAATAAGTTCCCTCCTCTCGTGAAAATAAAAGCTGTCCCAATGTAGGAGGAGAGTAACACACATACACAGATATACATACATACACTGGCACACATAGGCAACCTATATGTTACAGATTTCTTCTAAGAAAGGGTTTGAAGTAGACATGTTACATTGCTGCAGTAATCAATGCAGGGTAGTCTGAAGTGGTCGAGTTTGAGCAGTTAAGACATCATAAACATTGTTCAGTGATAGGAGAAACTGAACAATAATGGGAATTGCATGGTGACCGACCAAATTTTATTGCTGAAGTAGTTGTGATGGAATAATTATTACCAAATCTATCCCCATAGGACTAAAGTAATGATCTCATTAAACAGCTACCGGGGTGAGAAGTTAACAAATGTCAAAACACCATGTAATGAGAGATAGAGGAGAGAGAGAGAAGTTAAACAGCCAGTACATTTTAGAGTATGTAAAGTTTCATTGTACTTTTAAATGCCATTGAAGGTATTTAGGGAACTATCTCTACTATGGAAATTAGAAACCGCAGGGGAATAATCACGTGTTGGTTCATGGCTCTGTCTTTCTAGTTACCTGTGACAAGCTGCCAGGCTGCTGTTGCTGTATTCTTTTACTTTTGTTCTGCTTGTAGTAATCAAAAATCATCAGAGCTGCATAGACTTTCCCCACTGTCAACTCTGTGGCTGCAGAAAGAAATAAAAATGTGAGTGCTATCCCCACTCTTGCAGCATTGCCCCTTTCAATTCAGTGAACCTCAATAGGCTGTCCTCCTCAATCGGGATTATTTAAGGAAAGAGCTTAGTGGGGCTTTTCTCTTACAACTATTTATTTATCCTGTATTGAGCTATTGCAAACATTTTGGACCAGGCACATAAATCAAAAAAATCAAAATGAAACAAGTGAACAGTTGCTTTAACTGTAAAATACCCTGCAAAAGGATGAGTAAGATTCCACATGGCTTGACATGTTAGTTCATGGATGGATTTCTGTGAAAATCAACTTCGTCAGTGTGCTTGCTCTGACATTTATAATAACCCTTCTGGACTGAAAAATCAAGCCAATGTTTGCTGATTTCAGATCAATAAATAGATGCATAAGATACACATCGGAGTTTTTTTCTCTTCTCAAACGATGGGAAGTATTCCTGTTTTATCAAGTCTAACTGAAAGCGCATCAATAAAACAATTAGCAGTACTAATAACAGTATTGCACCATTCCATTTAATTTCCACTACCAATTTCTTTGTTTGCTTTTTATTTCCAAGTGCATCAGATGTTTGTAACCTGCTTTTAAAGTTCCAATGTGCTCTGTCATAATCTAGATAGATCTTATCTGTATAAATACTTGCTTTATATAAAAATTACAACAAGATCCCAAGCTCTTCACCCAAGTTCTCAGTAATAAAGTATCAGTTCAACTCTCAAATTGAAGGAATGCCAGGTACTTCAGCTCATTTGTTTGGATTTAGCTCATACATTACTCAAAATCATGCCATAAAAATATTGATTCAATAAACGTGACTGATGCCATTTTATGTCCTTTTAATTTAGGAAGAGTACTCACGTCTATGTGGAGGCACCAGTATATCCAGAATCTTTTGAGATAGATTTGGCCAAACAGCAGTTATTTCCTTCCGAAGCTCTGCATCACATTGCTGCTGGTATGCACCTCCTAAGGGAGAAGACAAGCACAGTCAGATACTGCTGTTGCTCCAACAGTATGCATTGAAATTATTTTTCTGCACCCACCCAGATCTACATCCAGATAAACAGCAGCTGTATTTTTGTTCACCTTGTGTGCAAGGCCAACTGGAAAGGCCTAAGCCCTTGGGGTTAACACCGTGGAACAACATGCTGTGCCAACATTTTTGTCCATTCATTAGATATCTACCCTGATGGTAGATAAATTGTGACTCTACATACTTCGCAAAGAAGCAAAATTAGGTGAGGTAAATAGATAGCCCCTGGAATCAAAAGGACTTCTTTACAATGTTGAATGTCCACAATAAGAATAAACACAGAGAAGGGAAATACAGACAAATGATGGAAGAGAGTTGGAGCATCATGAAAGAGCAGGCATGCCTCATTAGTGTTGAAGTACAACTCCACTCCCTGCTGGTGGTCAGCAGGGACATATTCTCCTTCTAAAAACACAATTTGAAAAAACTCATTATAGGAATGAGTGTAAGATATCCAGCCACATTCCAGCCAATTCTTAAGGCTTAAATAACCTGCTATTACTACAAGATAATAAAGTTCACTAGTATTTACAAAATATCAAAAGCACCACTTGATTATTTGATGTATTTACAGAATTTAGTTTACATATATTGATACAATTTTTGGTCTTAAAAAGAACTTGTGTGGCTGAAAAGAACACAGATGAGGAAGGCATAATTCTAACATCAAAGGTTTGGCAAGTGAATCACAGGTACTCAAGCAGCTTCTCTCTGAAGCTGTTAGAAAACAGCTAAGTGTCTACACAGGAACTGAAAAGGAACAAGAACTATTTACTGGATTTTTGTGAACTTGCTTTAATTCCATTTTACAGCTACCACTTTGCCCCATCTAACCCCCAACTCATAGTTCAATCAAGAACATTACCCTCTCAAATCATGAACCAGAATGTGCTACCTGAAAGGGTAGTGAAGGCAGACTCAACCATAATTTTCCAAATGGGAATTCAATATATACTTGAAAAGGAGAAAATTTCAGGGCACTGGAGTAAGATCCAGGATGTGGAGCCAATGGGATTGTTCTTTTAAAGAGTCAGCATACACATGATAGGCAGAATGGCCTCCTTCTGTTCTGTATGATTCTCTTATGCCCAACTTCTTTCATCTCCTGGCACTGCAGATAACATTTTGAGATGAACCTCAGCAAAATAGCAAAAAATCTTGACAGCCATTTGGATTAACAGCTCCAAAACCATGGGATCAGTTTGGACACCTTCAGGTTTCAGCACAAATGCATACTTTGGACTGGTCGCTTCTACTTGTTTACTAACTTAGACTTAGTTGCTCTGATCCCATGCGGGACAATGGACAGCAAGACTCCATCACCGGATTGCAATTTCTTTTGCTTTCACTGACTGCCAGAAAGTAGATAGTCCTTTACCCACTTCTGCTATCAAAGAAATTGACATCATGGATATGTAAAAATCCTCCACTGATTCATTCACAATTATGAAGATATATGATTCTTAGATGTATAATCCTGACATAACTGTAAAGGAACTAGATATCTCCAATGCATAGCCATTTCTCACCTGTCCACAGTCTTTATGCTACTACTTATTTAGGAACTATAATACTTGTAACTTGCCAGTCCCAGTATCTCCAATGTACTCTTTCTCATTAGGCTGTCTGCACAGAAGCTGTTTTACTTTCTGCTTTAAACTTTTCATGCCTATTTACATATAATGCTCAGTAAATGTCTGCCTTAATTTCATCTTCTATGATAATGTTCGAGCTGAAAATCTCATTTTGCAATGCTGAGAATGTTAGTTTTTTCTAAAGAAATAACGGGCAGAACATTGAGCTCAGCAGACGGGCACACGCCTGACCCAGCCAAGCATAAAATGACACACACTGACGTTGGGCGAGTGCCCCGACATCAGCATGTGATCACGCGATGTTTTGTTCAGCAGGCCTGCGCTAGAATCGGCAGCACACCCGATGACAATTAAAAGGCATATTAAGGCCATTAAAAGGTAATTAAGTTCAAATTTACAGGCGAAAATGCCAAGCAGCCTTTGCACTTTCTATGAAACCTCATCCACGTTTTCTAAAGTAAATGAAAATAAAATAACAATTTTGCACTTGAATTAAAAACATGTCCCCGCTCACGTGACATGAGGGTACATGCTTTAAGACATTTTTATTTTATTCATTAGTTTTTTTTAAACAGTGCTTCATATCCAGGGGGATTGAAGTGTTCTTTCTCACGCATGCGCAAGACCCGCTCGCCCTCCTCCCCCTCCACCCACACAAGCAGCGCTGAGCGCTGCCGCTCACGTTCCACGCTGGGCGGGCCTTAACTGGCCCACCCACGTAAAATTGCAGTGCAGTGCCGACCGTGGGCGGTGGTCGGCTTCCTGCCCGCTCCTGCCGAACACCTCCGCCAAGGGCAAAATCCTGCCCAATATTTTCTGCAAAATTATGAAGAGACAGTTTGAGACATTTTAATTTTGTAATGCCCTTTGTCGGAAGCTGTGCTTGCTCCTTGGAAGGATTTCAGATACCATATACTTCTCATGAAATATTATATAGTGGCATTGTAAGGGGGATTTGAACAGTTTGTCAGGAAGAAACTAAATAAGTTGACCTCAGTGCTTAAACAGCTGCAATAGTCCCTGAAATTGGGAAGATCTATGAATTCCTCAGTCCTGTGAGGTTTGCAATTCAATATTCCTATTAATGTACAACAAAATGCAAAGTTTTCACTTTAGAAAGATTTAACTGTGAATTTATCCTCAATGTCTCTAGGTAGTCAGCCTTAGAGAATTTATTACTGGCCTGATTAATGGAGCCTTCAAAAAGCCTCACAACACTTTGGCTGGAATGAAGACTTGTACTCCAGAACTAGCCGCACCCCTTTCCAAGCTGTTCCAGTACAGCTACAACATGGCAACGTGCAAAATTTCCCAGGCATGCCCTCCCACAAAAATCAGTACAAATCCAATTTGACCAATTTTCATACTATCAGTCTCCTCTCAATTATCAGGAAAGCAATGGGTATTGTCGACAATGTTATCAAGCAGCTCTTACACAGCAATAATTTGCTCACTGGTCCTGGCAAAACCCAAACTGTGCAACATTCAGCTCCAGATCTCATTACAGTCTTGGTCCAAATGTGGACAAAAGAGCTGAATTCCAGAGGTGATGTGAGAGTAACTGCCCTTGGCATCAAGGCAGCATTTGACCAAATATGGCAAAAGGGAGCCCTAATAACAATGACGTCATGGAAATCAGGGGGGAAACTCTCCACTGGTTGCAGTCATACATAATACAAAGGAAGATGGTTGTGGTTGTTAAAGGCCAATCATTTCAGCTCCAAGACATCTCAGCAGGAGTTCTTCAGGGTAGTGTTCTAGATCCGAGCATCTTCAGCTGCTTCATCAATGACATTCCCTCCATCATAAGGTCAGAAGTGGGATGTTTTCTGATGATTGTACAGTGTTCAGCCCCATTTGTAACTCCTCAGATACTGAAGCAGTCCATGCCTACATGCAGCAAGGCCTGGAAAACCCTCAGACATGGCCTAATAGGTGGCAAGCAAAATTCTAAGTGCCACACAATGACTATCTCCAATGAGAGAGAAGTTAAACATCCCTCTTTGGCATTCAATGGCATTACCATCACTGAATGCCCCAGCATCAACATCATGGGGGTTACCAGAAACTGAACTGGGCCAGCCATATAAATACTGCTGCTACAAGAGCAGGTCAGAGGCTGGGAATTCTGTGGGAAGTAATCACCCCCGACTCCCCAAAGCCTATCCACCAATTACAAAGTACAAGGCAGAAGTGTGATGGAATATTCCCCACTAGCCTGGATGAGTGTAGCTCCAACAAGCCTCTCAGGGAGATAGTGGCATAGTGGTAACATCACTAGTAATCCAGAGGTCTAGAAAATTTTTCTGGAGAAATGGTTTCAAATCTCGCCATAGCAGCTGGTGGAATTTAAATTCAAATTATATTTTTTAAAAACCTGGAATTGAAAGCTATTCTCAGTAATGGTGACCATGAAATTACCATCGAATGCCATAAAAACCCATCTGGTTCACTAAGTCCTTCAGGGAAGGAAATCTGCCATTCCTATCTGGTCTGGCCTACATGTGACTCCAGATTCACAGAAATGTGGTTTACTCTTAACTGCCCTCTGAATTGGCTTAGCAAGCCACTCAGTTCAAAGACAATTGGGGATGGACAACAAATGCTGGGCTTGCCAGCGAAGCCCACATCCCATGAAAAATAAACAAAAAAAATTCTATGCCATCCAGGCCAAAGCAGCCAGCTTGACTGGCACCACATCATCACTTTAAACATTCACAGATTCACTGACACATAGTGGCAGCAGTGTGCACCATCAACAAGATGCAATGCAGCAACTCATTAAGGCTCCTTAGACAGCACTTTCCAAACCAGTGACGTCCACCATCCAGAAGAACAATGGCAGCAGGAATATGGAAATACCATGACCTACAAGTTGTCCTCAAAGTCACACACTATCCTGACTTGGAAATATATTGTTGTGGCTTCACTGTCACTGGATCAAAATCCTGGAACTCCCTCCGTAACAGCAGTGGAGGTGTACCTTCATCACATGAACTGCAGCAGTTCAAAATGACAGCCTACCACTATTTTCTCAAGAGCACTCAGGCGTGGGCAATAAATGCTGCCCTTGCTTGCAATTGTAACATCCCATGAATGAATAAAAAAAAATCTGTTGCAGGAGATAGTGATGTACATGTATGCAATGCTCAGATGAATACTAGCATTTCTCACAAAAGAGCAAGAAAATGTCCAGAATTTTCACATTGGTATGCGGGGGCGAGCCCAGCACACTGACACGTAAAATGATGCGTGGCTATGTCTGGCTTGCGTCCCGGTGTCACTGCGCATCATTCAGATCTTTCACTCGGTGGGCGCCAGCCGGAGTCAGCTGTCAAGCCCATTAAAAAACCAATTAAAGTAATTATCAGTGCTGCCTGTCCAACCTTAAGGTTGGGGGTGCAGGCGAAGAGCCCAAGCGGCCTTCACGTTTTTCAGCAAGCCTCATCCAGGTGGGATGAGGTTTCCTGAAGGTTTTATTAATTAATTTAGTTTTATTAATTAAATAAATAAATTTTGCTCGATTCATAAACACAAACCAGCTTATGTGACCCTGTCACATGAGGGGACATGTATAAATAATTTTTATTTTTATTAAAAATTCTCAATATGTACTTAATCTCAGTCCGTGCCTCAGGGAGAATTCTGCACTCTTTCTGCACCTTAATTGGCCTGCCCATGTAAAACGGTGGCGCGGAGCCGATTGCAGGAGGCCCACCTGACATGGGGAAAATTCTCCCCTAAGAGAATGCTGTAGGTGTGAATTACCCCCTCTTTTACAGCAGTGCTGAAGGCCACCTACTAAAACTATAGTGCTGATTTTGCCACATAAATTGTAATAACTGAGCTTCTTGAAATTTTCGGTGGGCTTATGCCAGTCTATTTAAATGTCTAACAAACATATTGATGTAGTGATCACCTAGTTTAGTTATTTGATGTCACCACTTTAGCCTCAATAATTAAATACAGGGTACTCAAGAATGACTGTTAGAAATATATACATATATTTTAAAAATGCATTTCAATAAAAGTCTTTCTACAATATAATAGGTTGGGTTTCTTCAGATAAAACCTGGAATGAGAATTACGTCACCTACCAGAATGTCACTACAGTTCTGTTCCTGTCCCAATAATATTGAACGGCTGATTGACAAGTTGCACAGCCAAGGAAAACAGATGTCTATCAGTGTCTCATATTCCTGAGCATTTGCAGGAAGTGGAGTTGATGACATCAGTGCGCAGACTGTGAGAGCACTAGCTCTACTGGCTAACAGAAGAGGGCTTTGATTCAACAAGGGAGAAAAAAACATAGAAAAAGATGTGTTTGAGTAAAGATAATGCAAATTGGCATGGTGCTGAAACCAAAAATAACCCATTCTACTTGTATGGTGTGTGATTATTACTACAATCACTAAAAGAGGAAATAGATCCCCATCTCCAGGGTAGCAAGCCATATTTATGCAGTGAGGACATGATATTATTATGGACGGCCACACCTACAAAAACATTGCAAAAGCCACTCATTCCTATTCATGAGAACATGATTTTAGATTGAATTGACTTGGATTTGGATTGCCTTAAATTCATGTGAACCAAACCCAACTTGCATAAATACAATATGAACAGCACAAAAAACAACTAAGGGATGGAAATCCTTATTAATGCCATTGAAGGAAGATGATGAATTCATCTGTTAATCACAAAAGAAACAGAGCTGGGTGACCAAATGTACTGGTCAGGGAAATGGGGAGGACTCAGGATAATGTGCATCTTCAGATCGCAGTGGTGAAGAAAACCCAAAGGCTGACCAAACAAAAAAATTCTGGTCCACCCATGAGCATGAGCATGAGCATGTGCTATTTTAATGGAAGTTTCGTATACATGTACCAAATCCGAAGAATCATTTAACACTATAGAGACAGAATTAGTAAAGTTCTTTGCCTTTGGATAACTAAATTCCTTTAAGAAATGTTAGTAACCATGAAGATGATCTTTATTGTAGATGGTGACTATAATAAGTTCTTTCACAACAAAAAAAAATAAAGTACTTAATGGTTCAAGTGCCACTCCAAAGCACATAATTTACGCTGATACTTCAATGCAGTACTGAAGGAGGGCTGCATTGTTGGAGATGCCATCTTTCTGATGTGAAATTAAACTGAGGCCTTGCTTGCCAACCCAGGTCCCAAGATCCCATAGCACTTTTCCAAGACCAGGGAGTTTTGTCAGTTTCTTCGCAAATATTTATCCCTCAACCAACATCACTAAAACAGATTATCTAGTAATTTATCTCACTGCTCCTTGGTTAACCTTGCTGTGTGCAGATTGGCTGCTGTGTTTCCCTGTAATGCAACAGATTCTGCACTTCAAAAAGTACCTTATTGGTTGTAAGGAACTTTGAGGTGCCCTAAGGTCATGAACAGCGCTACATAAAGATAAGGGATTTGTTTTGAATAAAATTTTAGTGATTACATCACAAATTTGAATTCTTCAAAGTGGACACCATCTCACATTGATTATTGGCAACTGTGTGTGTTTTAAGAAATGGTAGGCCTTTGGAATAAGTGCAACTCCACTCTCCTCTCAAGGCTACGGTGATGGCAATGAATTACTCATGCTTTGTGCTTCATGTCAGTGAGCTTTTAATCCTTAATGGATGTTTCATGTTCTCTGTTTAACTTCCATACAGCTTTACTCCACTGACTGATGGTTGTTAGGTCTTTCCTTTGCGTTTTGGATTCAGCAAGGGTCTTATATCCCTTTTGTGAAACTATGACCATTTGACAGAGCATTAACAATGGTGCAAAAAATTATTGTTGGTTGTATTAGTCTACAAGCGCTTTCTGTATTAATAGAACATTACCTTCTATTTATTTCAAACATGTTAATGCTTCTGCTACAATAACAGTGAAAGGAATGTCATACAATTACATTATACACTGCTCCAATTATATCGCCAACATTAATGTCTCAGTTGCAATCATAACTTCCACCCAAGCACTACTAACTTTACTGAATCTTGAAGGTTCCTTAATAATATTGGGCTGTATTTTACAGGATATCGTGGTTCCCACCTTTGGCTAAAAAGTCAGTGGGGATTCTGCCCAGGGGAAAAAAGGCTGCCACACTGTCATTAGACGGTCGGCTGGCCCTTAATAGGCTGGAGGCAGGATTTCCACCCCTCAGGGACAGGAAGCCCTGCCTCAGAGAGCTGACGGCCAATCGAATGTCCAGCAGCTCTGTGGTCCCAGCAGAGTCAGGAGGGAGTGGTGGCCACTGCTGGGAGTATAGGAAGTTCCTAGTAGAGATTGTCACAGGATTCAGGCACCAAGGTAAGTGGGGGGATATTTCGCCAGGGTCTGGCTGCAGGTCCCAGTGAGGGGTTTTGGGGACCGGGTTTGAGAGGCCAGGGGGAGAATATAGGGGCAGCTCCCCTCCCTTTTCCAACACAGCTAAAGCTGCCAGGCGTCTCATGTGGCATGAGCCTCCCCCTGCTGCGTAAAATAGTGATGAAGGCAGGATGAGACCCTTGAGTTACCATTAATTGGCCTAAAGTTGGGCTGGCCACATGATGTTCCAGCTCCCCCTGTAAAATTTCATAGAATTTGGGGGGAGGCAGGTAGGCATCAAGCAGTCCATGCACTGGGTCTTATGAGCCTCCCAACATTGAAATCTGCCAGCGGAGGAGTGTAAAATTAAGCCCTTGGAGTATTCTGGAATGCTGGCTAGGCATCAATACTATTGAGAAATAAAATGAATTGGAGCAGATGGATGGACCGCATTACGTTGAATAGCAGGATGGACTTGAAGCCCAGGAACAGAGACTAATATGCCATCTTCAAATGTCACAGCCTCACTAATTCAGATAAATGGTGAGAATCTGAAATCCCAATTAAGATTATTGTGGATACATTCTGAGTTTCAAAACAATCAACTTAAAAATGAAATTTGAGGAGAAGTCCTTTCAGGATCACAGAATTCCATAATGGTTACATGATTAGGAGGCAGCCATTCTGCATCTTGTCTCTCTGCTGGGTCTCAGAAGGAGAAATTCACCTAATGCCACTCCCCTGCCTTCTCCCCGTAGCCCTGCACATTCACTACACTGGAACCAAATATTATGCACTGCGTAGAGCAGGAGGCCAATCTGAAATTGACCACTTAGCACCACCCAACCCCTACCCCGAGAAGGACTTCTACTCTTTTGTTCTTTTGTTTGATAGTATTAATATACTTTTGACACCGACCTCACACAAATGCAATGTTAAACAGATTACATTTTACAAAACCCTTTAGAAAAATATTGCCAGCATATCTCAGAAAATTGTACATGTATACAGTCAGAATCCTTCCTTGTTGTACGCCATTCACCAATTACCATTATTACATTGGCATATCAATGGCAAGCAGCCATTTAATTTCTTGGACAGCTTTTGAAAAATTGTTTAGTTAATGCTTTTTAAAATGTGTCAACACGTTGCCTAATATTAATGTCAAAAATATTCATGTCGAAATGGGGATTAAACCAACCCTTGAGATTGCATGTTAAAGCAATGCCATCACCATTTGTGGACACTCCACTAGTGACTTAATGTTAGTTAGGTCATAAACTTCAGTAATGCCCTTCAGAATAACAGGTATAATTTAAGTGCATGATTAAAAATGTCATGCTTGCCCCATATTGAAAAAAAAATCCACTGTCACTTTTGCAGAGAGGGGGAATACATTATAAAGTAAGGTACTATGCAAATTAAGTAATTTAAGGATAATTCAAACTGCCTTATGGCATTTTGTTCTCGTCTGGACTCTAAGTTGACCAGACAGCAGAAGTTAGTGTTAAACATTCTACAGGTTTTTCTCATTTGTGGCTAATCAGCTTTCATTTAAACAAGCTTTAGAGGTCTGATTTTATCATTCTGTGTGATAATAATATGGCCAGGGCTTGTTGAGTCTGTGTGCAGACATCAGTTTTTCAATCTTCACTCCACTGCAGCAGATGTCAATGCCTGCTCCATCTATGCATGATAAGTAAGGTTTGCTCAAGTCCTGCTGCAAAGTCAGAGGGGTAATGGCCATTTCCAGCCCCTCTCCATTTGATATGTATTATCAACTTTGAAACATATCGCTTGGCTCTTTCATCATCATTCATCAAAGATCACTTCTGTTACTTTCAGAGGCAGACTTCTTCCTCTGCTTTCTCGCTTGGTAAGCAATCCTCAGAGTGTCAATTTGAAAATGAAGAAAATTCAAATCCTATGTTTTAACTTCTGACAACAATCTGCACCCCTGACATAAGAACATACGAATTAGGGGCAGGTATAGGCCACCCAGCCCCTCGAGCCTGCTCTGCCATTCAATAAAATCATGGCTGATCTGATTGTAAGCTCACCTTCACATTCCCACCTACCCCTGATATTATTTCACCCCCTTGCTTATCAGGAATCTATCTACCACTAGCTTAAAAATATTCAAACACTCTGCTTCCACCACCTTTTGAAGAAGAGAATTCCAAAGACTTACCACCCGCTGAGCAAAAAAACTTCTTTTCTGTCTTGCTGGGCAACCCCTTATTTTTAAACAGTGACCCCTAGATTCTCCCACAAGAGAAAACATCCTCTTCACATTCACCCTGTCAAGACCTCTCAGGATCTTATATGTTTCAACCAAGTCGCCTCTTACTCTAAACTCCAGAGGATACAAGCCCAGCCTGTCCAACCTTTCCTCATAAGACAACTCACCCATTCCAGGTATTAGTCTAGTAAACCTTCTCTGCACTGCTTCCAATGCTTTTACATCCTTCCTAAAATAAGGAGACCAATAATGTATGCAGTACTCCAGATGAAGTCTCACTAGTGCCCTGTATAACTGAAGCATAACCTCCCTTTTGTATTCAATTCCCCTCACAATAGACAACAACATTCTATTAGCTTTCCTATTTACTTGCTATACCTGCATAACCTTTTGCGATTCATACACTAGGACCCAGATCCCTCTGCATCTCAGAGCTCTGCAATTTCTCATCATTTAGACAATATGCCTCTTTTTTATTCTTCCTGCCAAAATGGACAATTTCATATTTTCCCACTTTACACTCCATTTCCTAGATCTTTGCCCACTCACTTAACTGATCTATATACCTTTGTAGCCTCCTTATGTTGTCTTCAAAATGTTTTCTTCAAAGGACCTCAGAAATGTTTTAATGGGTAAAATTGGGGCCAGTGGAAGATAAGGACATAAATTCTAATTAAAAATCTTCCCTTGCAATTTGATGTAAAATACAATTTAGATTTCAAAAGAAGGAAACAGAGCCCTTTATTCTCTGGTAAGATCTAGTACACTGTCATAAACTTACAAAACTGGAAAAGAGTGCTAATAAATTTGTATTGTTTTCAGATAAGTCATAATTTGATATTTCAGTAATTTATTTTATATAAACACGATCAATGGTTGCCAACTGTTGTATAATTTTTGACTGGCTTATTACTGACTCTGGTTGTATATATTGAAATATACAATGTACTCAGCAGTATACATTAAAATACTGAAATCTCTCTTCACAAATGAAAAGGACTTGACATTTTTCCCTGTGGCTGAATTGAGGAACTTTCAGAAAGTTTCACAATGTGAATCTTACAACTCTTCCATTCTGTACCATTCTTTTTTAATTGTAAGCATTTGAACACAAATGCCTCGAGTTAGGAACACATGTCACAACTCATCATTTCAGAATTCTGGCCTGTATTTTCCTCTGTTCACTGACTTTAATGAAAAATACATTACAGTTCACTTATGTCAATGCAAAGTTATTTTCTTGCTCAAAATGCAAATAATCTAATAACTAGAATGAATAAATACAAGTAAAACAGTACAGGATCAAACTTGAATTAAGCAACTTTGACCTTAAATCAAGAAACAATGCTTTTGAACTTGCTGCTGCTTTGGTAAAATTTGCAAAGAGAGAAAAATATGCCTTAGATAACTGGGGAGACAAATCAAAGTTGTATGTGTTGTGACCTGCAAATTACAGCAATAGATCCTAACAAAGTTAACACGCAGCTGGTGCCTTACCCTGTGTCAGCTGAAGGGAGTAATTTATAAATATCAGGAAGTTGATGTAGTGAGCACTGCTGGACCATTGTGGTATGAACAAAGGCATGAAGAGCATAGAAGAGCTCAGTAATAGGGCTTACATCAATAAATGCAGGTTGCAGTTGGAATTGGAGAGGCTTAATTTTATAGGTATATTCAAATGTTGCTTAACTTGGTTTGCACATTCTTATTCCTATAGTCTTCCCAACACAATATGCTCAAATGCCAACTAATATACTTCTTGCGATCAACCTAAATTTATCTATCACCAAACCCAAAAGTCAATGTGTTGTGACTTAATTATTCACACATGTATAAGCATGAGATATTTGCCATCATTAAAAACTATCCAGTCTTTAGTCTGCTCATGAATTTCATTAGATTATTAGAACTACTGAAATTCTTGGGAAGTAATAAACAGGATGTCCAAGCTCTCGGAAGTGTGGAAGTTACCTGTTGAAGCTGACTTTTGTAGCCCAACCTATGTAATGACTTTAATTCGTTGCTTTGCCTGTCATTGCCCATATCATATTCAGGGGTATATTGCTGCCAGAGCACCGCTCCGGCACCTCCAACCAGGGCCTGGGAGAGGGGGGTGCAGGCAGTTCCAAACACCAAGGCCCAGGAAGCTCATGGGGGCCCGGCTCATTGTTTTAAGCAGAGCTCTCGTCATCCACACTGAGCAGCCAGAACTTAGGACCTGAATGACAGGCTTAAAAAAAAAATTGGAACTTTCAGGCTGAGTTCCAATTTTTTGAAGCTAGACTGTCTGGTCAATTTCATTGCTGTGCTGCTGCTGGGGGGAGTTAGGGAGTTTGTAGAGTGGGGAGGGGAGTGGAGAGAGGAGTGGTTTAGTGGAGGTGCATAAGGGCATGTCTAAACTGAGTTCTGCAGTTTCTGCCAGGAAAAAAAGGTGATGTAATGACTTTCACAGGAGCATTGGTGGAGTTTTAAAAAAATCTTAAACAACAGATCACAAAGTTTAAACAAGGTTCAGGTCAGATGGGGATGTAATGGGGGCGCTAAAGCGGGATTTAGGCTCTGTATTGGGGATTGAAGGGGGAATCAGGCCAGGGTGGACAAACAAAGTTCTTTCACCACAAAACCTTTAAAGCTGACTGAACTAGTGCAGCTTTTGGATATAGTTTGAGCAGCAGGTACCGGTTGTCCAGAGATCAGGGTTGATCCAGATCACTCACTGGGAAACCTGTTGGTCCAGTTTTTGCTGCTTTTCCAGGGCAGGCTCTTACTCACTCTCTCTGTCGCCATTTGGAAAACTCGTCCCTTTCTCCTTTCAGAGTTTCTTCTCTGTCAACTTCAGCAGAATCATGGTAAGAAATGTTAAAACCTGCCTGTTGTGTTAGATTGAACTGATCTCTGTGTTTTCAAACACTTTACGAGTGAGAGCTGTCAAAAAGTATAATAATTCTCATAACATTATTGTGATTTATTGTAAAAGTAGTTAAATAGTGGGGTTTGGATAGTTTCTCTGTGTACGTGCGTGTGAGAATTAACTGAATTACAGCCAGCTGGTCTGAAGACCTTGACTCATCAAAAGAAGCTAGGTTTGAAATGCTAAATATGTAAACATGGCTGAAGTCTTAGAATGTGAGGTGAGGAGATTTTGCATTTTTAGATAATTCAGGGTAGTTTGAATTCCAAAGAGATGGTAGGATGTTATACCTAGCCAGAGAAGCTGGCCAAGCAATGTGTTTATTTTTCCCAAAGGTTACTGATAATATAAATCTTTTCATGGTGCTAATATTATGAAAAAGTAAAGTTCCAAAAGTCATATGGGAAGAATGGGAATTACATGAAAAAGGGAAACATGTATAAAGGAGAATGAGTGATATGTCAGAGAAGGCATTGTAAGATTTACCAGAAGTATGAAAAGCCTCCAGTATTTGTGCATCAAGCCTGCTGTCTACGGAAACTGAAGCTTGGAAAAGCCACTTTGAATACTACTGTCAAGGGTGACACGGTAACTTGCTGGCATCTGCTTAAAATCTACTTTTTTACTATTGCCTTAACAGGGGTGTAACTGGAAGCCAGATTAATTATGGGTTTTAGGAGTTATTACAGTAGTAATTTGTAGACCTATGTATGTGCTTGAAATATTTTTTGTTAATAAATATTTAATTTAGTTTTCTAAAAATCTCTGAAGTCTTGGTAGAATTATTACTTCTGAACTCAGGGCATGTACCTCAAAATAAAACAAAATTGTAAAACTGTTATGACCACATGATCAAGTTTCCCTCTGGATTTGATCCACCTGGCACACGTCATCTGCCACATCATAACAGAGCACCATGACAGAGTCCGAAGGGGCTGGACTCCCTTCTTCAGTTTTATGGCTATGCCAGAGATTGTCTCGATATAAAAAGAGATGCATTTCTATTAGTGCCACTCAGAATCTCAAGATGTCCCTGGGTACTCAACATCCAATTAAGTTATTTTAGAGTATAGTCACTATTGTTATAAATATAGGAAATAGATTGGAGATTTCACTTAGACAAATTTTAGACTGAAGATTGGGAGGATATGGATAAAGAGGGGGTGGTTGGGGGGGGTGGGGAGGTTTGGAGGAGAGGTGGGGAGGAGGTCGGAGGAAATTCTTGGTGGGATCCACTCCATTAATTGGATTTTCAACCTGTAAGATTGGTGTTGAGTTTAATCCTCACTGCCTCCAATACTAAAGCTACTTGCTTCCAGAAGTAACACATGCAGGGGGATTTGGCTCATTGATGGCAACATTCAGAACTAGAGAGAGATCCTCTCGCAGCTACATGGGGTTGGATGACTTGTGATGCAGAGGCGGCCAGCCCAAGAATCATGTCAAGTGAATTCTACCTGCGTTATTAAATGGGGCAGAGTGTCAAGTTTGGCCATGAGTTCATGAAGTCTGAGTTCAGGCTGGATGGTAAAAGATGGCCCGATTGTCCAGAGCTTGCAGTGTGACTGTGGATCCAGAGCATGGGGAAGTTAAGAGGTGGCGGAGGGAAGGCCGGGCCCAGGATCCTGGGCCTCACACTGCTGCTGCTGAATGTCTCTGAGTCAATGTGCAGCAGCAGTAACTCCTCCTGTACAGCTCCCGGACTAAAAAGATACAGACTCCCTGCACACAGCCTCGTTGAAGCTCAAGGTTCTCGAGATCTAAAGCAGCATCGATATCTCTGAACACCCTGCTGCGTTTGCATACTGAACATTAATTCTTTAGCTATGATGGCCAGAGGATGTGAAACACAGTATAGTGTTCGGATTCCTGGCTGGCAGCTTTACGTGAAATTTACAGCATAGAAACAGGCCTTTGGCCCACCTCATCTATGTTGGTGCTTCTGTTCCACACAAGCCTCCTCCCACCCTTCTTGATTACACTATCAGAACCTCCAGCTTCAATCTTCCTCATGTGTTTCTCAAGTTCCTTGAATGCATCTATACTAGAATCATAGAATGGTTACAGTACAGAAGGAGGCCATTCAGCACATTGTCTCCATGTCAGTTCTCTGCAACAGCAACTCAGCTAGTTCCACTCCTCCACCTTTTCCCTGTATCCCTCTAAAATCTTTATTCTTCAGATAATTTTGAAAACCGCAATTGAATCTATTTCCACCACAAGCTTAGACAGTGCATTCCAAATCCAAACCACTTGTTGCATAAAGATGATTTTCCTCATGTCGTCTCTGGTTCTATTGTTAATCACCTTCAGGTTCTCGGCCTTCAGCCAATTGGAAGAGTTTCTCCCCATTTACTCTATCCAGGCCCTTCATGAGCATGTCTAACAAATCTCCTTTCAACCTTCTCCTCTCGAAGGAGAACTGCCCTGGCTTCACCAATCTACCCACATAACTGAAGTCTCTTATCCTCGGAACCGTTCTCATAAATCTTTTCTGCTGTCTTTCTATAATCTTCGCATCCTTCCTGTTGAGGCTGAGCCAGTGTTTTATGCAGGTTCATAGCTTGCTTGCTTTCGTACTCTGTGCCCATATTTATAAAAGTCAGGATTCAGTATCATTTATTAACTACTTTCTCAACCTGCTCTGCCATCTTCAATGATTTATGCACATATACAGCCAGGCCCCGCTGATCCTGCATTTCTTTTAAAATTGTACCATTTATTTAATGTCACCTCTCCTCATTCTTCTGACCAAAATATATCAATTCACACTTCTCTCCATGAAATTTCATCTGCTACATGTCTGCCCATTCCACCAGCCTGTCTATATCTCTTGAAGTCCATCACTATCCTCCTCATAGTTCACAATACTTCCAAGTCTTGCAGCATTTAATATAAATCAAGAAAAGCAGTGCTCCCCCCTATTTACCATCCCACAGTCAGAAGTAAGAAAAGTTTCTACAATTCATGTTTTCAATAGGCTTGAATTAAATTGTTGCATAATAAAATTTGAGCTGTGCTAAAGACTAATGATTCAAAATACCACATGGTTCAAAATAAAATGCCCACTGGTACTAATATTTTTCACATAAGAAGCATTATTTTACTGACATTTGGGTACTCAAATGATTAATACATAGGAAAATAACATAATAGTAGATTTAGAAATGATATGGCCAACACATTTTCTTAGAGCTCCTGCAGCTCAAAATTTGGCAGTACACCCCTGATCATAATGCAAATGAGACTTGCAGTTCAACAAACCTAATGTTTTATTACAACACAAAAACAAAAACAGAATTACCTGGAAAAACTCAGCAGGTCTGGCAGCATCAGCGGAGAAGAAAAGAGTTGACGTTTCGAGTCCTCATGACCCTTCGACAGAACTTGAGTTCGAGTCCAAGAAAGAGTTGAAATATAAGCTGGTTTAAGGTGTGTGTGTGTGTGGGGGGGGGTGCGGAGAGAGAGAGAGGGAGAGGTGGGGGGGAGGTGTGGTTGTAGGGACAAACAAGCAGTGATAGAAGCAGATCATCAAAAGATGTCAACAACAATGGTACAAAAGAACACATAGCTGTTAAAGTTAAAGTTGGTGATATTATCTAAACGAATGTGCTAATTAAGAATGGATGGTAGGGCACTCAAGGTATAGCTCTAGTGGGGTTTTTTTTTAAAAATAATGGAAATAGGTGGGAAAAGGAAAATCTTTATAATTTATTGGAAAAAAAAAGGGGGAAACAGAAAGGGGGTGGGGATGGGGGAGGGAGCTCACGACCTAAAGTTGTTGAATTCAATATTCAGTCCGGAAGGCTGTAAAGTGCCTAGTCGGAAGATGAGGTGTTGTTCCTCCAGTTTGCGTTGGGCTTCACTGGAACAATGCAGCAAGCCAAGGACAGACATGTGGGCAAGAGAGCAGGGTGGAGTGTTAAAATGGCAAGCGACAGGGAGGTTTGGGTCATTCTTGCGGACAGACCGCAGGTGTTCTGCAAAGCGGTCGCCCAGTTTACGTTTGGTCTCTCCAATGTAGAGGAGACCACATTGGGAGCAACGAATGCAGTAGACTAAGTTGGGGGAAATGCAAGTGAAATGCTGCTTCACTTGAAAGGAGTGTTTGGGCCCTTGGACGGTGAGGAGAGAGGAAGTGAAGGGGCAGGTGTTGCATCTTTTGCATGGGCATGGGATGGTGCCATAGGAGGGGGTTGAGGAGTAGGGGGTGATGGAGGAGTGGACCAGGGTGTCCCGGAGGGAGCGATCCCTACGGAATGCCGATGGGGGGTGTGAAGGGAAGATGTGTTTGGTGGTGGCATCATGCTGGAGTTGGCGGAAATGGCGGAGGATGATCCTTTGAATGCGGAGGCTGGTGGGGTGATAAGTGAGGACAAGGGGGACCCTATCATGTTTCTGGGAGGGAGGAGAAGGCGTGAGGGCGGATGCGCGGGAGATGGGCCGGACACGGTTGAGGGCCCTGAACCTTGTCCGGCCCATCTCCCGCGCATCCGCCCTCACGCCTTCTCCTCCCTCCCAGAAACATGATAGGGTCCCCCTTGTCCTCACTTATCACCCCACCTGCCTCCGCATTCAAAGGATCATCCTCCGCCATTTCCGCCAACTCCAGCATTATGCCACCACCAAACACATCTTCCCTTCACCCCCACTATCGGCATTCCGTAGGGATCGCTCCCTCCGGGACACCCTCGTCCACTCCTCCATCACCCCCTACTCCTCAACCCCCTCCTATGGCACCACCCCATGCCCATGCAAAAGATGCAACACCTGCCCCTTCACTTCCTCTCTCCTCACCGTCCAAGGACCCAAACACTCCTTTCAAGTGAAGCAGCATTTCACTTGCATTTCCCCCAACTTAGTCTACAGCATTCGTTGCTCCCAATGTGGTCTCCTCTACATTGGAGAGACCAAACGTAAACTGGGCGACCGCTTTGCAGAACACCTGCGGTCTGTCCGCAAGAATGACCCAAACCTCCTTGTCGCTTGCCATTTTAACACTCCACCCTGCTCTCTTGCCCACATGTCTGTCCTTGGCTTGCTGCATTGTTCCAGTGAAGCCCAACGCAAACTGGAGGAACAACACCTCGTCTTCCGACTAGGCACTTTACAGCCTTCCGGACTGAATATTGAATTCAACAACTTTAGGTCGTGAGCTCCCTCCCCCATCCCCACCCCCTTTCTGTTTCCCCCTTCCCTTTTTTTTCCAATAAATTATAAAGATTTTCCTTTTCCCAACTATTTCCATTATTTTTTAAAAAAAACACCCCCACTAGAGCTATAACCTGAGTGCTCTACCATCCATTCTTAATTAGCACATTCGTTTAGATAATATCACCAACTTTAACTTTAACAGCTATGTGTTCTTTTGTACCATTGTTGTTGACATCTTTTGATGATCTGCTTCTATCACTGCTTGTTTGTCCCTACAACCACATCCCCCCCCACCCTCCACCTCTCTCTCTCTCTCTCTCTCTCCGCCCCCCACACACACACCTTAAACCAGCTTATATTTCAACTCTTTCTTGGACTCGAACTCAAGTTCTGTCGAAGGGTCATGAGGACTCGAAACGTCAACTCTTTTCTTCTCCGCCGATGCTGCCAGACCTGCTGAGTTTTTCCAGGTAATTCTGTTTTTGTTTTTGTTTTGGATTTCCAGCATCCGCAGTTTTTTTGTTTTTATCTAATGTTTTATTAGGTCAGATAACCACTGCAGCAAGGATAAAACATTTCACTTCCCTGAAAAAAAATCAAAAATCTAATTTAATTGATATTAAAACAGAGGTAAATACACTTCTCAATTAAATAGCTAACAGTACTCAACCCCTCAATTCAGTAAAATTCATGCCATAGACTATCTGCCCTCGTTTCCTTCAATGTGCCCAGGCTGCTACTATGCTGTTTAACTGCCTGGCCAATATCAAAACCAGGAGGAGTTGAAATTTCTATCAATCATTTTGGCAAATCAATGTTATCTGCTTCAGCCCTCTGACCTTGAGTCCATCAACTTCTGCGTCTAGTTGTTGACCATTGGAAAATTACTTTCCTTAAATCCATTCCATCACCAAGACTACAGCCAGAATGCTCCAGCCCCTCATGACGGTGGGATCGTCTGGACCCACCGATGTGAACGGAGATTTCAATGGCTCGTTGGCCTTGCCACAGAGGAACCAGCTGTAGGGGAGGGCTGGAAAATTCCGGCATACCTTTCCTGTCTTCTACTCTATCACAGGCCTTTTTTCTTGTTCTTCCCCTGTCACAACTTACCTTCCCTTCCCCTTTTCCCGACCGCTGTACTTGCTTAAAGCCTGTTATAGCTCTAACTTTTTCCAGCTCATCAACCTGAAATGGTAACTGTTTCTTTCTCCAGGTGCTGCCCAACCTACTCAGCATTTCCAACATATTCTGTTCTTAGTCCATCACCAAGAATGCCTTCTTCCATCAGTTGCCGCCACCTCTATTCTGTTACCCTCTGCAGTTGAAGCATAATCTTTAGGCTTGACTTTAATAACACTCAACAACCTGACCACCCCATCTGCAATGTTCAAATCATTATAATCCATTGCTTCCCTTACAATGTCCTGTATTCTCATCAACGTTATCCCGGTCAAGCACCACCCATTCCTCATAACCAGCAAACTGACTTCAAGATTCTTGTCCATTTTAAAATTCTTTGACAACTCTGCCTAACCATGTGATAGAAATTTGAAATATTTCAAGATCATTGGGATAAAGTAAACCTGTAACAACCTAATAAACCCTGAATTCAAACACATTATTATTGATATTTGAAAGAAAAAAGAAACTACTCCAGTGCAAAAAATTGCAAACCTTTAAGTGCCTATTAGGTTTATGAACAAACTAGAAGCCATATCAAAGATATTTTCTGTTATTACAGCCTCTTAAAAGTTTAAGTGATTCATGGATCAACAGATCACCTGCTGAGCTGAAGCCATTAAAAGCATTTGAAATCCAGCCAAGCATTCATAATAGATACATCTGTCATAATGAAAAGCTCCTAGCTACGTTGCATGAAACTGACAGAAAAAAATAGAGTCTCATTTCCATTTCAAAGCAGAGTGCCTGTCAATCAATGGAAGGGAGCAGGTGCAGGGATTTTCAACTTTCAAAAGTAAAGATTTTTTTAATAGTCAGAGCTGTCAGTCAAGTTAAATCACAGCACAAAACATGACAGCAGAGGCTAGCAGGGCATTTTTTTTTACACTTTTAATATATTATTGCACTCTTGACAATTGGAAAAATATTGTAATGCATCACAACAATTACACAATGCTGGTCAACATAAGGGTCAACTTAACTTTGGACAGATTCCTAATGATGAATCATTGCATTAAAACTAATTTTACATTACAATGCAGCATCTAATAGTGACATTTGAAGGTATCAGAACAGAATGTTCCCGGCTCCTCAAAAGGCTTCTCTCAATGGTCATGAACTCTCCAGGTAGGTGCATTTTTTTAGGACTTACAAAACCAACACCAGTACATGAAAACAATGTGCAATAGGAAATGCAATTTTCCTGTAGTCCTCACAATGGGGATCCCAACCTTGGAAGAGCTGTGTGTGCATGTGCACCCAAGACCTGCCAAAAGTCCACATGAAAATGGTGTGGGGTCAGGGAGGTGCAGGAAAATTACTTTTCCAGCAAAAAAAATCTAAATTCAGCACTTGGCAACCTGATTCACATCTCAATGGGAGAAGAAAATCCAGCCCCATATGTTGCATTAATAGCAGTGCCCTCTGTGCTAGATTTAGTTAGCTTAAAGTTACTGGTGTCACAAGAGGATGAATTAAGATGGTTACCGTCACAACCTCCAAAGGTAAGTATCTCCACCCTGATACATAAACCTTTCTTAAACTTTGCGCTGACAGAAACCTATACGCATAAAACAAAAGACACTGGAAGTGTACATGATATAGGTGACTATCACTGTCACACATCAGCATCAGTTATCCACCTTAGCAAAAATACCTACAGAAACCCCATAAGGCAGGTGAATTGGTTAACAACAGTTCAATAAAAATTGGTGAAGAATAGTCAATAGAGATTTCTTTTGCAGAAATATCTGACATTATGGACTGGATGTCTGGGCTACATGGTGGTGGAAAATGACTGGAAATACACCTTGACCTCCTTTGGTCTTTAAACCTGGCCCAGAGAAAATTCCAGCCCCATCTTTTGCTTCCTTCATTAAAAGTATATTTTATACTCTTTGATATCTGCTTTGACCTATCCTGAATAGTATTTCCGAAAGAGAATAAAGCTTAAATAAAAGGCAAGAATGATGGAATGACATAACATAGCAAAAACAAGCACTGTAACAGAGTTACAAACTGCTCTATTAGGACAGGCTATTTGAATACTTGGAAGTTTTACCATAAATGCAACATTTTGAGATAATTCTGCCGTTGGAAATTCAATGCCCTCAATTCGACTACACAACCAATAGAATATTGCTCACCTCCAGCAATTTTGATATCAAGGGCTGTCCTAATCAATGCCATCAGCGTAGATGTGAAATGCACAGAACCATCTTCAGCAATCGGCATGTTCATTCTTACAAGCCGCTGTGAGAAAATAGCAAAAAAGATATTGAGGATTAGTGGGGATTTCTGCATTGAGCACAACTGACAGACAATGTATTTCTAGCTGCACTTTTAACAATGTTAACTCATCATCTGCTGACACAACAGGTGTCAGTTCTGAAACCAACTTTCCTTTTAAAAATGGGATGTCAGAGAGCTATAAAAATGATACAAAACCAGTTTCCCTTTTAGTACAAGAGAAGCTTAGAAAACATATAAAACAATATACTTTTTAAATATTGTTTTGGTTTAATCAGGGATTTGTGTTTTCAAAGTCAAAGAGACATATTATATTCTGGAATACTGTTTTAAATTAATCTATATTTCAACCACATAAGACTAATTTTATGGCCTCAGTATGATTGCTGGTGCTCATTGCACTTGTTGTAATTCTTGCATCTAATCTTTCAAGTGGCTGAATAGGACAAATGGGAATACTATTCAAAAGCACTTCAAGCAGCAATATAATCTAGCCATCGTTATGAGAGTGAAATTTGTAGTTAATAAGGCTCCCAAAATGCAGGACCCAGCAATCAGAAGGCTAGTTCATAAATTCTGTAAATGTAGAGTTTGCATTGCTATGACACTGTAGATCTCAGTCAGTAGACCAGGAGTTAACACAAGTGAGCATTCTTTAGTCTGAATACAACACGATGCAACAAACAACTTACTGAAATAGAGTCAGTGTGAATCCATTCGAGAGCAAGAGAAGTGAGCGACAGAGAGAGAGAAATGCATAGCAATGAGCAGACAGATGGAGGGTCCCCCAGTAGAGCAGAAAAAGGCACAGACTT
Organism: Carcharodon carcharias; assembly: GCF_017639515.1. NCBI lineage: Eukaryota > Metazoa > Chordata > Chondrichthyes > Lamniformes > Lamnidae > Carcharodon > Carcharodon carcharias. The sequence continues at coordinate 139,332,571 of NC_054474.1, forward strand.
GCATGCAATTCAAAAGACTAGCAATTTAGTACATGCTGGAATGCAATGGCACATGAACTGTACAGGGATTTGTCCTGCTGTTCTGAAGAGATACTGTTGAAGACCTGACAGATCAATATACAATTACAAAAGAAAGAGAGAACAAACTTTAGAGTTACAATTGATTTTTTTAAAATTAAAAAACAGATTTTAAGTTTTTGCCAGACAATAAGATTTAAAGCAAGATCTTTTTTGCAAACAGTAAGAGGACAGAGAAGTAAAATAAAGAAAACAATGGAATGTTCAATGCAAATTGTTAATTAAATCTGAAATATTGTCACTATTTATAGAACAAACTAAATACAATTACAATGTTCCACTGCACATCTACAAGTTCTAAACTAAAAATGTGCTGTTATATTTAGTAACAGTAGTAACTGCAAATAAATAGTTAAATTTATTCACAAACAATTCAATTCTGATGGTAATGAGTGAATATGTATTGCTCAATTATCAAGAAAAAGTCTTTATGGTTGATTCATCGAAAACTTTTGGATCCTCTGTTGCTATGTGCTCATGGGAAAAATAAAATCAACATTTCTAAGCTTCTCTTCCTGCACCTTTCCCTAACTATATCCCAAATCTCTCGAATTCTATTGTCTTCTTGTTGAAGGCTGCTGGCCTTCCACTCTTCCTGCTTCACTCTTCCTCTCTGTGCAGTTCTTAAGTGCTCTTTTATTCATTCAGTCTCCTACTTCCTTTCATATTTCCTGAAATAACTAGTTTTTGAAAAACTTAATGTTTCAGAAATCAGTGTGTTTAAGTGGCTTTTGATTGTTTGATATTTAAAAAAATAAACAAAACAAATAATTACATTTATTTTGATTGATTTTGAGAAGTCACACAACCAATGAAAATGCATGGAACTGGCAACTGAGACATGAAAGGAAAGTGGCATGCGACACGATAACTTTACCAGACACAAGAATTAACACACAAGCAAACCTTCCACACTACTCCACCTATTTAGTTCAGATTAACCTATACTATAAAACATGCAAATTTAATCAGACAGTGATTGTCTCATTAATTCTGACTTTCGTATTTATTTTAAGAAGCGTTCTGGATTGCTGCACTGCACTCTACATTTGGAACCCATACACAACTTGAACTGTTATAGAGAGGAAATTGATCATTGTTGTAAGTCTCGTGGTGCTAACATGTTTCCATTATCTGAACTATTTTCAATATTTTCAATAGCTGCTTGATGTCAACAATCAGCTCTTCCAGTGTAATTGGGTTACTGCCATTAAAAAGGTACAAATTCAAAGGAGTAAGGAGGTTCAGAAACAGTAATTGGCATTAAAAAAAATCCCTTTTTGCTTAGAATTTCTTATTGTTTATAGATTGGGGCTTAAAACTTAATAGAATTTTTTTTAAAAATGGAAGTATCTATAGACCCTTTGTAACAATATCATTCTCAATTAATTCTAGCAACCTTTTCAAAATTATAAATCACAGGTGGGCCAAAAATATATTGACAATGTGACTTTTGAATACAAAATGGAACAGCATGAACACGGTTACATAAATATAATAGCACACACAGGAAAACACAGATTTGGATTTGACATGTAAGGTAGTTTTGTGTATACTGGGTTTATATGCTACCTTGTAGGCGACTCTTGCAGGACATTTCTTTCCCAGGCCTAAGGGTGGACACATGTGTCTCAGCATCTCATACATGTCATTGTAAGTGATGCGCCCACTTTGGAAAAGAAGTGAGGCAAAATCAGAAAAAAAAACAAAACAAAAAGGGAACAAAGAACAGAAAGGAAAAGAAACACAGAAATCCAGGTTAATTAGATTCCAAAATGGAGGTGCAAGATTTTCCAGTGCAAATACAGGCTTTGCATGGGAATGTGTCTTCTTGCAATGAAATCTAGACCTCTAATCCCTGTTTCAATATGGAATGATTGACAGTTTAGTAAATGGTAAAAGGATGTATGAATGATGGTTTCCTTTCATTGAACATACTTCAAGTCAGCATGCCAAGAAATCTCTAGCAAACCCATAAAAGCTAAACATTGGATTGAATGAAAGAAGATGGTCAAAGTCAATCATTCCTATTCAGATGCAGACAGTCAGGGCTTTTTGGATACTCTGTTTATCAGTTTAATTTCAAACCTTATAGGCCAACCTATGTGGGCAGTTCTTCCCTAAGCCGAGAGGTGGTGAGATAATACGCAACAATTTGTACATATCCTTATAATGAATCCGGTAACTGAAAAGAGAATTTCACAAGTTAGAAAATGAGCACTACAAATGAATTTACGAAACAGGACTTCATATCAGTGAATTGATTGATTCACGCAAACCAAAGAGACAACAGAGTACGTGCAGAGACAATTGGTTTCTGAGCAAAAAAAGTAAAGAAAAATGCTTCTTAAGTGGGACACAAACAGAATAAATTTGAATACTCATTAAACAAAACCTATTTCCTCATCAGGTTGCATTTGCAAAGGTAAGCATTTGTATTTCAAACGTTCTCATTCATGTTTTATGGTGGAATTCTTTTTTAAAAATGTTTGCACAAGTATGCAGTAGAAGTAACAGTTTTTAAGCTTCAAAAACCAGATCATTTGTACCACTGGATGGGTCGCTGCATCAGATCTATATGATTTGTAAATTTTTCTCAGATGCACTGTAAGTGGCACCATGCCCTTAAGTGTCTCTTGTTTTTAGAATTTTGACATGGACATCAAAGGAGTAGGAACTGAAGTGTTTATCTGGATACTTCACTCTCACATAATATTTTTCATGTACAAAAAAAACACTTTGTGAACTAATTATAAAGTGAAAACCCCAGACAGTTCATGAGGAAAACTATACTTACATTTGATCCTCAAGGAAATAATGAGTGTGACTATCACAAACACCACATTCACAATGACAATGAAAATATATTAAACAAGCAATTCATACAGCTTTGATTCTAAATGTTCAACATATTCAAAATGGAACCAAAATGAGTACATAAAGATTACAATTGAGCATCATAGCACTCTAAAATATTCGCCTGGAGGGTTACATGGCATGATCAATGGATAGGTAATAATAAATGAGAAAAGAGGATAAAACTGCCACAAATTTCCAGTTTGAATCAATTAACCCTGTTTGATATAAGTTAGCTTTTTAAATAACACTCTGGGCTGTATTTTTGAATTTAAATTAACTGGAATAAATTCTTCACATATATTAATATCTGCTTTTTAAAAATTATACACCAAACACGGATTTCATCTGCAGCAGTTCCATCATTCTGTTTGCCTTGCCCAAGTTATCTGCAGGAGAAAGATAGTTAGGAAGTGACAGATCATCTTTGCCTCCTTCATGAATATTTACTTCTTTATGTGACCTCACACAAGTTTCACTTTTTGTTTTACAAGTACTCTTTAAAATATGAAGCTGCAGAAAAAAATCTGTTTTTGTTCTGCCCATACATTTTTTAATGAATTAACTGGGAGTTACTTCATTTGTGTAGTCAAAGCTTTAAAAAAATCATAATCCAAATTTAATAAGAGCAGAGATAAGCTAAGTATTTTCATGTGGCTCTTCAGTGTTGTTTGATCGTAACGGTTTCACCAATGGGTGCAGAGGAACCATTTATATGCAAGGCAAATGCTAATGGGGGCAATAGGTATAAGAGCAAGAGTCATCCCTCTTCCTTTCTATTTGGTCAAAAGTATATATTGGGGCACTGATGGTGCAGCATGACTGCCACATTCAGAATCACAACAGGAAGATGGTGTGAACTCTATAGTCTGTTGGCAATCAAGGTCAAGGCTTTTAAATGTAATTCTTGTCTGTGTGCATTATTTTCAAATGCAATGACATAAAGTGTATCACAACCTAAATCAGTCAATGGTTTATTGTATTGAGGCATGCTGGTTTTGCACTAAGCAATACAGACTAAGGCTCCAGTTCTAGGCTGCAATAGGCTGATTGCAGCCTGAACTAACAGTTGAGATCTATGATTGGTCTCAACATTCATGTGTTACATGGGAGGGAGGGGGACAGGAGGCAAGTCAATCAAGGATTATAAACCAGTGAACACTGCTAGAAAGTGCACGTGTAGACATCAGATAGGAATACAGTCAGGTGTGCTGTATTCAGTGAGTGGTGAATAGCTTGCCAATGCTCACAGTTAAAGCTCACATCTGAAGAATGGTCACTTAGGTAAGGTAAGGTTTCAGAGGACCATAAATGCTCTTGAAAGTAGAGTCGAGCAAGAAGGAAAGGGAAAAAACTGGCAAGCACTAATAATGAATATAATCATTGAAAAAAATTAGACGCAATGTCCCCTATATTCTAGGCACTGCTGCTGTCTGGTTTTCCTACTCCTAAGCTTTGAAGTGTTGAATTCCTGCACAAGTCCAAAGTGGACAAAGTGCATTCGGTAAAGGGAAGATGCAGACGCGTGCATTCATATTTGTTTTTGGCGCGAGTTAGAGGTCCAGTGGGGACCAAAGAGCTGAAATTACATCTTAATCTCAGCCCCAATGTAAAGTTATCCCACTGACTCCGGACATACTTGATAATTCTACTCATCAACAAAGCAAACATCACACTAATTTGGCATCTCAAAGCTTCAAACATATTTTGGATTTGTGTTCAGTATTCTGCACCAATTTAACTTGCTACCTTGATTTTTATATCTAGTTATTCCCCTGCTCTTTCCTTTGGGGCCTGAAACAAACAATCATGGGATCACTGAGCTTTAAACCGTGCTGTCCCAGATGTCAAGATAGACATATATTACACATTGTCGATTTCAGCAGATTTCTCACCCATTACGAACACGCAACCAAGGAGCAGGAGTAGGCCACTAGGCCCCTCGAGTCTGCTCTGCCATTCAATAAGATCATGGCTCATCTGATAGTAACCTCAAATCTGCATCCTGCCTTCCCCAATAACCTATCACCCCCTTGCTTACCAAGAATCTATCCACCTCTGCCTTAAAAATATTCAAAGATCCTGCTTCCACCGCCTTTTCAGGAAGAGAGTTCCAAAGACTCACGACCCTCAGAAAAAAATTTTGCCTCACCCTCTAAATGGGTGACCCCTTATTTTTAAAGAGTGATCCCTGGTTCTAGATTTTTCCAAAGAGGAAACATCCTCTCCACATCCACCCTGTCAAGACCCCTCAGGATCTTATATGTTTTAATCAAGTTGCTTCCTATTCGTCTAAACTCCAGTGGATACAAGCCTGGCCTGTCTAACCTTTCTTCACAAGACAACGCGTCCATTTCAGGTATTAGTCTGGTAAGCCTTCTCTGAACTGCATCCAACACAGTTACATCTTTCCTTAAATTAGATGATCAAGACTACACAAAGTACTTGAGATGGGGTCTCACTAGTGCCATGTAAAACTGAAGCATAACCTCCCTACTTTTGTATTCAATTCAGATTCTAATAACCTTAATTAGACAGCCATAAACCATGGAGAGCCATATTCCAACCCAGAGACTTAATCTTATTATACCCTTGGGCTTCAGGTGAGTACATTGATATGTTGAAGATGAAAGTGGTAAGAGGCAAAATTCTAAGCTGTTGTCACCAAAAGACAATGGTAATCCCATGGCATGTTGAGATGTTCTACTTAAGAATACTACCCTGTAATATGCAGTGTACTTCAGGCAATCACATTTTAATCCCCTATCCTACTCAACTTCATTCCACTCCCCTCTAAACAGCAGCAGCATCAGATAACTATTGATAGAACGCAATAATGTTTAGTTAATTAAATCACAGAAGTCTCAACTACTCCACAACCACTGAGCCAATATTTTACCATTTCTAGCCAGAAAACAGCAGCTTATATTCACTACACTCTGCCATCACATTTCAGTGCTCTAGTTATATGAACAGCTTGCTCAGTAACATGAGGGCAATAATCTTTCTTGTGACATCAGAGGCCAGCAGTCACTTCACTAACACTAGTCAAAAGGTAACACAGTCTTACTTGTCCAACAGAAGCTTCATGTCATCAGGAAAATGTGCTCACTATTACTGCGCTCAAAGGGTTCCTGAACCTATAGCCTCCTTCAAACAATCAGCTGGGAATGATGAAAATTATTTTGTCTCACATGGCTGCTGTCAGTCAGTTACATTTGAGATTCTAAACCAAACACTAAAAGAATGTTGTCCTGCAGTAACTCTTTCTATAATGATTAGAAGTTTCAGCAAATTCCAGCTTTAAACCAAAGACCATTTGTAAACAAAATCACAGCAACTATGAAACACCCGACAATCTGACACGTCAGATGCAATAATTCCTTTGGAACAACCACAAGCAGAAAATCCCAAAAAACAAATATTGCAGCTTCAACATTCTCATTTTTAGTTTTCTTTTCATTTTTTTTAACATTTTCTTTTCTTACTTCCTTTTCATGTGCTTCCAATTTCTAATGTTTCCCTCGCTCCTGGATTTATTTCTGTGATGCATGTTTCTATGGTTTCTTGTTGTCTTCCCTTGGATTCACGATTCTCAGTTTCTTCATGTTTTGTTTGCTTTAATACTTTCATGTTGACATAATTGTTGTAATGCACTTTTTATGCATCTCTTTCACTTCCTTTATATTAAAGAAAACACGTTGCTACCAAGGAAAGGAATGACTGCCATTCTGGACAGGGTAATTTGGTTCTCTAACCTCTGCCAATAACATTTGTCCTTAGCACTGGGTATGAATGCAAGGTTTGAAGCCGTATTACCTTTATCAAGGTTATGATGCTGTAGAAGATTTCTTGGAAACTCATGTGAAAGAGATTCCCTCCATAAGTCTCAAATGCTTGAGTGGTAAAGAATATTTCAAAATTCTTTTTTTCCAATAATTCTGTTAAAATAACTGGAATATCATAAAAATGGAACTGATTCCTATCACTAATCCTGCCCTTGGATACCAATAATGCATTTAGGTCCTGCCAATTCTACTCCCTCATTATGCATCAGGCAATTTAAGTTTATTAAAATTGCTGACATGATCATCCCTGACTGCTGTATTAACAATCACTGATTTTGGCCACAGATGACTCCCAGTATTAATGACATTCTTCTAGACAGTGAAACAAAGTTCACAATTATTCACAGTAACTGAGTGCAAGTGGCAGGTTCCCCAAGGCAAGCTGTTCTTGCAAATAGAATAAAACAAAGGCATGCCAAATTATCACCAGATAACCACAAAGAACCTGTGGCAAACACAAAAATTCATTCCCTGAATTGGTCAAAACAACTTTTGATCCAATAGTTGTTACCCTTTAGTTTTTGATAAATGACACTTGCTTGATTTAAAAACATAGATTGTTTTAATGCTCTCATTTGATTTTCACCTGATCAGTTGGCTTCAGGCAAATCTTCCTTTGGAATCCTTTCCTTCATTTAACTTAAGGTTTCTGTCAGATGTATTTAAATAGTTCACAGTGTGAGTTCATGGATTAATAGATTGATCACTGCAGCCCTGAAGGGTTACTATACTAATCTAGGATCACAAATGTAGTGATTCCTAAATTGAATCTGCAGTGACAGTTCCCGAACAGCCTACTGAGTGGGAAGGGCAATGAGAAAGGAATATCTTATTCTACCTTCAACCGATGAGCAGCCGATTTGCCCCCTTCAAGTCAGACCATAAAATGACACTGGTTTCTGAAACAGTGGGCAGAATTTTACTTCCTGCGGGTGGGCGTGCGCCTGATCTGATTGGGCGTAAAATGGCATGCGATACTTCAGGCGAGCGTCCCGATGTCATAGCGCACTCGCACGATAGTTAGGTCGGTGGGCACGTGCAAGAGTCGGCAGTCCGTCCGCCAACAATTAAGAAGCCTATTAAGACCATTAAAGTGTTAATTAACAGCAATTTTTCTCTGCCTTTCCAACCTTACAGTTGACAGGCAGGTGAATCGGCCAGGCGGCCTTTTCATTTTTCAGGAAACCTCATCCAAGAGCAGGATGAGGTTTCCGTAATTAAATAAAATAAAATTTAAACCATTTGGGCATAATTTTTATAATGCATATGTTTAGGTGAGTGAGTCCAATGTGTGGACATTTTTTTCTGCATTTATAAATCTTTATTTGATGGTTTTATATTCTTCAGCTCCCTGAGGCAGCTCTCTGCCTTCAGGGTGCTTTCATCGCGCGTTCCCCTGCACCCACGCTGACATCAGCACTCGCCCTCCTCCCGCCCCAGCAGCACATGTTTCATGCTGCCCGGCCGTTAATTGGCCAGCCAGTGTGAAATCACAGTCAGGGGCTGATTGCGGGATGTTCCCCAGCCGCTCTCCTGTGCCTGCCCGCCTGCCCAACGACCCAAAAATCCTGCCTACTACTTTGGGCTTCATTTTATTGCCACAAATCAGGTGGGCCAGCTCCCACATGATCGTAAAAGAGAGGGTGATGACATTGGGTCAGTAATACAACATCGTCATTTCAGTCTCTGAAATTACGACAATGAAATCAGAAGCCCGCCTGCCATTTTGAAATTATTAACAAACTATTGAGCTTGTTAAAAAGCCACTTGTACACAATTTTTTGTTGCCTGCTACATTCTTTATGCATTGGGCAGGAATAAGTTTGGGAGTGCTTTACAGCAGCTATGACCAGGTGGCACAAGGGCAGCAGAGAAGGCTTACCACCAGGACCATGGCTGCATGTCGCAGCAGAGTCTGCTGGTGAAGGTGGCAGCATCGCTGTGTGATGTTTGACTTCATTTATTTACTTTTTTGAGCTTGCCAAAAGAAAGAAAAATCCAGAGAGCAAGGGGCCATTAGTAGCCTTGACCAATTTTCTGTTCACGGCATAAGTCCCTTGACTCATGGCATCCCAGACTAGACTCCCAATTGGGTGCAGAGTCCCCTTCACGCTGTAATTGGCTACCTTCCTCCTGGGCGCATGCTAATTGGCCACCTTTCTGCTGGGCACATGCTAATTGGCCAGTCGACACGATTTGCCAAGCTGAGATGGCAGGGGTGGGGCAGGAGCAAGTGGGCCATTCATTTTCCGCTCTACCTCCCTGACCCTGTTGAGGTCCATTAAATCCAGCGCCTCGTTTCACTAAAAACTGCTCAATGAGAATGAACAGTCATAAGCATGATCAAATGGATGCATAAAAACAAAGTAGAGGCAGACAGGCAATTTAAGATATTCCAGTTGATTGGTGTAGCCCAAATGGACTGGAGGTTGGTACAGCAATGGCTTATATCATTAAGAGCAGGGAGCTGTCGTCCCTCATAAAATGAAGTTCCTAATCTCAGCTAGGTTAATTTAAAGGCAGCATGAACTGGATGACAGAAAGTTTCCTAGTGAGAAAGCTGCAGATAAATTTACTACAGGGTGCTTTTGTGCATACTATAGAAGCCAGTTTTCAGATATTTTATGAATAAAGTATTTTTTAAAAAAAAACTGTTCTTATCAGATCGCTCCAGTGCAAAGAGTTGTCCCCCACTGAGTGTTGCAGACTGGCACATTCCAAGGTCCAGGACTATGTGTTGAGGGGCGCAGTAAAGCTTGGGGCAGCCGCCGCAAAGGCACAATGGGGTAAGGTCGCTGTCTAAGACCATTCTGCCATAGTGCACCGAGGGGCTGGGAAAGGTATAGACCACTTGGGCTGTATGGCTTGCAATGAATGTATGCATTGAATACTAATTGTATTATAATCGTATTGAAGCACCTCAGAGTGCAACATGATGTATGTTGATAACTCCAATACCATTGCACTGTCTGATTGTCTGTAATGACCATATTAAAATGATTGTAATATTCATTGATTGTATTGAAGCACCTCATGATCCATGTGTAAAAGTTGAATCTGATTGTACTATTTGTGTTGGCCATTTAGAAATGTTTTGTAATGTTCTTCCAGATATTTTATGAATAAAGTATATTTAAAAAAAAATAGAAGCCAGTTTAAAGAGGGCATCGGCAAAGATCTGGTTATTTGGGAATCTTTTTGCCTGGGGAATGGTTCATTGCACAATGAGGCCCCTGGTATGAAAAAAAGATGGAAATATAAAGAAAAAGTTACGAGAATTTTGCCAGGCCTTACATTCTTTGAAAATGCAGCTGGCATGATCATATTAAGATATTGCTGCGAGCTGCTTGATCTCTGCTACCTTCTAACCATATTTTCAATCATTTCTTCAAAATAGTGCTCACTTTTATTACATCTTTTGATTATAAAACCACTGATAAGTAAAGCCAGGTGTGGCAAATTTCTAGAAACGATATGCTTGACATAACTTTACTCTCAAACCAATGCAGTTCTTCTATTCTATAAATTAACAGTTTGACATCACACATGTTTTACAACATTTCTCCCTTCATCACTTTTCAAAGATTACACAATCATTTTAAGTGCCAGACATATTATGTGGTAATAAAGCCAATTTTACATACCAGGCTCCAGGATCATAGTCAGCCCAGACACGGATGAACTCATCCAAGTGGTGTGGTCCCAGGATAGAAGAATCTCGAGTTAGATACTCAAAATTGTCCATAATAACTGCTACAAAAAGGTTTAACATCTGGAAAAAGCACCAAAATAATCACATGTAAAGCCCATTAAATGGACTAATTGATATAAAACTGTTATTTTTCAAAAAACACTTTCACAAGAAATTCCTGAAAAGTATATACAATCCACTATGTAGTAGGCTATGTAGGAAGAAATTATTAATATTGGAGCAAAGAACTAAAAGAGGGATCATTTGACAAATAGAACTGCAATACGATGCATTGATCAAGGAAAGGGATCCTGTAGCTAAGTCTATTAAACTGCTCGTCGAGTGATCAACTGCAGTAGAAAGGCAAAGATTGTACTGAGCCGCATTAACAGATAGATACGGTATAAATCAAAAGGGTTTATACTCCTGCTTTGGAAGACACTGGTCAGGTCCATATCACTCACTACGTGCATTTCTAGTCATCAAGTCATAGTGATGGAACTACTGGTTGTGAGAGGGTACAGAGTCAACCATTAATGATGATTCTGGCTATCAAGAACTTAAATCATAATGAAAGGTTAGAGATGTTTGACTTGTTTTCTTTGGGACAAAGAACCTTCAAGATGAATCCATTAGAGTTTTCAAGATTATGAAAAGAATGAACAAGGGTAACCTCTGCAAATTGTCCACATTCCTGGATGAGATGCACCTCTGTCACTGCTGTGGAAATATCTTAAAATAATCTTATTCATTACATTCAGATCTTGACCTAGAGTAAATTATTTACTTTTTAATTTGATTGTAGCTGAGGAAGGCCTCAACAAAAACAATGTTTTTTTCTTCGTTTTTGTTAATAAGCTTTTTTTTTTAAAGAGGAGTACAAACCCTCCAGAAAGTACCAACCATGAAGAAATAATCACGACTACTTTACTACAAAATTAACCCCTTTTGTGAATGTCTATTTTTTCCAATAAGTTTATGCTTTAAACCATATGTTCCTGCAATTTCTTTGGCAGGACATATATTACAGAGGGGAAGTAGACATTATGCCCAGCTTTTTAGGACTGAGGAGACTATAGCCCCAAATTAGCTCTTTGAACCGCCAGTACTGTCTGCTTCATTCTGGTAACTGATTCCACAAGTTTGTTGGATGAAAATATCATTCCAGATACGTTTCAGAAATGGCTATGAAGGTTTGATGGGGTTGATCTATTAAAATAGAGTGGAATTTTCCTATTCCTAAATCTTTACTGTGTGGTAAAAACTTTCACAAAGATTTATTTTAATACACCATGATGTCAGTTCTGAGGAATGGGCCTCCAAATTAATACAGCTACATCTGTTCCTACTGAATATACATCTGTGGTGCATCAAAGCACGACAAAGGTCAGTGCAATGTAATGTGAATGTGCCTGAACTCAAGAATGTTAGCTGATGACAGGATCATGGAACTAGCAAGCTTTGATGCTGTAGCAAATTGAATAATTTTAACTTATTTGTTATTCTGTAAATTGGTTCCACTTCTGTGCATGGAAGGTAATGATGTTATCTCTCTAAACTCTGGTTAGAAGTCTTGCAACCTCCATAGACTGCCTCTTTGTGATCATGGGTATTTCTTTGATTACTAGCGTTTCACCTGAAGAATTTTGTGCCATCTCTGATGGTCAGTGGTTTGCTGAGGTCCACTTCGCTTCTTGAAGCATCTGGATGTTACATTTGTCAAGTAGGTACCTGGGCTGCTCTGATAACAAGAGGTGGTCCGGTTTCTTTGGCAGTGTGCAAGTCATTCATTGTATTGTTCTAATCAGCATTAACAAACCAAATGTACTCAACTCCAAATTTACACAGATAACCTTTATCCTAATAATTTTTTCAAAGCAACAACACTAGATAACAAGAATAGACATCCATATAACACATTTAAGATAGTAAAAATGCCCCAAAAGAATTATACCACAGCATAATCAGACAAAATTCAACACTGAACCATCTGAAACGATATTAGGACAAATGATCGAAAGTCTGATCAAAGAAATCGGTTTTAAGCAGCATTTTAAACAGGGAGGGACACGGAGAGGTTTAGGGCAGGAAATCCGGAATTTGGAGCCTGAGTAACTGAAAGCACAGCAGTCAGTGTCGGGCCAATAAAATCAGGGATGCGCAAGAGGCCAGAATTGAAGGATCAGAGAAATCTTTGCGAGGGGTTGGTGAGAATGGGTGAGAGGGTGGGGGGGGGGGGGGTGGGGAATGTGTTTTAAGAACTAACGAAAGGAAGGTTTCAGATGACATTAGTCTACACATGTAAAGCTCATATAGTTTCTAATGTGGCCCTTCAATACCTGTTATTCTTTCAAATATATATTTATAGTCTTAAGCACTACTGCAGCTTGATGTAAAATGAACTGAGTGCTTAGCATTTGAATGTCCATTTCAAATGGATGAGAAGCACTTGCGGGTATATCAGAGGACTGAAATGGCAGTGCAGCAAGATGAATTTCTGTAAATGCTTCCACCTACTGCTAAACATCAAGAATACAAATGCAAGCAAGGTTTGTCTTGGAAGTTGGGGGGTGGTGAGCAAATTGCTAGACAATAGTTAATTTGATAGTGCAGTGGAATCAAAGTTAGACCAGCCCTATTGTTAGTTAGTTCAGATCCATTTAGATTGATAAACAGACTTGCAGCACTCAAGGTAGTCAAAGAGAAAACATCTTGGAAGTGGCTTCCTTTAAGATATGTGAATAATGTGTCACAAAATTCAAATTCTTTCCCTTAATACTCATGAAACCAGAAGCTGCTAATTTATGATGTAGGAGGTGAATACATATGCACTGCTAAAAGATTCTTTTATTCGCTTTTCTCTTCTACTTTTCCAGGTAACATCAATTATTCGAGGGTTGCTGAACCACAGCTCATGCCATGATTTTGCCACAGGCAGGGCCAGGAGGCAAGCCCCAAGTTTACCTTCGCCAGAACAGGAATCAAGACCCATCTATTGGCATTATTCTGAAGCACATGCCAACATGTCTAGCCAACTGAACTAACTGGCAACCTCATGTGGAGGTATTAATCAGTTTCAAATAAAGATTCACACATCCTTTAAAATAGTGGAAAGTGGAGTATTGTAGAATTAATCCAGAAATTGATGAATGTCACATTAGCGTATGAACAGTGAATGTTTTTTTTAAAATTCAATTAGGGGATGTGGGCTTCACTGGCTAGGCCAGCATTTATTGCCCATTCCTAATTGCCCTTGAAAAGATGGTGGTGATGTGCTTTCTTGAACCATTGCAGCCCTTGGGTGTACCTGCACCACATAAATGCTGGCCTAGCCAACAAGGTTCACACCTCTTAAGTGAACATAAAAAACACATTCACCGTTTATATGCTGGTGTGACAGTCATCAATTTCTAGACTGTAGTTTTTGCTTAACTTCCTTTGGATTGTCAATTTGGGAATGGGAATCTGACATGAATACCATCAGAGGAGTCAATTAAAGGGCTGTTAGCATTTTTAAAAATTGGTCTCTAATTTCAACAGTTCACTCTTTTAGAAGTTACGTGAACTTGGCAATCAGTCACAGTTAATCAGGACCATGGATATTTGTTTTTGTAAAAGAATTCGTAACCACTACTAAAATATCTACCCTGTATGTTTTCTAAAGCAAGCAGGGAAACTACAATCTAAAGGTTTAATTTATATTTTATGTTTAAAGCTGTTTGGAATCATTCAATTTCAGTTTCACTAATGAATGTAATAAACGTGATGTCCATTTCAACACCTAGTGCTATTAAGCATAATTCTTAGCACTGTGCTTTCTCAATGCAGCACGTAAAACAGTTGCTCATTGAAATTGGATACAGCTGGTTGAGAATTTCATTATATTCCAAATTAAATCTTTCTATGTCAGCTTCCTTTTTCTCTGTTCTGTTTTGAATGCTCTCATTTCTTGCATAAAAAGCTACCAATAAGCTATGTGACACATGTTCCCCATCAGTATTATTGTATTTGAGACTTGCACTGTGACTGTACGGTAAGGTCACACAATTCCTAAGTATCCAAGTCTAGAGATAAAAAATTCTGCTTTGATCCTGAGGCAGGTTGTGGCAGCTTGGTCTTCCTTCTTTCCTCCTGTCTGAAAGAAATTGGAATCTGCTACGATTTATTAACTTGCCAGATGGGCGAGTCCTGCCCTTGCTTCTTGCAACATTATTGGAGATCACTTTGATTCTGAGTGATCGGGTAAAATATGCGAGATCGATTCATTCATCCATTTGCTTCCCTCCTGATTTTCATTTCCACTGGTCAATGAAAATCAGGAGGGATACATAATAGGTTGCTGAATTGATATTGTCTGCTCTACATTATTGCCCAAAGTCAAAACTACCCCAAATTAGTTTCTGATGCCAGCAGGCCAGCTATGAAAAAGAAAGACATGCTTTTACATAACACTTTTCACATCCTCAGAATGGCTCAAATCACTTTATAGCCAATGAAGTGTGTTTGAAGTGTTGCTGCAATGGAGGAAATGAGGCAGCCAATTTGCGCACAGCAAGTTCCCACAAACAGCAATGTAATCATCTGTTCAAATGATGTTGATTCAGGGATACATACTGGCCAGAACACCAGGGAGAACTCCCCTGTTCTTCTTTGAAATAATGCCATGGAATCTTGAACATCCACCTGAGAAATATCTTAGAACTGCATTGAAGTATTAGCCTAGATTATGTGCTCAATTCCCTGGTGTGGGACTTGAACCCATACCTACTGACATTATTATTATTATTGTTATTGCTCCGAATCCACTTCACCAATTGTTTCTCTAATGCCAGGTTGCATCTAATACTTTATGGCATGGTGCAGTTCTTAAGTAACAATTTGAAGAGAACATATTAGTATTTTAGGTAATTTAATAAAGCCCTGCTGTTTTTCACAGCATTCAAGTTAAATTTATTTTTATTTAAAAAACGCTTAGTTATTCACTTCCCTATAGTTAACATCACTCACAAAATGCACAGATCCATAGGGCAAGAGGTTGGCCAGCAGACCTGTTGGCAGGCATTACTCTGTAATTTGAAGGCAAAAGGCAATGTGCTTTCCAAAATTGCCTCCTTTAGAGTGCCTAGCAGCCATTTTCTTCATCAGTTGGCTAATCTGAAGCTGGGACCGGAACAAATGCAGGAAACAAGCAATGCCGTTCTACACCATTCAATGGCACAGCCCAACACACTGTGCTGCTGGAACACCTAATCAGTAATTTGTAGCACAACCTTGCACAACTTGCTTATCATTAACCTGATCCCCAGTGTTTCATTGCTAAATGAATCTGCAAACAGTCATGCAAATTCAGGTTCAGAGGAATATATTTTCATAGTTTGGTTGAAATGAGTAAGATTATACAAAATATAAGCAGTAGGTGTGTTCATGCATGCCGAATTCTCATATTTTTATCCCTACACATGAAAGACGCCTGAATAATGGCCCATAACTTCTGCGCTCCCCAGCGTCGAATTTGGGGGGTACCCCAAACATGCATTGGGGAATGCCTCTGGGACATTCCCAGGTAGGGGTTTGCACGGCAATAGCCCAGAAGTGCTAACTTCCTCTGGACAATTGCGCTGCAATGGGAACCATCCAAAAGTGCTGTTTAAATCACAAAATTTGGATGGTTCTGCCACGGTTATACCAATAGTTACCCAGAAAAAGGTTAGAAGAATTTAAAGCTCTTCTAACTTCTGAATAACTATTGTAAAGACCCAGATCGACCCCATGGGACTCCCCCACCACACCTCCAAACAACCACCACCCAACCCCCAACGGGATGTCCCACCCCTCTGAACCACCCCTACCCCAAACCACACCTCCCCCCCCAACCCCAGCAATCTCCGAGCTGGAGCTACACTTCGCTGCGGCCTGCAGGAGTCTTTTGATGCAGGCCCCAAGCAGCCCCAGTGAACGGAAACGGCAAAGTAATTTTCTCTTCTAATTTCTGCAGGCCAGCACTTGCCAACACTAGTCAGAGGTTATGGCTCATTATATTAATCAATTATGATCTCGAGGGTCACATCTCCAGATTCCATGGACTCAACTGCTAAGTTCTCATCCTCTTCACTGATGCCCTTATCAAGATGACTGAAATACTCACAACATATTAATTTTGTAACAGGAAACGTACGTGCACATGCGAAACAAAGGTAAAAGTTAGGAATTATTTTACCTTTTGAGAGCTCCAGTGTGTGTCTGCCATTGGTAATAAAGCAATTCAAAACACTCACTAACTCAGTATAGGCCACCATTATTGGTTTTGAAGAGACCCACTGACCTTGGTGGGTAACAGGAGAAATTTGCCATCTCTTTATGGTTTGTGCTTTGTGTTAAGGTCTAAAGGATTCCTTCTGAACATGGTTAAAGCAAGCACAAAGCACAACTCATTCAGCAATGCTTTGATTGGAGAATCATCATGTCTGAGACAGACAGAAGGAAAGGACTGAACAAAAGCAGAGCCAAGTGGCACCACATAGTGCTCTGTGATAACGTGCAGGCCATCACCATACCAGATAGCCACCACCTGGGTCACCATGTTGGTATTGAGCATATTTTGGACTTGGTCTATGAGGAGACTGTGGGGTGCTGAAGGTTTTCCTGGAGAATGTGATCAGAGATATGGTCACTTATACTGAGTTGCATGTTGGTTGGCTGAACAGCTGACCTTTTGTACCAAGTACAAAGCACAACTGAAGAATGATTTGACTTCTAAAATGTGCTGAGTTTAGATGTGTATATCCCTTTGTACTGTAAGCAGTTAGCCAAGAGCTGTGTCTAAAAAGATGAAAGAACCACATCAGTGCTTGAACTTATGAAAGTACTCTAAATTCTGCCTTCATTTGCAATGAGCAGTTCCCTTGCATAAATTCCTCATTTGCATTTAAATAGTCCTACATATGTTGTGTGGTGGTTGATGTAGACAACTTGCATTATGTAGGAAGTTGAAGAGAACAATTCCGCTGACCAGCTCAAAGGATTAAATGTTGTATCACATAGAAAAGAAGCTTGAAGTAAAGTCAGGTATTGTGTGTGCTTAACGGTTTAACATGGTATTAAGAAAATTTAAACCTACCAGAAAAGAACAAAGGAAAATGAAAGACACAAAGTAGAAATATGCAAAGTCGTTTCCACACCCATTTTTCTCTATGTCTGAGTCAGGATCACAGGGGCTTTTGCTCAGACATGCCAACATAATTTCATGCCAGGCTTCTCCAGTGGCACTCCTGCAAACAAAAGATATGTTTGAAGTTTCGTTAATATAATTCTATATTTTCTGTCTCCTTACAAACTCTCACTTTTATCAGGTAGAGACAAAGTTTAAGCACATCATTGTTTTATCAGCTGAGTGATAAGATAGCAACCAATTTCATCCATCTTAATAAAATAAAATTAATTATAACTGGGGTCAGTCATCGCACACCTTGGAGAGGGTACTGAGGAGGTTCACCAGAATAATACCATGGATGAGGGGCATCAGTTACAGGGAGAGATCAGAAAAGCTGTGATTGTTCTCTTTAGAGCAGAGGAGGTTAAGGGTTATCAAAAATTATAAGAGGCTTTGACATAGCAAGTCGGGAGAAATGGTTTCCTCTGGCAAGTGATCATAGGTTTAAAATAATTGATAAAACAATTAGAGTGGAAACAAGGAGCAATTTTTTTTCACACAGAATGTTGCTAAGATCTGGTATACATTACCTGAAAGGATGGTGGAACCAGATTCCCTAAAAACTTTCAAAAGATAATGGGACTTGGAGAAATAATTTGTGGGGCCATGGTGAAAAAGAGGAGTGTGGAACTAAATTGGACAACTCATTCAAAGATCTGGCAAAGGCACAAAGGGCCGAAAAACCTCCGTCTGTGTCATAAGATTCTATGATCTTCTACTTTGGAACTATCAGATACAAAATTTATTCAGCGGCATCAAAATAATTCATGGGTGTATGACTATCTTCTCTCATTGGAGTTTGAAGCAGTAATTTTCTCTGTGCTAAGACAGCTGATTTCAGCCGAGCAGCAGTTAAGGTGCTCCAATTGGCTTCAGTATCCCTGGGATGGAAGCAC
The DNA here is from genome assembly GCF_017639515.1 of Carcharodon carcharias. Lineage (NCBI taxonomy): Eukaryota > Metazoa > Chordata > Chondrichthyes > Lamniformes > Lamnidae > Carcharodon > Carcharodon carcharias. Next base: position 139,351,150 of record NC_054474.1, read on the forward strand.
TTAAGCGTTAGCCAAGGTTCCCTAATTCTGACTGCTGTTTGCTTGAAGGTAGATTCTGTGTGGGGCTGACTTGAGCTCAGCTGTAATGGATTCCGCAGCAAAACAGATGATCAAAAACTCAGTAATATTCAATGGCATTGCCAACACTGAATCCACCACTATCAACACCCTGGGGTTACAATTGACCAGAAACTGAATTGGACTAGCTATATAAACACTATGGCTATAAGCGCAGGTCAGAGGCTAGGAATCCTGTGGTGAGTATCTCATCCCCTGAATCCCCAAAACGTGTCCACCATCTACAAGGCACAAGTCAGGAGTGTGATGGAATACTCTCCACTTACCTGGATGAGTGCAGCTCCAACAACACTGAAGAAGCTTGACACCATCCAGGACAAAGCAGCCCGCTTGATTGGCACCATATCCACAAACATTCACTCCCTCCACCACCGACGCACATTAGCAGCAGTGTGTACCATCTACAAGATATACTGCAGGAGCTCAACAACCTCTTTAGACAGCACCTTCCAAACCCACGACCACTACCATCTAGAAGGAAAAGGGCAGCAGACACATGGGAACACCGCCACCTGGAAGATACCCTCCAAACTACTCACCATCCTAACTTGGAAATATATCATTGCTCCTTCATTGACATCAAATCAATGTCCTGGAACTCCCTTCCTAACAGCACTGTGGATGTACCTACACCATGTGGACTGCAGCGGTTCAAGAAGGCAGCTCACCACAACCTTCTCAAGGGCAACTGGGGATGGGGAATAAATGCTGGCCTAGCCAGCAATGCCCACAACTCATGGATGGATAAAAAAAGGCTCTCAGCCTCATATTTCCAATGAGCGCTTCAAATGGCTGCCTGTGGCCACGGAATTGTAGATGAACATGAGCTTGTACCGTTAGAAGAGGAGGGAGAAAACTAGCAAGAAAATTGCTGTAAGATACTATGTGAAGTCATTATGAATCCAAGCCATTTGGGATTGGGACATGGGTGCTTCAAACATATTGACAGTGGAAGGCAGCACCTGTCTGTAACTCCATTGGTAAAATATCCAACTGGAAATATAAGGTTGCAGGAGACTACAACTGGAATTTGGAGCCTGATGTATTTTTTTTTCATTTTACATAACTTACAGAGAATGTTAACTGGGCCCATGAATAACAATGAGAAAGGCGACTGCTTCTATTACTTTTCATATTGGGACATCTCAGTGGATTACGTTTAAGTAATGAAATGTATTTCAGAGTTGTCTGAGAGCAGAGTTTTCAGCTAGATTGCACTAATTAAAAACATAGCCTCCTTTACAGAATAAAGAGGATCTAAATAATGTTTTGCACAACCATAAATTCAATTGGAAGGTTTCATTCCTCCCTCTTCGCCTTCTGTCAGATCTGGCACCAAGTCTCAGTTCAATTATGCTTGTCTTTCTGCAGCCTCATAAATATTCTACCAACTACATTTGGTGTCTTGATCTATCAGAAGCAGCCTGCGCCAACATTATTTTTCACTGTACATTCTCTGAATCCACTATTTGAATTGCTAAATGCAACTTTGTTGAAAGGAAGCATCAACTGTTGTTCTCCTGTCCATCCATCATTCAATCCATCTGGTCTCCTGCCAAAGCTGTCTCTCTCAACTCTTGTGAATCCTCACCTCACACTTCAATCCTAACAGTACAGTTGCTAGCTCTCAAAGACAAAAAAAAATGATCTTTTTTCTTCGCTTTCTTCCCCTAATTTGAATTCCAATGATCTTTGCAGAGAACCACCTTCTGCTTCCTTCTACTTAACCCTTTTTAGTAGTATCAGATTTTACCTCCAATAACTTTTTCAAAGCCTCTACTATCTGGACCACAAGAAGTGGGCTCAATTTGAGGGTAATTTATTCCCATCTTTCGGAAAATCTACATCCTTGACTTGCTCTTATCCTACACAAACTCTTCAATTGCTTTTTCTTCCACTTGCCTTTGCTTTGCTGATGAAAGTACATCGAACTGAAACACTGGGCCAGATTTTCATTTTTGGGTTGGGAGCCCGGGGATAATTTCCTAGTCCTGATCTTGAATGGCATCAGTGTGACATGCATGCCGCAATTTTTGAATGAAAGACTAATTAATGGCCAGCGGGCACGCTTGACAACCAATTGAGGGCAGTGGTGGTGGGGGTGGGGGTGCGGGGAGCTGTGAAAATTGGAAGCAGCAGCCTGCTAATGGGATTAAGGGAGAAAGTGGTTGCCTCAAGATGCTAACACCCGCTCAGCACTGTTTGCAAACATTTTAAAAAAGAAATGGCTGCAGCTGCCAGATCATCGTGACGAAGGGGGTGAATGCCCCCATTAACTCTGTTTCTCTCTCCACAGATGCTGCCAGATCTGCTGAGTATTTCTAGCACTTCCAGTTTTGATTTCAGATTTTCAGCAGCTGCAGTATTTTGCTTTTGTGTTCAGTTTGCTTTTCCCTTGCTCTGATTCATACTATCTCTAGGTGGTTCCCATTAGCCTAACTATTGCATTTTGTCTTTACATCAGCGCTTTCTAAATTTATTGAGTCTATTGCTAACTCTCAAAAGGTCTATCATCTTGAAAGTGCTAGCCTAACCTACAATACACAGCAGCGTTTTCAGCATGGCCACTCCAATGGTGACCCTGTTGCAATGTTACGCACCCCTGGGATTGGACCCTTAAATATATCAGTGAAGCATCTCAGCTTTTGACAGGGTGTGGCATTTCGAAACAAGTTGGCATCAAATCATGCTTAGCTAACTTGATTGGGTTTTTTTTTGATGAGGTAATAGGAGGGTTGATGAGAATAATGTAGTTGATATGGTGTACATGAACTTCCAAAAGGCATTTGATAAAGCGTCACATAACAAGCTTATCAGCTAAATAAAATTCCATGGAATAAAATGGACAGAGGCAGTCATGGATAGGAAGTTGGTGGAATGACAGGAAATCGAGAGTCGTGGTCAACATTTTTTGTTGGATTAGAGAAAGGTAAATAAGGTTTTCCTTGGGTTGGTTGCAGGGCTACTTCTTTTCTAGATTTATAGTAATGGCCTAAATTTGGATGCGTGGAGCACAGAGAGAGCTGGCTGCCAAGGTATACCTCTCTGAAAAGGCCACCATTGATGACGAGATCCAATGTCGGATCTGCTGCACCAGCTCAGCCCTCTACAAACTACGACAGTGAGTGACAAAAAAGACCAAAGTCCTAGTGTGCAGAGCAGCTGTCGTCACCACACTCCTGTATTGCAGTGAGACCAGGGCTGTGTATCAGCGACACATGAGAGCACTACAGAAATTCCATCAGTAATGCTTCCCTTGCATCCTCTGGATTCAATAGATGGACTGTCATACAAATGCTAGTGTCTTTCTTGAAGCCAGTTCCACAAGCATTCAGGCAGAATGCCTGCAAAATCAATTTTGATTGACTGAACACTGTCTGGATGGAAAAAAGTGACTCCCCCACCAGGCTCTGTTTTCTCAACTCTCAAATGGCCCATATTCCAAGGGAGGTCAAAGAAAACATTTCAAAGACACGGAGAAATTGATTTTTTAAAAAATATTTTTAGGGAATATTGTGTTATTCTGTGGAAATAGCTGTGTGTGTATGTGTTTGTGTGTGTGTGTGTGTGTGTGTGTCTGTGTGGGTTTATGATTTAATTAAGCTGGGCAGAAATTAATAGGAGACATGTTGCCTGGAGTATTTAAAACATGAAAAGGATAGAGGGTTAGATTGAGGTACAACTAACAAGGTTAGATCTAACATTTGCATTTTTAGATAAGTTGAGAGTTTGTTTGAATATCAAAGGGGAGTCAGAGATAAGAAGAAATATGTTTGCATCTTGCAGGGGTTCCATAGGCAAATAGAAGGGGAGAGATATATTTAATTGATGTGAAAGCAAAGGCAAGATGGAAACATGAAAGATCCTATATTTGGAAGGGTTTGAGTTTCAATGAGATGTGGAAACAATGGAACCTGAAATAAAAGAGGAGAAAACAGGTATTTTAGTGTTACCAGTTTAGAGCTGGAGATATAGCTATTTGAGCTGTTGAGGTCGCTGCTGGAGCTGTGTTGAGAGCTGTTAGCTCTGGGCTGGGAGGAGATGCCATTTGAACCAGCCATCCAGTCAAGCCAGAAAAGCCTTGGGCTGCAAAAAGCAGTTGTATTCTGAAGTTTGGATTCCACAGCAGAGTGGTAGAAAGGCCATGTTGTATGCCTCTATTAAAGCTACAGCAGTTTACACTGGGTAATATTACCAGATTTCTTAGAGTTAAACATCCATAAAGGAATGTCGCCTGGAAGGTGTTTACTTATGGGTCTGGCCAAGTGGAGTGTCTTTTTGGGGGAAATATTTGTAAGACTAACCTTAATTGTGCAACTGTAATCTAGTGTGCTTAAGTTTTCTTTTATTCTTGTTAATAAAACTTTTATTTTTAATTTTTAAAATCCCAGAAGTGTTACTGGACATCTTACTGCTGAGATCGGTACATCTTCTTCTCATTTTCGGAATACAAAAAAAAAAGGGTATGGTCTATGTGCCAAGTTTCTCTCTGGTATTTGGTTTGTGCAGCATTTAACACTGTCTGTGGTCATAATAACACAATGAAGCTCTCCTCACAGCACAGCAGCAATGACATTAATGACTAGGAAGGGCTCATTACCAATCATTCAAAATGGCGACAACTTGTCCATCAAGCTGCATCATGCTTTGAGTCACAGCATTTTAATGAAGAGGCAGAGCAGCAGCAGAGAGGGAAAGAAAATGAAGCAAATCCTACATTCCAGATTATAGTACCTCATGGGACTTCCTGCCCCATGTGCTCAAAGATCTGTGGATCGAGAATTGGCCTGTTCAGTCACATGAAGACCCATGGCAGAAACTCATGACCCCGAGTAGATGTCACCCCTGAATCAAGGGATAGCTGCTGATAACACAGAATATAATTCCAAATTTGCAAACGACACAAAATTTGGAAATATTGTGAACTGGGAGGAGGATAGTGATAAACTTCAAGAGGACATAGACAGGCTGGTGAAATGGGTGGACACCTGGCAGATTAAACTTCATGTAGAGAAATGTGAAGTGATACATTTTGGTAGGAAGAACGAAGAGAGGTAATATAAAGTAATGGACAATAGCAAAGGGATGGGACTAACTGAGCTGCTCTTTCAGTTCTGGCATGGGCACGAAGGACCGAATGGCTTTGTTCTTTCCATTCTATGGGCCGAAACTTTCCATCGGCGAGCTGAAGGCGGGCCCGCTCACCGACACGAAAATGATGCGAGATGACATCGGGTGAAATCCCCGACGTCATCCTGCCCCATTTAAATCTTCAGGAAGGTGGGGGGGCAGCGCGATCAGCGGTCTGCCCGCTGACCTGTCCAAGGCCAATTGAGGCCATTGACAGGATAATTAAGGCAATTAAAGCCCCTGCTTGTCCAACCTTAAGGTTAGCGGGCAGGCCAGGAGCCCCAGTGGGCTTCTGAAAAAACATGAAACCTCATCCACGGCGGGATGAGGTTTCCATGTCGGTTTTAAAAAACTTTAATGAAGTTTTTGTGATATTTATTAACATGTTCCATCTCGTGTGACATTGTCACATAAGGGAGACATGTTAATTTTTTTTTATTTTTCTATTTTTAAAGTTTCAAACACTTTCAGCGATCTCCCTGAGGCAGCACTTAGTCTCAGGGAGATGTGTGCTCTTTTGTGAGCATGCATGAAAGACCGCACTCTGACAGTTGGGGAATCCCTTCCCCACCCCCCGCACAGGAAGCGCATAGCGCTACCCATCGGGCAGCCCGCTGGGTGGGCCTTAATTGGCCCGCCCACTTAAAATGGCAGTGGGGCCTGTTTCGGCGGTGGCGATCGGCTGCCCGCACACTGCTGAGCCGGTGGGGCCCACCAAGGGCAAAATTCTGCCCTATGATTCTAAATGGTCTCTCACTAAAACTATGTATGTCGTTATTTAATTTCCTTCCAAATTGTTCTTCTGTGCAACAAGTAATGCCTTATCCTCTAACTGCTATTCCATTAATTTAGGATTCCCTGAACTCTGCTCTCTCCCCCACTCTGTGCCTTTTTTGAACCACTTACTCCAATGCACCACCCAACTCTCCTGATTCAGTGCTCTCTCAATATAATGCTGAAAACATTATACCATATCTCCTCCACAACCTTCAATTAAAAAATCACATTTCTTTCAGTTCTTCAAGATATAACTTCTTCACGACTCTCCCAGTCAAAGTGACAATTACCAATTCTGATCTGTTTGCCAGGTGACGTGATTGACTTCACTATCTCCTTTGGCTGAAAAGAAAAGAAGACATTCTGTGCTCTCTCTCATTCCTCACTACATCCTACTGTGTTGACATCAGGGTTCACTGTGGACTGTGGTCTTCTGCTCTAGCACATTCTTTATCACAAGCTCAAAACAGTGGAACCCCTTGCCTGCCCTTGTGTTCCCTTCTTCTTACATGTTTCAGTTTTTAAAAACCAAAACACTATATCCTGACTTCCTTTGTATCTTTTGATCTTATCAGTCTTTGTGATATCCTGTATTCTTGGCCTCGGACTCTCAATTTTAAAAAATTGAGAACATGTTCTATGGAATAGGTACTACATTCACATAATGAAGCTTAATACGTTCAGATGTTCAAATCCACAACCTGGAATGATCAGATTGAGAAAAGCTTCGAGGAAACTCAGGGCCTACATTATTGGAACAGCATATTTGAATCAGTCCTGGTTTATGTAACATTTGTCACAGTAGCCATAACTTATGTTCTAGCTGGATAACTTTGCACAGCAAACCCTATTTTTTCTTTTAAACTATGTTTTTTGTTGCTTTACCTGAATAAGAGCATTAGGGCTTGTAAGAAGGTCCTAAAATTGTTGTGGCGATTAATTGCACCATCATCGTCTAGTTCAATGTTGCCAAATACCTTAAAAGAGAAAAAAGCGCAAATGTGTTCAGTTGAGTCCTTATCAGCATTAACCCTTTGGACAGTATTTGATGCACCAATAGTTTGTAAAAAAAATATGAAAATGATTATATTATGTGGTATAACATGAATGGATTTAGGGCAATTTGGAAATGATTTTGAACAATGAAATTGAATCTATTATTTGAATTACAAAGCTCCCTTAAAAACAGAACTATTAATATGCAGAAGAAGTTTATATCTATGTATGATATAAAACTGAACCCATAAAGGTGCAACATCTCATTAGGTCAACAAACGCACTTATCAATGCTTAAACGACAAAATAGCTTTTAATATTCCATGGACATGATATAGGCTTATATATGAATCAGCAATGGTTATATCAGGGGTCTGAACAATATAATCATGGGACTTTTCATGTCAGGTAGGGAAGAACTAATGTTGTACTAAACCAACAAAATTACAGCCAGACGGGTTCAGAAAGAGATATCTTCTTTTAGGATGAAACATGTATAAACTTTGAGAGTTCTCTTTTTGCAATGGATAGGCTTTGCAGATAAAACAAGTAACTTTACCCAATTTAAATCAAATTTGTGTGTTTTCAACATTTGCGCTCCTAACTGGAATAGCCACTGAACTTCCTGAGCCAATGTGGAAGTCAGGAACTTGTGCCCTCTATAAATTATTTGGATAGACTATTTGGGGATTTCGACTTCGCATGGTTGAGTTGTTAAACTGAGCTGCATCTGCCTGTTCAGATGGACTGAAAAGGAGAGTCCAAGAGTTCAGTTAGTATTTAAGCCAACATATATACCTCAACCAACACCACCAAAACGGATTAACTGGTAATCTCTCTCATTGCTATTTAAGGGGCCTTTCTGTGCACAAATTGGCTGCCATGTTTGTCTTTAAATTTAAATGAACGGTAAACCAAATGGCCTCCTTTTGTGCCATAATAATTCTATGTGATTCCTTATAACAAAACATTAAAAATAATGCATATTTAAGTGCTTTGGGACACCCCAAGGATGCAAATGATGCCATCATATTGCAAATACTGTTTTTTTTTAAAAGGTTTCTTCTGTTTGAAGTTACTGTACCCTGCATAATAAAATAGAATGTGCCATTCAGCTGGTTTATACTGAACATTTGGTTGATGAGTGACAGGGACAGAGTTAATCAAATATGTAATAATTGCCCTTATACAATGCCTTAGCATTGCCTTAAGTGTCTGACCAAATGAAATGAGCAACTGATCTTTTATGGTTGGTTAATTTGAGGGATTAATGCAGAACCAAGCCACTGAATGAATTCCTTCTTTAAACAATGCCACTTGATCTTAAACACTCAGTCCATCAAAACAGACACATGTATCATGCAAACTCCGACAGGAACAACACCACAGCACTTTCTCAGCGCTTTGTTAGAGTATAAATCTAGATCAGCCAAACCTTAGAATGGAATTCAGATCCACAACCTTTGGACCCAGAGGGAGAGTGAGTGCAACCAACTTTTACTGATGAATGCACAATGTTTAGATAGTTATTGCACATAACATTTCTAAATTTTAAAATATATTTGCATTTTATTTTCAAATATATAAACACATTTTATTAAATATCTCCCTTGACTAGAGTAAAACTGCTGTGCCAACTGCTTAATATGCAAGGTAGACAACAGGTACAATTAACAGGTTTTCAGAGGTATGACAGTGAGTAATAGTCTTCTTCAGCATAAACTACATTAGACCTTTTTGCAACATTAACGGCACTAACCTGCATTCCAATAATGGCATAGATGAAAAACAACATGGCAATCAGGAGGCAAACATACGGTAATGCCTGCAAAAGAAACACGAAGTAAGCAACTCTGAAAAACATACACGTCAACCAACATCATAGGAAATATTTAGATTTTCATTGTAATATTAAATACAATGTAAAAGATTCTGCAGCTTTGTGTTAATGCCTTGCTTTCTGGGCTTTCTGAACAATTTGTTATTTAGGTATTACAGTATGTTTGAATTAATCTGAGTCTATGGAACATCAGTAGACTCTGAGTGAACACTGAGCATCAATTTGACACCAGCTGTCCAGCAGCTGCTTTTCTAGGATTTTCCTGGTATATTTCATGGCCATTAGTAAAAGTCTTCTGGCACTCCACTAGCAAAGAGCCTTGTCCTCTGCAAGCAGAAAGAATATGTCCAGGCATTGTGCCTTTTTCAATTAAACAAAAACATTGGGGACAGCTGTTCCCTGGTGCATTCCCCATGGCAATGGCTCAACCAGAGTCAACATGCCTTCTTTAAATTTAAACACAGGTTTGGGGGATAACTGTTCCCTGGTGCATTCTCTGTGGCAATGCCTTGAATAATCAGAGTTCACTTGCCAACCAATCAGCACCTTTTCTCATGCAGTATCAATTGTTGTTCCCTTGGAAATTTGGTATTCTTGTGTCTATCCTGATGAGCGCAAGACAAAAAGCTTCAACAGCATGTCACTTCTTTCAACAATAATTCACAAAATAAGAAATAAACACTTATGCACTCAGTTGAAGAGCGACATGAATATTTTGTTTGAACCACTCCTTGTACTTCATTTAAAGTCAGGTTCTCAAGCTATTTGAGGGCCAAGTCAAAACAGCCAGGACTTCAATTAAAGATATGAATCAATGTTCTATTTGGTCTTGGAATAACATAAGGGCTCTTTTAGTGAAAGGTTCATTACAAAAGTCTGTCTCCCTCAGAATAATGTTCCTTTATCTTCGACTGCCTTATGGAATACTCATCTGCTCAATGCACAAGACAGATTACATTCTGCTTCTGTGACTGAAAGCAAACATGCAAAAATATCAGGGTTACTAAATAAACAGCATTTCTCTTTAGCATTGCATTTAATGTCAACATGCACAGGGAACTTGACATTTTGCCTCTCATTTGAAAAATATGTCTCTACCTGAATGGGCTATGAGTGACCAACAAGCAGTGGGTTATACTTATAGTTTGATTATTTATGCATTTAGTAAACTTTATCTACAATTATTAATGTTAATTACAGAGAACTTTAATACCATCAGTGTTTGACCTCATGGTTAGCTTTGGTTTACTGAGCCAGTGCATTAGAAAATTCTAGAGTTAGGTTCTAGCCTGATTGCTGCTTTCAGTTTCCAATCGTTCTAGGGTGTGGTGCACAGTGATCATGGCTTATTAAAGTTTTCAATGTGCTAATGAAGGTGACACAAGCTGCATCACTGGGCAGGATTTTCCCAGTTACAGGTGGAAGGCTGGGAAATAGCAGGGAGCAGGATGGCTCCTGGACACACTTTCACCACTGTTAAAAATTTCTAATGACGGATGGAGGCAAGCAGCAAATTTAAATAAGGCCCATATAGGGGGCGATTTTCCCAACTCCCTGGCATTTTGCCAGCAGTAAAGTGGCATACCATTGTGTGGTGAGGCCACCAGTTTCATGGAGACAATACCCTGCAGACGTCCAAGGGACCATCGAACTGGAGAGGTTCTGTGCCCCAAAGAAGGGGTTGTCCAGGTTCCAGAGCTGCCACCTTGGGCCAGCAGCATCGGGTGCCCACCTGCCGTGCTGCTAAAATCCTACCCACTGACTTTTTATCATTGTCTAAATGAACCACTGTTCCATTTAAATTTGCTCAAAATAAAGAATGTGATCTTTTCATGACATGCTATTATTTTACTTATTAACAGAATAAGTTTGAAGTGCTAGTTTTAAGGTCAATTTCTGACAAATGCCTGATAAGTTTTGTCAAATTTTCAACTCACTTAACAACTGTCATCACTGATCATCTATTCCCACTGCACTGGATAAAACTGCAACCAATAACCAATAGGTGGCACAATTATACCACAAGACTCAGGTCAACTAAGCCTAACAGCAGTGTCTTCTGCATGTTTAAAAGATATAAGTAACTAACCTCGGTAAGTACAATTACAAAGAAATAAAACAATTCTCTCACTGATCCTAACCTATTACTGATCTTACATGGGCTTACTTGCTGTTTCAAATACTCGCCCTCTCCTATGCTGCATTGTCAGTTTGTTTCAGTTTACCATGATAATCTGAGACGCACCTTAAAAGACTGCACAAATGTCCAAAGCAAAATACGAATGGTATATCCCTGGCGGAGGAGCTTGATAAGACGTGCTGCTCTGAACAACCGCAGGAAGCTGAGATTGATAAAGTTATCCTGGTGAAAAGCAAAGAATTCAGGGTATGGTCAGCAACCCAAAACCTATCAGCATAGCAGTGGGGTTCACACTGCAATGAATCTTTTAAAGGAGCACTTTCAATGTTGCATTTTATTAGTGACATCAGTTCATCAATTGAAATACGTGAATTTAATAAATAATTGGTTATTTTCCAGAGGTTCCTTTTAAATGAATAAACAACTTGATTAACATTTTTGCCCTATATCCAAGTTCCCCTTGATTGGTTCACTTTACAATCAAGGACAGCATTATGAACATTTTTCAGGATTAGAAAATTTACATAACACATTCCTATTACTCCAGAAACACAGAAATATACAAGGATAACACGCATTGAGCATATTCCTATCCTAGGAGAAATGTAACTATCTCAATTTACAAATGCAAATTAAGCTTCAATAATATAATCAATATAATTGTAGGTCATCTTGACAATTTTACCCTCTAGTTTTGGGAGAGGAAGACAGGATTTTTTTTCCCTCTTATTAATAATAATGACATTAGACCATATTTTGACTTCCACTTTGCCTTGGGGCACAGGTCAAGCCAAATTTTGATTTCTGAAAGATGAATGTTTGAAGATACTTGTACAGTCAATAGACATCTGGAAAATTAAGACGTTTTAGTAATTTGAAATATAAATTTGAGATCAATTCAAAACACCTAAATAGTTGTAGCTAATATATGGTACAAGGGTAAAACATTGTCTCTAATTATGTCCTTGAACACCCTGTTGCTATTCTGGTTTTAGGGATGATGCAGAATATTATTGTGGCAAATGAAATGCAAGAAGACAAAGCCACTTGTTTAAAAAGGTTCAAAATTACTGGTAAAAAAAAGCATATCATGAAATCCACACATGCCATCCAATAGAGACAGTTTGGCTTACAATAGTATCCTGGATCCTTGAAATAAAACAAATCCTGATAATGTGTTGCCCTAAATTACCTAAAAAGGCCGAACTTTGGAAGAAAGCAGAATTACTGACTTGATGTTGTGGTTCCTCACTAGCAAGCATACCTCAGTTGATAGAGGAAGTGGCTGTTCCAACCACGAGCACGTTCTATTGGAGGTGTATGCCTAAAGGAGAAGGACTGACTTCCATTGCAAAAAAAAAAGTTATGGGCCTAATTCAAATAGAAAATCACTTTTCAAAAATCACAGAATAATTAAAAAGTCCATCCAATGCAAGCCAGAGCCTACAGTTCCTCATCTCTCTACTGGTTAGTTGTCATGGAATTGGCACAGTTTTTAATCATCTTCATGAAATATTTCAACACACGCTCTTATTTATCACTTTTTTTGTTTTTTGGTAGGCACTTAAAAATGTATTTAGAGTTTGCAATCATAGAATTTGGAGCAGCGAGGGAGGCCATTTGGCCCATTGTAGTTGTGATGGTTTCCACTTAATTAACTATGCAAGCTATTTTTCGGATTAGTTTTAAGTTAATGAATTTGTGGAAAATATCATTGATCATTAACACCATAATGGATTGGGTAGTTACATATTTTGTTTTTTTTTTATCATCACCTTGTACACGATTGAGCATTTTCCTGGATAATGCCACAGGCTTCCTGAGGCTAAGCTGCTTGTCAGCAAATGGAATTGATCTTTGAAGACAAGACTCTTGTTGAGAAGTGGGAGCTATTAAATGTTTTACCATTGCACCAACCAGTCGACTGCAAAAGGTAATGTCAAATTCCAGAGGGTTTTCTGAATGTTCCTTTCTATTATAATCTATCAGAAGCCATCCAATGGAGTAACTATCTCATTCAACAGATTGAACTCCATTATTTAAAAGTGAATGATAATAATCAATGAGCAAAACTGGTTCAAACAAACTGATTGAGCTATAACATGCTCAGATATAATTTCTTACAGAAGTCCGTGCTAACACATATTGGGCTTACTCATTTGGCTATCAGATAGTATGGCCATTGAGCCCACAGACAGACAATTTAAACCCAAAAAGATGATGCAGCTCAAATGCACTTAAGCGTATATTAAAAAAAAACTTTCCATGCACGAAGCATCTGTGGCATAGAAGCAGGCGGATTTAAGCATGCACACAATATTAACCCTCTCCTGCCCAGTCAGATCAATTGCAAGCTTAGGTTGTGACCAACAATTGGGATTGTACCATTCCTGAGATACAAGCATCTTTAATTCATCGGTGTAAACATTGTAGTTGCTCTACTGGGCTCCCCTGAGTAAACAGGTGCCTCAAAAACTCTTTTGTATCCTCCTGAGTATTGAACCTGACACATCATGTACTTCTCTATCAGCATTCAGAGACGTATCCCACCATCCAAAAATTGATTTATTTTTGAACAACATTAAACAAGGTCAATGGAAATGAATTATTTGGTTGATACATGGGGAACACTTTTAGATTGAGGAATTGATTAAGGAGATGATGGTTGTCTGTCTGAAATACTGCAAGAACCAGGGAAGACTGGACCGGAAATGGTTAAATAAATTACAAAACAGAAGTGAAAACAATTCATAAACCACAATCATGCATCTTTTCGTAAATACAGGAAAGGACTCAATTGTCATGAAAATTGGTAAAAGATTACTTTCTTTCTTCACATTAAATCCTGATCATGTTTGGACAAAGGATTTTGCAACTAAAAACCTTCCTCTCATTCCTGGGACTCAACACATTTCTTTTATTCTGACAAAACCATGTTGATCTCCTAAAATTCCAAATATGATTTAAAACTTGAATGATGAGTTTAAAACATGAACTGACCATTTATTAAAATAGGCTGCAATTGGTTTAGAATTCTACTGTAAGACAAAGAAAAGAAATTAATCAGACCCAAACCAATGGCCTCATCTCAATGAAATGAAATGTTATTGTTTACAGTGCAGAGGTTGTGCCTTCAATATTTCATTTCCTTTTACATTCTTTCTCCTCTGCACCAGCCCCTGTAAATTGAGGCGCATCAGGACTAGGTTCGAACAGAAGGTCCATATAAGCAGCTTGAATCTTAGCAAAGGTGCTTTTAATTACAGCTTGCTTCTTCGGAAATGGGTTTGGCTTGGCGTGCTCTTTACTTTCCGATGTTTGTACCTAGAGCTGGCTTGTTGCTCAGTTATCAACGTTTGGGGTTGCTATTTGAAATCAGTGATAGAAGCCTGACAGAAGAATGCATCGAGTGTTCATTTTCCCTGCTCTGCCCTTTCTACAGGTTGGATTTTCTGTGAGAGGTAGAAATTATTGGCTGTGAAAATTGGTTGGCCCTGATCCTGCGGTGGATGGATGGGGAAATATTTTCCCCATATCTGGCACAGGGGAATCGGAGAAATGGGGAGGCCACACTGAAGTGTTGGGTGCAACATTTTGTTTCCTCATCATCAGAATGGGAGGCTGTAACTGTTCAGTGCATTCTTGAGTAACTGGGAAGCGGAGAGTTATGCATTCCTGATATCAGGATCTTGCACAAGGACATACACATTAATTTTGTAACTCTATACCAGAATGGGAAGTAGATTTCTCTGCACCTGCATTGGGGAATGCGAAATATAATTATGCATTCAGAGAAAAGTGTGACTGGAATAAAAATAGTATCTAATGGTTATAGCTGACTTAACGCTAATTTCACTAAATGTCAAATGTGTTAATCACCCCATTAGAGACAAGAAAATACTGTCACTCCTGGAATAAAATTGTGTTATCAAATACTGGCCCAGAGGATAAATGATTAGCATAGAACATGTTAGATTGTGCAGAAGCCAGGGGTATAGGGGTGGGGGTGGTGGTTGCAGTGGTTAGTATACTCAACAAATCCTAGGGGAGAAGTTGTCAGTCCTTCCATTTTAAATCAGCAGGGATTCAAAGATCTTTCATAATGATCTCTGGTTCCTGTGCAGGAGAATGGATCCATCTAATTACTGTGTATGGGGCCTAGAGCAAAGGCCCCAGCTTCTTTGGGGAGCTGAATATTTGTTAGTAGATTGAGGCTCTGCAGAATTCCTGCCTGCTGCAGGTCATTCATTATTCCATGAAAAGCCTAAAGAACTCCTGCAAAGTCAGCTTCTGTTTCTTTGCCTCAAGAATATTGCCATATTTAAGTAAAGGGAGCTCAAAGGTAGAATTGTCTCATTAGATAGAGCACCTTGTTATCAGGCAAGGAAGAAAATGCTCCAAGAGCTTGTTAATCTTAAAGTGAACTTGAGATCCAACTACCTAGAAATGCTGATGACCTACAGAGCTTCAAAAAGCAGCATTAATGCAGTCTTGCACTTATCACCTATCACTTCTTATATCTTTGAGCCACTGATTGGGTTGTTATTGGAATTTCTGGAGAATACATACTGTTTTGACTTGCAATTTGATCTTTCATCAAAGAGCTGGATTCCACTCTGGGCTTTCTTCCAAAATGAGGGGGAGCAACACATCTCGCCAGCATAACTAGTGGCATTTTCTCTTTGACAGAAACATGATTTAGTTTGCTGATTATACAGATCTTAGGATGGACAGCTCTGTCTCAGTAGGGCCTTACCTCTGTCAGTTATTATCAATGCCTTGTGTTTTTGAGTTACAAGAGAAGAGAAATTGTTCCCTCTGTCTTTTGGTAATCTTACTTTGCATCCATTTTCTCTGTTTAACCCACTATTCTTCCTCTTAACAAGACTCCACACTGAATATACATGATAAATATGGATGTTTCTCAGAGGTTTCCTCTGTAATTGCAAAATGGTTAATCAATATTTCTGACATGCTAGTGCAGGATCTAATAGACTTGCTCTGAATTAAGCAATCCTGCTGATGGAAAATGCTAACAGTAAGCATTCCAAATCATCATTTCAATTTAAAAAGCTATTGTTAGGCCAAATTTAAAGCACTTTGCTCATTTGAATGTAATTTTTTTCCCCCTTTTGCATTTTCCTAATGTTTCAGAGCAATTTGCTTTCAGTAGCCAGTATGGATAAATACCATCGGGGGAACTATCTGGGAAGAATGAGTGTGTGAGAGCGCTGAATTAAAAAGTGAACAAGTGAAGCAAAACAATTATTGAATTTCCCTGGGTTTAATGTGTGACTCTCCACTAACCTACCTCACACACGTGACTCCTCTAACCCCATCCTATCAATGAAATCATTGCAATTGATTACTTCTTAAAAGAAAGCAATTTATTTAAAATTAATGCAAAAAAAGCAAAAAGTTAATCCTAATTCTGAGTACATAAGTATACTAAGGGAGGACTATTTGTTATTATTAGTGAGAAAGTCTATCTACTTATAAAGCAGGTGAATGACTCATTTATTCTATTTTCCGACTTATCCCTTTCCCAGTGCCTTTCCTCTATCCGTTCCCTTTTTATTCGCTTCCTCCTTTGTTTTACGCTGAAACTATTAATAAAATTCAACCACGATGGTTCAGCTAGCACTTCAAAGCCTGCGCTGTGGAATACCAAGGTTGTTTACTCCAAAATCCATTGCTAGCTCAGGAAAAGGGAAACAGGTTTGGCCAGGGTAAGCTGCTAAAGTGGGTACCATACACTCCTGCATGTCAGGACACAGGAGAGCGGGACAAAATGAACAAGCTTCACTTTTGTATTTTCGCATGCACTGAGTAACAAAAATAAAGCAAATTAAAAAGCAAACCCAATTCCAATCAAAAGATTTCTTAAATTGATGAAACCAACCCGTTGCTACGTGTTGATGTTGTTCATGGATGATTGATGTTGGCAGTATGCAAAGAAAGGTTTTGTTTTTTTGGGAGGGAGCAGCAGGTGCACAACATACAGACGGATACATGGGTTTTCATATTGTGTGTTGATTGGATGGCGTGATTCAGCAGACCGTTGGAGAAAATAAGGAACAAAAACAAGAGGAAATGAGAAATCAGATGAGCAAAATCAAACTCAGATTTTTTTAAAGAAAACATCACTTGAATTATATTACAATCCAGCAAATCATTATTAGAAATCATGACCTTCACAGTGATGCTAAAAAGGACAATCTTGTGGTAAATCAGAATGTGGGCTCATTGCAGATTTACCAGGAAGAAAATCAATACAAAAATAAGGAGCAACAATTTTTATTCAACTAGTGGTGACCTCAGAAGTTGAATAGCAATTTTATAGTCGAATAATCATGTGACATGTCACTCAAAAGGTCTCCAAGTCCCATGTTGCCATCAGTTTTTAACAATTTACAGTAGTTACAAGCACATCAATAATTTTTACTAAAGTACTAGGTTCCTCATACTTATTTCTCATCCAGATAGTTACAGCATTTTATTTTACTGCATTGGAGGCCACTTTTAAGTAAATAATCTTTAGTATAATATGGTAATGTTTTGTGGAATATCTTTTGCTTTACAACTATTGAACAGTACATTTTGCAGTGCTCTATTACTGATGCAAAGTCTCATTCAATAGTACTGCAGATCAGAGATCGGGCATTGAGGTGCCATGCCTTCTGGTTTACCAGTGATCAGTTAAACACTGGCAAATTGGGCACTCTAAGCTCTGAACTCGATTCTTCAATCTGCTTTCCTGCCAAGCGAGGTACTTCTCCAGAAAAAAGCCCCATAAAATTTACCTTGTGATAAGCTCAAATCATTACAATTCTATATTTAGTGAATATGGGGGGGTGCGGGGTGGGATGTGGGGGGTGGGGGGGGGGGGGCGGTGGTTGCGGTGCAGCGTGGGTGGAAACCCACCTGAAGAACAAGCTCCATGGGGCGGTGTTATCCAAAAACCTCAACTGGAAATGCATGTGTAATAACCATCAGGTGACAACAGTATCAGCCTAGATGGCAATGCAGCCACATTCACTTAGCATACTAATGATCACTGCCCAGGGTCAAACATGAATAATGGCAAATTGGATTTGGTCTTGCAGACCTACCAATGCCAAGGAACTACAACCCAGCTCCAATCAGTAGCTTCAAAAGAGGGAGGGAATTTTTTAGTTCAAAGATAATGTTCAAAGTATCCCTTAGTTGAAGTAGCTGTAAATTTAAAGGAGAGTAAAAGAAGATAACCTCATTTTAATCTGCTCCCACTGACTGCCAGTAATGCATGATTATTCGAAGTAATTTAAAATTGTCACTCCTAAATAAATATACCGAAACAAATAAAAATTGCAATTGCATGAATACAAATGCATTGTTCGTTAAGTTGAATTAAAGAATAAACAATATAAGCTACATGTAGACAGGATTATAATAATTAATCTGAAATGATTCTAGCTGAAGTGTCATTTTAATGCATCTAATGAGGAACTATTTAATAGTTTAACCACATACACATCAGCCAGATTTGTCACCTGGTGCATGTCTGAATATCTTGCACATTCTGCAGAAATTCCAAAAAACATTTTTTTTCAGGAAAGTTCAATTTAATTCCATGTAACGGTTTGTGAGTGAAAAGTGTTTACATTTAAAATCAAAATGCTTGAATATGAATATTTAAAAATTTGATTTGCTAAAGCAAAGAAAACCCACCGATAGTGAAAATCAGCACCAAAAGGAGAAAAGTTTTTAAAAATTGGCAGGTAACTCAACACCTGAAAGTGACAACTTCTGACCAAAATGTAAAGCACCTATCTCTATCAGGTGTTGATTAACCATACATACTTCAGGCAATTTTGGCTTTTTTTTTTCTTGTAAGTTCTTACTTTTTATTTTTTCTTTTCATCTTTTTTCAGTCCCCTAATCCCCTGTGGACAGCTCAGGCAGACATTCAGGCTAGTATCTAGCTGGTTGCTGAACGATGCATGAATGTGTGTCATGGTAGGGGGGACTGAATCTCTAGGCCAGGATTTTCCAGGCGTCAGGCGGACTCGGTGGGGGCGAGCGGGTGCAGCCGCGAAACGGACTACCGAAACGGGCGATCAGACTCCAACCGCAACTTCACACTGGCTGGCCAGTTAACATAAAACACGCGCCGCAGTGCTCAGCACTGGTGGGATGGTGGGGGGGGGGAGGGGGAGGGTGAACATGGAGGTGTGCACAGTAAAAGCTCTCTGAGGCACAGAGCTGCCTCAGGGGGCTGAAGATTAAAAAATTAAAAATTTTAAAGGTTCTGTCACACGAGCAGGGACATGTTAGAAATCGGTTGGAAATTTTTTTCTTAAATCACTGATCGAAACCTCACCCCGCCCGTGGATGAGGTTTCACAAAAAACCCAAAGGCCGCCTGGCTGATTCGCCTGCCTATTGGGCAGAAAAAAATTTATTTTAATTATGACTCTAAGGGCCTTAATAGGCCGCTTAATTGTCGGCAGGCAAGCTGCCGACTCCCACGTGCGCCCACCGCCCGAAATATCGCGCGAGTGTCAGGATGCTCGCCCGATGTCATTGTGTGTCATTTTACACTTGTTCGGCTCAGGCACATGTCCTCCCAACGAGCGAAATATTCTGCCCCTCGTATCCCTTCCTAAAGAGAATACTTGCATTGTGAAATACTCCACCAGGTCACTAGGTGAAATATAACATTCACCATTGTTACCTTGTAGGAGAAATCATAGTTTTAATGTTCTCAATGCACCTCGGCCCTCCCAGGTTTGGAGCCCCTCTCAACTTCTTAAGTCCAACAGGTACAGGAATCAAATTAGTTGTGAAATCAACTTCTGTAAAGCAACCCTTACATATTTTTATTGGATCTTACTAACGATAAAAAAAATTCATAGGATCAACAAATTTTTCTTGCTGAATACAAAAAATGATGTGGTTATGACCACCATTTAAATAAAAAAGTTAGTGATTTAACGTCACAGGCCAATCAACTCAAATGTACAGCATTTGAGGTGCTAAGTCAAACGGTCAGCAAGCCAGATCCCAGGTTAAATACAGGTGAAAGATGCCAGTCATCTCTCATAGCTCACCTACCAAGGTGGACTTGCTATTCCCCCTCTTATTTCATCACTTTGGAGCTTAAATTAATTTTAGATTGTCATCACCGTTGCCCTACACTAAAAAATATTCCCGAGACTTTAAAATTCAGGACTAGCCGAGTGCACATCAGAACTTGGCTGGTGTTTCTGGACCACTCCCAGTTCGTGTCCGGGGCCAAAAGAAATGACGTTGATGAATATTGACTTATTTGTAGAAACATACTGACAAAACTTTGTGGCTGATGCCGGCTGAAACAGCTTTCTGGTGAGTCTATACCCAGGAACCGCTCAATATCAAACTGCATTAACGTGAAAGCTAAAGTTACCTCCAACAAGATCGAAGATTTACATGTGACCAGTACATTACATTAGCTGTACTGCAAACATAATTTCTCTTTCAAAGCACTTTTAATTTAAGTCATAGTTGTGGAAAGCTATTTTTAAAAAGTCATAATTCTGTAAAAAGAAAATCTGTTGCAGTACAAATCATGGAATTCAACAAATCCTCTTCATGTAAATTTAAATGAAGCAAAATGGTGAATGTGGTGCTTTATCACTTTTCACATTATTTACTTAACAATAGCAACAACATACTGGGTTCATTGCTCATATTGAAAAACTGTAATTCACCTCAGGCATGCTGCAAGAACTGATCTCTCCCTTAAAACAAGGGCTGATATTGAAACCGTGAAAAGTGTGATGACAGAAAGTTTTGTTTTAAATATTAATGGATGAATGTCAAATGTGATTCTCTTAAATTCTTCTCCACATTATTTTAACAAATGTATCAGCCCACTTATAATCAGCAGGTAAATACCTCAGTTAAAATAGTAGGAAGATTATACTAAGCTCCTGATCTCTAATACCACCAACAATAATTTCTGGCGTCTTTCTTGCTGTCAGTTTTTCTTTGGGGTGAAGGAAAGCCATGTTGTGGATTAGAACATGGGCAGCGCTAAATCCATTTAAGGTTGCTCCAGTGTGTTAACTTTCTATTGACCCAAAACAGCACTAAGACCATTTCCATTGTTCCAATGAGCAGAACAAAACCAACCACTTTGGAGAATCCCTTTACACCACTTCCATTCTAACCTAGTTTCCAAGGAAGACTGCAGAATGTGTGTCACCTAAAGCCAAATGGTGGGTGATTTTGTGCTGTGGGTCCCCTTGAATTAGATCCCAGATTGAAACTACTGCCCGATCTTGTATAATAATCCTCAGAAGAGAGAATAAATTAGACTTCCATCTGCCACGATCTGGCTGGCTGAATCCAATCCCAGTTCCCAGAAGTGAAAGGATATTTTACTTGATTAATTTCAATTCTTCCCAATCTGTTGCCTTCAGAGACTGGAGTAGGCAAGAGTACTGACTCCAACACAATGGATTTGTACAGTTCTTCTCCATGTTCCTTAATTAGGAACAAAGGCAGGAATTGAATGGGGTGCGGAATGGAGGTTGTGCGAAGGAAGTTGAGGTTGGAAAGACATTGAGCCAGGAGAAAGCCACATCACATTCTTCTCATTTGATATCCGAACCATGGCAGCCCAACCATAAGCTGCATTATTTTGATCTTGAGTGGATTCAAGGTCAAGCAAGCCCTGGAAAGTAAGGCCAGGATTTTCCAGCCGCTGGGCGGGCTCGGCGGGAGCGGTTGCAGAGCGGAACGCTACCCGTGATTGGCTCCACACTGCTACTTCACGCGAGTGGGCCAATTAAAGCCCACGTTGCATGCTTCGCGAGTGGTAGCACCTGGTGCACAGTCCGCACATGCGTGCGAAAGAGCGCTTCAATCTCCCTGAAGCATGGATGGCCTCAGGGAGATTGAAGCGCTATTTAAAAAAATAAACAATAAAAATTAAATGAAACATGTCCCCTCATGTGACTGTGTCACATGAGATGGGACATGTTTCTATTTTAAAAGAAAGTTTTTATTTAATTAGTATTAGCTTTAGGAAACCTCATCCCACTTGTGGATGCAGTTCCCTAAAAAAATGTTAAGGCCGCTTGGCCTTTTTGCCTGCCTGCCTGTTGGACAGGCAGCTTAAAATTCAACTCAATTACCTTGTTAATGGCTTTAAAAGGCCTTTCAATTATCGGTGACCGCTCAGGTGACTTTGGCATGTGCCGTCCGAACGAAATATCGCGCGAGTTTGCAATGATGTCAGGACGCACGCCCGACATCATCGCGCGTCATTTTACATTCCGGCGTGTTGGGCGCGCACCTGCACACCGAAGTAAAATTCGGCCCTAGGTCTGCAATCATGCCCATTTGATGCAACTTTCACAATATTTCCAGTCCCCTTTTCAGAAAATCTGTTGCAGTACAAATCATGGAATTCAACAAATCCTCTTCATGTAAATTTAAATGAATCAAAATCATGAATGTGATGCTTTATCACTTGTTCCAAAAAGAAAATCAAATGCAGACAGTGCAAGAATTCAGTTCAGCATTACACTTCACCCCAATCTTTGGAGTGATGGTAGGTTTTCCAACAACAGCTTGATTTAGGGCAGATACACTTACCGCCAGCTCAGTGACTAAAATATCAGTTATACTTCCCAGTACAGTTACAAAGTCAAACACATTCCATGCATCGCGGAAGTAATTCTAAATAAAAAAAAAGGAAAAATCAGTCTCAGATTGCTAAGAAATAAAAGTTGATCTTTATACCAACTCACATGACAGCTTGTGTATGTGACTCAATTTAGGTTAAGATGAAGTAGTTTTAGCTTCACTTCCAACACAGATTGTGCAGTATGTTAAATAACCCAAAGTGCACTTTGGGACAAGGTGCAACAACACCAGCAGGAGGCAGCCTTATGCCACAGCTGCTGCAGTACTGAAGTTCACACAGCGTTCAATGGACCAACCTGGAACTTTTTGTAAAGCAATAATGCTTTCGGGCAGACAGCTTTTTGTCAACATTCAATCTTAACCAGATGCCATTGAGTGGACTTTTCTGTATGAATTCTTGGACACATACCTAGATCTCCAGTTTCCCTGGGAAGACTGAAACACAGAATTTTGCCACTATAGTTTGGGCCTTCCCACCATTGCTGATTTGGGCTAGTACCAATCACAGACAAGGATTTATACTCTTGACACCCTTAGAATTAGCAATACATCACAATCAGTAGCAATGACAAGGTATAAAATACTGCTTTAATTACACTTTTTGGCATCCCATATTTATATCAATTTATGGAAGCAGTTATGAACCATTAAGTGAAAGAAACATAACTATGAGAAATAGTGAGGCAGTGCTTAACACCAGTGGCAAAATGTATAGTTATAAAACAGGCAGCAAGAATTTTGCAGATTAGAGATTGAAAAGATCTCTGAATCACAGAATGGTTTTACATTGCATTTCTAAAGTGTTTTGTTGCATCTTTTGGAAACATTCTGAAGAGTTTTTCATAAATCAAAAGATTTTGAAGTGCAAGACCAATTGTTATGTGGACAAATGAGACAGTCATCATGTACACAGCAGATCCTAGAAGCAGCAACTATTTTGGTGAAGTTTGTTGAGAAAGGAATATATACTAGAATCATTTTCTGCTCTTCCTAAAATAGGATAATGAGATCTTTTGGTTCATTCAAACAGGCAGTTTATCCAAAGGAAAAGGGCTCAAACTGTATCAGAGGAGGTCATGTGCTCAAATTCTGAAGAGGGGCTTAAAGCCACATCCCAACAAAGCCAACCACTGAGTACTGATGAACTTATATATGTACAGGTCTTTGTTGAGCTGCAGCTTTTGACTGGCTATATGAAAACATTTTTTTTTCTTTATTTGATTGCATAAAATATATTTGAATCAATATCTTCACAAGATCTTTTTTCACTGAGGCACCCTGTGATTTTTTTCTACTTATAAACTACATTACAACTTGCTTGTCAGTTGAATTGAAATATAACATACCAGAATACCAAATGCAATGAGCTTCAGTACACACTCCATGGAGAACAGAAAAGTGAATAATATGTTCAGGTACTGCAGCATTCTGTCATAGGGATCAGGAGCATTATAGAACTACATGAAATGTAAAAGAATACAAGAATCAGTAGCAGCCCTTTGGAGAATGTCAATAAAGAAAAAAACAAGGTTACAATTTTCTGTACAGGGAATGAAATAATTTCCTGCCCAGAAAGGAGGGTCTATTTGTTTCGCTTAAACACAGCTGTGTTGAGGATCTTAGAAAACTGATTTATGTTGCAGGTTGATTGATCAAATCCAGAAGTGCATTCATTATTCATCAATGTCCACATGAAACATTCATCAGCACTTCCTTCATTCATTCCTAATTATATACAAGATGACATTGACAACTCCTCTCTGATTTCAAGCATCAACTAGTGATGCACTAGCAACAGCTTCCTATTCTGGCCCTGTTGGAATCCAGATTTTCACAAGGTTTTCTCAACAGGCGATGTTAATCCATCACTCACCAGCGGGAATAAGATGAGAGGCAGCTGCCTGTGTGTAGCATCATATTACAAACCTAATACTATCACTTCATGAGTGGCTGCAGCAATGTCCTACACTGCATAAAAATATAGGAAACAGACCAATTAAATAGCCTGCAATTTCTGATTGAATGCAAAAGCACAACACTGTAGAATTACTTCATATTCTTCTGAGATGTGGCCCAATATGGATGTGCATTATTATCCAGTGCACCATTATGTAACATAAAGGTCCCCTATTGTATGAGATGAAGCCATTATTAATCACTGTAAACAAAGCCGTCAACTGACCAGAAATATATAGACAGGGAGACGCCAGATAGACAGAAACTCAGTGGGCAGGATTTTCCCCCCATCGGGAGGCGAAGTTGGAGGACTGGCACGCATAGACGTGGTTCCTATTGGTGCCCCCGATTAGGGGTGCGGCGCCATTTTACGTGGGCAGGCCAATTAATGCCCGCCCAGCGTGATGTCTGCACAGAAGCACTATGTGCTTCCTGTGCAGGCATGGGGGGGGGGGGGGGAATCCCAAAATCAAGAGTGCGCTCTTTCACGCAGGTGCACGAAAGAACGCACTCACCTCCCTGAGGCTAAATGTAGCCTCAGGGAGATCGGCTCTAAATGTCAAAAAGCTACAAATAGAAAAATAACATTTCTCTAATATGTCCCCTCATGTGACACTGTCAAACGAGTTGGGACATGTCCATAATTTTTACAAAAGCTTTATTAAAATTTTTAAAAACCCACATGAAACCTCATCACGCCCGTGGATGAGGTTTCATGCTTTTTCTAATTCACACCGGGGCTCCTGGTCTGTCTGCCAACCTTAAGGTTGGACGGGCAGGTCCTTTAATTACTTAATTGACTCTGTCAATGGCCTCAATTGGCCATTGAAGGTCGGCAGGCGCGCAGCTAATTTTGCTGCACCCCCGCCTATCTGAAAATTTAAATGGGGCGGGGTGACGTCGGGAGTTCCACCCAACGTCACCGCCCATCATTTTACGCATCGGTGAGTGGGCCCCGCCCCTGCTTGCTGGCGTATAAAATCCTGCTCAGTATGTGTGATGTGATATACTGAAGCAATAGTTGCCATATTTAGACATCCCTTAGATAATAAAATGCCGATTTTTAAAAAATTGTTTGATAATATTCTCTTTTTTTTTGAAGTTTAGCGATTGTTCAATGATTGACTAGGCTGTCAATGATTTGTTTATCTGTTATCTTGCAATTCTGTTTTTTTTTAAACTGCTTGTTCCATGGAGAGCATTATAAAAATTAGCTGATTTTTAAAACTTTAATTTCCTCAAGGACAGTCTTATGTAGGCTAATAGGAGCTTTTATTACACTTTCCATATAATGCACTGGTAATAAGCCACACATTTCCTCTCAATAAATATACATATGAAAGCCATCAAATCAGTAATTCTTTGATATAAACACCAACGCATGTAAGTCATATGAAGTGATCTATCAACAGTGGCCGTGCTGTTCATAAAACAACTTAAAATTAAATAAAACTGCCAACCAATTTAACTTAACACACTATAAAACATAATAGATTATTTTAATCTGATTTCGGGGTTCAAATGACTGTTATAAACCACTTCTTTATCACACTTTATGATGTAATAAGTACTCCTGAATTGGATTACAGTTTTGCAATCAGTTCCAAATCTTACTATGGTCATATGGTTATAAATTTTAACCATGTAAATGTGTGATAACCACATGGTCAGAAGACTGGTGGACAAGCCAAGTGGCTTCTAAATGCTAAACTTTCAGATTAACAAAGTGATCTTTTCCAATTGTCAGTGGGATCCTCAGTGATGACTCTTGCACTTGAGCTTTAGGTGATGGCATAAAAAAGACGACATCCATTCAGCCACCTATTACATATCTCTCCCCATTTTTATTTCTATTGAACATTGACTGATCTGATGTAGCCCATGGTCAAAAGTATTACTGTATTTGCTCACAATCATGTAAATGTCCAATTATGCAGTAACCAATCATTTCAGACATTTTCAACTTGCTCTGAAAGAAGACTGGATCTCGTGTATGTGAAACTAAAAGACCAAGTTTCACAATGACGACTGAATTGTTTTTTTTCTTTATTTCTTTATGGGATGGGGTGTCACGAGCTAGGGCAGCATTTGTTGCCCATCCCTAACTGCCCTTGAAATGAGTGGCTTGCTAGGCCATTTCAGAAGGTAGTTAATAGTCAACCTCATTAATGTGGGTCTGGAGCCACATGTAGGGCAGACCAAGGAATGACAGATTTCCTTCCCTAAAGGGCCATTAGTGAACCAGATGGGTTTTGAATGACAATCAATGATAGTTTCATGGTCACCATTACTGAGAGTAGGGCTGGGATTTTTCCGGCCCCATTGTGGCAGGAATGTGGCAGTCCAGCCAAAAGCCCACTGACATTCGGCAGGACTGGATGATCCTGACAGCGGGTGGGGCTGGAGAATCCCACCCAAGCTTTCAATTCCAGGTTTTATTAATTGAATTTAAATTCCGCCAGCTGCTATAGTGGGAATTGAACTCGTGCTTCCTGGGCATAAGCCTGAGCTCTGGGTTACTCTTCCAGTGTCACTATCATTACGTCACCAACTCCCCTGTGATAAAATGCCACATAACGGACAAGCTGGTGTTCTTTAAAACAGGAGAATTTGACTTTGTCACAAAAGTAAAACCGCAGAAGTAAAATTGCTAATTGTGTTTACGTGCAGCACTTACTCCAGTTTTGTAGAATGTTGGCAGATGCACCTTACCTTCATCATCAGTACTATGGTATTGATTGCAATCATGGCCATTATAAAATATTCAAAAGGAGGGGAGACCACAAATCTCCACATCTTGTACTGAAAAGTTTGCTTGTTCTGTGGCATGTAGCGAGTTAGCGGTTTGGCACTTATAGCAAAATCAATACAGGCCCTCTGGAAGAGAAAAGCCAATGTGTCTGAATTGGACAAGGTCACCATCACTGGCCCATTCTTGGTTTGTACCATTTGAAGGGCAAGGTAAAGGTTACAGAATATTCAAACATGCAACTCAAATAAATCCTCAGGCAATAGATTTCAATCAGACGGCTACATCAATTAACAGTGAAATAAGAAAACAATGAACTTTTGTGCAGCACTACCTACTACATTTGCACTACCTTCAATTCTTTTCACATATGCCACTTCAATCCTAGTGCCTTGTGTTGGACCATGACATAGGAATTCATCACAAATGTGAGAAATGAAGAGAACTCACAGGCAGCCATCATTTAAGAGTAATTTAGCTGATTTCACTCATAAGATCACGAATTTTCATTCTCTGGCTTTTTGTATCCTGCACTAACTCTCTCATGACTATTCTGTTGCAGTGCACTGTCTGCACTATAATATGCCCTTTACTCCTATAAAATCTGGGTGCCCCCTATTCACTGTCTCTGCCTCTAGTTTTCAGTTCCTTCCCCATCCTAAAGTCAGCTGCTATCTTGTATTCAGTCCCTCCAACCTGTACTCACTGCCTAAAGAGTGTGCTCTCTCTCCTATATTAATACTTTCTACCACCAAACACTCTTAGCATCATCTATTCCATCATTTACAGTTCTCTCTCCATTCCATATTGAACAGTTGAATTGTACCTTTATATGATATATACTGCTTCATCACCATTACACGGACCTTCCAGTATCTGTGCTCTAAATAGATCAGCCTTTCAGTGTTTTTCATTAATTGAGCTTTCAGAATAATTTTAATATTACAACTTGTCAAAGTAATTGATTGAAAATGGGGAATATTGTGGGAATGTGGAATTGAGGTTAAAAAAAATCAGCCATAATCTTGTTGAATGACAGAACATGGTCAAGGGATCAAATGGCCTGCTTCAGCTCTTAATTCTCACGACAGGTCTTATGATAAGGTAAAACAAGCAACGTAGAAAAGATATTTTCAACTATCATATAGCTGTTATGAATAGGTGCACTTCATTGAAAAGTAAGAAATCAGACCATGGTAATCTTGTCCTAATATTCTGATAGCCAGTTTGGGGGGCATTACATGTCAACATTATTGTGAACCTGTGATTAATGGGGACTGGATTAAATAATCTTAATTACATTTCATTTTGGATGAGCTTGTCAGGAAAAGGAAATCACTATCCATTTATCTGACCTTTAGTCCCAGGGGTGAAAAAACAGCTTCAAGGAAATTTAGAAATGGAGTCATAAATAATTAAGTTGGTAATTTTTTTTATGCGTACCTCATTTTTCTCAAGACTGCATTCAGATAGCACCTTATCACCTTGCTCCTGGAATGTAATGATAATGAGTGCAACAAAAATATTCACAAAGAAAAATGGAAACACAACAAAGTACACAACATAAAAGATGGACATTTCCATGCGGTAGCGAGGGCTGGGTCCCTGATCCTCTTCTGTAGCATCCACGGAGTGTTTCAAAACTCTGAGGAAGACAGAACAGAAACTTTGAGGTTAATTTACAGTCTGGTGTGGACAACTAATCTTCACTTGATAAGTAGAAAATCTGTAACTCAAAATCTGCAAAGTTTGAGTTATTCAGAATGTCCACAAAGAACATAAACCTTCTATGCCAAGTCATAGATGCTTCCAAATTTAACATGCTGCAATGGTTATTAAAATCATATTTTGAATTGTTTAATGGATTTATAATTCTAATTATGCAAATAAACATGATAGTATCATAATAAATGTATGCTTTTAGAGTGAACCTGTTCCCTTTAACATTATATAACTCATTTGTATGCAAATCTTGTCACTTAAGATATCCTGATTTACTATAGCTATAAATAATTAGAATTTCCATTGAGATTTCTTCAAGCCTTCATGATAACTTCAGAGGAACTGCAAAAAAGACCCTATCTCTAGAATTTCCAGTACAGCAGGAGAATGAGAAAACCCCCAAATAGTTTCTACTCCAAAATTTTGGAAGCATTGACATTATATCATGAAAGCCATAGGTGTAACTATGAGTTCTGTCCCCTCTTCAAATCCAGGAATTGCCCCTGATAATGAATCTCCCTCAACTCTTCTTATGTAGTTGCACCTCAGGTGGCATCATCCTTCCTGATATTTCCAACAGCCTACAGCCTTTCTCTCCCCATTCTTCCTCTGCTACCTCTCTTTATTTTATTCATAAACTACTAGGTCTCAGTGTTCCTCCACATTTTACCATCTACTCTTCCTGCATGCTGATCCTCCTCCTCTGCAAAGTCATGGTCATGGAAATTCACTGACCATCATTCTTTCACAGAAGAACTCTTCACCTCTATTAGTATTCCTGTCCTCCTCCCATGTGCAGATGTTTAATACCCAAGCTTGGTATCACCTCACCATTACAGCTTCTCACCTCTGATCATAGAGGTTTCCAGCACTATGAGCCTCAATCTTTCACCAGAGTCAGATCAAAAATTCACCTGACACCTAAAATATTCAGAGTTTCATTACATTGCCGTGCAAAGACACCCACCCCCGAAACCCCAACACTCCTTTCCCCAGTCCTGAATACCATTACTGCAAGTGAAGCACAATGAGTACTGCTTTGCCTTTGTGGAGATTCATGAGTCAAAACTTTAAAAAATAAATAAATTGCTTTTGGGTTTTGTATCCAGGCCACTTTTTTGAAACCTGCACTGTTCATCATCTCACTGCACATATACTACATTTATTATTTCACACAATTGTACTTATCAGGATTCTTCCAGGCAGCAGTAAGAACACTACCAAGAGTTTCAGCCAAGAAAAGAGACAGTATCAGTCACTTTGATCTGCTCAAAATAGATAAAATTTCAGTCAATGAGATAATGTCAACACCTTTCTCATAAGACATAATGCATTGCTTGCGTGTTACCTTCAGCAATGAGGCAGTTGAAATAAGATGTGCATTTATATAGTATTACTTACAATGAATTACTTTAAAGTGACGTGACCAATATATAATCAGAGGTGACAAGTCTGAGTGCAGCAATTGAAAACTCATTCCATCAAATTTTAAAAGTTGGGCATGATTTAAAAAGTGATTGCTGACCAAAAGGACAGATCAGACTCCCTTAATCTAATCCTTGTACCACATTATCATGCAGCTTTTTTTAAATCACTGAGTTTTCAGCAACCTGTCATTAAAACTTATTCAGCCTAATGCATTTAAATTTTGACAACTGAAGTTACAGTTTTGCAACAATTAATTCCAAGTAATATTTTTAATAACTCCCAGCAATCGGATTACATAAACAACAATGATTACAATAGTTGGTACTTACGTTGGCCAGCCTTCACCTGTTGACACTGTGAATAGTGTCAGTAAGGCCCACAGCACATTATCATAGTGGAAATCATACTTCCTCCATTCCCTGGGTTCTGCCTCAATTTCATCATTGTCATAAACTAGATATTGACCCCTGTAACATAACAGGGACTGGATCAGTAGGAATAATACTTATGTTTTGAGTAGTTCCTCATCAGTGCTTCTATTGGCTAATTTTCTGCTGCTCAAGAGAAGTTTTGAGGAAAATATTTGAGGGATTGGAGATTTTGGAATATTACAAAAGCTCCATTAGCATAAGTAAAAAAGAAAAAGTGCTGGAAACACTCAGCAGGTCTGGCAGCATTTGTGGGGATAGAAACAGAATTAATGTTTCGAGTCCAGTATGACTCTTCAAAATGGAAGGTTAACATGTAGTTCCCATTAATGTGTAGCTCTTTGCTTGATTCTCAAATATATTTTCACATGGGATAAAATAGTTCCATTGATCTAGATCTCTTACCCGAGATATCAAACACAGTTAGACTAAGGTACACCGGCAAAATCAAAGTAACAAAAGCACACTTTGCTACAATGAAATGTCAATCTAGGTGTCAGTGAAATATTTCCCTGGAGGTCTCAATATACCAAAAATCACAAAGAAGGCTAACCCAACGTGAAGAGTGTTAAATCAATTGGATGGTATGTAGGTCAATGATAGCCAGTGTACACCTTACACAGGTTTATCTAATGGTGTAGCTGAAGCCAAAAACAAACAGCTGCCAGTTATATGCCTTTGGATAGGATGTCTGGATCTTTTCCCTGTCCAGATGAAATTACATTGTTTCATAATTTGCCATGGTGAGATTTGAATTCCTGATCTTGGGGTTACAAGCCCAGTACCATAACCACTTGGCTATCATACCAGAACTTGGATAGGTTGTCTATTGAACCAGTTGAGAGTTGTAGCTTATTGGCAGGAAGAGACATTCACTGCCTGGGAGGTTAGAGTGGAAGATTGCTTGTCCAGTGTAAATCCAGCCTGATTTTCATCACATTTGGGATGTCTTAACTCTACTCAAACGGTGAAAGAGTTAAAACTAATCAGGGTACTTAATCTCTCTGGAGTGACAGGGAGCTGACCAGTTCCAATTTTAACCTGAACGCCCAAGCAGGCAGCAAGACCACACACCCAAATCAAGTGGCACCGTTTTTAACATTGGGGTCACCAGAACTGCAATTTTAATTTGGAAGTCTGAGCTAGACTCCGCAATGAGTTTACAGCCAAGCCAAACTAGAGAGAAAGCGGAACAGAGCTAGACAAGGCTGAAAATGGAAATGAGAAAATATTGGGCAGAATTTTCTGCCTACTGGGCGGGCGGGCCTGACCCAATCTCTGGCAGGCAGGGAGCTGATCCCCGCTGGAGAAGCAGATCCTGCCACCATTTTAAGTGGATGGGCCAATTAAGGCCCACTCGGCGGGAAGTGCTATGCACTTCCTGTGCAGGCGGGGGAGGATTCGCATGCGCACGAAAGAGCGCACATCTTCCTGAGGCTAAGTGCTGCCTCAGGGAAATCACTTACACTTGTTCAAACATTAAAACTAGAAAAATAAAAAAATCCTTAACATGTCTCCCTCATGTGACCATGTCACACAAGATGGAACATGTTAATAAATTTCACAAAAAACTTTATTAAAGTTTTTTAAGCCCTACATGAAACCTCATCCCGCCGGTGGATGAAGTTTCATATTTTTTCTATTGGCCGCTTGGGCTCCTGGCCTGCCCGCCAACCTTAAGGTTGGACAGGCAGGTCGGTTAATTGTTTTAATTATCCTGTCAGTGGCCTCAAGTGGCCATTGACAGGTTGGCGGGCCCACAGCTGATTTTCCTGCGCCCCCGCCTTTCTGAAAATTTAAATGGGGCAGGATGGGGGATCCCCCTGACATCTGTGTCATTTTGTACATCGGCGAGCCGGCCCCGCCCCTGCTCACCAACGGCAAAATCCAACCCATTATCTTTTGGACTTTTCTTGTGGGGTTAAATGAAACAAGACTTTTGCTCTTGGAGGCTCCACAAAAGTAGCTTAGGCCTCCCAGGCCACAGATTTGCAGGATCTTTCAGGACTAAACTGACAGTGGATCCTGCCACTTAGCTGGTCTTGGTGGACTCTGGGCAATTTTCTGCAGCTTCCCACCTGACATGGTGAGGAGTCAGCAGGAAAGAATTAAATGAGGCCCAGGAATTAAAATACAGCATTCCTCATTTCCGGAGCAGTGGGTGAGTTTCTAATTTTGCACCCGAAACTGGCCCGGAGTTAAAATCAGGGCTTTGCTTCAGCTTGTCTGTCAAAAGCTGATTACTATGAAAAACGTTATAAAGTTTGAAACTTGAGCATATGGTGTGAAAAGATTGAAGGCATTATTTTAATTAAGGACATTGCAGTATTGGAAAGATGGGATCGTCTTTGGGGCAAGGACAGAGTCCATTTTGTTATATTTGAGCAGCGAAAAAGGTAAGATCACACTACTTGGGGTATTCTATAGGACTCCAAATAGTGACAGAGAGATGGAGGAACAAATCTGCAGGAATCACAGAGATGTGTAAGGACTATGGAGTGGTGTCACTGGGGGACTTCAATTATCTAAATAACAATTGGGACAATATTAGAGTAAAGGGTAAAGAGGAAGAGGAATTTCTGAACTGTGTTCAGGAGAACATCCTTGATCAGTACATTCTCAGACCAACTAGGAAGAAAGCATTGCTGGATCTGGTGCTGGTAAATGAGGTGGAGCAAGTGGACCAAGTGTCTGTGGGGGAACATTTGGGTAAGTGTGATCATTGTATCATAAGGTTTAGATTAGTAAAGGAGAAGAACAAGGAGCAACATAATATAGAACCTCCAAATTGGAAGAGGACTAATTTCAATGCAATGGGGAGGGATCTGGCCAAGGTAAAATGGAACCAGAGACTGACAGGAAAGACTGTAATGGAACAATGGGTGATCTTTAAGTAAGAGATGTATTAGGTACAACCTAGGTACATTCCAATAAAGACTAAAAGGTAAGGCAGCCAAAACATGGCTCCTTGGATGATGAGGGAGATAAAGGTTATGATGAAACAACAAAGGAATGTATGTTGAATGTCAGGTGGATGCTTCAAGAACCAGATCAAATTGAATAGGTTGAGAGGAGAGGTGAAGAGGAAAATTAGACTGGCAAAGATGGAGTATGAGAATAGAATGGCAGTCAACATAAAAGGGAACCCAAAAATCTTCTACCAATATGTAAATAGTAGGCTGGTACTAGAGGTGGAGCAGTTCCGATTAAGGGCAAAGAGGGTAATATATGTTTAGAGGTGCAGGGCAAGGCTAGAACTTAATAGGTTCTTTGTATTGATGTTTACTAAGGAAGAGGAATCTGTCAAAATATCAGAAGAAGTGGAGAGAGCAGAGGCAATGGATAGTGTGGAACTTGAAAAGGAAGAGATGCTGGGATGGCTGGCTATGCTTAGGGTTGATAAGCCACCTGGTCTAGATGGCTTGCATTCCAGGTTACTAAATTAAGGGGGGGGGGGTAAAGACAGTGGAAGGGCCTGCCTTAATCTTCCAATTTTAACTAGATATGGGGAAAGTGCCAGAGGATTGGAGAGTGGAAAATGTGACACCTTTATTCAAGAAAGGGTGTGAGGACAGCCTTAGCAACCACAAGCCAGTTAGTTTAACATCAGTGGGGAGTATTTGATTTTGGAATCCATAATCAGGGGAAAAAAATCAATAGGCTCTTGGGAGAGTTTTGAGTTAATCAAGGAGAGCCAGCACAGACTTGTAAAAGGCAAATTGTGTTTGACTAATCTAATTGATTTTTTGATGAAGTACAGAGACAGTTGATGAAGGGAATGCAGTGGATATTGTCCATATGGATTTTAAGATAGCATTTTACATTGGGCCACATAAAAGGCTGGTTAACAAAATTGAGGTTTCTGGAATAGAGGATCAGTATCTAATTAGATAAAATATTTGCTTAATGACAGAGTTGTGGTAGATGGTTGTTTTTCCACAATGGAAGGTGGTAGGCCCCAAGGGTTAGTACTTTTTTTCTGCTACGTATAAATGATTGGATCTTGGAACATTGAGTAAAATTTCAAAATTTGCCAAAGATACCAAACTTGGCAAAGTGGCAAACAGTGAGGGTGATTTGAATCGCCACCACCAGGATATAGATAGGCTATTAGAACGGGCAGACAAGTGGCAGATGGAATTCAATACAGAGAAGTGTGAGGTGATGCATTTAGGCAGAAAGGATAGGGAGAGGCAATATAGACTTAACGGCATAATTCTAAAGGAACAGAGGAATCTGGGAGAAGTGTGCATTGATCTTTGAAGGTGGCA
This sequence comes from Carcharodon carcharias, assembly GCF_017639515.1. Taxonomy (NCBI): domain Eukaryota; kingdom Metazoa; phylum Chordata; class Chondrichthyes; order Lamniformes; family Lamnidae; genus Carcharodon; species Carcharodon carcharias. Next base: position 139,386,340 of record NC_054474.1, read on the forward strand.
GCACATATTGAGAGAGTGGTTAGCAAAGAATATGGGATCCAGGGCTTCATAAATAGTGACCTTGTGCGCAAAAGTAAGGAAGTTATGCTGGCCTCAACTGGAGTTTGCATCCAGTTCTGATCATCACACTTTAGGAAAGATATAAAGGTGCTTGAGAGAGTGCAGAGAGGGTTTACCAGGATGGTTCCAGGGATGGACAGCTTTAGCTACAAGGTTAGGTTTGAAAGGCTGGGGTTGTTCTCCTTGGAGCAAAGAAGATTGAAGGGAGATTTGAGGAAGTGTATAAGATTATGACAGGCTTAGATAAGGTAGACAAGGAAAACTCTTCCCATTAGCTGATGGTAGAAGCTTTAAGATTATGGGCAAGAGATGAAGGGGAATGTGAAGAAGAGCTTTTTTTACACAGCAAGTGGTAATAACCAGCTGCCCATGAGGGTGGTGGAAGCAGAAACAATAAATAATTTTCAAAGGAAATTGGATGAGCACTTGAAGGAAATAAACGTACAGGGCTACACGGATCGAGCAGGAGAGTAGAACTGACTGGATTGTTCCATGGGAAGCCAGCATGGACTTAATGGACCGAATGGCCTTCTTCTGTGCCGTAAATGACTCTAGAATTTATTTTGTAACTGAGAGCCATCTTCAACTTTGTGAGGAAAACTGTATTGCTAAACAATGGTTATGCTTCCGTAAATAAAGGCTTGCAATGGTATAGTGTGCCTTTCACAACCTTAAGACATCCTAAAGTGCTTTATAGCCAATTATATTTGGAGGGTAGTTATAACATCAGAGATGTGGCAGTCTATTTTCACAGCCAGCTCCTAAAAACAACAATGCGATAATGCGCAGATAATCTGCTTTAGTGATGTTGGTTGAGGAATAACTTTGGCTAGGACACAAAAGGAGAACTCAGTTATTAATAACATGAAATTACATTTTGTTTAAATTAGGTAGAATTAAAACAGTTTTTGCAATTATTTACACCAAAATCAAACACTTCAATGTTATATTGATCCTCCAGTTAATACGGCCATTGGTTCTCTTTGTAGTGGTTTACCTGCAGTCTTTTTCCAAATCCTTTGACTCATCAGTGCAGTAGAAGAATTTACCCTTGAAAAGTTGCACAGCAATGACAGCAAAGATGAACATGAAGAGCATGTAAACGATGAGTATATTCAGAACATTCTTCAGGGAGTTCACTACACAGTCAAAGACAGCCTAAAAGAAGCAAATTTTGAGTCAGATACTAACAAGAAGTGACAAACAAGACTAGACCCACAGATTCTGCATGTAATGACCATTTAGTCAGAGCATCTGATCGACATGTAGGATTGGCCAATAAATTTAAAACTGATACCAGTTTCGAGCATTGGTGAGATAAAAGACACAAGGTGTACAGACAGCTCTGCATCTCTCTAACCAGAGGAGACAATGTAAAATGATAGTTACATTTTTGCATTACAGACCATTTGACAGGATTATCGATACTTTGCTAACAGTAAAATGTCTAAGTTACATCTCAAAACAATGTCAGCTGATATGCCTATTCAGAGCTTCGTAAAGCTCCATTTTGAACCAATTAAAATGCAACTGGTGCTAAGCTGAAGTGGTGTGAAAGGGCCTTCTCAAGCTGACTCAATTCAGTTCAACTGGTTTCTTACTCTCAACTTCTCTGGCAAATTATCATTAAGTGCCAAATGTGACTACAAATAAAACTATATGGGTGCTGCACTGCACAATTCAAACCATTTTTATTTTGGAAAATAGATGGATAAGTAGGTAGAAATGAAGCAGTTGGCCAGGATTTTTGAAAGATAACCTGCCAAATGTATTTTTGTTTAAAAGTATATAATTTTTACACAGAATGCAGTGCACAAGAAAACTGATCACTTCTCAAAATCTGGGCTGCATAAGTAAGATAATATACATGGCTGCGTTTATTTGTGCCGCAAAACCGGGGGAGGAGCACTTCCTGCAGGCATGGAGATGCAGGCCTGAATTTTTGTGCTGACCAAGAGGCTCCCCGCTTATCCAAAATGGCTCCAGAGCCTCGATTTCGGTAGTCCTGACCTCAAAATTGAACCCCACCATTTTCACAGGTTGGTTTTGGAGGGGGGGGCGGGGCAGGAATTGGGGCAGATAGTACTTTGCATATGCATGGTTTATGGAGGCAACTACAAATGTTAAAGTGCTGCTGCCTTCAGTGAGATCCAATTTTCATTAGCGGGATACCCACTTGTGCACTTTAGGCCGATCAGGAGAAGGTCTAAAGTTAGCAGATTTCTTTGGAGAAGTATATCACCTTTTTGGATATGGTCCCAGAACATCTTTGGGAGAAGTTAAGTGCCTTTCCGGATTGTTAAAAGTAGAAACGGATGCACATTTTAAAAAATGGATAAACTCGTCAGAACTTTCAGCTCATTGAAACTGACAAGGGAGTTATTAAGGCATTTAAATCTCATTCCCTTTAAATATTTGAAACATAAATTGTTTGCAGTGTTAAAAATCAGTGCTTGCTATTTCACTCTGTTGACATAAGCCTGAGGGTTATCATTATTGGGTTAGTGCTGATTATACTGATTTTACAACCTATCATTATCACAGTGGGTGTCTGTCAGTTCAGAATTTGATTGACAGCTGCAACTGCTTATAAAGTCTTTGTAGTGGGACTATGAATATAAATGCTTGCTGTTATAAGGGATTAGTGGTCAAAGGAATTTAAATGTAGTGAATGAACTTTTATCAATGGGAGGTATTTTTCATAGTAAATTCATAAATAGGCACTTAATATGTTATTTTATTTCCTCTCAGCATGGGACCTGAGGACTGTCCATGGTGATACTGGATGATTTGTCATGGAGGGTGACAGGGCAAAGGGCGATGGGTGTGGGGGCATGGGCTGTCATGAGTTGGCATAGGGGGTATAAAAGGCCATGGGGGTGGGTGTAGGGGCATGGGTTGCATGGAGGCTATGAGGTCCATGGGTGGGCATGGGTGAGGGCATGAGGTGCCAAACATTGGCAAGGATGGGACATGGGGAGTCCGAGAGGGGTAAAGGCATGAATGCGGATGTGGGGGTGAAGGCTATAGGGCTGTTTTTTGCTTTATTGGGTTTTTTTGGCAGCTGGGACAACGTGTTGGATCACCAAGGCTAGCCTTCTGCCCAGCAGCCCCTGTGCTGCCTCCAAACTGTTTCCAGGGTCAGCAGTCACGAATCCCAGTACATCCCAGAGCCCTTGGAACGAAACTTTGACCATCCAGGGCAATCTTTCAGGAGTCGGGTTCACAGGTCCAGGAATTCTCCCAAATCTGTGCTACTGACAGGGGAGCGAAGATTCAGGCTGCAGTGTCAGTGTCAGAGCCTGTGACTGTCTTAAGTATGGTGCTATTTCCTGTTGCTGAATTATGCAATTGTTCTGCAAGCTGGTGTCTCATAACTGTTGGCTTCACAACAAAATCAGTTAATGAAACAAAATTGCAACTACTCAGAAAGCAACCATTTTAACAGTCAAATTCTTGTAATGGCAAAAATAATAATTATAAGGAATTTTTTTGGTTTGTTTCACCTAATTATTAAACAAAGCATCACCGTTTTTTTCAAATTGTTATTCAAATGGTAATACAAGCTGTCTGGGAGTGACATGTATATTATTTATCCTCCCAGCAACCATTCAGATCGGGTGAAAGTCAATCTTGGAAAACAAAACTTTATGCTCTTAACATTGGTAAAAAAAAACAATAAAAGAAGCATTTTGAACAAAATATTTAAAGGCAAAGAATCATCATTCAATGTGGGGCTCAAAACCACCGCTCTGGGATTAAAAAATGAAATGAAAGTTGCTGCAGTCCCAGAGGACCACAGAGAGAGAGAGATGACTGGTGGTGAGTTTAACCTGAGGGTTACCACACCTCAGGCGAGGGGCAAGTTTGATCATGGTATGAGAATTGAACCTGCACTGTTTGCATTATTCTGCATCACAAGCCAGCCAGCTGAGCTAACCGAGCCCCCAGCTAGCTTCTTGATTTTTACAAAGAGAGGATTTTACTGCGTGAGCGCGATAAGGCAAGAACTCAATACCTTTAATTTTGGCAAACGCTTGATAGTTTTCAGTGGCCGTAAAACACGGAGAACACGCAGGGATTTGATGGTGTTGAGATCCTTTCCTTTGTTTCCGCTGTACATGTAAAGATAAAGAATCATACATGATTGAATTAAATCTAACTTTATCCAGTCTGTGTCACGCTAACTAAACACAAAGTACAGAGCAGATGTCAATACACAGGCACGCCTGGGAACCATATTTATAATAGGAGATGAAACTGGCAAGATTATAGATGGATGCAAAGTCACACTTCTGTGAGAAATGACAAAACAAACAAGAATGACAAGAAGAACATGCTACTGAAGTGGAGAAATATCTACTTATACTTAACCAATTCCTTACATGGAGGAAGCAATGTACTTTCAGTTTAGGGCATAGTCAATTGGATAAGACATCAACAGTAAATTTTTGGTCCAAAGTTGTTCTGCATGTATACATTTAAAACGATGTTGCATTTTAAAATATATTTTAGAAAGCAAATCAATGTTAATCTAACTAATGTAATATACATTTAATCTGCTCATTGAGGAAACTGTAATGATATTTGTTCAGTTACTACTTATAGATAGATAGTCAGGAAGTAAATCATATATTGCCTCAAATCCAGTGAATTCCAAAAATTAAATTATATTAGGAAAAATCCTAGTAAATTCTACATGAAACGTTCATTATTTTCTGTCTTGTTATCCAAACAAATTTTCACAGGATTAGCTCTTTAACTTGTATTGAAATTCTTTTAATTCCTGTGGTTATCACCGTGCCGTATACAACTAAGAGCAAAATCTGGGAACTCTTCATCATCCATCAAACTCTATCATCCACCAAGGGATGCGAGGTAGGAAGAATCCACTCTGTTATGGCAGAAAATGGAGGCTCCATCTAGAGACATTACAATCATGGCCTTAAGCCCTGATAAGAAAGGAAAGTGACACGACAATGACCTGGAAAGATGATGCATGCTCAGCCTGCTGATTCTTCAGTCTGAGACATTTCCTGGGCAGCTTTTCTTTCCCCCGTCAGTGGTGGCTGGCCATTGCTTTCTACTCTCAGGGACAGAGTGAAGAAGCAGGTCCCAAATCTACCTCAGCCAGAATAGAATATGGACCTGTGCTGGTGGTGTTATTTGGAACCACACACTAACCATCTAGCCAACTGAGCTAACCACCCGGCCAGGAAGCACTCTATCCAATATTACTTGCTGGCAGATAACAGAACTGAGAATGAACTAAATCTAAACTAAAAGCAGACCACTTAAGATTCATTCTCCAAATACATACACTTGTAAAATATTTCTTGCAAGAAAAGGGGTGGTGGAACAAACTATGGACAGAGGGAGACTAAAATATGTGCACTTTAATGCAGGATTTCAGGCTATTGATCCAAGTGACGAGTTGTGAATTGCAGGTATAGCAACAAAGACATGATTTTATTAAAAATCATTTTTGCGGGCAATGGTAAGTGACAGATTAAATTATTTTTCTTCAACACTAATTTAAATCTGGTACCTTGCGTTGTAGTTTGAAGGGATTAGTTGGTTTCTTTGTTGTGATGTACTTGTTCAATTCAGGAGACAAAAGTCAAAATGATTGTGATAATTCCCCATCTTCAATAGTGGGAGGAATCATCCACACAAAGTGTGGTATTGGGCAGGAAAAGGGACATTTTACCTGCCGGCCAGAATGGCAGCTTTTCACACTGTATTGTCCCATTTCCGGCATGTCCCAGCTCATTAATTATGCGTTCACGGGAACACGCTGGATCGATGGTGGGTGGGCTCAGATTTGCCCACCACAATTTGGCCACAGCGGCTCCTCACTCTGCGCACCATATTTAAAGCACACCAGAGCGCAGCCTACTTCACATCTTCAGACCAGGCCTGCTCCAGGCGACAGATGGCCCAAAAAGAAAAGAAGATGGCAGCCCCCAAATTTAATGACGCCTCTCTGGGGCACCTGCAAGACGCAGTGGAAAGTCACTGCGACGTCCTCCACCCCTGCTCTGGCTGCAGGAGGTCCACCAGAGTCACAAATCTGGCCTGGGAGGCAGGGGCAGCAGCGATCAGCACCGCCGGAGCACAGAGGAGGTCAGCCATCCAGTGCAGGAAGAGGATGAATATTCTCATCCATTCTGCCAGTGTAAGTCAACCACCTCATCACTCTCAACTCTCACACTCTCAAGCCCATCACACATCCACAGGGATCTCAAACCTCAAGGGACAACAACACTAACTCTCACGCACCTACCTTCCCACTTGCCGCATTCTCCCCAGTTACACCTTCCTCTCCCCCTCCCAAATTCACCCCCACAAACCATCATCCTGCCCTTCCAACCTCGCCCCACCCCGACATGTTCATTTCCCAACCCCCCATTCCCATCCCCTGATACACCTTCCTCTCCCACTCACAGCTGGACCATCCCCCCTGCCCACCGCTGACCATCCATAGCAGCCCATGATGAAGGCTGTGATGTTCCGAAGCAGACCTGAAGCATCAATGGAGAGCTCCCACCTTCAGAGAGCTGCTTCGTGGCGCAGCCATGTCCATGAGGATCCACCCAGCATGAGACGCACGTGTTCCTTGAAGATCTGGTAGCTCTTGAGCTCCAGCATCTTCTGCTCCTCAGATGTCCGCGATCTCAGCAAGGCCTTAACGGTAAGTCCCAACTTCCTGTACGTCATACTTCTCCAGGCGTGTTCTGGGCCAGCATGCTTTCCCGCCTGTGTAACGATAAATCTGGCCAGTGGGGGAACGATTCCATTCAGGCCTCACTTTGCATCACATTAGTGGGATGCAAAGCAAATCAATTTTTGGCCTTCTCACCACATTGTTGCCACTTAAATGCCATGACGGCCAACTCCAACAGGGCCAGAAAAGTCTGGTCCGTGATTGTGAAACTGTTCTATGACCATAATTAGCTTCACTTACTTGCCTACCAGAACTTCATATTTCAGATTATGGGTTGATTGGAATTTCAGGCCTTCTAAAGCTGAGCCCAAACTTAATTTAATTTGTCACTAATTTAAGTCAGACAATCGATTATGATCTGGTTCAGACAGTTCAACTGCTTTATTGCTGAGATTTAAAGGATTTGCATTTATATAGTACCTTTTATGACCTCAGGATGTCCCAAAGTGCTTTACAACCAATGAAGTACTTTTTTTTTTGAAGTGTAGTCATTGCTGTAATGTAAGAAATGTGGCAACCAATTTGTACATAAAAACTGCAATGTGAAAACAAGCCTAAAAATCACCCATGAAATAATGAGTGGCTTTTTGACAAAACCCTATTATTTATCATTGGTGATATTTGTTCGTTCTTTAAAGGAGCCAATGTATTTGTTAAGTCTATTTACATGAACAATTTGTATGGTACCTGGGGCAGAATTTATTGCTGGCCACCGGAGAACCAGTGGGAACCCCAAGTCACATTTCTCCAGGCCTGACACATTTATAAGGTAAGTAGGCACACACCTGGACAGCGCTGGGCCTCCTGTCAGTTAAATTCCCAGGAGGCTCCACCTCCCCTCCCCCTCTCAATGCTGGGTCTCTCAATCAGGCACTGAGTGCTTGGAAATGAGGGTCTAACCCCTCCCCAACAGTTGGCCACAGGGCTTGCTGGGTGCTTTACTAGAGGCAATGGAGACCCTTGCAAGCCTCATGTTATCCCCTGAGCCACAATTAAATCCAGGTGGGCTCAGAGATAGTTGGTTTTTGGTGGCTCATTGATGAGCCGAATTGCCTTTCCACTGGTAGTGTGCAGGTTTCCCCTTTCTGTCCATCACCAAATGCTGGGCAGTTGTCCCGCTGGTGGGAGTCAGACTCACGGCCTCCTGCACGATTCTCTCAGCCTGCCTCCTCTGGCGCTTTCCACTAAATTTCTCCCCAGTTGCAATCTGAGTTTCTTAGCCAGCACATTGCACTCTATTTTCCGGCCCGTTGGTGTCAGGCATCATGGTGGGCAGGGTGGGGTGGGGGGAACAATATGGTGTGAAGGGTCAAAAATTGATTTTACACCATGACGGGGCGGTGGCAGATGGATGGGGTGAAGGAAACAGCCACACACTTGGAAAAGCTTGCCAAAAGTGAATATTCTTCTGCAGCTAAGACTGTTCAGCTGCAGCTCCATTGACATGCTTGGAGTCGGGCCTTTGAAGCTTTTCTGCCCACTCAAGCAATGCAAAAGCATGAAAGTGCCACCAGATGCTCCAAAACCTTTCTCTCCCTCTGGACACAGGCTGCAAATTAATGTGCATTTTAGGGGGCAGCACAGCAACTGACGAACTGGGAAAAATTGTAGAATCCCCTTGTGAAAGGCAACCATGGCACAGTCACTGGTGGAGTTGTTCACAGCCCCTTGCAAAGTCTTTACTAAGGTTTGGACCAGTATCCATCATGGTTCAAGCTAACAGGGCAGCCTTTCAGTGCGGGTTTGGAGAATGCCTGTGCCTTGGCTGAGAGCACCACAGGCAGCCCTGTGGCTGAAGCTGCCAACAATTGGTCAAGTAGAGTGGAGCAGGCGTGGGTGGGGTTCGGAGAGCCATAAAGCGGACTACACATTGGCCATTCAAAAGTGGTGGCTAGCACTGTCCTCCTGGAATCATGAAGGGGCCTTCAGACTTAAACAAGAGAGGTTCTTAGGCCACCCATACTAACCCACGTGTCTCTTTCTTTCATCCAGCAGGAGGATAATATCAGGGTCATGGAGCCTGGTAATACGTCATAGCTTACAGAGACCAGAGAAGAAGAAGAGAGCAATGGAGGCATCTGGCTCAGCAAAGGGAGGAGAACTTCCCGCAAGGTGAAGGGGCGGCAAGGCCTGCTGCACATGTTGCTGAAGATCCACAGTGAGCCATCGCTTGTAGGCACTTCACTAGACCCAGATGCTGCCTGTCATTCCTGCAGATGACTGAGAACTAGTGTCGCCGAAGACTATGCATGTCTAGGGAACTGATCGGTCACAGGTGTCACCGCCTGCAGGATTTGGTGCCACGGGGACATGGAGGGCATCCACTGCTGGTGGCCATGAAATTGACTGCAGAGCTCAATTTCTATGCCAGTGGCTCCTTCCAGGGCTCCACAGGTGACCTGTGTAGGATCTCACAAGCCTCCATGCATAGGTGTATCCAGAAGGTCATGGAAGCCATGTTCACGAAGGCACAGAATTTTGAGCATTTCACCCGGGACTGGGAGAGCAAGGAAGCAAGCGTGCTGGGATTTGCACAGATCTCAGGTTTTCCACAGGTACAGGGTGCCATTGACTGCACTCATATGGCACTTAGATTTCCATGGCAACAAGCAGTCAACTACATCAACTGCAAGGGATTCCACTTGCTGAATGTCCAGCTGGTGTGCGAGGACCACAAACGCATCCTACAAGTCTGTCCCCAATTCCCAGGGAGTGTGCAGGACTCCTACATCCTTAGCAGGTCTCAGATCCCTCTTCTAGGATCCAGTGAGGCTCCTCAGGGAGGAGGGCTACCCACAGGGGGCGTGGCTGATGACACCCATGAGGCAGCCTCAGACTGCAGCAGAGTGATGGTATAACAAGGCTTATGCTGGACTTTGGTGGAGAAAGTGATAGGCATTTTGAAAATGAGGTTCCGGTGTCTCGACAGCGCCCATGGAGCACTGCAATACAGTTCCCGGAGGCATCATCCAATAGCTTGCTGTGCGTTCCACAACCTGGTGCTGCAATGGGGGGCAGGGTGGGCTTGGCTGAGGAGGAGATGGAAAAGCTGCACATCTCCAATGGGAGGACATTGAAGAAGATGACAGTGTTGAGGTCCTTGAAGGCGAGGATGCTGGCGATGAGGCCTTCATATTGGCCAGACGAAGCAGGAATACTCAGGAGGCTCTCCTAGCTGCAAGATTCATGGAGAATGATGATGAGATGCAGTGAGGACATTCCTGACATCCTCACCTTGCACCTGTGAGCGTTTGACTCCTATGTGGCTGATGGAAGGCACATACCCTCAGCGCTCAGGCTCATGTCATGGAAATGCAGCAGAAGCCCTAGATTCCAGGAGGATGATGACGACATGCAGTGAGGGCACTCCACAGATCTTCACATAGCCTCTGTGAATGTCTGACTTCCACCTGGCTCATGGCAGCTTGCTTGCGCTCTGTTATTAGGAACATATCATGGAGACACAGCTGTGAAACTTTAAATGCACCTGATCCTTTGTCAGCTTCAGGAGCACACTGTCACCAGTCACAGATGCTGAAGAGATGGGGGCCAGCCTGACCTCAAAAGATGCTGAGAGCACACAGAGAGAATGATAGAACGCTGTGACACCTGCCCACAACATTCTGGCAGCAATGACCACCACCGGCGAGGTGCAGGCATCACTAATGTGTCCAATGAGTGTTAAGCTGGACCGTCGCTTTGGTCTGAAGGTTACACAAAGCATAGGGAAGAGGCCCTGGACTGAGTCACCTGCCTTTATCTTGTGCAGGAACCAAGGTTTCACATCTGAGCAACATGAATACTGCTCATCATAGCAAGGAGCCATAGGCAAGGAGATATTAGCAGGGAGACATTCTTGGGAGTTTATTTACAATAGGGAGCATTAAGAACAAGTGATTAACACCCGTGCCCAGGCTGTGCAACCACTTCTTCTTAACCTTCCTAATCCTGCCGCTTGGCTTTGATGTTCCCTCCCCTGACATACACAGCAGAGGTGGAGGCAGCCTGCCGACCGCTACGCTCTGCCTGTGATGACCTTGGCGGGTGTCGGAGGGAGGCATTGCTAAATTTGGGTGCAGCACGTGTCCTCCTTTTGGCAGCCACGACCTTTTAGCAGCTTCTGATCCCTGAGGCAGTGCTAGCTCTGTGCAGGGGCACCTGGATTGCTAGAGGCCTGAGGTGACAGTGGGGCTGGTGAATCTGAGGCCACCCCAGAGATCCGGCATGTTTCTTGGGAATGCATTATTGAGGCGGGACACACTGGGTTTGGGACGATACGGCACAAAAACCCACCATTGCAGCCAGCAGGTAAAGGGTCTTTTTTCCTGCCCACTACCGTACTTAGCGTGAAATCGTCCCAGGTTTGGACTATGTATTATTTTATGATTCTGCAGAAGGGCACATATATCAGCTGGCAAAATCACATCAATAGGTTGGCACAGCAATCCCTCAATGTACAACTAAAGCTGAGCCCAAAATTCAGCTATCATCTTCTCCCATAACTATTAGAACACAGTGAAATACAAGGATTATACTTCTTTCAGTAACCAAAGCTTCAATGTATATTAAAACAGAAGCAATATATTATGGGGGCTAGAAATCTAAAACAGAAAGTGCAGGAAGCATCCAACAGGTCAGACAGCATCTGTGGAGGGAGAAACAGTAGCTAACATTTCACTTCTGATGAAAAGTCATCGAACTGAAATATCACCACTATTTCTTTCTCCTTAAATCCACTTGATTTGGAATCTGGATATGATGGATGTCTTGAAGGTAAACGCTGAGAATTCATTGTATCATGGTCACATAATGAAAAACATCTCCAAGTTGAATCAATGCATTAAAACAGCAGATTGATGAGCCTGGTACTAAATTCAAAAGATGTAGTAATTGTAGCTCTAAGCGATGTAGTGCTTGTAGCTTTAAGACTAATTGTGTTGTATAGTATCATGTGACAGTGTGAACAAATCAGCTGTAAACAAGGGGAACCTTAGAGTGGGAGTTCTTCTTCTAGTTGTGGGGCTTGATGGAAGCATGTAACTGCTACTGCAGCCTGTAAATAAAGTTTGATGTTTCTAATGAGAAACCTGCTTGGAAAATTAAGTCCACAACAAAAGATAAGAACACAGAGCTTCTATACACTCACCACAATGCTTCCTACAGAGCTTAACCATGACAGTAACAAATAGTAATGCCATCGCATTGTTTCATTAAGGTCATTGCAAGCACATTTCCCACAATGGATACCTCACGTGTGATCTTGAGCTATCTATCCTTGCAATATTAATGCTAAAGCAGTAAAGTTATTACAAAATGTCTTCTTTGCCTTGACTGACCATTATTCTGATAATAATTATCAAACCTTCCAAGACCAAGTGCCACACGGCCAGCCCACAAATACCCATTGCTCCCCGATACCAAGTCCTCTTGGTGTCCTCTTCTCCTCCAATCAGCCTCCTGTTCGGCAACAAAACCCCTTTTGCTCTGAACTGCCTCCATACTTCACTCTGCCATGCCATCTTTCTCCCTGCTTTCAAAAAGCTTTAGAAACCTTTCTTTTCCACCTTGCCTTCAACTCCCAGCTTAACACTTGGTGTTCCCTTTTTCCTCTTGCTTATATCCAAGAAACACTTTTTGAGATCTCTTCTTGTTTGAAATGATCGCTATAGAAATGTATTTTGTTGTATATTATTTGAACCCCCATCATAAAAAGGTGAACCAAGGATTAAAAAATACATCTCTTAATACCATGCCCTTATACTATCTATATTTGTAAAGTCTAACTTCAATATAAAGTTATATTTTTGCTTAACATTCAATGTCATTCATATCTGTCTTAGTGACCTAAAATAATCTATAGAATGCTATAACAAAATAAGAAATGCACACTACACTGAAGGTTAAAGTGCTATTGCTGAATAAAATAAATTTTAAACTGCCATGTATCATCTGAGCATTATTAAGCTTCCATTCCACCCTCTTTTGATGGCTCAGGGTTTAAGTGCAATGTGCTACAGAACTATATAGGTCAGTAAGATCCCAAATTTAATTTATTTTCTGTGCTAACTTATTGGACATAAACAAGGAAAGCAACAAGGGGTTTGGAATAATATTGGAAGTAAAACTTCCAAAAACAGAGATCCAGCACAATCGCAAATATAACTTCACATTATACACCAGTTTTTTAGAATGCAATTGGTTCATTTGCATTGCCTTTCTCTAATACTGTCAAAGAACACCATTGTTCAGCTCACCAATTCGAAAAATAAATGTTGGTGAGCTTGTCGCTGACTGTAAAGCAATGGAACATTAGTGGAAAACTGGAAGCACGATGGGCAGGATTTGGCCAGGTTAGGGGAGGAAGGCTTTGATGAAGACCTGTCAGCATCGCCGTCCCTCTGAACCTGACTACAATTTTAGAATGTCAGATTAGTACGGAAATGTTGAAGTTGTGGTCTGTCACTCAGTGTTCCACAACAGGCTGCCCTGTATAACCACCCACTCTCCTCACCCTGCCCCACGCTCCACAGCCCATGGCTGACAATCTTTGAAAGAAGCAAGAATTTCAACAATCCTGCTCTCACATTACTATTACAAACTTGTTTTGTTAATAAGGGGTAACTGGATTTTTAACAATAATGTGATTAATAAAATTTAATGAACTTCAGAATTGTCCCCCCAAAAAAACTTTAAATTTGTGGAGTGTTGCTAAGTGATTAACCAGTAGATTTTTTAAAACAAATTAAATTTTCAAATAAGCTTTTTTTCAGAATTATTTAGATTCTACCTTCAAACCATGTGTGTGCCCCCAACCTTTAATCTGCATTACGTAAGTATTTTTAGAAGTGTTTTATTTCGCTGCTGCTTCTTTCCTGGTTGGGCTTCTGTGAAAATCGTTTAATGTATTTGGCTGCTTGGACAGCCTGATGCTATCTCTCCAGCCCCAGGTTGGGTATCCCTAGTAAAGAACGCTGTAATCAGGTGCAGTGTCACTGCATGAAGATGGAGGTGAAATTCTTGCCAGAGAGATTGTTAGAGGCACCCTCTCTTCATCGCTGACCGCAAACTCTGGGTCAATGTTTATAGCCGCAAGGAATAAAGTGATAAATTGTGCAGACTGCTTAGTCATGTAAGTGGATAGATGTGCAAGGTTAAAATGAAAAAACAGTTAAAATCAGAAAACTAAGAAAAGGATTCACATTCATGACAAAAACATCCTTTAAGATAACATGCAAAATAACCATCTCTTCAGCTTGGCTGATGTTTGTTCAAATTAAAGAGACTGCTTGACATTTATGGCTTAATAGAAAGTTTGTATGATTACTAAGGAACAAATAGTATTTGAACTACTGTAATCAATCTGGTGTGCTTCTAATGAGAATGATGCATGATTAAGTGGGTATAATGTTCAGCAAAACATGGCAGTAGATCATGATTTCTGCTTCACCATCATTTTCATGTACGCACCTATATTACACCATTTCATGGTGACCCCTATTTGTACAGCAAACAATTACTTGGAAACTTCACGACAATTTAGCCCATTTTTGAATTTAATGATGAATTCTGTTCATCCTTTTTTTTATAATACCAACATTCTTGTAGACGATGAGTGTGATTGTATATGGACTTTCAATAAGCATGTGGTTTATGATCCATATTGTCCTTTTGATAGTTACAGGCAAGTCTGGAGGAAATATAAACAGCAGCACAGTGAACATTCTTTAAATATCTGTCATTGGTGGCATCGTGTTACAAGGATATTCAAAAATGCTGCCAAATTCATTTTTCTTCCCAAAGCTGAAGACCTTGTTGCTTACTGTTCCACAGGTATTAGTGGCTCTCCAAGACTTTGCTCAACTGACCATTCTTCATGGGTGAGTCTCGACAGTGAGCATCAAGAAGTTATTCTACTGTGCAGGGTCTGACAACTGAGCCCAATGCTCATGTCATTCAATGTCCCACGTGTACACTTTTTACCAGTTATCACTACATGGTGATCAAGTGATTAAATCCAAGCTGATTATTCCCTTCAGTGACCCAGGTGGTCACCTTGGCTCAGTTGCTAACAATCTTTTCTCTGAAGCCCTAGTCCATGTCCTTATTAGCACCTAATCCAAGCTAACTGTTGAGTGCTACACTGAGGGAGTGCAGCACTGTCAAAGGCATTGTTCTTCAAACACAACATTAATCTGAGACTAAAATAGAATTACCTGGAAAAACTCAGCAGGTCTGGCAGCATCGGCGGAGAAGAAAAGAGTTGACGTTTCGAATCCTCATGACCCTTCGACTCAAGTTCTGTCGAAGGGTCATGAGGACTCGAAACATCAACTCTTTTCTTCTCCGCCGATGCTGCCAGACCTGCTGAGTTTTTCCAGGTAATTCTGTTTTTGTTTTGGATTTCCAGCATCCGCAGTTTTTTTGTTTTTATTAATCTGAGACTGTTTGGCTGTTCCAGTGCAATAGATGAGTGTAAAGATCCCAGCTTTTCTTCAAACAGTATCATGTAATGTGGTCATACATGTTTGGGCTACATTCAGAATGACTGTTTACCTATGTAACATTTAAGAACAAGAAAAGAAACATTTGCATTTACATAGTGCCTTTCACAAGCTCAGTGAAATCTAGACACTGTTGTAACGTAGGAAACAAAGCAGTCAATTTATGCACAGCAAGTTACCACAAATAATGAAATAAATCACCATGTTATCTGTTTTCAGAGTTGGTTAAGGGATAAATATTGGCCAAGACCCCAGCAGAACTCCCTTACTCTCCTTCAGCTAGTGTTATGGGGCTTTTTATGTCTACCTGAGAGGGCAGATGGGGCCTAGGCTTTTCTTTGGCAGTCCCTCAGGAATGAGAATGCTTTGCTTCTACTCAGGTTCGACGGGTTCTGAGATGGATGATAAGTCCAATGCACGATCTGCAGACTGTGCCACATGCGGAGCAGGTGGTGCTTGAAGAGTTGGGTAGATGGGTTGTTTGAAGGTTTGTGCTCCCTCCAATGCATGGACTTTGCCTCTGTATATTCCCAACAACGTCTCTCAATGTGTATACTCCCAGATGAACTTTCTCCATTTTGGTTGGTCAACAGGGACTCCCAGGAGCCAGCAGGGATATTTGACCTCTTCAGGGATGCTTTTAGGATATTCCTAAAGTGTTTCTGCTGTACCTTTGCGAGTGTCCTGCCACCATTGCGATCCAAGTAGAACAGTTGCTTTGGGAGTCTGGTGTCAGGCATATGAACTACATGCTCACCAAGCAGAGCTGGTTTTAAGTGATTAGTACCTCTGCTGGCAAGTTGGCTTGAGAGAGGACACTGCTGTTCGACCACCTTTCTTGCCATCAGATTTGAAGAGTCATGCGAAGGCACCTCTGGTGGTATTTCTTTAGTGCTTTGAGGTGCCTGCTGCAGGTTATCCAAGCCTCTGAAGTATACAGGAGTGCGTCTCATTTGAAGGATGAAACTTCCGACAATGCAGTGTTCCCTCAATACTGCACTGTATTGTCAGCTTAGAATAGATTAGAATAACCCTTTGTATGACTTCAAGCTTGTCCCTATTTTAATACTGTCTTTAATGCTGTCCTAGCCAAGAGCAGTTTCTTCAGCAAAACAGTGGAGGAAAGACAGGCTGTTCCCTTGCTTTAGCGAGAACAGATACAAAGTAAAAGCAGTGATAATACTGCAACAATTTGCTTTTATTTGGCACCTCCAGCATTAAAAATGTGGCCCAGGGTGCTTCACAAAAGGGTGCAATGAAAACAGAAATAGAGTCAGGAAGGATAAGATTGGGAGAGGTGACCAAGGGTCAGATCAAGTAGAAGTATTTTGAGGAGGTTTTTAAAGGGAGTGAAAGAGGGGCAGAGGTGAAGAGAATTATAGAAGGAGTCCCAAAGAATAGCAAAAAGTCAGAATAAATATTTCAGCCTGCTTTATTTCAGGATAGAGAAGTGCTAAAAATCAGGAGCTGCTCCAATAAGCTTCAGTCTTGTATTCCAGAATAAAATATGCTGAAGCATTTATTGAGACTATTAGTATTCAAATCGTTATTTATCTGCTAAGGAGTTTAGTTCTTGCTCAGAACGTGAGCTCATGCTAAGCATTCATTAATATCCAGCTTTTTCAGCCAACAGGACAATCAATGTTTTATATTGCATATTAATATCTATGGTGATAAACTAGTCAGTTTATAGTCTCATATTGAAAATTTCACTCCCTGCTCAACTATACACACTTTTGACATATTTTAAACAGCAGTACCAAGTCCAATAATTAAAACTAAAATAAAAATGTCTGTATGTTAAGTTCTTTGCATATTTCTCTAGCTCATAAACATTAGCAGTAGATATCAAAATGAATCACAAATCGCCTACACAATGTGTGATGTAATTATAAATGAGTATTACTGGGGCTGGGGAATAATTGTTTTTTCTAAGGCTAAATAATTGGACCTCTGTTTTACAATTTGCTTTAAGAATCTAATTACTCAAAAGAGCTAGCAGTTGACCAAATAAGTAGCAAATGATAATAACACACTTAGTTACGATAATATTTTGGGCAAGGGAAGACAAGTGGTCCATCTAGTCTATCTCCCTAACCAATTTCCTGGCTGTGATTCTGGAATTAGCAGTCCTCTCTATCTTTTTGCAAAGAATGTTTTTCTCCAGGCCTCAACAGCTACAGATTTCTGTTTTACCACCCCTACTTAATCAGGAACCTGGTAATCAGGGTCCTTAATTCTAGAACCTTCCTCCTTCAGAAATATTGCGTAAATTTCCCTTCTTTGTTTTCATATCCCTAATGTTACACCATATTCCCTTTATCCTCAAATCTGTGCTCAAGAAAGAACTTTTCTTTATCCAATTTCTCTGTACCCATAAAAATCTCAAAAGACTTCTATCAAGACCCCCTTAACCTCCTCCTCTTCAAACAGTAGTGTTCCAGGGTCAGAGTCTTTCCTAAGATAAAAGCAAAATACTGCAGATGCTGAAAATCTGAAATAACAAAAGAAAATGCTGGAAAAACTCAGCAGATCTGACAGCTTCTGTGGAGAGGGAAACAGAGTTAACATTTTGAGCCTGTATGACCTCTGAAGAATGTCTCTGAAGAAGACTTGAAACATTAACTCTGTTTCCCTCTCCACAGATGCTGTCAGACCTTCGGAGCTTTTCCAGCATTTTCTGTTTTCATTTCAGTGTCTTTCCTCACAGTCTTTCCTCCCCAGTGAGGAAGAAGGATTTTAGGAAGCGGATAAGCCAACCACAGTTAACCAAGGAAGCTAAGGATAGTATCAAATTGAAAGAGAAAACATACAGTGTGGCAAAGATTAGAGATAAGCCAGAGGATTGAGAAAGTTTTAAAAACCAACAAAGGATGACCAAAAAAATAATATAGAGGGAGAAAATAAACTTTGAGAATAAATTAGCAAGTAATATAAAAATGGACAGTAAGAATGTCTTTAAATATATAAAAGTAAGAGAGAGGCCAATGTGGTCTACTCTTGGCCCTTTTGAAGATGAGGGATGAAATTTTCCAATCTGGGACTAAGACCCGCGGTGGGGGCAGGAATGGGGAGTGTTTCCCGTCGTGGAGGCCGGTAAGAATTCGCACTGGATCGCGCAATGCTGGCCTAATTAATTATGCAGTCAGGGGTTTCCCAACATTTTGCATGACT
This sequence comes from Carcharodon carcharias, assembly GCF_017639515.1. Lineage (NCBI taxonomy): Eukaryota > Metazoa > Chordata > Chondrichthyes > Lamniformes > Lamnidae > Carcharodon > Carcharodon carcharias. The sequence goes on from NC_054474.1 coordinate 139,404,802, forward strand.
GGGTGGACTGGATGGCGTGTGCCCTACCAACATATCTGGGCGCCATATTTAAAGGGCACCCAGACATCAACTTACCCACTGTTGAAGGAGAATGAGAAGGTCCACCTCCTCGAAGATCCTGAAATTAGAAGGTCCACGTCATAGATGCTCCACCCACCCACTGCTTCATGTGGTGTTCTCGGGTCCAGTTGCTGGAGGCCTCCATCTTCCACACTCCGCGAGGTGCACCAGGCCTTCTTGCAGGTAAGTCATGCCATGTGGTCTGGACGTGTCCTAGACCGGTGTGATATCCTGCTGGTGGCACGGACAATTGGAAGGGTGGGGGGAGCGATTTCAGTCAGGCCTTCATTTGCATCCCATTGACGGGTTGCAAAACGACTTCACACCGGTCTCTGGTGGGAATGGTGACCTGCCATGACGGGCGGGAGCAAACATTCCGCCGTCAGTTTGCGCCCGCGGAAACCAATTTCTCAGCTCCAGCCACATTGTTTCCCCACCTGCCACTTAACCCGCCGCAGGGGGCACTGGAAAATTCTGCCTGAGGTCTCATTTGCTGCTTTCCAATCCTTTGGAACATTGCACAATTCCACCAAGGCAATTATTGGTACAGAGATCTGCCATCTCTTCACCTATATCTATCTGTACCAATGGGCAGAGATTGTCCAAGTCTGAGACCTTGATCACCTTCAGCTTCTTAATTTCTACCTCACCTTCTCTTGTGACATTAAGGATTTGTAATTTGCTCTTTCCCTTATATTTCTTTTTTAACACACCCACACCTCCCTCCTTCAATGGTAAAAATAGTGACAAAATACTAAATTAGTCAGTCCAGAGTATTGTTCTCAATTTTCGCACTGCCCCCAGACACTCTTAAATAAGCCAATATCCCACTGTACCCTTCTTTTACTCCTGATATACTTTAAAAAGGTTGTTATTGCCCTTAATTTTTTTTTTCTGTATAGATCCCTCATTTGTCCTTTGCACATCTCACCAGTTTCTTAATTCCTTGACATTGCAATTCTCCTGCCCTTGCTCCTTCTCTGCATAAGACCCTTCCCTTTCCCTTGTGTCTCCCTGACTTCCCTTTTTCACACATATTGCATTTACTTCTTGTTTTATCAATGATAAACTGCCCTTTGCAAAGTAAAAGTGAGTTGCTTAAGACTCCCATGTCAAATAGTTCCGCTCATTTTATTCCTTCCGTACAATACCACCAGGCATAGAAACAACAAACTGAATGAACCAAATGGGCCTTTTTTGCTCTGCTATGCTTGGACCACTATACTGATTTGATGTATTTGAATGCCTTTCTGCACTTGTCATCATCTGCCTATCAATGAAAATTCTTGTACATGAACCAAAGCAGAAGGGATTTGATCTTATATAAATATTTTAAGATAGTATGTCAGTTCTAGAGAAAAAAAAGAACCAAATGAATGGAGTAACACCCATCCGTTTCTCTGCAACTTCAAATCTATTCATTAACCATGTAAATGAATCTGATTAACATGCTATTAACTTCTGGAATGTAAAGAAATTATGTTCTTCTATTCTTACAGATCAAATTTCAGTTTATTTGCTTAGATTTTTCATCTATTCCGATATATTTGTATTAAATTACATGAGCAATCTTCCTACCACTCAGAAGCTGCAAAGTCATAATTCCCATAGTTACAACTGAATGGCCACTGCAGGCCAGGTTTTAGTTTAAAGAGATTCTAATTCAACCAAGTAGAGATATGCAAATCAGATAGCTGGTGGTGATTCTAAAAAGCGCACAAAATCCCTCTTTGCTCTCAGCCTCATAACTAAATGGAGGAAGAGCAACTCAGGGGCTGAATTTTACAGGATCGGTGTGGAGGGTGGGGGCACAGTCTGCACTGCTTGTCCCCGGAAGAAAAGTCGATTGGACCCTGCAGCGATATCACGCTGAGAGCAGCCTTAACAAGCTGAAGGTTGGACTTCCACCCCTCAGTTAAAGGAACGCCCGCCCTCGAGAGCTGCTGGCCAGTCTGATTGGTCGACAGCTCTTTGCAGTCCCAGCAGTGCCAGAACTGAACAGTGGGGGCTCCTGAGACTGCAAGGAGGCCCCGTGATGAAGAGGACATGGCCAGCGGAGGGAGGTAGGTCTGGGGGTTTGGATGGGGAGGATCTGGGAGCCGGAGCCGGGGTGGGGGTAGGGTGCGGGGGGTGGGGGAGGAGGTTGGGTGGCGGGTTTTGGAGGTCAGACAGGGAGGCATAAATTGGGGGTACTATCTTACTGGGGCGGGGGTGGGTGCCCCTTGATGCTCCCCAAATGTGGTAACACTCTTCCTTCCAGCCCTTTCACCAAGTTTGGTGAAAATATGGCCTGCCCACTCTTGTCTACCTTCTGCCAGCCAGCATATTATGGCAGCGAAAGCTGACTTAGGCCCTGAAGCATCCAATAAATGGCCACTTAAGAGATTCAATAGGCCTGAGGGCAGACGGTCCAGCAGGTGCCTTACCCATACTCTTCTCCTCCTCCCCCATAATATGGAGACCGGGTCAGGGTGAGCAGGAAGATGGTGGGGTGACCACCCAACATATTTTGTGCCCCCCTGCCTCCAAACACCCCAGCTGGGAGTGGGTGGTGGTGTTAAATCCAGTCCGAGAACTGCATATTTAGACCAGCCTTTACTCTACTTGCACACAGCAACCGTCTCCCAAATAAATTATTCCTCCCCACACCACCATGGTGTCATCCTGTCATGTATAATTGCAATGACTGTTCACATCTTATTCAGAAAATCTGATTCACTATTGTGATTAAAGTGTCTCAAGAAAGATAAAAATGATGCAGTAGGAAAAGAAAATGCTGGGAACATATGCTCAGTCAGTGGACGGAATCATCCCAGATTTGCACTAAGTGCACTAGCAGGCGGGAAAAATGACATTTTACCCGCCAGCTGCAATGGTGGCTTTTCACACCGTACCATCCCAAACCCGCCGTATTAATTATGCATTCCCAGGATACACGCCATTTCCATGGCAGGCTTCAATTCACCTGCCACACCATCGCCTTGCTGCTTCTTCACATTTGAAGTACAGCCACGCTCAGTGCTTTCAGCTCAGGACTGTTACAAAGAAGACATGGACCCAAAAGGCAAGAAGACTGCAGCCCTCCAGCACCTTTTGGATACTGTGGAGACCTGCTGTGATGTCATCTACTCCCATTCTGGCCACAGGAGGGGCAGCTACATTACCACTCTGGCTTGGGAGGCAATGGCAGTGGTGATCAGTGCCAATGCTATTCAGAAGAGGTTGACCATCCAATGCTGATAGAGGATGAATGATCTCATCTGTGCAGCTGGGCTAAGGCAACCATCTCATCACTCTAAACTCACACACCCAAGCCCATCACACATTCAGTGGCATCTCACTCACTGCCAGTTCAAGGGACATCCCCAACCATTCTCACACACACAGCCTCACATATCCATCTGGCCTCATCTCCCCTGGAGACTGCCTCCTCAGCCCTCACCATCCTGAGGCCATTTGCACAGATCAACATGTGCACCCACACTTACCGTGGGATACCCTCCTTCCCTAGTACAGCTCTCGTCCTGCAGCCTCTTCCCTTGCCTGGGGCCACTTCTCTCCCTTCCCCAAAGAAGACCTTGCCCTCCAGCCATTGAAAAGCCACCCACATATGACTGATGTGATAGATAGAGACCTACCTGTGAGCCCCCGAAAGTGATGTGGTGCTGTCTGTGAAGCCTGGCGCTGATGACTGCGAGTGCTGACCGAAGCAAGGTAGGCAAACAAACCTTTAAGTCCCGAAAGAAGTGCAGCCTACCAACGGCACACTTTATATATGCTGTTGTGAAACATGTCGGCGGGGCCTTTTCATGATATGAAGATGTATTACGATGAGGTTCCTGACGTCAAATGGCGGGAAGCACAGCCTGCTATTGACATGCTGAGTGGACAATTGCAAACTGGTTTCACGACACCGTGAAACTGATTTTAGGCCTTTTAGCCATATTGTCCACTCACACTGCCGAACATGCCAGACGCCAGTGGGCATGGAAAATTCTGGCCAGTATCTCAATAGATAGACACAGATTTTGGGTGGGCTCCTCCATAATGGATCTACTGAAGGATCTCCTCTGAACTCTTTCTTCCTGTTTTCATGCTGCCTGATCTACCTTGCATTAGCAGAACTTTCTATTTTTATTTCAGGTTTCCAACATCTTGTCCTCTTGACTGAAAGCTTATTGCTAATATAATCACATTAGGAGAATACAACAAATCCCAATAGTCATTACCAATATCAATTAATGGTAAACAAATTATGCCTCGAGTTCAGATTTCTATCACAATCAGCATTGTCACTAATGCTGCTCTGGTAGAATTAGATCAAACTAAAAAGAAAGAGGAGCTAATCTTTTTTTACTGATAGTGAGAATAATTCAAGGTTCTGTGAAAATATATTAGACAACAAATTCCTTATGCAGGATAATATATTCCATTTTCAAAGTGGAACTGAAATGGTTCTAGAATAAATTAATCCAGGCAAGATTTGTAATTCAGCCTTAGTGAAGTGCCTGTTATGGTTATTATGAAATGAGGATGGTTTTAAATATTAATAGAGGTTAATAAGCTTAATACACAATGACTGCTCTATTTGAAACTGAAATCTGAAAAAAGAATTATATGCAATTACATAGTTGCTCAAATTGCTTTTCTCATCAATCTAAAAGCTCAGCTTCAGGAAAGTTAATAGGAAAAATTGCCACAATTTTCTCTAAAAATTCTATGGTCGAGTGACTTTGAAAGTCAAATAATGAATTAAAGAAAGGGAGTGGCCAAACGGGTTGGGATAACCAATGACCGATTTAAACTTACAGGGGACTGTACAAGGTCTGTTAGACTGTGAAGTCACTGAGTTTACCACACATCATCTCAAGTTCATTGAAGAACTTGTTAGCATGTGTGGTAGACTTTCTCGCTAAAATTACTAGAACGTGACACATGATTTTTTTGAGCAGTAAACACACATACACTCATTCATACATCCTAATACATATAACACACATGACGTACATCCACACTGACATAATCACAGGAGCAATGTTACAAATTTTGTTTGAAGATTGCAATGAAAACCTTACCCGAGGAAGCTCCTGTTCAGGTCCCCGCACCAGGGAAGAAAGGAAACAGGTCAGTTACAAAGCAACAACAACAACAACAACAACAGAACTCATATTTTCTTTAACAGTTAATTAGTTAAGGAGTTACTGCTTGCTGATTGGGTAACACATTGGTTGGGAACATTGCTCTTTTAATTCCAGGCCTTGAGTTTGAATTCAATTTTGAACTTGAAATACAGAGATACTGTTTCCACTGCCAGGACATTTATTAACTAGAGAACACAGATTTAAAGTCACTGGCAAAATAATCAGAGGGAAGATGAGGAGATTATTTTATGCAGTGAGTTTTTACGATCCAGAATGCACTCCCTTAAAGGGGGGTTGAAACAGGTTCAGTAATAATGGGCTGAGTTTTCGAAGAAAGTTGAGGTTGGGATTGGAGGCTGCGGGTTTTAATTTGGCGCCACCGGCCATCTTGTCGGTGTGGCACCAGGATCCTGATCCCCGGCTGTTATCAGAGAGGCCGCGTGGCATCACATTGGATACCTGGCTGCAAATAGCAAGCAGCCAGTTTAGATCAAATTAATGCAGTTAAGAGGCCTATTAAGGGCTGGTTTCTGTGCCAACTGGGGTTTCCAGACAGTATGTGGGCAACCCACATCAGGCTGAAACTTGTGCAGGCCAATGTGGTGAGCTCAGGTTGGAATGGGGGGGGGGGGGGGGGGGGGGGGGGGGGCTGCTTCAACCCACGAGGGATTCCTCCCCCACCCAATCTATAATAGCTCCTGGGCCACGGCTGTGTCTGCTGGCTGTACCAAACAGAATTTGCTCAAAGATAACAGTGAGGCAGCTGGGGCTGTTTTAAAAATCCAAACAACTTAATTAGCTTTCTCCCTCTCCCTTTCCCTCTCTCTGTCTCTCTCTCCCCATCTACAGAACAGCAGCTCTCATCTGGGCTGGCAGAGTTGCTAATTTGTGAACACTGAAGGGCCTCCCACTGGCCCTCCAGCCTCAGAAGCCTGCCCATCATCCTTAATTGGATGCCAAGCCCGGTGTCTGGCCTTTAATTGCTCATTCCTTTAAGATAGTGGACGGGGTGTGTCTGGAACATGCCATGAAGGATCAGAGCCCGGAACTAGTCCCCATATTGGATTCCCACCCTGGAATGAAAATTCAGCCCAATCATTCAATCGGAAACTGGATACTTGAAAGGGAAAATACAGCTATGGGGAAAACAGCAGAGGAGTGGGACAATTTGGCCACCACCCAGACTGCTGCCTTTATGCAGCTATGTTCATGAAGCCTGGTTTCTTGTGACAATGTCTGGACTGCAGTCCCGTGTGTTCTGCTGACCAATCACCCAGGAGTTACAATTTCCACTACTATGGCTGAAGATTTCATTCAAGATTACGCAACTTGACTTCTTTGATTCATTGAACAAAACAGGGTAGAAACAAACATTTTATGAGCCACAGAAATAAAACAACGTAAAGTATTTTCCAAGCCCAACCAACAGTGCAGTTGGATAACTCAACTGAACAGTACTTGAGATGAAAATGATGTTTTTACTTCAATTGCAGTTTACAAGGGTTAAAACACAGAAAAGATGAATCCAGAACAGTAAAATCTTCAGATGTTACTCACGTAAAAGCAAAAGCCACAAGAGCACCACTGACGACAATGAAATCCAGAATGTTCCAAAGGTCTCGGAAATAAGAGCCAGGATGAAGTAACAGGCCTAAATTAATCATCTAATGAAAGGAAATGAGATAAAGTGAAATTTACATATAAATATGAAAAACATAAGTCTTTGCTTTGTTGCAATTATGTCTGATTATCAGTCCCTCTACCCAAAGCTTATGTGGATCTTTAAGGCTATGGCCGAGAAATTTGAAAACGGGCACACAGGAGACAGGCTGTTGTCATACATGCCTGTTCATGTGGTCTCAAGGACTGCATTAAATTGATGTTAGGACATAAATTCATTAGCTGCTTTATTTTGTAGGGAGCAGGAAATACTGCAGCTTTGATGCCATTTAAAGACAACCAACACCTCTTAAAGGGCAAGTGCACTCTTGAGTGGCTGGAAAGGGGCACTCAGATTATCTAGTGCCTTATTCAAGCCCCTAATCACTCTCATTCGATCACTCAGGAACCCATTTTACACCTGTAAAACGGGTGCAGTGTCAACGAATTTCAAGGCCTATGGATTCATTCTGTAAAATTATGGCAGAAAAATTCTGACACTGCACCACAAGGCTATAAAGATGATCATTTTATCCATTCAGCAAGAATGTCAGATTCTCCCAGTTCTACAGCTCTTTAAAATTCACAAAAAAATGTTAAAACTGAAGCACACAATAGGACGCTTCGAGGGGCTGTTCAAAAATCAAAGGAAATAAACGCATATTGTGTTGAGTAATTCACAGCACCAAATTGAAGAAATATAGAGCAGTTACAGTGTAGAAAGAGGCCATTCAGCCCATCGTGTCTACGTCAGCCAAAAAAAGAAAAAAGAAACTAGCTACTTGTTTTAACCCCACTTTCCAGCACTCTTGCCGTTTACAGCACTTAAGATGCAGGTCCAGGTACCTTTTAAATGAGTTGAGCATTTCAGCCTCAACATCCAACTTAGCTAGTGAATTCTAGATGCCCACCACCCTCTGGGTGAAAATGTTTTTCCTCATGACACCTCTAATCCTTCTATCAATCACATTAAACCTATTCCTCTTAGCTAGGGGAAACAAGAATTTCCTGTCTATCCTATCTAGGCCCCTCATAATTTTGTACACCACTATCAACATCCTGGGGGTTACTATTGACCACAAGCTGAACTGCACTAGCCATATAAATACTGTAGCTACAAGGGCAGGTTAGAGGCTAAGAATCCTGCAACAAGTAACTCACCTCCTGACTCCCCATAGCCTGTCCACTATCTACAATGCACAAGTCAGTAGTGTGATGGAATATGTCCCACTTTCTTGGATGAGTGCAGCTCCCACAACACTCAAGAAGCTTGACACTATCCAGGACAAAGCAGCCCAATTGATTGGCACCCCTTCCACATACGTTCACTCCTTCCACCACCAACAAAGAGTGGCAGTGGTGTGTACCATCTACAAGATGCACTGCAGAAACTCACCAGCCTCCTTAGACAGCACCTTCCAAACCCACAACCACCACCATCTCAAAGGACAAGGGCAGCAGACATGATGTGCAAATTAAAGTTTACAAAAGAAAACTAAAAACAGCAGATGCCAAGTGAGGGCAAACCAAAGCTTGGTTTTATCTGGTATAATAAACTCTGTAATAAACAGATTTTAACCTCCACAGTGATAGGAATTGTCGAATTTCAGGAGATACACCCCTCTGCCTGGGTAGTGATGGGATCCAGCGTACACCTTGAAGTTCCCCTCCAAGCTACTCCCCATCTTGACTTGGAAATATATTGTTGTTCCTTTACTGTTGCTGTCAAAGTCCTGGGACTCCCTCCCTAACAGCACTGTGGGCATATCTACACCACATGGCCTTCTTTCTTGAATTGCTGTAGGCCGCTCACGAACATTGTCTCAAGGGCAATTAGGGATGAACAATAAATGCTGGCCTAGTCAGCAACGCCCACATCTCATGAGCAAATTAAAAAAAAAAATTCTAAAATTCACACTTCTGAACAAAAGTATTGAAACTTTACTTTTGTCTGATACACAAATTTATCACAGTGCACAACTCATTAAAAGCAAACAACCAGGCCTTTAAGCTCAATCCAATGAACTGCTGCCCTCATTAATCACAAAAAAAATTCAAATTATTTATTCCCAGCCAGTGACTAAAAGTATAATTAAATGCAGATTTTCTTTTCAAATATTATTCTTCGTGCATTTAAATGATGAAGAATCCAGTTGGAATATTTACCTTTATCACCATTTCAAACGTAAAGACCCCAGTGAACACGTAATCCAGATATTTCAGAACCTAAAGCAAGAAATAATTTTTATTCAGATTTGAGAGCATATAACCTGTCTGTCTTCAAAGTCCATCTTTCATTGTTGCTTCGTGCTTCAAATAATCAATTTCAGTAACGGATTAGTCATTGATTTGATAAGTTCGTGCAAGTTGGCAAACACGCACTGCTAATTACAGAATTACTAAAGAGTTTAGAATGAAAACAGGCAAAACATAACCAGGTGAAAAAGACAAAAGATGGACAAAAGGTTTGAAAGTCAGCTTCAATGCTTTGCCATTGGTTCAGGCCATGTCTTCAGAAAAAAGGAAATAAAAACAAGGAGATGAGCTGTTCAATGACAGCAAAAAGCAAAGGTTCCAAAACAGTTGCTGTTTTAACAGGTTGCACAATAACAAAAGCCTCCAACCGTTGCCTAGGTACCTCAATTATGAAATTTGAAAATTATGTTAATAACATGCTTTCCATTCATAGAGGTGAGGTCAAATGTTAAAAATGCCAGAGGTACCACAGCCGTTGAACCTCCGCCCTCAGACAGACTATGGGCGTAGTCCTTGCCTAACCTGCATGGCAGAAAACTGACAGTATTGGATCGGCTGCCAATACCGGTCGATTTTACTTTCAAAAAATAAAGTCAGAAGGGGTACAAAGCGGATGGTCAATCCCAACCCATCAGTTTCCTACCAGATACTTTAGGTTAGAGTCACCTTCATGTATAACACATTATTGTAGACAGTCCCCCATTTGTTCAATCTTCTGAGATGAGTGAACAATCACAAGTAAAATAACAAAGATGGTCAATCTGTTAAGGTTTCTCTGAATTGCAGTTGTAATCAAGCAAAATAACCAGTAACACCTTAACAACCAACATTATCCAACTCTTTCTGCTGCAGTCCACAAGTGACATTTTCATGGTACCAACAGGATTGGAGCCATGTGGTTTCACAGAACATTTGCACTTCAAATGCCCAAGTTAACCCTTGGAGTATTCAGTCCCTTTCTTGATCAGCTATTCCTTCAATCCTTTATTGATGGTGTTAATTAACAACACAACAGTTCCTTTCATAAAAGACTCATTCCACGTATCTATTACCCAGAGAAAAAAAATCTGCAGTCTTGATTCAGATTGATCACCCCCTAACAATATCTTTAAGAAACTGCTCATATTTTGATTATTCATAGATTTATCCACAGGACATGGTATTGCAAAAACGTTTGCCATTTTTCATTGTAAATTTATAGTAATTTTTGTTAGTTGCATTAATAAAAGCTGCTTCCTTAGTTATTTCAATAATGCATAATTGAAGAACATTATATAAAACATTGGTTGGAACTGGAAAACATAGATGCTTGGCAATACAATCAGGAACAATGAGAACATGTCCAATTATATCAGAGTTTCTGCTTTGGCTGCAATTTGCAAAATGGGTGCAAATTAGGCTTGAGCTCAAGTCTCTGTTTAAATTTGTTTGTGTAATAACAAGCAACTCAAACCTACAGGCAAACCTTCCAGGAATCAGCACAATTGGGTCCCACAATAGAAAGTCATTAATTATATCTTTCGCCTTGTATTCAAAAACTTGTATATTCAAGAATGGTGACCTGGTGCAGTTTTAGTGAATACAGCTGAAAATAGGTTCATCACAAGAAATATGCATTTTTAATAAATGTCTAGTCTGCCACATGTAACTATAAATGACTGGGAATTATTTAAATATCCTACGGAGACAGTTACTAGTTTTGTTGGTGTCCGCAGTTCAGTTTCTTGGTTAAAAATTTTTACAATGTGCCCACGAGTGCCTGAAAAAGGTGAGTTTAATTTTAAGAGCCTTCTCGGACAGTCACAAATGGGAGAAACTCACCCTGCTCATTTTCATTGAAATGGGGGCAAGGACAGGTTTGTGGATGGGACAAACATTCAGCACAAAGATTTAAAAAAACTAAAGATTGTTGAAACTTGTTGAGTCACGCTTTACATAACTTGCATGAAAAATTCCATGCTTTTTTGGCCAATTTCAGGCAAATTGCACTAATTTTAGCAGAAATTCTAGGCCGTCATGTGACATTAATATCAAAGCAGGCAAAGCAAAAATATAGTTCAGCAAGTGGAGTAACTTCTAACTGTAATAAGAATAGCATTTCACCAACCCCACTATCAGTAGATTATAGACCCATGCCATTGTTCTCAATTAGTTAGAGTTACTGAATGGAATTTAATGCCCTCCCCCATGGCACCTCTGGTGGTAGGAGAGCATTTAATCAGGAAGGAGGGTGGTGGGTGGGGACCTAGCTGCCGATGGGCCACTGCCCCAATTAACACCATGGTGAGAAGGCCCAGGGATGGCTTTCCTACCCCACTGTAAATTGAAGACCTGAAGTGGGCAATTAATGTCCACTTAAAAACCTCATCCTGCCACCACTGTTATCCAGCCAGCAGTGGGCAGGCGATTCACCATGCAGGAAGCCCAAAAAGCGAATCCTGTTGGGGTTGCTTGTGGGTCCCCAGCATCTGATCAAGATTGAGGAAGCTGGGGGGAGGCCCCTTGAGAGCTACCACCTCTGCCCATACCGCTGACCCCCATCCACCTCTCCCACCACACTCTGTGACTCCCCTCCCGCCAATACTCACCTGTACCTAGGTCCATTGGTGATGCTAGGCCTTAGGTAGGTATAGTACGGGCAGCTGCCAATCAATGTTGAGTTGCCAGCCCGATTGGCTGGCAGTTCTCAGTGGGCGGAGCTTAAGCCCCTGAGGTCCTTGAACCCAGGGAAGACCCACTACTAGCCAGTTAAATGCCTATTTGGCATTTAATTCAGCGGGCCTTCCTGAAAAGAGGTAATATGTTGCTCCACAGCTCCCCAGCTAACAAGCGAGACTCTCTCAGCTCCATCAAATACCGTCCACTGTTTCCATTAATTCAAATCCAAATATGATCCCTGAATTTTGCACAGTCAAACCAAAGGCTATTTTCAAGTAAGTAGGAAAATTTATTAAATAGAAACAGAAAACAATGGAAATACACAGCAGATCTGATAGCATCTTTGGAGAGAGAAAAATGTTTCTGGAGCTGACATTTTGGGTCTGTGGCCTTTCATCAGAACTGAGAAAAGTTAGAAAAGTTAGGTTTTTATCAAGTGAAAGGGGAGAGAGTGAGAAGAATAACAAAAGGGAATGTTTGTGAATGGATAGAGGTTCCGGACAGATTAAATGACAAAAGGTCTCATGGTGCAAGGTCAAAGGAAGTGACAATGGGACAAGTGAAGAAGCAAAGGGCGGAGCCGTCTGTTCACATTTGCGGCAGGCATCATGGCGGGGTGGGGTGGGGCGAGGTAGGGTAGGGCAGGGCAGGGTGGGGGGGGGGATCAATTCGGCAGCGAGATAATCCGATGGTGTCTGCCATGTGCGAATCCCACTGGAAGCCGGCATGAACCCGATGTGCATCCCAAAGTAAGGCCCAACTGGATCAAATCCCCCACATCCGATTTTAATGTTATGCTGGTGGTAAAAGACGCTGACCCAGAACACGTCCGGATAAGCAAGATGTGCAGAAATCGGGACTCACCTTTAGGTCCTTGCTCAGATCAAGGATGTTCAAGGAGCAGAAGATGCTGAAGCCCTACAGCTACTGGACCCTGGAGGAACACATGAACACATGCATCGGATGCTGGGTGGATCCTCATGGACATGGCTATGCCATAAAGCAGCTCACAGAAAGTGGGAGGTCTCCGTTGATGCTTCCGGCCTGCTTCAGAACATCATGATCTTGGCCATGAGCTGCTACAGCTGATCAGAAAAGGGCTGAGAGGGGAAAGTCTAGGTGTGAGTGGGCAAGGAAGGTATACCAGGGAGTGTGACTTTGAGAGGGGTGGGGGGGAGACAAAGGTGTCAGAGAGTGGGTGAGGTTGGCGGGGAGGGGAAACAAAGTTGTCGGGGGTTGAAGTTGTTGGGGGGGGGAATGAAGGTGTCGGGGGACTGATGTTAGGGGATGAGGTGTGAGGGGGAAGGAGGGAGTCCGGGGGAGGAGGGTGCAACATGGGAGAATGCCATAACTGGGGAGGTAGGTGTAAGACAATAGAATGTGTAATGGAGGGAGGTGTTCAAGGGAGGAGGAAGTGCGGAGGAGGGAAGGTGTTCAGGGAGAGCAGGGAGTAAGAATGAAGGAGGCAGTAAGGGGGCGATGTCCAGGTGAACATGCAAGGGAGGGGTCTTTAGGGTCAATGACTGCTTCCTGGGGAGCAAACTGAGGGTGGACATGGTAGGAGAGAATGGTGAGTGTGAGAGGGAGCAGGGGGAGCAGGAAGGATGGAAGGAAGTGGATGCATTGGTAACAGTGGAAGGGACGGTGAAGGTGGTTGGTGGGGACTTGGAGGCAGACACTGACCCTGGGGGTGGGAAAGAGGAGGTTGGTGAGGTCATTGGTGATGGGAGTGGGATTCTCGGGAAGGTAAGAAATGTACATATTCACTTGGATATCCTGGAAAGACAAGGGCTCAGGTTGGTAGGTGACGGTGCGAAGGTGAAAGGTGATGCCAGGGGCTTTGACAGATGGGGGAAAGGCATGGTGACTGGCGGAGGGGAAAGGACGGGGGAGCTGATGATATACTTGCCCATGAGCATGGATTATGAACTTGAAAGTGAGTGGAGCCTTTTGTTTGACAGGCACAAGTGCTGCCTGAGAGAGTAATCAATGGGTGGGTGGAGATGCAGGTCAGCTCAGACGGACAACTGAAAGAGAGCCCCAGCAGGCAGCATTGAAAATGCTCTGGACAGTGAGATGAGGGTTCCATATGCAAGGGAGTGTGCTTGCACAAGGCTCTGCCACCCACACACTTCTCCCTCCAGAATCACTTGTGGTCCGGCTGCATGCAGCTGAACCGCTTGTGTGGGAGGATGCTGTGGGAGGACTTGCGAAGCTTGTCAATGAAGTTGAAAGACAACATTGCACATTATTCAATGGAAGTGAATATATTTTCAGATTATAAAGTGACAAAATGTGTTCACCCGTGCAACCAATTGTGATCAGAATTTCTTAACTTTTCTAGGCCTACCACTTCTTCTAGATGCTGCCCTGACATCCACAGCAGGGGTGGAGACAGCCTGTGCAATGGTTGGCCCTGTTATCTTTGATGACTTTGGTGTACGTCCTCTGAGGAGCTGAGGCCTTGAGGGGCCCGGCTTGCTTTGACTGCCCTCCTGTGGGCCAGCTGCTCCCTCTGTGGTGACAGAGGATGAGGTTGAGGGGGTCACAGGCAAAGGGGACTCAGATTGAGTGGACAGCCTCTGAGATTCCTGAGTGGATGACCCTGAGGGGTGTCCAGCTGCTGCTCCTCCTTCCTTCTCGTGCCCAAGGGCCCCAGTCTGACTCCTTGAGGGGAAGGGGCACCTGGAGGGACATCGAGGTGCCCTCTTGCGTTGCCCTGCAGGAACTCACCCACGTGATGGAGTGGTCCACGCACATCTCTGTGTTCTGCTGGACCAGGATCTCCATGGTGTCCACTATCCTTCCCATGGCGATCTCCATATGCTCACATGTGGGCACCACTTCATAAGAGGGCAGATGAACGACTCCCCCGACTCATGTGCCACTTTGTTGAGGGCTTCCAACAGCTCTGCACGATGATGCCCCCGCCTTCTGCTGACTCTCCACGATGAGCTGGAAGGCCAAATCCAGAGTCTCGTCATCTGACTTGGACCTCATAGATGCCTCTTCCCCAGCAGTCCTCCGAGTGCTGAGGGGTTCGGCTGAACCTGCCTCCTCCTGCTGCGGATATGTTTCCATGTGGTGACCACCAGACTGTGAACCCGAGCCTAGATCTAGGTCCCACTGAGGTGTGTGTCTCTGCACTGGTGGAGGGTGTGGGTGGCGCTGTGATGGGTCTTCCAGGCTGCTTATTTCCAGCTCTTCAATGGAAGAGGAGTCCTCTTGGCTGGAGGTGAGGATGCGGATGCAGCTGAGGGACTGGTTGGCTGAGGGTATAAGTCATTTGGCAAAGCTCCCTGTGAACCAAAGTAGAGATAATTAGTGCATAGCAGCACAGTCAAAAGCAGGAGAGAGAGCACTCACATTTGCGTTGAGAGTGGGATACTGTGGTGCAGGATCCTCACATGAGTGTTCACCGCCGACCTCACCATTGCTGCAGGCACAGTCCACGTCCTCACCAGTCAGCACGATGGTATGTTCCCCAAAGTGAGTGAGGGGCCTAATGTGAGCCACTCCACCCCTGGTCTGTGACTATTCCCTGCTGTTGTGGGCAGGCTTCACCTGCATGAAAACAGATGGAGAGAGTGTGAGTAGGACGCATGGCACTGCATGGAATGTTTGTGTGGCAAGCGGAGCTATGGACAGGATGAGGACGCAAGCTCCAGAGGATATGAGCCTGATGGAGTTGTGAAGGTGTACGTGAGAGTTAGTTGCATTGTCCCTTGAGGTGTGAGATCCCTGTGGATCTGTGATGGGTTTGTAAGTGTGTGAGGTGAGAATGATGAGGTGGTTGACTTACCTTGGCGGAATGAATGAGAACATTCATCCCCATCCTACACTGGATGGCTGACCTCCTCTGTGCTCTAGTGGCACTGGTCATCACTGCCACCGCTTCCCAGGCCAGATTGGTGGGCCTCCTGCGGCCATGGTAGAGGTAGAGGACATCGTGGCGGCCCAGAGGGGCATTACTAAATTTGGGGGCTGCCGCCTTCTTTGCTTTTGCGGCCATCTGTCCCCTCGAGCAGTCCTGTCCTGTAGACATGAAATAGGCTGAGCTTGGAATATGGCGCCCAGAGCGAGGAAGCGCTGCGGTCATGGGTTGGATGGCAAATCTGAGCCCGCCTGCCAACAATCCAGTGCATTTCCCCTGAATGTATTATTAATGAGGCGGGATGCGCTGGGAATGGGATAATATGGTATGAAGAGGCGACATTGCGGCTGGTGGGGAAAATCTCATTTTTCACACCCACTATTGCACTTAGTGCAAATCTGGGACGATTCTGCTCAAAGGTTTTGTCTAGAGGAGGTGTGAATGCAGGGTAGTTGTTGTTCAAATGCAAAGCACAAGAAAATTTGTGATCTTTGAGGATTTGAGGGCAAATGATTGTGCCCCATACAAATTAGGCTTTATCCTGTGGGTCTAATGTTACTTTTCCTTTTTTATTAGGGCACATTTTAACAGTATTCGCAGCTGAACTGATTCCTTGACATACGGCTATGATACTTTACAATAGTTGTTGATTAGTCGTTGAACCAACTTACATTATTTCTTGGTGAATCTGCTACCACAGGATCCTCCGCTGCCAGGGCTATGCTGCTCATCGCAATCACCAGCAGGATACACATCTCAAAATATCGTAGGTTGACAATGTAATGGCATGCCCTGCGAATACTAAAGAAAAAGTCACGAATGCACCATTATACAAGCATTCAATGTAGCAAGAAATGGGAGTATCAATGGGCAGATTCACAAACAGGTTTTGTAATATTTTTTGGAACTACATACTGGTAACAACCATCTTTTTGCATACAATGTAAGTTGTCACTTCCTTCTCTCTTTTGTGCCAGTATTTCATGCTATGATGTGAATTCATAGAAATTGTATCATGTTGCATTTTAATTGGTCAACACTTTTTCCTTTGAAGTTCATTCAGAAAGCCCATTTAAAAACATGTTCGATTTCACACTAAGCACCAATGAGATGATTATAAATCACCCAGCTGCCAATAAAACTGCAACCAAAAATAAGGAATCACAATGAACCATTAAAGCCATTCTTTGTACCTCTTAATCTAATGAAACGAAGAAGCAATTATTAACATAAGTAGAAAATACACCCAGCTTCATAGCCTTGGGTTTTCACCTGTGCTTCCTACAAAGATTTTGGGTGGGATGAAGAGTCTATATATATGTTGTGGTGCACAAGACATTGTAGTTGTGTGAGTCAAGTTGGATAGCGCAGTGAAGCTTTATCTGTCCAAACATTGTCCTATGAACGTTCTTAAATATGTACAGATCATATTCCAGAATAAGAGAAACTACACATTTTTCAAATATTTTTTAATAAATACTAAACTAAAAATGTAAATTGAAAACTGCTTTTCTCCATTACTGAGCTTTTGAAATGTTGTCTTCATTAACTTCTAGTTAATGCTATGAAGACAATTGACTGCAGCCACATTCCCCACTAAACCATCCAGGGAGCTATCCTCAATACATTCTGTAACATAGTCATATTCAGCTCAAGATATACTAACTGAAAGATCGATTACTACTATTCATCATATTGCCTGCATTGAACCATTTTATTTTCCCCTCCACAAATTCTCACCCTCAAAGGCACCGGCTTTAACATGATTACAGCAACATTTTAGTACCTCACCCGGGTGACTACCGTTGGTCCAGATGTTCACAATTTCCAGAACAGCTCACTAGATTGAAAACTGAAGCAAATACTCTGACATTCTTTCCTTTCTCAAATCTCAAGAACAGTAGGGCCAGTTGCACCATTACTGTCATTGGTCCAACTGAGATTAACTGACTCAGTGCAGAGAAGAGATCAATTCTAGGACCATTTATTGTTCTTAAGTGTTCAACAATGCATTGCCAAATGAGCAACTGGGAGAACTAATCTTGTTTGTATAAATTCAAGACAAAAACTACAAAATTTCAGATTTATTTTGGTTAAAGAAAAACTGCTTGCAAACCAACCATCTAGCACTCTCGATGCTACTGACACCTTTATATAATGGGACTGAGGTAACTTATGAGGATATTGTAATAACATAAACAATTCTTGTCTCACTTAAATACAAGCTGCCCCCCAAATCTTAAACAAGAAAGGCATTCAATAATTATAGGTAGTTATACGTATTCTAAACTGACATGTTGGGAAGCTTTATAAGATTAAAGGTCCCATTTTGCCAAATAAAATATTTTAAGACCTTTTTAATGTTGACCAAAGCAACAAAACAATCGCTGGAATGGTACAGCAGCAGGAGGATTTTTCCAGCTTTCAACACTCTAAAGAGAATTGATCAGTTCATGCCCAGATTTCCGTTTAATAAAGAATTTAATAAAGAATTTTGATAATATAAAATGTTATCACAGCATCAGTCATCAGCATTTTGAGATGAGTAAATGCAGATAAAACAAGTACATGGAGAAAAAATCCAAATTTTGCTTTAGTTCCAAACTTGCAAAATATAATTTATTGTCATTTTACATTAATGTAAACAAATCCTAATTCAAAGTCAGATATATTCCAAATTTAAGCACAAAAGGTCTTCAGGAAACTACAGTGAAACTCTGGCTACTAGGGTACCAAAGCTTAATGCATTCTCATCTTTCAATCTCTGCTATTTTAGCCATTAACCCATTGAAAATAACTGGGTACATTTTCTGCTGAGACAGACAAAGGTATTTTGCTTGAATTGGTTCAGTGGTGTCCAAGCTGTTACCTTGGAGCCATTTCCAGTCCTTGAACCACCATTTTCCTGCCATAACGTCCATGAAACTAAGACCTATTTGTGTTTATAGTGCTTGCTTACTGGCGCGACTGGGGGTTTGCAAAGGATGATTCTTAGTGCTTTTGTCTCATAGGAGGACAGTTCTGTTAGGAAACCTAAATTGGTTAGTATCTACAGATTAATGGGAATACAGATTTAGGCTTAATATCTGACCTACACTTTAGCAGCCACAATGTTAGGAAATACAGCTAGTTTAAGTAAGCTATATTTGTATTTTGTGAGTGTTAGGAATGGGTTTTAGCATTAATGTCTAAGTTTGATTTGTATTTCTGTACCTGTATGTTAAGAAATGTCAAATTGAATTTTAGTTTCACTTTAAAAGGGTGTTTGCATTTCTGATGAGAGTTTTACAATGTAAACTAAGTTAAGCAAACAAGAGTAGAAAAACAGCAGCGTTGTTGACTGCAACAGGAGTCCAGAGAGGCAGGTCCATCCCACAGACACACACAGAAAAGCTAGAAATAGCAGTTTGTTTTGGAAGCTGTTGAAGTTCAGCTGGTTTTGAAGATAGTTGCCAGAGAAGCAGCCTAGAAAGGGGACAGACAGCCATACCAAGCTAAAGAAAAGACCCAAAATCCAGGGGAATGGAACAAAAGAAAGCCCCAAATAAAGGACAGGAACCTGGATAAGGTCCTGTTGATGAAGTTAAGAGTGAGGGGCAGAGAGAAAGGCTCCAATATTCATTTTTAAAGAGGCACATTTAAAGAAAGCAGATTTAAAGTGAGAGCAGCTTACAAGAGGCAAGCAGGTCCAAAGAGACAACTGAAGGTCTGTAACTCTTTGCTATGGGCATGTGATGCAGTGGTGTACTGTTGATGGCTGAGTTGGTGAGAGAGAGTGCATAGAAGTCAGCTTGAATGCATGTGATGACCCAGGGAAAAGGAACATCAGAAGGAGAGTTAGAAACCCTGGAGGTGAACACTTGTGGAAGGTGTCTGAGAGAAAGCATTGGTTTGGAAGAAGATTCCGAGGTGAGGTCTTGGAGAGTGGAGATTGGAAACCCTCGTGTGAAAGATAGATTGCAGTGAGACCGGTTGGCTCATAGTGTGATAAGCGTCTGGGTGGGAGTTAAAGAGAGATCCATAAAATCTGATTGAGGTGGCATCTGTCATTTGGTTTCAGAGTGTGGTGAGTCTGACCATAGGATGCCTATTGGTACATGGACTGTGTACTTACTGTGAACACTAGAGTATAAGATAGCTTTGTAAAGTGTTATCCTTAACAAATCTGTATATATCTGTAAAAGGTATAGTTGTGGGTGAAGCAGTATTGTAATATAGTTCATCTTTTCTTGTTTAATAAACGGTTTATTCTTTTCTTAAAAGTTCATTAGCTGAATCCGGTGACTCTGTTCAGTAGCTACTCTCCACGTATTTAAACAAATTAAAAGTTAGGATCCATCAAGCTGGGTTCCACTCTGGGATCAGGCTTGTCCAGGAGTAACAACTGCTAGGATCATAACAACAAAGACATAAAGCTTGCACACTACCCAAATAAGTATTCAAAATCATAATTGTAAAGTTACTTCTCTCTCTCTCTCACTCTCTCTCAGTGGAAAAACCTCTCTCCTATGATGTGCAGAGTGTTAGGCAACTATTATTCCACAATTAATATGGATAACCTGTTTAATTACAATGCCTGAAACTATATTGTGAGTTTTGCAGTGGTGTCAAAGTAGAACTGAAAGATCATCAGAAAAATTCCTTTGCCAGAATCAGCTTTCAAAATTTGTATCAAATTATTCCATGTTCTAAATGGTGAATGTGTAGCCTGTAAATTTAATGAAATTTAAATTTGCACATAAATTTCAGTGTCTATCTTGAACTTTTAACTGCTTCAAGCAGTTACCATTTTTACAGCGTTATTTCTTGGTAAACTATTCTTCCTGAACCCTGCACCTGTTTGGCAGAAATGCAACTGATTTTCTTTCTGTCGTCCATTAGGAGACTCAGCCACTGCCAGGGTACAAGTAAAATAAATATTGTGGCCTGATAGAATTCAGGATTCAGGATACACTTGTCACTTCTGGATCTGTATCTCATGTTTTATATGCTCAGGTTTGCCATTAATATATCAAACAGGACTCTACATGTGTCATATACAAATGCCCCAGCACAACAGGGAAAACTCTGTTGTAATAATTTTAAACAAGTATTTTTTATAAACCTCAAAGGTGATTTAATTTATAGATTAATCAGCAAATTGAGTTTACATTGTATTTTAAACATTGGCGAAGAGTTCTTTGCCCACCTATTGAATTTAGCCATCTCAGCAATCTGCAAGTGTTTGCAGAAGGCATTGAGCTATGTAGTGGGAATGATGAGAACATGACGAAGTATCAAGAGAACTGGAGAAAAGCAGTGGAAGACAGGGATATGAAGATCAGAAGGCCAAAGAACCAATTTATGGACTGTCAGTTTGAGCTTATGGAAGAGCATCAGAATGAAGATGTAAAGGTTATCGGTGAAGACTTGAAGAAAGTGAGTATTTTCAAGTACCTGGGGTGAGTGAAAGGAGAAGAGGAAGCCCTACGACCAGATGAAAAGATACAGTGATGGGAAACTTCAAAGCAGCAGGATTGGAAAAGGGATGCGTGACTGACAAAAGGAGATGGAGAAGGGTGTAAAACCAGAATTGTGGTGACCCCAAGTTAAACGGGAGAAACTGAAAAAAGAAGAAATAATCTTCAAGTGCGTTCAGAATATTTTTTGTCTGAAATGTACAGAACATCATTTGAGAGGTAACACTGCGCTAATAGTCCAAAGAACACATGTTCAAATCCTATTGTGGCAGTTTGAGAGTTTGAATTCAGTTAAAAATCTAATCCAGAAATAAAAGGCTGGCATTAGTAAAAGTGAACATAAAGTTGTCTAATTGCTGCAAAAGCCAAACTAGTTCACTCATGTCCTTAACCAACCATCCTTTTTTCCATCTGGCCTCTATGTGACTCCAGACATACAGTCTCCTGTCTGACTCCTATCTGCCTAAGTGGGCTGGCAAACAATTTATATGTATCAAAGCTGCAAGGGATGGGCAATAAATGTCAGCTTTGCCAGTGACACCCACGTACCAGGAATGAATTAAAAATAAAACTAAGAGGAACTGGAAATTTGAAAATATGAAATACTTATGGATGGGGAATGAATGAGGGACATTCAGTGATATACAGAGAACAGAAAATAAAGGACCACATCAATGCACAATGATTAGATTATTGTGGAAACTTGATGTTGATATTTTGGTACGTTTGCAATCTGACAAAGGCCATCTGAGGACTGTATAAAACACATCAGGTCACCAATGCACACACTACCCATCCTCAGCTTAGTGCTAAGTTCAGCTATCTACAATGATACATAATATTCTCTGAAAAATTACCAAGAACAACATTTGTAGAGCAATGACTAGAATAATTCACTTAAAATAGAGTGGATCTCTGTCTGCAATTCCCTGACGTCATAAAATTAGGCCTCAAAACAGCAGCCTGTATCCGATTCCCACAATTTTATAATTCCCTGGGGCAGAATATTGTGCTTGTCGTGCAGGCACACGCCCGACCTGACTGAGCATAAAATGACACGCGATGACATCAGACAAGTGTCCCAAAGTTATTGCACACTCGCGCAATATGTCGGGTGGCGGGCGCGCACAGGAGTCGGCAGAGTACCCGATGACAATTAACAGGCTTGTTAAGTCCATTAAAGTAATAATTAAATGAAATCTTCCGCTGCCCGTCCAACCTGGCCTTTGGATTATTTTAGGAAACCTCATCCACGGGCAGGATGAGGTTTCCAGCAGCAAATAAAAACAAAATAAAAATATTTAAATTTCATTCATAACGTGTCCCTGTTCATGTGACAGAGTCACATGATGGGAAATCTTTTTAACATTGCCTAAGATTTTAATTTTTAATTTTAAAAATCTTCAGCTCCCTGAGCCAGCTCTCAGGGAGCTTTCATTGTGCGCACCCGCGTGCATGCGTGAACTTCAGCACTCGCACTCCTCCCACCCCCACCCCGGCAGTGTCGCAGCGCATGTTTGGCCAGCCGGTGTGAAATCGTGGTCAGAGCCCAATTGCAGGCGGTGGTCGGCTTCCTGACCGCTCCCTGGCCCGCCTGCCCGCCGAGCCCACCTGAACACCAGAAAATCCTGGCCCTGAACTAGGTCCTGGTTACCTCATGGGAGGAATTTTTCATTCTGGAGACTAAGTGCGGTGACAGACAGGAAAGTTGGCACGATTCCCACAGGGCAACAGGGGAATTAATCCATGTGATGTTCCACTTTTCAGCTCATTAATTGTGCAGCAATGAAGAGCTTATCAAATCTCGTGGCGGGACGGGCAGGAGTTCGTATGCCCTGTTGTCACCTCATGGGGTCAAAGTTCCTGCAGCCATATTTAAAAGGCGCCCACACAGACAGTCACTCACTGCAGGCCAGGTGCATTGCTTCATTCTGCTTCCCTATGGCGCCCAGAAAGAACAAAACCCTCCATTCCATGGTTCAATGAGGCCTCCCTGGGATTCCCATCTAGGCCATCCAGGAAAGGCAGGAGGTGTTTCCTTGGGACAGGAGCAGGAGATCCTCTTACCTGACCACACCAGCCTGGGACGAGGTCGCCAGGGAGGTCAGTGTCTGTGTTCGACAAAAAAGGACCGCCTACAATGAAATGAATGAATGATCTGCTACGCTCCACCAGGGTAAGTGAAACTTCTACTCACTCCAAACTCACACACTCATAAGGGCGAAAGTCAGTCTAAGTGTTAGAGCCACTACCAACAAATGGGACATCAGCACTAAGTGTCTGCCAGCCACTTTAAGATCACCATCTCATGTAAGATCCTGCACAAAAGGCATCTTAAACCCTCAATGGGGAGCATTCAGCACACACAACAAGCCTGCAATCTTCTGAGCTTCTTACCCATAGTGCTCACGGTCAATCCATCTGTCTTTATGCAGAACAAAATCACCCAAAACGGAAGGGAGAGGGTGAAGACTGGAGGGGAGACCCCAGAGTTGAGGACATTCTGCTCCCACAAGGAGCTAGCAGCAGAGCTCACTGGGAGGATAGGGATCTTTCCTGCATGGAAGGTGAGAAGGGCCTTCCCCAACAAGCCAGTGAGGGTCCATCCAGTATACACCGATAACACGGACAAAGACTGTGAGTGACCTATAATGTTGGAGACTGCCTAAATCAATCACTAATTATCCCTTCTCTCTATTCCAGCCAACGGCAAGAAAAGACAGAGGAAGTTGCCAAGCAGGTGCCTCAGCTCAAGCATCCAGACCACCACAGTTGGGGAGGCCTAGGAACTATCAGATGAAGACCCATCACTGTGTTCACCTGCAGCGCAGATACACGCATCTCGGTGTGATCTAGTTCTAGAGTAGGCTTGGATTCTCAGTCTGGTGATCACCTCACTGACCCATGTCCACAGCAGTCAGAGGCAGTGGCAGCCGAGATCTCTGACACTAGGAGGACTGCTGGAGGCCAGGCCCCTGCTGTGTCCAAGTCCAATGACGAGTCTCTGGAATTGGCCCTGAGAGAAATATTAGAGATGAAGAGACAAGCAGGAAAACATCAAGCAGGGTTGTCAAAGGCCATCATCTGACTGGAACGAAGGATGGAGGAGTCCACCCATGTTCTGTCTGATATTGTGGCTCAGTCATGCAAACACGTCAAAGTCTCCATGAGAAGGGTAGCGGCTGCCTTGGAGACCCAGATCCAGCAGTTTCTGCTGGATTTATGATCGAACCATTTCTCTAGTCAATGAGTCAGGCAGGTGCCCTCGAGCACACAAAGCGAGGAGGAATGCCAGTCAGGTACCCTGGGGGCATCCACCAAGGACACCCCTGGGGTGATCTGCCGCTCCAAATCCCCTCTGCCTGTGACCTCATCAACTCCATCAGGTCTGGTCAAGGAGGGTGCACCTGCCCCACAACAGGAGACCCTTAGCAGGCTGGGGCCCTCCAGGCCTCAGGGCACCAGAGGATGTCCACCAAAGTCATCTCAGACAACAGGGCATAGCAACCAGCAGGCTGCCTCCACCTCTGCTGCGGATGTCAGGCCTGCACCTGGATGTAGTGGTCGAGTTAGAAAAATTAAGAAGTTTTGAATGCACACTGGTGGCACGGGTGTTCATTCACTTTATATAATCTGCACTACTGTAATTATATTTTACTTTTATCCCTCTCCAATTCTCTGACATTCAATGGTTAATCGATGTGATGCAAGGTCCCACATTCATTCAAGGGTAAAAAATGAATTCCCCCCAATCCCTGCCACTAAATTATCTCCCATCTGGACCCTCAGTTTTATTAAGTCTGATCATAGTGATTCGTCTTTAGTTCCACATCTGTGACATGAACAAAGGTACTTCATATGTGAAAATGAAGGCTGGACAATGCATATGTGACCTTTGGATCTCAGGCAGACATTATCTGGCCTCTGAAGAATTGCTCATCAAAGTTAGTGATTGTACTGATGCTGTCGCACTGAAGTCTGGAGTTTGTGGCTGTTCCAAGTACTTGTTTGTCGCTAATTGTGAGATTCTATAAAGGTCCTCAGTGGACAGCTAGACTGATCCGCTGGCAAAAAGTTCATTGCAGCAGTAATCTTCAAAGTAACTGGCATTGGATGCCCTCCCAGCCTGCGCAGCATGAATTCCTCATGGAGGATGTGGCAAATATGAGCTACCACATCCCTAGACAAGCGAAGGCAACTGCGGCACTGTCTTTCACGCATCTCCATGTAGGAGCTGCGTTTTCTGTAGACCCTTGGTCACGTCAAACATCTTTGTGTATTTGGCCCCTCCTCGTCAGCATCTGGGACTTCTTGGGCCCCGCTGGTTCTTGTTCCTCAGGGCAATGGTCTCCCCTCATGTGTTCCATTTGGAAACAGGCCCTTCTTCTCCTCATTCTAAGCAAAGCTATCAAGAAGGCAGTTTTGCCTGCAGCCGTCATTCTCCACTCCTCCTTGTATCTGTGCACAGATACAATTGAGCAAACAATGGTCGTTCCCATGGAATGGTCTCCATTCATATACAAGGCAAGAATGCAATCTCTAGCCCTTGACTTGCCCTCAGTCTATACATGACATACCAAGCCCATCCCTTGCAGGATAAGATCATCCTGGAGGACAACAGGTGGCTGAGCTTTCCCCTCAATGTCACTGTGCATTCACAATGAGGGTCTTCATTAGTGTCAAAAGACCCAAGTCCTAGGAGCCATAGTCAGTTTTGTGTTGGTTGTCCTCCAGTGGCCTTGACAAAAGCTATCGATACCCAGTCCTTGCACTTTAGTCCTGACTGCAAGTGTGGTGCTTTGAATGCCACGACCAGTACATCGAGGTTTGTGGTGTCAATACTGCTTCTGTGCAGCAGCCATGGTCCTTGGTTTTTTTGACCCTACATCCATTCTAACATGCCTGTGTAAGGATCACATGCCAATTAAGACCATATGCACTGCAGCACCTAAACTTAATGGATCCTCGACTAAATGTGCAACATGAGTAAAAGATTCAAGCTCGGTCATTGTGCATTAGACCCTCGAATCTAGCACTCAGCTGAGCCATGCTCTCTATGGTTTGAACAGGAAATTTATAGGGTTCTTCTTCAATCATTCAAAAATTGCTTTGGTGAACTCTTCCCGCACGCCTAGAGACCGCACCCACTGCCCCACCAATCGCTATTTTTCTATCTTGGTTTTCAAACTGCATCATTCTTAGGTGAGCTCAAAAATGGTGCTGCTGAGCTTTGCCTGTCAGACCTCCCCCTATCACACACTAAGTTCCTCAGATCCTCCTTCATACTCACCACCTCCTAATTTCCCTTCCTCCTATCACTATCCAGCCTCCCCCGCTACCCTTGTCCCCATCATTGTCCATGTGGATATTCCTGTTCACCCCCCTGAACCCTTTAATGCTGATGTCTCCATGCCCTTTGTTGACCTGAACCCTCCCTTTCTCAAGGCCTCATGCAGCCTTACTTTTCGGGACTGCCACCCCAACCACTATTAGACCATCCAATACCCTCCCAAGACTTTTCAGCTACAGACTTAAACTATGCATATGCCATCCCTGAATGTTACTGTGCCCTCTGCAGCACAATACCATGACTATAACCCCCAGGACCAAATTCCTTAGGTGACAGACCACTCCCTGCACACCGTACTGTGCACAACCGTCACTGCCCCGAGAGGCCTTACGCCACCCAAGACCAAGGCGTGTGTGCCATACAGAACCCTCTAACATGGCCCATGCAACCCAGGACAGTCTCTTCAATATGCCCCCGACAGCGTAGCCTCTGCCCCAGGACAGTCTCTGACTCTCGGGAAACAGACCTTTCTAATTATCTGCTGGCAGACATATAATTTGGAGGGGGAACGTAATTCCAGTGAATTGGCCTTGTAATGAGAATTCATGAGATGCAAATATGGTTCCTGACGTAGATCAGCGAGAAGCTTTTAACCCACCAACAAAGTTGAAAGAACAAAATTCGAAACTAACTTCCTGCTGGCAGGAAACTGATCTTTTTCCATCACGCCAAATTCAGTGCCACACCCACCACAATTCCTGCCGCTGGCAGGAGCAGGAAATTCAGCCCGATGTCACTGAGTTAGCACCATTCTGCTGGATGCTGTACATCAAAATGGATTAAAACTGCTGAAACAAATTCCCGTTGAAGGTTAGACTAATGAAGTCAAAAATTGAACTAAATTCTGCCAGGTTGAGTGGCATGTCAAATTATAATGGAAAACAACCTCTCATTGTTATTATTTATGCAGTGATAGTGATAGCGATCCTGACAACTTATATTAATAAAGCAACTTCAATGTAAAATAGCCGTCCCAAGATGGAGGTGAAACAAATTGGAAACAAAACCGGAGCAATTAGAGGTGGGAGTTTGGTGGCTGTGGCAAAAAAGCTTACCTGATCAAATGGTTGCTGGGAAAGATTTAAAACATGAGAGAGAAGTGGAGTGAAATTGGTTTCACTGGTGTCCTGTACCCCTTCAAAAGTGCATCTAATGAGTGACCTTGATGCAATGAAAGGCAGTGAAAAACGATTTGCCTGTAAAAACTTGTCAAAGCATTGAATCTGCAACCATGCTACAGGTCGAGTATCTTTATCCGGAACCCTTGGGGTCAATTGCGTTTTGGTATTCAGATTTTTTCGGATGTGATATAGTTCTCATACATATGGTAGGCCTAGGCCTACTTACAATACAATAGCCTAAGCCTAGGCTAGCTATATTCTACAGATACTTGGTTGTTTCTCGCTTTGCCAAATCTCAAACACCCTATTTTCTACCTGTTAACACCATTAAGCGTGTGATTTTAAACAATGCATAGACTATACACACAAAAGGTCAGCTCTGGTCAGCGAGGCTCATGTCGGCTTGGGTAACAGACTTCCCACGCAGAAGGTTGATGAGGTTCATGTTGCCTCACAATTTTGTTTGTTGCCAAACAAAAGTTTGGTTTTTGGATGTGTTCAGTTCTCGAATGTACGAATAAAGGATATTTGGCTGTACTATGTTTTGACTGTACTACTCATTCAAAAGATACATACCTGATGGCTCTGGAACTTTTATAATTGGTATTTCATTAGTTATTTATAAATACTCTTAAAAGAGTATTCACATCATTTTTAGAAACAAGAAAAGGGCACTAAATCTAACAAGATTCTCTTTTGATCTACCGTTATATACTTCTCAGCATATATTTCAATCCCTCCTCTCTCCAGAAATGCAAGTCTCATGAAGCCCTTTATACTGCCCACTTCAATCATGCTCCCAAAACTTCAAGCCAGGATTTTACATTGGCCAGGCAGGTTTGGCGGGAATGGGCGGGGGTGGTTGTGGAGCCGACCACCACCCGCAATCGGCTCCGCACCATAATTTCACAAGGGCGGTGCTACCTGTGCGGGCAGGGGGAGGAGGCAGAGTTGGGTCCAGCGCTCTTTCACGCATCTGTGCGAAAGAGCGCTTCAATCTCCTTGAGGGACAGAGCAGCCTCAGGGAGATTGAAGCGTTTTTTTAAAAAATGATTGAAGACATTAAAAATGAAAGAAACACGTTCCCTCATGTGACTGTATCATGTGAGATGGGACATGTTTTTACTGTCAAAGGAAAATTGTTATTTAATTTGTAATAGCTTTAGGTAACCCCGCTTGTGGATGAGGTTTCCTAAAAAATGTAAAGGCCGCTTGGCCTTTTTGCCTGCCCGCCAACTGTTAGATTGGATGGGCAGCATAAATTTGAAGTTAATTAGTTCATTAGTGGCCTTAATAGGCCTTTCAATTATTGGCGGGCATGAAGCCAACTCGGGTGCGCGCCCACCAAACGAAATATCGCAAAACAGTGCAATGACATCGAGATGCATGCCCGACATCATCGCGTGTCATATTACGTTCCAGTGTGTTGGGCGCGCCCCACATATCAAATGTAAAATTCTGCCCCAAGAAACTATGGGTAATAAATGTCCATCTGACTAACCTCCTTACACTTAATTTCTTTATTTTTAACATGGATTCCTTAATAGTCTTAATGTCTCAAAAATGAAATCCTCTTTATATCAGGCTTTATATTCAAATTCCGGTGTATAGAGTGGGCTCTTGCTAAGAGATGATCATTCAATTGTTGTCAGTTAATGAATAGCAAGTTTCAACCCCAAGACAGTTGCTCCCATCAATTATCAGAAAGTAATTCTTTTCTGGATACAATCAGTACTTTTCTTTCCCTATATATCATTGCTGCTGTATAATTTGTCTACAGAAACATTTATTGATGCAATATCTCTGCTGGCATGGCAGTGCATTATGATTATATTGGCCATGGGTGCATGTGGATAACATCAGTCAGAGAAAGATTCAGCAGGGTTTAGTTATATTGTTTTAAAGTACCCTTCAGGGAAACATTCTCTTTACTGATGAATAAAAACTAAAATTAAAAATATTATTTTGAGGCAAATTATTTCTGCGGAACTGAGGTACCATAAAACAAGTCTTCAAGATGGGGTAGGAAATTAAGTGCTCAGAGAACAAAGACACATAAAGAAGTAGGTTAGAAGAATGGTGTTGACATGATGAGGTGCTAATAACTGTTGACTACCCTGGTCATTGGCTGGAGTTACAGCAATGGTACTTACGGGTTTGTAGGGCTGAAAATGAACATGCAACTGTATGGTGGTATCTGTTGCGGCCCACTTTTGATCAAATCATCAGCATCCATGTCCTTCTTTTCCTCCATTTTTGTCATACTTTCCAGATCTACACCTACACTATTGACTAAAAAAACAGAATAAAAATGATCAGAACCATTAATACCTTCAAAAATCTAGCAATAATAGAAGTTTGCATATATGTTTCATGAGGTTGGTTATGTCAATTAAGCAGAAACATTGTATAATAATTGCTATTAAAGCATAATTTGTATAGATATTAAAATGGGAGAGAATTTTTTTATTAAATGTATTTGGAAGCCCTTCCCAGATAATTTAGTTTTAAGCATTCTGTACATGTTTCACAACGAATATGTATATAAAGCACATGTGGGAATTTGCCAACCAGAGCAAGCTAAGAAAGCACCATGAAGTATAGGCCCTTCCTAAGGCCCACCACTCACCCAAGTGTGCCTCTGCAGCAAAAGGTAATGCAGTGTCAACTGCTAAAAAGACATAGGCCAGGATTTCCCGGTCGGCGAGCAGGGAGCAAGGCCTGCTTGTTGACGCCTAAAATGACTCGGGATGGCGTCGGGTGGAACACCCGATGCCATCCTGCCTCATTTCAATTTTCAGGTTGGCGGGGGCTTAGCCGAATCAGCTGTACGCCCATCGACCTGTCAATGGCCTATTGAGACTATTAACAAAGTAATTAAAGTAATTAATGGACATGCTCGTCCACCCTTAAGGTCATCGGGCAGGCCAAGAGCCCTGGCGGGCATTGGAAAAGCATGAAACCTCATCCATAGGTGGGATGGGGTTTCATGTAGATTTTTAAAAATTTAATAAAAGTGTAACTAAAAGTGGTGGACAGTGTCACATGAGAGAACATGTCAGGGGAATTTTTCTTTTTCTGTTTTTAACATTTTTTAATTTGGCGCAGATCTCCCTGAGGCAGCACTTAGCCTCAGGGAGATGAATGTGCTCTTTCTTGTGCATGCAGGAAAGAGCGCACTCTCGGCTCAAGGAATCTGTCCCCCCCCCTCCCCCAGCCAGCACAGGGAGTGCACAGCGCTTCCTTGTGGACGTTACGCTGGGTGGGCCTTAATTGGCCTGCCCACGTAAAATGGCGGCGCGCCCCCAATTGGGGGCACAGATTGGAGATGCACCTCCACGCACCCGCTCCTGAATTTCCACCACCCACCCCCCGCCACAAGGGGGGGAAAATTCTGCCCATGGGCTGGAATTTTATGGCACCGTGTGATGGGGACAGGGCCAGGACTGTAAAATGCGGCGAGCCATTCTAAACTCTACTGACTTCAGCAGGACCGTAAAATCCCTTATGCTGGCATAAAATTCCACCCATAGTACCCAGAAAATCAGTGCCCTGTCAACTCCTAAGGCCATGTTGTCTCAGCCCAGTGCTAGACTCCTCTTCCCCCTTCTAAGCGCTTTCCAAACCCCTTGACAATCATTGCATCAGTGAGTAACTCTGCTCACATGTTCAAGATTGTGTAACTGTGTAAAGCGCACCTATGAATGAATTTTTAAGTACCATGTAATCTAAAGTTGATTTAATACTTAATTGATGGCTTGAAAAGGAAGGAAGAGATGTTTTACAACTCTAGATTCTGTATAGGAACATAAAAGAGTCCAACACAAAGTACTAACGTAATGTGTCCCTCTGTAGTAATTTGTAAGGTGCAACCCACCTTAAATCTGAGATCTATTTTGGTAGATTTTTAGCACAGGATGGGATCTAGTGCTTCAACTAGACTCCAGTCCCATTTCTCTGTCTTCTTTTTTTTCTTTTTCAAATACTTAGCAATTCTTCCCTGAATTGTGCTATTTTTTACATTCATAGCCACGTGGTAAAACGTTCCATGTACTGCTAACTCTCTTGTGTAAAAAAAACATCATTTACAGCATTCTTCTGATGATGATCCTCAATTCATTCTCCACTTGTTCACCAACCAGTGGGAATGATCCTTCACTCTTTGCCCTTCCAAACCTTTCATGCATTTGAAAACTTCTATTAGTTCCTCTTTAATGTTCTCTGTGCTAGTGAAAAAGCCCTACATTCCCAAACCTTTCTTCATAGCAATAATCCTTTCTACCTGGCAATACACTGGTGAATCTTCCCATTTGTTTCCTTCCTATTAGTAGATGAGCAGAACTTTGCATAATGGTCCAAGAGCAATCTACAGGTCTCTAACAAGTTCAACAGCAAACTTCAATATTTATTTCCTTCATTAGGAAAGTGAATGGGTATGTGAGGGAAATAAAGTTGCAGACTTCAGGGATTGACCAAAGGAATGGGATTGATGGGGTTGCTCTGCAGAGAGCCAGCATGGACTTGATGGGTTGAATGGATTTCTTCTGCAACATAATGACTCCATGAGAGACATCATTGCAGGAGTTCCTCAGGTTAGTGTTCTAGGCCCAACTACCTTTAGTTGCTTCATCAATGAACATCATCAGGTCAGAAGTGGGGATGTTCGCACAATGTCAGCGCCATTCGTGATTCCTCAGATACTGAAGCAGCCCATGTCCATATGCAGCAAGACCTGGATAATATTCAGGCTTGGGCCTATAGTGGCAAGTAACATTCATGCCACATATGTACCAGGCAATGACCATCTCCAACAAGAGATAATCTAACCATCTTGCCTTGACATTCAACGGCATTACCATCACTGAATCCCCCACTATCTACATCCTGGGGGTTATCATTGACCAGGAACTGAACTGGACTAGCCATATAAATATTGTGGCTACAAGAGCAGGTCAGAGGCTGGGAACTCTGCAGTTAGTAACTCACCTCCTGACTCCTCAAAGCCTGTCCACCATCTACAAGACACACGTCAGGAATTTGATGGAATACCTTTCACTTGCCTGGATGAGTGCAGTTCCAACAACACTCAAGAAGCTTGGCGCCGTCCAGGACAAAGCAGCCCACTGGTTGGCACCCCATCCACTACCTAAAACATTTAATGGACAAAGGACAAAGGCAGCCGATGCATGGGAACACCACCACCTGCAAGCTCCCCTTCAAGTCATACACCATCCTGACTTGGAAATATATCGCCATTCCTTTGCTGTTGCTGGGGGTCAAACTCCGGGTCAAACTCCTGGAACTCCTTTCTTAACAGCACTGTGGATGTTCCTACAACACAAGGCCTGCAGCGATGCAAGAAAGCAGCTCACCCCCATCTTTTTAAAGGCAATTAGGGATGGGCAATAAATGCTGGCCTAGCCAGCAATGCCCACATCCCATGAATGAATAAAAGAAAATGATTCTATGACTCATTCTTTCTGTAGTTTATGGCCAAATCAATTTTATAAATGGAATAAAAAGAGGACTCATTTGAAAACATTAATTTCTGTATTCTTTTCTTTTCCTTCCTGAGTCATGTCTCCATCCACATGATCACTTTCTCTTTAATAGCAGATGTCTTAATTCTTGCCTCAGACAAACTGCCGTCCACTCTACTCAGCTTGCACTTCAAACCCCTGGGGAAAAATTTTCTCCCCGTCGGGGGGAGCGGGGAAGTGGGCACGCCTCCGATCGGTGCCCCACCCCCCCCGCAAATTTATGCAGGTGGGCCAATGTGTGCATTCCCTGTGCGGGGGGAGGGGTTTCCCTGAGAGGTTCCCTGCGCTTTTTCGCATGCCTCAGGGAGACTTGTTTCAGTGCTAAAGTTTTAAATAAAGGTTTTTAACACTTTTAAAACATGTCCCCTCATGTGACACCATCACATGAGCTGTGACATGTCAAAGAATAAATGTATAAATTTTTATTAGATTTTAAAACATTTCATGAAACCTCATCCCGCCCATGGATGAGGTTTCATGAAAAATGTAAAAGCCGCCTGGGCTCTTCACCTGCCCCCAACCTTAAGGTTGGATGGGCAGCTCATTAAATTGAATTAATTAGGTTTTAAGTGGCCTTAATAGACTTATGACAGTTTGGCTGCGCACCCACCGAACTGAAAATCTAAATGACGTGCTGTGATGTCGGGACGCCCACCCGATGTCACCACGTGTCATTTTACGTGTCGGCGAGCAGTCCCCACCTCCGCTCGCCAACGGGAAAATTCTGCCCCCGGTTTGTGAGCAAAAATGCTGATTAACATTTAGATGAATTTTGTATATCTTGATTAAGATCAGGTTGTAGGACATGTTACGGGGCAGCTGCACCTGCCTGCAGAGGCTGGAGAGTCTAGAGTGGGGCTACTGACTGTCTTTTTATTGCTGCACAAAGGCTGCAGTTTCAAGGAAGCTAGAGGCTAACTGCTGGGTTTACAAATTCAGGGCCTCTCTTTTACTTCTGGCTCTCAATCATGATGTGAGGTCACTGGGATGTACATCTGATGGATGTAGAAAGGAAAATCTGCACAGCTCGATGGAGAAACCAGCATGTACTTGAACCAGGGTAATGTTTGGCAGGCAGCAAGCCTATAAGTTGCACTTAGAGGAAACTGCATAAAGAGATCAATGATCAGGTGGCAGCCTTCACTTTAAGGTATATAAAGGCTATAACATTGAGGTAAAGAGCAGTAGCTTGCAATTAGCTTTGTCTTGCCATCAATAGGGAGAATTGAAGGGACACTGTTTGCCCACGCCTTTCAGTTCTGACAATACGTGCAAACCACGTCTCTTGCCTGATCTCTAAAATTGAGTACAAGTCAGTAAATATTCCTGATTCAGATTTTTGACAGAAAGGCCAACATCGTCAACCTTTCAACCAACCCACACTGGTACTTCTAGGGATCCATTTATATGATTCCAGTGTTCATTGTTGCTGGACACAGCAGTAGGATTTATTTTTTTGCACTAAAATTAAAACAGTGGGCCATTATTCTAAAGTGCCTCATGAACCTGATTGCAGTACGTGTGAATACCTCGAACCAATACCAGTTTCTAAAGAGACAAATAATGCACTATTTCTTCTGCTCGGCTATGCAGTTTTTTGTGTCACTCACTTGGAAGTAATGTGGTCTCTCCAGGAGGAGCAGTGACGGTGACTGGGATGTTCACTGTGATGGTGTGCTCTGCATCTCTTGTCGGTAGCGTCACCAGCTTAATATTCTTCTGGTTGTCAGCATCCTCCGGTTGCTGAGGAACATGCTTCAAACTACTAGTAGGTGGCAGTGGTGTGGTCCCCAACATGGTGGTGTCCACAGGCATTTGGCTCTCCCTGTGAAAATTTGATAAAATTTATAAAAACAAAGTCTTTAAATTAATAGTAGAGCATTAAATGGTCACAGGTCACATGGGTCAATAACAATGACAGATTGAATGTTCTTCGTCAGTGTGAATTGTGTTAATGGTAAGTTTTGACCTGGCAGCATCAGCTTAACAGGCAAGTGTCTGAAATAGATTCCACCCAATAATTTGGCCATTTCACATTCAAAGCAATTTAACAAAACAAGCCTTCTTCTAACGGTATTCAATTTCTTCAATTGCTTACATGTGAGAAGTTCTTCATGAAGAGGAATCACCATGTGACTCATCTAATGGCTGAGTGAGTTTATCTAATGCGCAGCTGGCCCTATAATAGAAAGATCCTGGTCCAAAGAGCGTAGTGTTCATGGGTGTACGGGTTTAAGAAGAGAAAGAATAAAATCTACCCACTCACTAGCTTTCTTTGGCCAAAATAATTGTGGGTAAATGTTAAATAACAATGAAGTACTGATCAATAATATTCTCAATGGTTATGGTTTAAAATGCTTTGTAATGTCATTACAAAAGAAATCCCTCAATTGGAATGGATTTTAATGACACATCAATTCTAATACAATTCTTTTGGAGAAATCTGTTTCAGATCTCAGCACATTTGATCTACCAAATTTAAACAATTACCCATTTCTATATTATGTTTAATTTCCATTAGCCTTTAGTGACCAAAAGTTCAGACTCCTGCGGTTGAATTCAGGCCCCAGGATTTTCTGTTCTGCTGGCATTCCGATCCATCAGCTGCAGACATATGAACCTAGTTAACTTTGCAGCCAGACTAACTTATGGGCTATCTGAGGAAGACAGTCTCACATTAGAAGTGAGAGCAAATCCAGTTATTGTTGGCTAATGGAAGAGAGCAGTTTCCACATATTACCATGAAGATACTTACATTCAATGGACTTCATGGAGCAAACAAATAAAACATGGAACTATAAACATGAGGGGCATTGACCAGTAAATTGATGTACAATGTCCTTCAGTTCAACACATCCCAGGTCAGGAACCCAGGGCCGGATTTTTCTGGAATTGGGAAGGCTCCATGGACCTTTAAAAATAGCAGCAGGACCTGGTTACAGGAGTTCTGCTCCTATTTCCAACTGGTCCAATTTTTGCCATTAGGGGAAGGGATGTGGTGCGATTCACACAAGGGGGAAATCCAAACTCAGCAGGGCCATTTGAACCCAGTGCTGAGTTCAAACAGACCCCATTTTGGCTGTTGCAAGGGCTTTAACCCACAATGTTGATGTCACAAATTGATGGAGGAAATATAAATGCTCTTGAAGGTCAGTTAAGTTCTGATTCTGAAGTTTTTTTAAAAATCCCCTGCTCTTTAGACATGAAATAAACAGGCTTAAGTTGTCAGTGAGAGTTAAAAAAAACTGCTCGACCACTTTGTTTGATTGGCCATCTGCTATAGGATGGAAAAAAATAAACGTCCAGTTGTGCAGTTTTAATAGAGATCTTTGTTGAGATTTTCCCAAAGGCTATCATTATTATTATTATTACTATGCCATTATGAATGTTTGGCTGAATTTCAAATGCTAAACTTATCTCACCAGGGATGGCAGGGTTCTGAGTTCACAGTTTGATTGACAGATTAGGAAATCATGAAAGGGCTATCAATCACAGGAGCGCACGCCATGTGTGGAGACTACCTGTACAGTGGCTACACTGTTATGCTATCACTCACCTAATTATTTATCAAAGAGCTTTGATGTGGGGTCTGAATAGAAGATTGTTTGTTTTCATAAGAGAGTAATTATTTGAGGTTTAAAAGCTCTGATTAGGAGTTTTTCACTATCAAATGTATATTAGTGAGAGCTGTATTAGGTTATTAGAAGTTGTTTTTTTTATCACCATACAGCTCTGTGGTCTGCCCAGGGTGGATACGGGGCAAGTGGCTTTGGAGATGGCATGGGGTATGAGATGACATAGGAGGTATAAGGGTGAATGGGGGTTGGGTTGTGGATATGAAATGGCATAGAGGTGGTGTGAGGGAATAAAGGGGCATGGGTGGTGGCATGAATTGGCAAGGAAGTTGCATTGGGGTAGGAGGGGCATTGCGAGTCGGTCGTGGTGTGAAGGCTTGTAAGGGGTGAGGGCTAGAGGGCTAACAGCATCTAAAATAACTGGGATGAGGTCCCAGAGAACTAAAACGAGCCTTCTAACAAGCTCACCCTGGCACTCACCTGTCCCCTTGGTCACCTACGATCTGCTTCCTAGGTTGGCAAGCCAAACACAATCTCACCGCTGCCTCCCTGGAGCAAATATTGGGTCTAACCGAGGTGGGTCTGCCAAGTCGGGAAATTTCCTGACTCAAGCTACTCAACTCAGAAGTGAAAATCTGACCCCTAGTGGCAGCATCAAGCGCATTCAAGTCAGGTGTCGCATGGCTAGTTGAAGGTTGCGTACATTTTCCATTCCCAGACCAACCAGCTCTTAACCTATTTGAGTGAATTGTTAAGAAAATTTTTAAAAAATCTTTCATGGGATGTGGGTGTTGCTGGAAAGACCAGCATTTGTTGCCCATCCCTAATGGCCCTTGAACCGAGTGGCTTACCGGGCCATTTCAGAGGGCAGTTAAAAGTCAACCACACTACTGTGGGTCTGGAGCCACATGTAGGCCAAACCAAGGTAAGGACAGCAGATTCCATTCCCTAAAGGACATTAGTGAACCAGATGGCAATCAATGATAGCTTCATGGTCACCATTACTGAGATGAGCTTTATATTCCAGATATTTTTATTAACTGAATTTAAATTCCACAAGCTGCCATAGTGGGATTTGAACCCATGCCCCCAGAGCATTAGGTTAGGCCTCTGGATTACTAGTCTAGTGATGTTACCAGTATGCCGCCATATCCCCCCCAAAAGTGCTTTATACTTATGCAGGAAAAGACTGGAACATTCCATTCATTAATAACTAGGAAAAATGCAATATCCTTCCAGCGGTAGGTTGGCAAATTTGCAGTTGGGAATCCTGGAGAGATGGATTTCCCTCTGCTTCCCGGCTTCACCCAGCCAGATTGAGAGGTCGACTAGCCATGCGACACCTGACTTGAATGCGCTTGATGCTGCCACTAGGGGTCAGATTTTCACTTCTGAGTTGAGTAGCTTGAGTCAGGAAATTTCCCGACTTGGCAGACCCACCTCGGTTAGACCCAATATTTGCTCCAGGGAGGCAGTGGTGAGATTGTGTTTGGCTTGCCAACCTAGGAAGCAGATCGTAGGTGACCAAGGGGACAGGTGAGTGCCAGGGTGAGCTTGTTAGAACTCAGTTGGGTGAGTTGGCCTTCAGCACCAGGGAGCAGAGAGTGGGGGAAGGGAGGGGTCAAAAGGGCAGGCTTGGGACAGGAAGTGGAAGAATGGTGGCCACAGGAGAAATTGGAAGGTGGTATTAGGGAAAGATGGAGCTTGAAAGGGTTGGTGGGAGGGAGAGGGAGACATCGGAAGGGACAGGAGTGATAGAGTGAGCGGGACATCAAAAAGGATGGGGATGAGAAGGAAATTGGAAGAATCAGCAGTGGGAGGGTGTCCCATCAGAGGGCATGGGTGAAGCAGATAAACTGGATCCAGCAGGGAAATGGAAAGGCACTTACTTCCTGGATCCAAAGGTTCTTGCCTCCCTTTATCTTCCAGGTTTCCTGAGAAACGTAAACCCAGCTGGCCCAGATTCAATTGAAAATGGTGGTTAATACTGAGGCATGTAACCTCAACATAACATTTAAATCACCGACCCACCTCCTGTAAGTTTTTGGTTAACCACCCCACACTCGCCAGCACTCCCACCCTCACCCCCAACCCAAATCCAGTCTCCATTAAAACCGGAACTGGGTGTATTGGAATCGACCCACACCCCCAAGTATGCTTAAATCAACTAGCAATAAGCCAGTTGCTCCGTCCATTCTATGCCAACAATGAACCTTTTCACATCTGTTGACCTTACTACAGCAGTGTGTTCTTTCTCCAATTTCCATGCAAACCATTCCTTATAACCTCTGTGAATGAGGTTTGTGCTGAATTAAGGATGCAGAATCTTTGTTCTGCAGCCACTGGGAAATAGAATTAGAGTCAACTTTGCACAGTGACCAATCTCTTTAATCATAAGATTCAATGCAGCCAGAAAGGTGAATCGGTGGTGGGGGGGCGGGGGGGGGGGGTGGGTGGGTTTATTCCATTGGGCTGGGTGTAAGCCCGGGGCCGGAGATTAAAAGATCATTTGATAAACCTCTGTACAAGAAATTAATTTAGGGGTAAAACGTATCAAAATCAATGAACGTAAAACCATTTTTCC
Organism: Carcharodon carcharias; assembly: GCF_017639515.1. Classification (NCBI taxonomy): domain Eukaryota; kingdom Metazoa; phylum Chordata; class Chondrichthyes; order Lamniformes; family Lamnidae; genus Carcharodon; species Carcharodon carcharias. The sequence continues at coordinate 139,444,079 of NC_054474.1, forward strand.
TCCACTCATGACATATCTGTGCTGTTTTATTCTTAAATTCACAATGATTGATGGTCACGTGCAATTAGCTATCATTCTGTGAAACTTCAGAAGGTCACTTTTCACAGATGTGCACATGAATATAAAATGGAATTGATTGTATTTGAGAAAACATTCAGAGGCTAGAGTTGATTGCTCTCGTTAACACAAGCCCTTATGTTTCAGTTAGAGCTCACACTTATGCTAAATAAAAGCTGACAGTTCACTTGTATTTGGAATAATATTGCTCATGAATGTCTCTGCGGTCTTGCATACATATGCTATAAATTGTATATAATTGGAAAATACAGTATAGCAGGAATTGAGGGATGAGAGCTGCTGAAATGAGCAAAATTTGTCTATCTGGGACTAGTTTAACAGCTACATGAATTACGTACAGTTTACATATGCAAATCGTGAACTTTCCCAGATGAGTGGCACACACCTCTTATGTGATGTATGCTGAAAACCTGTATAACAGTGTCCGCTGTGTACTATACATTACTACATCTAGAAGTCAGAGACCCCACAAAAATAATTGCTTTTGTAATTTCATGGAAACTTACTTCACTTTATGATTCCGTCGTTCTCGTAGAACAGTCTCTCCTTCCTTTTCGTCATTCTCTCTTTTATCCTCTGACTCATAGGTTGAGAGTGCCTTCTGTCTGTGCCTGCGTCGTCTTTCTGCTCCTTCTGTGTTTTGACTTCTGCTGGGTATATCTCCCTCTCGATTTCCTGACCGCGACCCCTCTTTGGCACGTGTCCGCCTTTCACTCTTTGTGCCATTGACTGTGCCATTCCCTTCCTTGGTCTGTTGGTCTGTCACATGCCGGTGAGACCGGTGCCGCCTATGTTCCTTTTCAGAAGGCTCATCCGCAGAGCTCTGCTGGTGGTGATGATGCTTCCTCCCTCCTTCTCGACTTCTGCTACGGTCGCCCTTACTATCCTTAGCCCTTTCTTCCTGGTCCCTCTCAGTCTCTTTACTTCGGCTCCTGTGTGAACGCCGTTGTTCATCCTTGCTGTTCGTCCCAGATTCCCCGTTGTTCGTTGCGCCATCTCCCTTCTCGCTCGACTTGTCTCGATGTCGATGGTGCCGTTTTGGTACCTCACAGCTCTCGGGCTGGACTAGCCTTTCGTGTTCACTATCTTGGCAATCATTTTGACGGATTTTATCATTGCTGTTCTTTACGTCTTTCCTGGGTTCCACTACCAAAGGTCGGTCCAGGTGGGTTTTCATATCTGGCCGGATCTGGTGCGAGGAGACATACATTCTACGCTGCTCATCATCAAGTTCATTAAACAGAGCCTCTTGACTAGTTAGCAGGTGCTGGCGCCTTAGCTGAGAAGTCCTTTGCTCCCAAACGGACATTGACTTGAATGCCTTCTGTTGATCCTTGCTATAAATAACAAGTAATGAAAATGTAATATAAAGCTGCATTTTTTCAGGAAATTCATAAAGAAAAGCTATCCACTTTAAATCTCCTCCGAGAATGTAACCACACACAGCATTTAAACGACGGATGAAAGCAACAGAATTCTGTCTTAGTGTTCCTCCGACCAAATGGAAAATCTACCTTTAGAAATGAGACTAGATAAAAGTCACCTAGATGTTGTTGCACTGAAGCATGCATTCTCCGGAATCCTAACGCAATCATCCTTGCCAAAAGTAAAGATCAGCACCACAAGCAAATGCCATCCATTTTAGGATGCAACAATGTGTCATTTGTTGGGTGCTATCATCAAGCAGCGGCACAGCTCCTTAGTAAATGTGAACGTGTGAAGGCAAGTTCTGATTCTGTGCTTGTGGAGTTTTTTTTATGAAGGAAAAAGTGTAAAATTTCAAAATAAGTCAATTGACAATGGTAAACGTAAAGGAAAAGAATAAAAACATTGCTCACGTAAACCAAAACTGTCCTGCAGTAACAGTCAGGCTTATCAGTCAGATTAGCCGCCTCAAATCCTATGGTTGAATGTCAGAAGCACAGAATCATACTTGCTACAAATAGTGAGCGGAAACATATGTGCACACAGATATACAAATGCTCCAAATGGTACAAAGAAACACATTTAAAAACAAAAGCTGGATAGGAGCATTCAAATGAGACAATGAAACGACCTCTGGGACATAAAATAACTCCACTGTACAAAGCACACAGATAACTTCAGCTGAAAAGTAACACTTGCACCAGCTGAAACATAATGATCAGGAATGCCTTCCATTTTATCATTTTAAGTAAGTGAACCATTGAACCAATAATTTGGTATTATTGTTGAAGAAGGAATAAAATCTGATTTATACTTAATTTGGCATCCTTTTGCAGTATTTTGCTGTCCTTTGCAACAGAGGAATTATTGAAATGATCGCATCAGAACCTTTTTTTAAAAAGCTCAATAAATAGAAGATTTTGTTTCCTGTTCAGTTAAGTCATAACTGAAAGGCCTCAGTTCCTATATTTTAGTATCTGCGATCTGTTTTCCAAGGTAATTATAATTTCCAAATTATTAAAATCTAGTGCAAGATTTTTGAATCCATTGCATGGCTAGGATTTCTAATATCTTTTTTTATTTCAACAGTAAACTGCTGAGGCATCAAATAGTACAATTCAGCATGCAAGATTCTGATCACCAATATTGATACGCAATAAAATTAAATGGGACTTTTTTTCCAGCTGTGTACTACTAAAACATCAGGGCTTTGAAAGCATGCCATGTAACATGACAATGGCCCAGATTTTGCAGTGGTAATCATGGCAAAATTGTCAGCGTTTGCCGCCATTACTCCACTGAAATTGACAGCCACTTTGGGAGTCGACACATGCACGGAATAATGCAGAAGTTGTTGTTTGAGAACCCATGCTCCTCCAGAGCTTGTGCTGTAGAGGTTTTCACAAACTGCAATCTTCCTTGCAATCATGAATTGATGAGACTTCCACTTTTATCTACACTGTTAGTCTCACACCTTGAAAAAGTTACACTCTGTTAATTGAGGTGTAACTGGGCTTTTAACAGCATACGAACATCATAATTACAGCTAAACACCTTCACTGACTCTGAAGAGCAACTTTTATATTGTGGATTCTCAAATTTATCCACAATGATTAGGAGCTCCATTTTTTTTAAAGAAAGGTCTGCTTATCTTTATTTTAGCTTCTGTCTTAATACAGTCATACATTAATTTCACTATCTGAAAATGTAAATTGAATGTGAAGGACTAACTGATTCAAGCTCCTTGCTGTCTGAGAATGCTTCAATGGGGACAGTTGATTACTTGCTTGCTAACATTACTACTGCTTCATGGAGTTTGACTTGGCGGGAGATTTAAACTGCTGTCGGGAAAGCGGAAATTCCCGCCACAGGGATCGCTAGATCTTTGTGGGCAGCTTACTTCAAGGTCAGTGGTGAGTTCCCTTGCTTTGCTGCTCACTGCAAAATCCGGCCCTATATATACAATTACAGCATTCATTTTGAATTCCTTTGACCGCCATGTTAACAACCCATTTAAAATCAACATGCCCACAAAACATCTGAACAGCAACACTGCACAATATCAACTTCAAGCCCCTACTTTCCTACTGTGCAGCCAAAAAACCCACAGAAATAAAATTAAACGTGGATGAAGGTCCTAAAAAAGCAAAAAAAAAATATTCTAAGATTCATTTGCTTTTTATGATGCACTTTACCCAACACTGTGTTTTGCAGGTGTCTTGGAAAACTGAATGCCTCCATCATAAAATATAAGTGGAAATAACACTTCAAAAGTAAGAATCTGCAGCCGATTAAAGGGCCAAAATAATATTTTGAATCACATTGCTGAAGCTGTATATATGTCACTATCATAGTTTCACAAAAGATATGAAACAAAAATCTATGTTACTGAACACACTAAAATGGACTCAAGGGTTTAACTGCCATCATTTGAGGAAGCTATGTGCCTATATCTATATCCAGGATATAGATCTATCCTGTCTTAGATATCATCTGCTAAAATAGGATTAAGACAATTCTGTAGATTTTTAAACTTAATTCAGAGTTTTTAAATCATGCAAAATTTAAAGGCAAGTTGGCACAGGAAGAAATTACAAAGGACCAGTATTACTTTATGGTACCCTTATCAACTCATTCTGGAAAAAAGAATTTGGGGCCAATTAGTTCTAATTGATTTTGACACATAGCTATTTTATTTGTAAGCATGCAATTTTATTGTGACCTTAATTAGACAATTTGGCAGAATGAAGATTGCTATGACCTATGTTTAGATGATATGTAATTTAAACTTCCTTGTTCAAGTTGATGTGTTCCTGATTCACTGCAGAAAGGTCAAAGGAACATAATAAAGTGCCAAGATATCAAAAAGCACAGAAGCCACCAATGACAGTGAATGGAGAAGACAAAAAGAGTTGTCCAAACAGTAGGAAGAGCACAGCCACTGCATGTTTACAACATCCGCTCTTCACACTCGGTGTTACAATGGTGAATGACACTTTCTGAAGGGGTTACTGTATAATATTGTAACAGAGAGCAACTCACGGTGAATTTACGCTGGAGACTGACGAGCTGCGAGATAGAGCACCTCGATTTTGCTTTACAAAACTGCACATGCAAAAAAGATGAGACAAAAAATACATTGGGAAAAGATCAACAGGCTCCATCATATTCACAGGCAGGTTGCATTTGTCTGTGACTCCACCTCCACAGACTTGATCAGAGCAGTTATTCTGGTGAAAACTGCTACTGAATAACAGTCACTTCAGCTAAACAACAATTAGTCTTAACACTTCAACCTTCGGACTCCATCCTGCTTCCATTTAAAGTACCACTATAGCAGTACCAAACAGAACCTTTAAGAAGGAAATAAATTGAGCGTCACTTTTGTAAAAATCATTCCTGAAATCACAATTTCAAATAGAGCAGAAAGATTAATGGCAAATCAAATCAAAAATCTAACAGCAAGGCCCAGTGGGGTGAGGCAATATCACACATGCCAGAGGGCAAAAAGAGAGTGCATCAACATATTTACAGAATAATTACTTACCACATTTCAGTCACAGGACAGAAGAAAAGGAAGTTGAATTAAGTTGCTTTATTATAAGATACACAGCAAAGGCAACAAGTGGAAACATTCAATAACACACAGCAACAGAATTTATGAAGAAAGAATTGTATTTTCTTGGGGATCAGGATTAAGATTTGAAAAGTTCCTGTTTGCGAGCTCAACATTTGAATAGTTTTAATCCACATAAACAACTTGGGAGATTTATTGGCATTTGTTTTCTAAATTCTGCTATTATTGAGAAAAAGAAAATTGAAATGATATGAACTAATCATTAACTAATCTAGCATTTAATGTTTGATTTTCCCTTGTTTCCCAATTAAATTGGCATTTGCAATTTTTTTCTAGAAACATATTAACCATTTTTAATAACCTGCAGTGATTGAATAGAAATATAGGCCACATAAAGCAGAGTTGGAGACAGAATGCCCCTAATGTCATTGTTAATGTGTTTGTCACAGTGGAGAAAATCTCTCTGCACCAACAAAACTGAGGCTAATGTTAGCCATTGCTCTGCAGGGAATAATGAGGCCATTATTCCCCGCGACGGTGAATTAGATTTTTAAAAATTAGATAGACTAGATCAATGCAACATTGCATTTTGCTAAACCTCCCGACCTTGTCAGAAAGTAGCTAAAAAATACAGTAATCATCTGGTTGGATCATTTGCTAAAAGTGGCTTCTTTGCCCTGCAAACTGCACAGTTTATCTCCACTTCTTGCTTTTGCCGCTGTTTAGCTTCTGATTAACACAAACCAACTTAGGAACACAGGGTATTGGACCAAAATATGGCCGGTTGAGGAAAGAGCAGGGATGGGTCTGGGACTGATTGCAGGTATAGCAACTCACCTCCATAAAACTCAAATTAAAGCAACGAAAAGCTGAACAGAAAGAAAACAGATCCAAAATGAAATGGTTCTTCATTCAAATTAATGCAGAGAAACAAGAGAAACAAGCTGAAAACATGTAAATACTTGTGAAGCATTAATTAATGCTTTTAATTCCAATTGTAATGTTGTCATTATGGACCAAGTAGCACGGCCTGAGAGTAACCAAAGCATTTTTATTATTATTGCAAATTATAAAAGACTTGAAATAATTAGAAAAATCAGACATTAAGCAATGGAATATGACTTTATCTTTAGTCCCCACTTCAGCCCGCCACTCCCAGAATCTCCACTCCCAAAGGTAGCGATTTAGCTGGATAGCCTAGGATGAGGAAAGGCCATATGATCCATCATATCTGCCCCATCCAGACATGGTTTAACCAGGCACACTTTCATTTTGCATTCCTCTAAGCCACATAATCTCCCTGGGAAAATTAAATCAAGACCTGAGAAGCTGAGAACTTAGGAAAAGCTCTGGAAATGTTCTCTTTGACCCCGTAGGACAATCCACCAGGTTCCAAGAGACGACAGTTACTCAAGAATCGCTCTCACCCCAGCCACCCCATGATACAATCTCAATGGCATGAAATATAGTTCTTGTTCAGGAACTTCCTTTGAATTCTTTTGGAGGCGTGCAGGAAATTGAAAACCCTTTGGGTTACCATTGACCAGAAACTGAACTGGACCAGCCATATAAATACTGTGGCTAAAAGAGAGGGTGAGGGGCTGGGAATTCTTCAGTGAGTATTCCACACTTCCTGACTCCCCAAAGCCTGTCCACCATCGACAAAGCACAAGTCAGGAGTGTGATGAAATACTTTCCATTTGCCTGGATGATTGTGGCTCCAACAAAGCTCAAGGACAAAGTAGGCTAGTTAATCAGCACCCATACACCACATTAAACATTCACTCCATTCACCACCAATGCAGCAGTGTGCACCATGTACTAGATGCACTGTAGCAACTCACCAATCCTTCTTTGACAGCACCTTTAAAACCTATGAACTCTACCATCCAGAAAGACGACAGCAGCAGACCCATGGGAACACCACCAGCTGCAAGTTCCCCTCCAAGCAATACACTATCCTGACTTGGAACTGTATTGCCATTCCTTCACTGTCTCTGGTTCAAAATCCTGGAACTCTCTTGTTAATAGCACATTGGGTGTACCTACAACAGATGGACTGCTGCAGTTCAAGAAGCATGCATGTCACCACTTTCTGAAGAACAATGAGCGATGAGGAATAAACATTGACCTTGCCAGCAACACTTACAACCCATGAAAGAAATTTTAAAAAGATACTCACTCCAATGTGGTTCCATAGTCACCAACAGGCTTCTGGTTGCTCTTCCAAATGAACAATTTTCAGACATGAACTTGGGCAGTAAGTCAGAAGGCAAAGAACGTGGGAAGACAAGACTTTTCAGCATGACTTGCCTTCACCCACTCATCCAGCTCTGTTATAAAATAGCAATAAGGTGGAAGTGCCCTGGCAATCTATATTTTCTCTTTTCATCCCAGGAACACCGATGCCTACTTTAGTGGCCCCATCATCAAGTGATGAAACAGCCTTGTGGAAGTTAATCACTGACACTATATAATAGATGCAGATTCCATGGCCCAACAGTCTTGGATGCCAAAGGCAAAATTAAAATATCTGAACTAAAATATGACAAACAAAAGAACGTTCATAAAACAAAATAGACTGAAATAACAATAGTTTTGATGTCATGCAGAGAGCAATTGAAGTGCGACGATATACAGGAATAAACTTGCATGCAGTATATTACTGTATAAATTCTGAACTTACGCTGCTATGGACAGGTTAGTTGCAGATATTGGGCTGACGTCTGCAACCTCCATTGCCTTCTGGATGGTATTCTTTTGGATGTTGGCCTCTTCCATCTCTTCTTCATCCTGAAGAGTGGAATAGCAGGAGATGGTTCTGAGATACATATTATTCCATTTTATGCCTGGATATTTTAGTTCCACTGACACTCAAGTGTTTCTTTAATTCTTTGAGGAATGAAATAAATGCCAAGATTTCAAAACATTTCTAAGGCTGAATATTATTCCACTAGAAAATATTTCTAAGCTAACTATAAGAGATTTTGATGGTAGATAGGAGGAAACTGTTTCCACTGGCAGAATGGTCAGTAACCAAAAGACAGAGGTTTAAGAAATTTGGTAAAAAAAAAGGAAGCAGGTAGATTTGGAGGCATTTTTTTGCTATGCAGAGATTTGTAATGATCTGGAAGGCAATCCCTGAAAATTTGGTGGAGGCAGATTGAATAGAAACCTTCAAAACAGGAATTGGATATATACTTAAAACATTTGCAGGTTACGGAGAAGGAGTAGGGATTGCAGCTAGAAGGATAAATGGCTTCCTTCTGTGCTGTATCATTCTACGATTCTCTGAAAGTAAAATAGCACTGTCAATGTATCATGCTTGGAATGTACCTGTTCCCCTGACTGGCTCCAGTAAAAGGGTCAAAGTTTCTTGTTCTTCACATTACCAAGGTGAAGGCAAGAGCTTGCCTACAGGAGGGAAAGTCATCACCAGAAGCTCTCCCCATTTAACAGCTCAGGACAGTATAGACAAGTGACATCCTGGATAATTTATACATTATTCAAGCTTCCTACTTCTATAACCAAAATGCTACAGTGGCTTCCAAGTAACAGCTCCTGTTATTTAACTAGTGTGCGAAAGATACAATAGATAGAGCGTAGATAGAGAGCTAACTGTTAGACTGGATGTGTAAATGTGAGGAATACACAATAAACTAAGAATTCAGAGCAGTAGGAGAGGCCTGCTCTTCCATTCGATAAAATCATGGCTGATCTGATTTTGGCCTCAACTCCACTTTCCTGCCTGCACATCCCTCCACCTCCCCCCACACCCCAATAACCCTCAACTCCCTTGTCGATCAAAATCTAACTCAGCCTTGAATATATTCAATGACCTAGCCTTCGCTGCTCTCTGTGGAAATGAGTTCCACAGAATAATAACCCTCTCATCTCAGTCTTAAAGCGAGACCCCTGATTTTTAAACTGTGTCCTCTAGTTCTAGATGTTAATGTGGCAAATGCTATGACAATTGTGGGCATGCTCCAGTTTGATTAAGAGCAACTAATACTGGGGAAAAGTTCATATACAAGAACCACTTTCCACCCGTGTGTGGGAAAAACTGCGTGGAAGGGAAAAGTAGTCTGCACTTATGTTATGCGGGATTTTGTGAATTAATAAGAACATAAGAACATAGGAACTAGGAGCAGGAGTAGGCAATTCAGCCCGTCGAGCCTGCCCCACCATTCATTACAATCATGGCTGATCTCGTTTTGGCCTCAACTCCAATTTTCTGCCCTCTCCCCATAATCTTTCAACCCATTACTAATTAAAAATCTGTCTATCTCCTCCTTAAACTTATTCAGTATCCTGGCATCCACTGCACTCTAAGGTAGTGAATTCCACAGATTCATGATCCTCTGAGAAAAGTAATTCCTCCTCATCTCTGATTCAATTCTACCACCCCTTAGCCTAAAACTATGGTCTCTCATTCTAGAATGCCCCAGATGGGGAAACATCCGCTCCACGTCTACTTTGTCCATCCCCTTTAGCATCTTGTATACCTCAATTAGATCTCCTCTCATCCTTCTAAACTCTAGCGAGTATAGGCCTAAACTGCTCAATCTCTCCTCATAAGACAAGCCCCGCATCTCTGCAATCAATCTAGTGAACCTCCTCTGAACCGCCTCCAGTGCAACTACATCCTTCCTCAAGTAAGGGGACCAAAACTGTGCACAGTACTCCAGTGCGGTCTCACCAATGCCTTGTACAGTTGCAATAACACTTCCCTATTTTTATACTCCATTCCTTTTGCAATAAATGCCAAAATTCCATTTGCCTTCCTTATTACCTGCTGTACCTGCATACTAGCTTTCAGTGATTCATGCATGAGGACACCCAGATCTCTCTGCACTGAAGCATTCTGAAGTTTCTCTCCATTTAAATAATAAGTCGCCTTTTTATTCTTCTGACCAAAAGTGGATAACCTCACACTTACCCACTTTAAACTCCATCTGCCAAATTTTGGCCCATTCACCGAACCTGTCCATATCCATTTGTAAATTTCCTAATTTCTTCCTTACAACTAACTTTCCCACCTATTTTGGTGTCATCTGCAAATTTAGCTACAGTACCTTCTACCCCTGAATCCAAGTCATTAATATAGATTGTAAATAGTTGAGGCCCAAGGACCGAAACCTGAGGCACCCCACTAGTTACAGCTTGCCATCCAGAAAAAGACCCATGTATCCTGACTCTCTGCTTTCTGTTGGTTAGCCAATCCTCTATCCAAGTTAATATATTACCCCTAACTCCATGTGATCTTATCTTGTGTATTAATCTTTTGTGTGGCACCTTATCAAAGGCCTTCTGGAAGTCCAGATATACTACATCTACAGGATCCCCATAATCCACTTTGCTTGTCACATCTTCAAAGAACTCTAGCAAATTAGTCAAACACGATTTACTCTTCATAAAGCCATGCTGACTCTGATGGATTGCATTTTGACTTCCCAAATGTCCCATTATTACTTCTTTAATAATAGATTTCAACAATTTCCCAATGACAGACGTCAAACTAACTGTTTCCTACCTTCTGCCTCCCAGCCCCCCCCCCCTTTTTGAATAAGAGCGTTATATTAGCATTTTTCCAATCCACTGGAACCTTTCCAGAATCCAGCAAATTTTGGAATATTATAGTCAGATAGAATTAATATATGTTGAAGACAGACTGGCTCCAGCTTCTTCCTTTACCAGATGCCTGCTCAGCAAAATAACACCGGACTCCCCCACAAAAAGAAACGTTCTCTGCATCCACACTGTCAAGTACCCTCAGGATCGTATATGTTTCAATAAGATCATCTCTCATTTTTCTAAACTCCAAACCTGCTCAAGATTTCTTCATAAGGTAAGCACCTTATCCCAGGAATCAATTGAGTGAACCTTATTTAAACAGCTTCTAATGCAATTAAGAGCCCAAACCTGCACACAATACACTAGATGTGGTCTTACAAGGCCCTGTATAGCTGTAGCAACATCTCCCTACTTTTATACTTAATTCTCTTTGCAATAAACACCAACATTCCATTTGCCTTCATAATCACTTGCTGTACCTGCACACTAACTTTCTGTGATTCATGCACCAGGACACCCAGATCCCTCTGTACCATAGAGTTCTGCAGTCTCTTTCCATTTAAACAATACACTACTTTTCTATTCTTCCTACCAAAGTGGACAAGTTCACATTATTCCACATTAGATTTCATCTGCCAATTTTTTCCCACTCACTTAACCTATCTAAATACCTTTGTAGACTCTTTATATCCTCTTGACAGCTGACTTTCTCATCTATCTTTGTGTCTTCAGTAAATTTAGCTACCATACATTCGGTCCCTTCATTTATAAATATAGATTATAAATAGTTGAGACCCCAACACTGATCCCTGTGGCATTCCACTTGTTACAACTTGCCAACCTGAAAATGACCCATTCATCACTATTCTCTGCTTCCTATTAGTTAACCAATCTTCTATCCATGTTACTGCCTACACCTCTTACTTTGTGAAGTAACCTTTGATGTGATACCTTACTGAATGTCTTCTGGAAATTATTTATAGGATATATAATGTTAGTAGCCTAAACAATGTAAAACCTTTGTTGAACAACACTATTATTAATGGTTAGTAACCAATGTGATGAAACACTTCTTTACCATAATGCTAAAAGAAATCTGCATAGGACAACCTACCATACAATATATTACCCGATTACTGCAATCTACCACATGGCTCAATCAGTATTGATCTTCTTAGGAACTGATATTTGTTCTGGAAAGGGGTTCATTTCACTATATTCCATATAAGAAAAAAGGCAGATACACTGCAAACAGGCTTCTGGAATCTTCCAAATATTTATGGGTGACACTCAAAGTTGGTCCAAGACTTGGCTTTTGGATCAAATTCATTGAAGCTGCTCACAAGCACCACAGAAATGCTATGTTACAGGTAAATGTTACTGTTGATGCACGTTTTGAAATGTCTTTACTTTCCCTGAACTTAAATTCATTTAAATTAACTTTAGAAAAATTTACTGCTATTGGCTCTACTTGCACGATTCCTGTTAAAAATACTTTCCCTTTCTACCTCCTGAACTTTCTTTTGTTTCTCTTTGGGTCTCCCAGATGAAGAAGGACAATTGCTGACCTGCTGTAATTTTTTGAACAAATAGCACAGATAGTTGCTGTAAGAAAGTGTTCAGTGGGAAAATTGTGCTTGATATAGATGAACAATGTGATCTTCTCAGCTCTGGACAAGTGGTGCATTTAAACCTTTTGCTGGATCGTATGTAGTAGACTCTCCAATTTCTCCCACAGTCTATCTGAAAGTTTCTGGCATCTGTCTACTGACAACAGATTCTCTATGACAAAAATACCATAGAAGTGAAACATTTTGATTTCCATTGCATAATCTATTTTTATCTCTATAGTGACTGCATACACTAGTTTGACCCACTTTGGTCCGAAATGAAAACATCTTGCATTTAATGACTATAGTTGTGCAATTCAATTGTGTCAAACGAGCTCCTGAGTTGAATATAATAGAAATAAACTCATTACCTGTGATGTGCAATTAATTATGTTGTTTCTATAATGTTTGGTTTGTCAAATTAATGTCTTGAGGATAGCAAGCATCTTTCACATTTAAACTTCTGTTCCATTCCTCAACATAACAAGATGCTGCTTTGTGTTCCAATAGAAGCAAACCACGTGAAAGAGCCATGAGGAATAATTTGTTTTCCACCTTAAAGTATTTGCAAGGAAGGGAATGATTTGAAGTGCAAACCTTTGTCAGCTCTTGTGCGTTTGCCAGGTTGTCAACTGCGATGGCCAAGAAGACATTGAGCAGTGTGTCTGTTCATGATAAAGCTAAGGAAATGCATTTGTTTTAATGTCAAAGGTAGAAGAGTATTGAAAGCCTTCAATATTTTGCTCTCCCATCCAGTCCATTCATTAACCCCAGTAGCTTGGTAGGAGGAGCGGGGTGAGTAGCGGGACAAATATTTCTACAATTTGTGGTGCTGAAGTTGTTTCACAGCTTAGCTGACAAAAGGAACATTTTTTTACTCCAAGACATCAATAGAATATGTTTTTTCTCCAGATTTGTGCCATTCCATTGAATTGAAGATTAGCAACACTCCACAGTAACTGGTGGAAACCAAATACCTAAAGATTAAGTTGTGACACAGCAAATTTCAACAACAGTTGTTGATCAAGTTTCAAAGGATACAATTGCCAAACAGTGTCAAGATAATAAAATAAACAGATGAAAACATTCCTTTTTTAACTCCTCCTTGTGATTCAATTCCAAAATACATAACTGCATTCCAGTCTTCTCCTGTCAAGATCTGTGAAATAACAATGGAAAAATAGATTCAATTGCTTCATTACCACTTATTATCTACATTACGGACTGAAAAGCTTCAATGATTCTGAGGATTTTCAATTGTCTATGAAATTAAAATGTTTAAATCAAGATTAAGTCAGAAAGGTTCCCTATACCTTTTGACCATCAAAGTCTTCATGACAAAAATGTGCTTTTCATACATTGAACTTTTAACATGTATTTTGAATTGCTAGGAACAGCATGTAAGGATTCACACCCAAGGGGAAGGGTTTTCCAGTCGGCGAGTGGGGGCGGGGCCTGCTCGCTGGTGTGTAAAATGACGCGCGGTGATGTTGGGCAGGCGACCCAAAGTCACCGCGTGTCATTTAGATTTTCAGCTCGGCAGGTGCACAGCCGACGCCAGAGGTCTATTAAGGCCATTAACAAAGTAATTAAAGTTGTTAAGAATGCTGTCTGTCCAACCTTAAGATTGGCGGGCAAGTGAAGAGCCCAGGCGGCCTTCGCATTTTTCATGAAATGTCATCCACGGGCAGGATGAGGGGTTTATTAATTGAATAAAAATTTTTGAAAAAATTAATGGACATGTCCCAGCTCATGTGACAGTTTCACATGAGGGGACATGTCCTTAAATTTTTTTCCCTTTATTATTAAATTTTTCAGAACTTAAAGTTCTTAAAGGAGGTGCCTCAGGGAGATGCACGAAAGAGCACAGGCGCTGACTCAGGGAATCCCACCACCCCCCCCCCCCCCACCCCCCCCCCACCCCCCCCCACCTCGCCCGCACAGGAAGCGCTCAGCGTTTCCAGGTGTGCGTCACGCTGGGTGGGCCTTAATTGGCCCGTCCATGTAAAATAGCGTCACGCACCCAATCTGGGGTGCTGATCAGGTTTGCGCTTGCTCCCGCCCGGCCCCGCACAACCCCCCCCGACGGGGATAAAATTCAGCCCAAGGACTCACAATGTATCTCTGGGTGAGACCATGAGCCTCATTCTGCTTTTCACAGGAAAAAGAACAATGTAGCAACATGTGACAAATTCCAGTAACCTGTGTATACAGGTTCACTATTGTGGTCCTTGGGTCTTGTGATTATTCGCCAAAATAATGGGGGCAAAATAGATGTACTTGGGTTCTTGTGGATGCCAAATCCATTTACAGGAGTTACCGGTGACATCGAACTCAAAAAAATATCAAGTGTTAAAAAAGGCCGGAATTTTATACCCTCCCCACCACAATGGTCTAGGCAATTGCATACATTTACTTTCATATCAGAGGGGATTGGTGAATGTGCAAGAGAAATTAGTCAAGCCATGGGTGGTCTGTAGCCATTGCAAGCAGTGTTGTCTACTGTTAGTGTGTATTGCAGGCTTATTGTATGTAATTGCCAATGCAAGAAATAGAGCAGAATAAAAGAGCAGAAATGACTTTAAAATAACTTAATTCACTCAAATTAAAAATAAAGCTTTTTTTTTACCTGGAACACAGTAAGAATTGCAGCAGGAAAGGTATCAAAATTTGTCGGAGGGGTTCCATCTTCAAAATTAAACCTAGAGATGAACAACAACACAGGTGAATCTGGTTCCATTGTTTAACACTTGTCGAGGTTTTTTTTTCCCTGCTGCGGATTGTGATACCAGTTCCAATAGCAGTATAGCAACAGAAAATGTAATGGTGCTGAATAACAATGGTTTATAGCATGATTTACAGACAAAACTTCTAAAGGTGCATCTGAATGTTCTTGATAGTGGATGTGGCTGTGATGAGCAGGCCATGCAATGGATTGAGGTTCATTCTGCGCTGTTAAACCATTTGCTGTGGATTTTCAGAACATGCATGTGAGCCCACAAGAGGTGTAAGCTGTATTTGAGTTGATAAAAGAAAGCCACTGTTTTACGTTACTATTCCATTCTCAAAGTACTGAAATAGTGTTATAATTAATATTGTGAATATATGACGTGTCCAAGATGTGGGCATATCGCAGGATTTCTAACCCTTTCAACTCAAGCATATCTCTTATCTTCATTTACTCTGATTTCTATGAACATTTCTTTTCTATTCCTTCTAAAGTTGTAATATACCAACTCACTTGCTCTTTCTCCTCATCCATATGGGTTACTGTCCTGAGATTAAGACCTATTGCACCTTATCCCATACCATATTGACATTTTGGAGGGTATTTTAAGCCTTTCCCTGCAAATCAGACATGAGTGTGAAGCAGTTAAAATGGAGCATCTACTATATTAATCTCTGGCCTTGGTGGAGGAGCAGGAGTGACATCTCTGGCTCAGCCAAACCTGCTAGCAACAGAAGCCAGAGTCAGAAGTTTGAAATAAAAGAATTGTTCTGCTCCCTATGGGCCAGGAGGAGCAGTAGTGCTGCAATGGGCCCCAGAAGGAAATCCTACGTCTCCCTCTGCCTCCTGCTTCCACCCTCCAGCTTTTGATCTGGAGTCATCACAACCATTTACCTTGTGCTGATGACTTTTCCCATGGATTCCCGGTGGTGGCCCCTAAGCTGCACAATTTTCACTTGACAGGCAGCTACTTCTGGATAACCTCACAGCCCTTTCAGCTGTTCACTAGACCACACTTCCACCAGTAGATAATCAAGCCTATCCTCTCTTCGGAGCTCAAAACTATGGAACACCAATAGCCCTGGTCAATCTTCCCAACCTCTGTCAATGTACAGGCTTTGAAAATCTCTCCTCTCCGCACTATTTTTTGATTGATTTCATATGCCCTCCTCTTTTCAATCTTGCTTGGATCTTGCAGTTCAGGTTTTCATCTTTCATTGAAGTTTCCATGTAATAAAAAAAACCTGGTTTGAAATTCATATCATTCTAGAGTGTGACTTACTGTCCCCCAAAGAGCTGCATTCCAAGTAAGGCGAAGACTACAATGAACAGGAAGAGCAGGAAGAGCAGACTGATGATAGATTTCATGGAGTTCAGTAGAGATACCACCAGGTTACGCAATGAGTTCCAGTACCTTTAAAAACACAGATCAATCATCTTAGCCAAACACCAACAACAGCAGTGCTCCTTTGACATGACATCTGTTAGGGAATTTTTAAAATAAAGTTAGTTCGCATTTTTCTGTGACTTCAATCTTAAAAATCACATGCTTCAAGGAACATTGAACTGGTTTTAATAAAGTTTGAATTAGTTACTGGATAAATATTGAAGGTCCTTCAAGAAGTGGGGGGGGAAGGCGGTCCTGGACTTAATTTTAGGGAATGATGCCAGGCAAGTGGGAGAGGTATCAGTGGAGGAGCATTTTGCAGACAGTGATCATAACTCCATTAGATTCAAGGTTGTTATGGAAAAGGACAAGGACGGGCCAGAAATCAGAGTTCTAAATTGGGGGAAGGCCGATTTTAATAAGATCAGGTCAGAGTGGACTGGGAGCAGCTACTTTTAAGTAAATCTGCATCAGAGCAGTGGGACTCATTCAAGAAGGAAATAGGGAGAGGACAGGGCCAACATATTCCAGTAAAGGTAAAGGGTGGGACCAGCAAATCCAGGGAACCCTGGATGTTGAGGGATATACAGGATTGGATAAAGAGAAAAAGGGAGCCTTATGGCAGATACCAAGGGCTCAAAATAGCGGAAACCCTAGAGGAGTATAGAACGTGTAGGGGGGAACTGAAAAAGGAAATTAGGAGAACAAAAAGGGAGCATGAGAAACCATTGGCAGGTAAAATAAAAGAAAATCCAAAGTTATTTTACAAATATATTAGGAGTAGAGAATAACTAGGGAAAGAGTAGGACCCATTAAGGATCATAGTGGCAATGTGTGTGTGCAGCCGGAAGACGTAGATAGGGTTCTAAGTGAATACTTTGTGTCGGTGTTCACAAGTGAGAGGAACGATGTGGGTATGGAAATCAGGCAGAAGGACTGTGATATAATTAAAGAAATTAGCATAGAGAGGGAGGAGGTTCTAAGTGGCCTGGCAGGCTTAAAAGTAGATAAATCTCCAGGCCCGGATGAAATGTACCCCAGGCTGTTGAGTGAGGCAAGGGAGGAGATAGCAGGGGTGCTGCAATAATTTTCAATAACTCTCTGGCCACAGGAGAGGTGCCAGAGGACTGGAGGACAGTCAATGTGGTACCATTATTCAAGAAGGGAGGAAGAGATAAATCAGGGAACTACAGGCCAGTCAGTCTAACCTCAATGGTGAGGATACTATTGGAAGCAATTCTGAGGGACAGAATGAATATACACTTGGAGAGACAGGGAGTAATCAAGGACAGTCAGCATGGTTTTGTTAAGGGGAGGTCATGTCGGACCAATTTGATTGAATTTTTCAAAGAGGTGACCAGGTGTGTAGATGAGGACAATGCATTTGATGTAGTCTACTTGAACTTCAGCAAAGCTTTTGATAAGGTCCCACATGGGAGATTGATAACAAAGGTAAGAGCCCATGGGATCCAAAACAATTTGGCAAATTGGATCCAGAATTGGCTGAGTGGCAGGAAGCAGAGGGTGATGGTCGAGGGGTGTTTTTGTGACTGGATGCCTGTGTCCAGTGGGGTTCTACAGGGATCGGTGTTGGGCCCCTTGCTGTTTGTGGTATATATAAATGATTTCGACTTGAATGTAGGAAGGTTGATCAGTAAGTTCGCGGATGACACAAAAATTGGTGGGGTGGTAAATAGTAAGGGGGATAGCCTTAGATTACAGGAAGATATAGACAGGCTGGTCAGATGGGCTGATCTGTGGCAAATGGAATTTAATCTGGATAAATGTGAGGTGATGCACTTGGGCAGGACAAACAAAGCATGGGAATACATGATAATTGGTAGGACCCTGGGAAGTACTGAGGATCAATCTTGGTGTGCATGTCCACCAGTCCCTTGGGGTAGCAGGACAGATAGATAAGGTGGTTAAGAAGGCATACGGGATACTTGCCTTTATTAGCCGAGGCACAGAATATAAGAGCAGGGAGGTTATGCTGGAACTGTATAAAATGCTGGTTAGGCCACAGCTAGAGTATTGCATGCAGTTCTGGAATCCACATTATAGGAAGGATGTGATTGCACTAGAGAGAGTGCAGAGGAGATTTACTAGGATGTTGCCTGGGCTGGAGAGTTTTAGTTATGACGAGGGATTGGATAGACTGGGGTTATTTTCCCTGGAGCAGAGGAGATTGAGGGGGACATGTTTGAGGTGTATGAAATTATAAGGGGCATAGATAGGGTAGACAGGAAGGAACTTTTCCCCTTAGTGGATGGATCAATAACCAGGGAGCATAGATTTAAGGTAAGGGGCAGGAGGGTTAGAGGGGATGTGAGGAAGAATTTTTTCACCCAGAGGGTGGTGGGAATCTGGAACCCACTGCTTGAAAGGGTGGGAGAGGCAGAAACCCTCATAACATTTAAGAAGTATTTGGATGTGCACTTGTGATGCCATGGCGTACAAGGCTATGGGCCTAGTGCTGGAAAATGGGATTAGCATAGTTAGGTACTTGTTTGACCAGCGCAGGCTTGATGTGCAGAAGGGCCTTTTTCTGTGCTGTAGACCTCTATGGGCAGAATTTTCTGCCTGTCGGGCGGGCGGGGACAATCCCCATCGGAGAAGCAGGCCCTGCCGCCATTTTACATTGGCCAGCCCAGCATGACGTCTGGCGGGAAGCACTATGCGCTTCCTTTGTGGGGGGGGGGGGGGATTCCCCAAAAGTGAGAATGCACTCTATCATGCATGCACACGAAAGAGCACACATCTCCCTGAAGCAAAGTGCTGCCTCAGGGAGATCGCTCACACTTTTAAAAATATGAAAAATAGAAAAAAAAATCCCTAACATGTTCCCGTCATGTGACAATGTCACATGAGATGGGACATGTTCATAATTTACAAAATAAGTTTACTGAACTTTTTAAAACCCAACATGAAACCTCATCCTGCTGGTGGATGAGGTTTCATGTTTTTTCAGAAGACTGCTGGGGCTCCTGGCCTGCCTGCCAGCCTTAAGGTTGGACGGGCAGCTCCTTTAATTGCATGATTGATCCACCCGAAGCCATCCCGCGTCATTTTACACGTCGGCAAGTGGGCCCCGCCCCCTGCCCGCCAAAGGCAAAATTCTGCCCTATGACTCATGTTAAGCTTATGGTCAACATTTATTGACGTGTATGATGTTTGTTGAACTGGTTGAGAGAATATGTAATTTATATGTAAACATTTAGTGAAATAGGATAATTATAATTAATAGGCATGTGAAAATCGAGAAACTTCTATTTGTGGAGGCTTCAGACTAGCAAGGCTGATTTTTCTTCATGTTGAAATTCACATTAAAAAACTGTTTAAAATCTAAAACCTTAAGCAAAATTGCTTCATAATTGGGAAGATTTGGGAACTGAAATGAATGCTGAAAGATAATGAAGCACTGGAATTTAAAAGATTTAAAAGATTATAATGAAGCACTGGAGGCTTAAGTTCTACTTGTAACTAAGTAACAGAATAGCTCATATGTCAGATACCTATAGAAGTACAATGGGCCACATGGTTTCCTCCAAAGCTGTAATATTCTGTGATTCTAGGAGTTTATTAGGAGGGTGTCATGTTACTTGGTTTGAAAAATAGCCGACTGAAAACATTACATTGGCCAGAATTTTTCTGTTGGTGAGTTAGGGGCGGGGCCCACTCGCCGAGGTGAAAATTACGCAGGATGACATTGGGAGGAACCCCCGATGTCATCCCGCCCCATTTAAATATTCAGGAAGGCGGGCGGACAGCGAAATCAGCTGTCCGCCCACTGGCCTGTCTATGGCCAATTGAGGCTACTGACAGGATAATTAAGCCACTTATAGGATCTGCCCATCCAACCTTAAGGCTGGCAGGCAGGCCAGGAGCCCCAGCGGGCTTCTGAAAAAACATGAAACCTCATCCACTGGCAGGATGAGCCTTCATGTATGTTTTTAAAAGCTTTAATAAACTTTATGTAATATTTATGAACATGTCCCATCTCGTGTGATATTGTCACATGAGGGGTACATGTTAATAATTTTACCCACCAAAATGCTTCTGAATCCCACAGGACAGTGAGCATGTGGACCTTGCTCTCAAAAATGATAGTTGATTCAAGGTCAATTAATACCTTTAAGAGGGAACGGGACCAAAATATGTTGAGAAACCTAGCTGAGGGGTAGAGACAGATTTATAATACTGCTTGATTTTTGTTCTCCATAGGAAATTAGAGATGGAAGTGTTTCTTAAAATAGGTGATGTTGTTAGCAATGATGGCTGAGGAAATGTATAATGGAATAATTACACTTTCACTTAGGATCTAGCCTACTTGATGAGCCAAACGGCTTTTTCTCATTCTGGATTTCATGCTTTTATTTCAGCTTCAGGTAAGGACACAATTCTTAATAAGTAAATACTTAGTAAATAAAAGTTCTTATGGTACTTCACTGAAATGCGATTTCTAAATAAGTAAGTATTAGAAAGGAGCAATTCTTATGGTACTTCCCTGTTCACATCGTTAGAAAGGCTATAGGCGGGATTTTCCAGCCCTGCCCACTGCTAGGATCATCCACTGCTGCCGCAAACCAATGGGCCTTTGGCTAGGCTGCCGAATCTCCTGCAGTGGATCCCGCCACAATGGGGCTGGAAAATCCCAGCCTGTGATGTGAATTGCAAGCTTAGACATAAGTACTTCATATAATTGGCCATTTCAAGCAATGTGACAATGAGACCATTGCCCTATGTCAACAAAATAGGAAGCAATAAATGGTAAACAAAGAACCACTGGATTGTGTGGTCATGACAACAAGATGTCTTACCATCTTCTCACTTGCAGTTGTCCAGTGGAACAATTGCCAATCGATTCAATGAATGCAAAACCAATGGAACCTTTGAAGGGGAAACAACTGAACTTTCTAAACATATACGATAAAATGGCAGGCTAAAGAACTGGAACTGAGGCAGAACGGAACTAATTTGCCATTAAGTGTCCCTTATCGTCAGGGTTTACAGAGCTGCAGTTTTAACCCCAAAAAATAAACTATTGGAGTGCAAATAATGTTTTTCTTTTATTGCCAACATAAAGTTTTGCAAGAAACTGAAAAGGGAAGTTCACAACAAATTAATATTCTCCTTACTTGGTTACTTTGAAGATTCTGAGTAAGCGAAGTGCTCTGAGAACACTTATACCAAACGAGGTACCTGGTTTGACAGCAGCCCAAATTACCTCAAAAATACTGCCAACAATCACCTGCAAAAATAGTATATACACACGGTTGGTTACTGAGCTCTGTACAATAATATTTCCATTGTCTGCATGCAATGACACATCGATCTTACCCCAAAATCAAAACAGTTGAATGAGGAATGGAAGTATGTTCTAGGTCCCAAACCATACATTTTCAGGGACATCTCACTCAGAAAAAGTCCAAGGAAAACAAACTCAGCAAAATCTGAAACAAGAATCATTTGTTAAAATTGTACAGAGCACATAATAGACCTGTTACATAACTTACATGTTAACAGCTCATCAGAGAAACAGGTTGCAACTGTTTGCTTGTGTACAAGATCTATGAAGTTTATGAACATAGGATTCCAAATATTCAGAATAAAAAAATTCACAGCACAGACGTTGGCCATTCAACCCATTATATCAGTGTCAATTTTTTCCTAAAGCAATCCAAGCTAATCCTACTTCACTATCCTTTCCCCACGGCTTGTATCGACCTCTGCTTCAACTGTCCATCTGTTCTACCCTCAACAAATGCAAATAGTCTCCACTTCAACTGCTCCATGCTCTAACAACCACATGCATAAATAAATTTGTCCACATTTCTCTCATTATCTTTTAGAATTATGCATTTATAAATTGGGAGTAAAGAAAATCAGGAGGAATATAGGAATTATTGTGGGAGATCAGATGGGCCAAAATTGAATCTGAAGAAAAGCCTAGCAAAAAATATAAAAGGCAAGTGTAAGAGTTGTTATGAAGATGTATGGAGCATAACAATAGCTAAAGCGAGGAAAACACGCAGGAATAAAAGAGGGAAGAGCAGATTGTAGCAGATCAAAGGACACTGGAGATAATAAATAAATATTTGTACATATTGATTGCTGGTAATAGCTGTAGAAAAGGATTTTGTTCTGAAAAACACAAGATGAGAAATTAAGTAGGCCCAAAGGCTATTGAAAGAAGTCAGCAGGGAGATAACAAAGACTTTGGGCATAAGTTGCCATTCTCTTCAAATTGACTGGATTGGAGAGTAGCCAAGAAGGTAGATGAATATAAACAGAATAATCAGACAACAATTAATCTAACTTCAGTTGTCAGAAAACTAAAATACAACATTTTAAAATGTAAAGGTTATGAAGGAGAACCAGCATGACTTTGATAAACACATCCTTTTTGAAGACGTGACCAAATGGGTAGGCAAAGGTAATGAAGTGGTTGTTATATTGAGATGTATTCCCAAGATACCAACTGCTCTGATACCTTGCTCGTGTACCACTTTACACATGCAAGCCTAGGGGCAGGCTGACAGGCTGGGGCTGGGGGGGGGGTATCGTAAAATCAGGTTTGACGGCAGGGTGTTTTGTTCCCATTGCCTACCTGCCTCCCTGGTATTTTAACAGCAGCAGCATAGATGGCAGGTTGCCCGTCCATCCTTGGGTCCATCAAGAGTCTTAATCAGCCAATTAATGGCCACTTAGAGTCACTTCTTGCCATCGCTGGGGAGGTTGATATGGGGGGGGTAACGGGATGCCATGCCACATCATGAAAGGGCCGCCACTGCTTGAGGAGGCCCCGACCTTTCTATCACCTTACTGACCGCTTGCTGACCCCAGTGAGCCTGCTCCACTTACCTTTACTTCAGGCTTGCAGCACTGCTACTGGTCTTGGGTTTACCATTGTCCCAGAAATGACCACTGCACCTGTTGGCGCTGCTGGGACTGAGGAACTTCCCTTTGATTGGCCGGCAGCTCTTGGAGGCATGACATCCAACAGCGGTGGCGGGGGGATGGTGTGGGGTGCAGCAGAAGCCACCACCTCAGGCAACTAATTGCTTGAGGACTATAAAATCCAATCCTGGCTTCTAGGACTGGCAGAGGTGGGCTCACCCTTGACTTTTCAGCTGATGGTCGGTGCCGTTGCCTTCGCATTAAATCCCAGCCATCGAGTCTCATCCCATCCTTACCTGTATCCATACACATGAACTTGCCTGCAGCAGTCAATGGATCACAATTAAGAGCCGGAGCCCCTGGTCAGCACAGCTCAATCCTGCCTTGTGCAGTGATTGTACTAACTGAAAAATCTGCACAGCCTATCACAGATTTCTTTACATCTGCACTAGGACTTCTGTTCCTTACAGAAGAACTGGGGCCTGATCAATCCCAGTACTCTCCAGTGAAGCAAATTACTGTGTATGGTTGCAAAACTGTGTCTTACATCAGCAGGATTAAATTTTGTAAACTAGTTTTGTAAATTGATGGGTAACACATTCCATTTCGGATTAATTTGAGAAATCAGACTGAGTCAGCAAAGACAACAAGGAAGTAGGAGAGAAAAAGGAATGTGGCTTCTCCAATAGGAAGATGCATTATTTGGAGAATTTTCTATTTATGAATTGACAGGTGAATACTTGACATAGAATTTTATTTGTATGTCATTCTAATTGTAGAAAAGTAGCCACCCAGTGAAAATGGAGTTCCCCTTTAAGTGCAAAGACAATGCCAACATTAGGCATACTGAGATCTCAGTTTTGGCTCGGACCGATGAAAATATTTTTCAGGGTGTCATAAAATCAGGTTTGACGGCAGGGTGTGCTGTTCCCATTGCCTACCTGCCTCCCTGGTATTTTAACAGCAGCAGCATAGGTGGCAGACTGTCCATCCATCCTTGGGTCCATTGAGAATCTTAATCAGCCAATTAATGGCCACTTAGAGCCACTTCTTGCCATCGCTGGGGGGGGGGGGGCGGCAGACGCCATGCCACATCATGAAAGGGCCATCACTGCTTGAGGAGGCCCCGACCTTTCGATCACCTTACTGACCGCTTGCTGACCCCATATAAATATTTTTGAACTAAATAGTAGCAAGATGAAAATATACTTGACAATGGGCTTAATATGGTCCTGCATACTTACACAAAGCCTCGGTGAGCCATATTGGCTGGTCATAGTGGACAATTGCAACACAGAGAGTATTAAGTGCCACCACGCAGAGAACAATCCAATAGAAACTCTGCGACTTCACCATGCGTCTAATGAAGAAGCGAAATCTCTTCTCTTTCCTCCGAAAATATGAGGAACTTTCGTTTTTAGCACTTTTCAGGCTGGGTCGAGTAAATCCTGGGAAAAGAGATATGAATTGAAACAAGTGTATTAATTCAGTATAATTGTAAACGTTTCAAATCAAAGGAGTTGATATTTTATAGACAAATTTATCCTATGTCACTTCAAGCCCATAGGTTTAACTTTATGTTGAAGTTGAGTATGTTATTCAGATTAACTGGAATACTATGCAGCAGGTGTATTGTAGCCAAGGTCTCCTTTTTGGGAAACGCCGTTTAAGTTCATTTGTGACTGCTTATTTAGTTTGCATCTCTTACTATTTAAATGAGCATAATTATTAATTCACTCTTTTTCTAACAAACTACTGTCAGTTAATTATTCATAACAGCACCAATTTGCACAAATGTCTCTTTAATTATCTGGTTGGCAATGGAATTGAAGGTCGCAGGAATAAGTCTAGAAAAACAATCAGGTACTCTGCAGTGATCCTTGCATTGCTGGCATGGGGATGGATGTTGACTGTGGACAGCAGCTGGTCAGGGCTGAACAATTGTGGAGATGTGATGCTAAAATATTTTAGTGTTCTGCTTGATTTGGAAACCCCAGGTTGAACAAACCCAGCCCAAGGATTGTGAGAATGGAAGTCTCCCGATAGCTCCCAGGGTTCCAAACAAAATCAGCTTTGGGGAATTGCTGGTCAGTTCCGAGTGAGCACAAATAAACAACATAATGCAGCTCATAACTTGGGATCAATCAATACTAAGTTCCCAGCTTCATCAAGATTCCGTAAACATAACTGTGTTGGTGAATTGGTCTCACATTGATGTAGCACCTTGTGCACTTCTGATGTTTGAAGCTCTCAGCCATAGGAACAGGAATAGGCCATTCAGCCCTTTCAGCCTGTTCCACGATTCAATTAAATCATGGCCAATCTGCAATCTAACCCCATCTACTCTCTTTGATTCCATAGCCCTCAATATCCCTCCTAACAAAAATATATCAATCTCCCTTTTGAAATTTGTGACCTCACCTCAAAAAACCTTTTGGAGACATTGTTTAATTTTAGGCACGTTGTTGAATTAGTGAAATAATATTCCAATGGATTACACTTGAGGGACTGAATGGCCTGTCCCTATGTTTATCCTGCACTTGACCCTAGCTACAACTGAGCCTCACGTGCTTGATAGCAATAAAGAAAGAAAATATGCAGCATTCCAACACAATTATCCATCACTTCGAGCAGCACAAAGTTCATAAGAAAAGATGACACCTCTTTCTCATCCTGTTTTATAATTATTTTCTATCTTCTTATATATTTCCCTGGTACTGTGCATCATTTTCTGGACAAGTACCAAGGCCTCCGACATTGGTGCCAGAAGCACTGTGGGTGGTAGAGTAGCAGGGAAACATTCAGTGTCAATAAGCTGTCTCCATCTAATATCTCCAATCTTCTTTCTCTCCCTCAGGGAAACTGTTTTCACTCAACACCTCCTAAAAAGCCAGGTTAACACTGAGAACTCATTGTAGGGATGAGATCCTCACTCTCCCTGAGTACAAGTCCACACGTCTCTATAGCATTTAACTCTGCTGCACATTTTTCTTTTATAAAAAGGCATCAACTCTAACACACAGGAGCTGAAACAGTCAAAACAGTAGCTATGCCTAAACTGGCCACAAGTGACCAGCACACAACATTCACATCATTATGCAGTGTACATCACACTATTTCATTTCCCATGTTAAGATTCAAATTTCATTATTCTCACAGCAATTTTTTATTGGTTGCTATGGCAACACCATACTTGGAATATTTAAGTTTGTTCAAAAGTGAACTGAGTCATTCTGTTACTTAGGAGATTGTTTATTTTCGAGGCAGTTGATTCCTCAAGAACCCCAGAAAGAAACTCCTCAAGAAAGAGGAGTTCACATATCAACCTTGGTTAAAAAACAGAAAATGTTAATGACTAAATGAAGTGATGAGCTGGTGTTTGTACATAATTGCCTCAGTGCTAGTTCTCAAACAGAAATTATCCTTGTCAGAAGTCTGTTGTAGGGTTCACAAACTAATCTTAGTTTACCCAGTTGTGGTTTTTGTGGATGCACCATTTGATGTATGGAGAACATTAATAGGAAACAACAGATTGAAGTAGCAAATTTACACTCCAGCGGTACCCAACTGTTGCCAGTAATACAATATGTGTCAAATTTTGATGCATTTTTATACCAACTGGCTGAACAATTTTCTACTGCACTCTTCCATGGGCCTGACAAAGGAAGACTGCTGCAGAAAACAGCCAAGAAATTGAATATGAAAAGAAATGAGTGAAGATGAGCAGTGGAAGGAAGCTGCAAGTAAAAACATAAACAATAACATAAAATGAAATCTATGACATTTTCCTCCAATTAAAATTTAATACCCCTAGGATTTTCTCAAATCCTGCTGGAAAAGGCTGCCAACTTACTGCAGGGTAAGTGACCTGGGTTGACTTTCTGTTTAATAATGCATGGTCAGATGAATGGACAGTTCTCCATACTTCCATTTTAAATACGGCTATTTCTGCTAATTAGATGTTGTTTCTATTCAAATTACAGGGTAATTCGAATGTGAATTGTGCTCAAGAAAAAAGCCTCTAGTGCTGTTTTGTTCCAATCACTTTGTTTGAATTACTGGATAATTTAAATGATTTAGCATAAAACATAACTGAATTAACAACAGCAGGCTGCACTGTGGAGAGCCTACATGATTAATTCCAATTTGCTGTTACTTGTTTTTGGAATTATATCTCAATAGTTAAACTGTAATAAAACAGGAAAAAAAGAAAGCAGTTGGAAGATTTAACTGCACATTTGCTGTTGCAACTGTGTTTTGAAAACACTGCACATAAATTGACAATGTCCCATGGTGCTGTACACATGGAGGGAAGACCAAGTCTGGTTTTCAGACGAAGTAGGGTTCAGTGGGCAGGGAACAATTGGAGCAGGCATTCTGTCTTAAGTTTTATATTTCCATTATAAACTCCTATGTCTGCATTGATGATGGAAATAGCCTCTGCAAACTTGCCATAATCCAGTGCCTCTATAGGCAAGAGGCTATAATTACAGGGTAACAAATTTATAGGCACCCTGTTTCCATTATAAATGGAGACTCTGTAATTTATAATGAAAAAGTTGACAGGAGATGCACACAGAAGGAAAAATGTAAACATATTATGAAGATGGACTATTATAACTTCAAGGGTTAATTGTGTTGGGCCTACTTTCACACAGGCTGACTCTCTAATTGGCTATTCCTTACCATCTTAGAATGAAAAAGAGAAACTTACCAACACTTGACACTGACCTGATCATATCTGTAAACAGCTGGGACATGCACTTTATAAGCCTTTTCCCATATCTTTACTAGCTCACTAAAGTCAGGCTGTTCCCTCAGGTTGGAAAAGTGCCAAAGTAGTTCTAAGCTTATGAAGGCTGAAAGGCCAAAACCAGGAAACAGTAGGCCATTAATTGGACTTCAGTAAAATAGGCAAAGTGCTCGAAGTTTAAAGGTGCTCACTCTGATCTGTGCCCATGTGCATTAGTGAAACAATTCCATTGAGGAATAGGACCATGATGTTATAAAATGTATCCACTGTTTGGCAGGTGTGGAGACAAAGTAGAAGGAAAATGGACGGTATACACAGACCTCCAATTCAGGCTTAATGTTAATGATTGGTTTCTGAACAGAAGCTGTTATTGAAAGACTGGGCAGTTGGAAAGTAAGAAAATAACACACTTGGAAAGGAATAAAAATAACACCAAAAATAAATTCACTGAATCCACACTCATAATAGGGAACCCTGACTGAAGAGAACATAGATTGGAAAGTGGTGCTGCAGTGTTGTGATTTGAGTGCTGAGAATAGTTATTATCTATGTGATAATCTTAGACTCTGTGCTTTTTACCACTGTCATAAAAAAAATCACACAGGTGACTAAAAACAAAAAGCCAAAGATGAAATGTTGGTGATATGAGATGCAGAAATAATTAAAGTAACACTAACTGCTGCTGGCGTCATCTACAGAAACTGCTGCCGGCTTCGGATCCGTTCCAGCTCCTTTAAAAAAAAAGGAAAAAGTGCAGCTCTTTTTTAAAAAAAAGAAAAAAAAACATTTTTTTTTTACAAAGTGTGCTGTCTTCTTTCTATTAGAATGTAAACCCAGTGATCATGCTGCATGCAATCCCTCTCACAACCTATTCAGCCTGTTGATGGCCTTGGATTTTCACCATTTTCCCCTCTATACCAATGGTTATAAAGGACGTCAAGGGGTTGCATCTATTTTCGTACTGTTTGTTCAAAATATATTGCCCGTTTGATGGCTTTGAATGCCATTTTTGGTTTCAAGTTAGCCAGGCTATTATTTGATGCAACTTTCTGCTGGTCTGGGCTGCTCTTATTTCCAACTTCACTCTGTTTTAGCTTCTGGGCCCTCTCAGAGCTAGTGGGAAAATGCAGCCTTTATTTTCTCTTCAGTTTTCTCCCCTTATGTCATGAACGTGCAATCTTCTGGCTGCAGTTCCAACAGCTTGGGCAGCTCTGCCTAACCAGGAGTCTACACTGCATGTGCGAAACTAAGTAGTCAATGCTGTCTGCCGATTTGAGCATTGTGGACATCAAAGCTGAGCCTGCTTCAGTCCTCTTCACTGGATCTGATTCCCTCAATGTACTATTTTTAGCAGCGTTTAAAATGTTGACTTTTATTTGTGTCTGCTCCCTCCCCCACCCACTGCCCCTCCTGAACCGGGATGTGGATCTTGATCGAGGCATCCTGGCAGTTCCAGAGGTTGAGATCTGTTAAGTCAGGCTTGAGAAACCCATGGGCCACTGTGGCCCATGATGACCCCACCCACCCTTCGTGTGGCCCCCAGAGTGTTTGTTGAAAACGCCAGTAGGATGGGTCAGTCAGTTTGAAGATTTCTGCAGGGATCTGCTCCTCCAATCACAGCCTGTTCTCTCCCACATTTGCTGCTGATAATCTCTCTGTTGAACCTATCAGCAGCAAACACGGAAGAAGAGCAAGCTGTTGTGATTGGAGGAATGGTGAGCATTGGCAAAGCTGGAGCGTGCGTGGAGCCTCCACTCCCCTCAGCTCACAGTGCTTCGGCCTAGGTCCAGCCATATTCCCCTGCTCCAGCTGTGTTCCCCCAGTTCCTCCCCATGTTCCTCCCATGCTCAACCAGCTCTCACTGCTCCCCTCGGCGTTCAGGTGCTGCTAGGCCTCAGGCCTTGCTCCAGGTCTCCCTTCTGCTCTCATCACACCTCCCCTGCCCCCACAGTCGATTTGGTGAATGAGGGTATGTAAGTAAGTGAATGGGAGAGTGGGTGAGTGAGTAAGTGAGGGCGAGTGGATCTGTATGTGTGGGTGAATGTGGGTGGAAGAGTGTGGATGGTGGCGGTGGGTGAAGGTGGATGGGTGAGTGTCGGTGGGTTTTTTTTTTATTCATGGGATGTGGGCTTTGCTGGCTATGCCAGCATTTATTGCCTATCCTTAATTGCCCTTGTTCAGAGGTCAACCACATTGCTGTGGGTCTGGAGTCACATGTAGGCCAGACCAGGTAAGGCTGGCAGATTTCCTTCCCTAAAGGGCACCAATGGACCAGATAGGTTCTTATGACAATCGACGATGGTTTAATTCCAGATTTTTATTGAATTCAAATTCCACGAGATTCGAACCCGGGTTCCTGGGAGCATTACCCTGTGGTCTCTGGATTACTAGTCCAGTGACAATACCACTACGGCATCATGGGTGGATGGGTGAGGGTGGGTCAGTGGATGAAAGTGGATCAACGATGAATGACGGTGGGTGGGTCAGTGAGGGAGGGTGAGCTTGTGTGTGTCTGACAGAGAGAGAGGAGAGACGGTGAGCATGTGTGTAAGTCTGACAAAGAGAGTAAGCATGTGTCTGTCTAACAGAGAAAGAGAGAGGGTGAGCGTGTGTGTGTGTCTGAGAGTAGGAGAGTGAGTGTGTGTGTGTGTGTGTGTGTGTGTGAAAGAGAGAGAGAGAGGGTGAGTGTGTGTTTGTGAGAGACAGAGAGAGAAAGGCGGTGGGCGTAAGAGGGAGGGAGACTGTGTCCGGCTCACTCCCAGTATCAGGGTTCACATTCACCCTCACCCCCACACACCAACAGGCATTCTCACCCACTCTCTCAGTGGTGAGGGTGAGTAAGTGAGCACCCTAAGACTGGGAGTGAGCTGGACACACACACTCTCACCCTCGAATGTCATCTTAATTTTTTTTTTAAAATGAGTAATAAATAACCAACTTATTGTTGTGACTTCTTTTTTGCTCAGCAAGTTGTTTCTTTTCATACGCCAACTTTTTTTTTGAAATTCATGTTTAACGTTATGCCCAAACTTATGGGCAGAATCTTCGGGTTGGCAAGTGGGGGCGGGTCCTGCTCGCCAATGCGTAAAATGACTTGCGGTGATGTCGGGCGTGCATCCCGACATCATCGTGCGTCATTCCAATCCTCAGTTCGGGGGGTGCACAGCGGAGTCGGCTGTGCACCCACCGACTTGTCAAAAGCCATTTAAGGCCATTTAAAAACTAATTAAAGTAATTAACTGAGCTACCCGCCCAACCTTAGGGTTGGCAAGCAGATGAAGAGCCCAGGCGGCCTTCGCATTTATCATGAAATCTCATCCACGGGCGAGATAAGGTTTCATGAAGGGTTTATAAATTAAATACATTTTTAATTAAAGTTCATTGACATGTCCCAGCTCATGTGACACTGTCACATGAGGGGACATGTCTTAAAAAAAAATTTCTCGATTAAAATTTTTAAAAATGACACCAATCTCCCTGAGGCAGATCTGTGCCCTACTCTCCCTCTTACCACCGCCCCCCACCCCCCAACCGCACAGGGAGCGCTCAGCAAGTCACGCTGGATGTGCCTCAATTGACGCCTAGCCGATCGCCCAGTCCCACCCAACCACCCCCCCGCCACCACATTTCTGATATTTTCTCATCGGCCCACCCCCCTTCCTCCCCCGCCCGAGTGTGAGAAAATTTGAAACGTGGGCCCTCCACCATACGAAAAGGTTGGACAAGCCTGTGTTAACTCAACACAGGCTGGAGTTTGGACCTGTGACCTTCCCATTTGCATAGCTCGATATTATATGAGGTATCACTGCCTTCTTCAAAAACAGCATGCATTCATGTCAAGCTTAATGTGAAAAAAATTGCTTGTGTTGCAAGATAACAGGTAAATATCTGCATTTTCTCTTATAAGAATCGCTGGTATAGGTACAATTCCAATAAGGAGCAAAAGGCACATTCAGAACTGACACAAATTGATTCTTGGATGAAGCTTAATTGCCTTTTTGGTATAATCAATTTTCTGTCCTTTAATAAAAAAGGAAATACTATTTTATCATGCCATTTACGGCAACCCACAGTGCCTTCAACAGCTGTCAGATTCAATCTAAACTAACTGAGGGAAAGTCTAAGTATAATAGAAGTGCACCATCAAGAAAATAATTTACCAGGTTAATCCAGCACCCGTCCATTTTTAAGAATGTCTCTCAATAGTTGAGAATAATGGGGTCATAAAATTCGGTTCTGTGGTGCTGTTGGTGCTGAAGCCTGAAATCCTAAAAACGCTGGCTGGGATTTTCTGGCCATTTCTGGCGTGGGCCACAGGGCACACTCTGAATGTAAGGGCATTAGCATGGGAAGCATGCAGAGTGGGTGGACACGATGTCAAACAGGGCTATTGCTGATTTATAAACATAAGCTATTTAGACCCTCATGCCTGTTCTGCCATTTAATGAGATCATGGCTGACCTTCAATCTAACTCCGCATTCTTTGCCCCGTATCTCTGAATAACTTTGGCTAAGGAATATCTATGAACCTCAGTTTTAAAATTAACAATTGATGTAGCATCAAATACTGTTTATTGAAGAGAGTTCCAAACTTCTATTACCCTTTACATGAAAAAGTGTTTTCGAATTTCACTCCTGAAAGGTCTGGATCTAATTTTTAGACTATTCCTCCTATGTCTTAGACTCCGCAAATAGTAGAAATAGTTTCTCCCAGTCTACTCTATCTGTTCCCATTAATATCTTGAAAACCTCCAATGACTTTCTAAATTCAGGAAGGCAACCCAAGTTTGTTTAATCTCTCCTCGTAGTCTAACCCTTGGAAGCCAGGTCTCATTCTAGTAAGTATATACTGCACTTCCTCCAAGGCCAATGTATCCTTCCTAAGGTGTGGCGCCCTGAACTGTTCACTGTACTCTTGGTGCAATCTCACCAAGGCTTCATTTAGCTGTAGCATAACTTCTACCCCTTTGCATTTAATCCTCTAGATATAAACGGCAGCAGTCCGTTAGCTTTTTTTCATTACAATCAATGCCTGTTCATGACATTTTAATGGTCTAGGTACTTAAATACCCCAAATTTCTTTGCACCTGCACAGTTTCTAGCTTTCTACCATTTAGAAAGAAACATGTTTTATCTTTTTTAGCTACAAAGTGGATGACCTCACATTTGCTTTCATTACATCCCATTTGCCACCGTTTTGCTCATTCACTAATTTATCAATATCTTGTTGTAATTTTACACTTCCATCTACATTGCTTGCAATGCCTCCTATCCTCACTTCATCAACAAACTTGGATATATTGATATCTATTCTATCATCAAGGTTATTAATGAATACAGTGAATAATGGAGGTCCCAACACAGATCCTCATGGGACATCACTAGTCACATCCTGTCACTTGGGAGTACCTGTCCATTATCCCTACACCCCTGCCATCCAACCAATTTCCTATCCAAGCCAATAATTTGTCTTTAATTCCATGGATTCCAACTTAAACTAACTCTCTTTTATAAGGAGCTTTATCAAATGCCTTTGGAGGTCCAAATGTATATGTAACATCCCTTGACCATTAGTTTAGTCACCTCTTCAAGACCTTAATATGATTTGTCAGGTATGATGTACCCTTTACAAATCCAGGTTCTCCCTCTCTGGTCAGCTGCAATTTTTAAGGTGTTCAGTCACCCTATCCTTATTTATAGATGTTAGCAATTTCCCGACAATAGATGTTAAGTTGACTGATCTATAACTCCCTGGTTCCCTCTCTTACCTTTCTTAATGGAGTGGAGTGCACAATTTTCCAATCTATAGGAACAATCCCTGAGCTGAGAGAACTTCAGAAAATTACAGCTAGAGCATTTATGAAGCTCTCACCTCCTCCTTTGAAAAGTCTGGGATTTGGTCCTAGGGATTGCCACTCTTTAGTGCCAACCACTCTTTCATCACTGTTATCTTGCTTACGTTAATTTTGGTAAGTCCTTGATTCAATAATGATTTCCTTGGGATGTCTGGCATGCTGACCTCTTCCTTTACTGTAAATACTGATGGGAAGTAATTATTCAGCATGTCTGTCATTTCCTTATTTTAATTGACAATATCAGTTTGCAAGGGGTCCAGATTGTTTCTGAGCACCTTTTTCCTAATGTGATTGTAAAAGCTTTTCGTATTGGTTTTGATCTCCCTTGCAAATATCTTTTCACATTCTATTTTTGAAGCTCGTAGCACCTGTATTGTTAGCCTTTGCTGCACATTGCATTTTTCCCATTCACCAGCATTGCTGTTTTTTTTTGCATGCTTTATCTTTTAGTTTCATCTTGTCTCTTACCTCTTTAGTTGTCCACAGGGCTGCCTTTACTGAAAAATAGAGCTCTTGCCCCTTAGGGCTGTAAACTGGTTCTGCATCATGTTAAATTATTTTTTGAACACCTCCCATTGATCTTCTGCCACTTACCCATTAACAGATTTGTCCTTTGTGATGTTTGTGTTTAACATTTATGCTTTTTTGTAAAAGGACATTTTAGTTAAAAAGAAGTGTTATTTAAAACACCTGACAGTAGAGTGTGCTAAATCATGGACGTATTGCCCTCTGGTGTAGAATAAGGAATAAAGGATCCTTCTGTTTTTTTACACAGGAAGTTGGGGTTCAGAAGCAGATAGCTGTGTGTATATTCTTAATTGTTAGCAACTGGCAAAGCATTTTAAATGGTGACGAGGATGGGATCATCATTATTAGGGGCTTTAGAGGCTTTTGATCCAACCACAATGGATTTTGTAGTTCATGTCGAGCAAATGGAACAGTTTTTCATTGCGAATGCGATTGAAGAGGAAAAGCAGGCCTCAGCGTTTCTTACAGTCATCAGAATGAAAGATTTCACTTTACTGAGAAATCTCATTGATCCTGAAAAGCCAGCAGATAAAAACTTTAAAGAGCTTTTTGGACGTTTTGAAAAAGCACTTCAATCCCAGACCAGCAATAATTCCCAAAAGATTCAAGTTTCACTGAAAGGAACAGCATGAAAGTGAGTCGGTTTCCCAGTTCCTGGCTGAGTTGAGAAAATTAGCGGAACATTGTGACTTTAAACCAAAACAAAAATACCTGGAAGAACTCAGCAGGTCTGACAGCATCTGCGGAAAGGGATACAGTTGACGTTTTGAGTCTGTATGACCCTTCATCAGAACTAAGACATATAGAAATTTGATGAAATATAAGCCGGTAGAAGGGGGTGGGACAGGAGTGCTCGATAGGGGGCCAGTGATAGGTGGAGGCCAAGAAGAGACTGCCAAAGATGTCATAGACAAAAGGACAAAGGGTTGTTGACGGTGGTGATATTATCTAAAGGATGTGCTAACGGTGACATTAAAGGAAGCAAGCTAGTGGCAGATGGCCCTAGTGCGGGTGGGGTGGGGGGAAGGGATCGAAATGGGCTAAAAGGTGGAGAAGAAACAATAGATTGAAATAAATTTTAAAATAGGAGGGAAAAGAAAACTATGTAATTGTAAAAAAATTATAAATTATTGGAAAAGGGGGATCAGAAAGGGAGTGGGGATGGAGAAGAGAGTTCATGATCTGAAAGTGTTGAACTCAATGTTAAGTCCGGAAGGCTATAAAGTACCTAGTCGGAAGATGAGGAGCTGTTCCTCCAGTTTGTGCGGGCTTTAAAGGTTATATGGAAGAAGCATTGTGTGATCGCTTGGTTTGTGGATTAAGAAAGAAAAGGATTCAACGTAGATTGTTAGTGGAGCAAGAGTTGACACTGAAGAAAGCGTTCGAGATTGCGCAAAGTATAGAAATGGCAGAGGAACAAGCTGGAGATTTGAAAGCGCATTCTGACAATGCCAAACTTAAAATTGTAAAGTCATGCTATATTCGCTTTCAAACATGTTACCGCTGTAATGGAACAGGGCATAATGCACAAGCCTGTAAGTGGAAAACCACTGATTGTCGCTACTTTGGAAAAAAAGGGCACATACAGCATGTATGTAGATCAGAGGTTGATCACAGTAAAGCAGTACAACCAAGAAAAGGGCATCACGGGGAGCACACAGACAAGTCACGCTTGAAAATGAACAGGCAGTTTAAAAAGACGCATTACTTGGAAATGAAATACAAAAGTAATGCGAATCCAGACAAGACAGAAAGTGAAACTAACAGCTACAATGCAGAAGAGCAATTGTGTTGCATTCAATCTGATCTGAAACTAGATGAAGATTAAGGCATTGCCTTAAATGGTAAAATGGTTGAAATGGAAGTTGACACTGGAGCATCTGTTTCTATTGCTTCAGAGAAGACACAGGAAAAAATTGTTTGTTATGGGGAATCAGAGTTGTTGTTCCTCCAAAATTCCAAACACGAGTGTTAGAAGAACTTCACCTCGGTCACATGGGAATCATCAAAATGAAAACATTAGCTCGTTTACATGTATGGTGGCCACACCTGGATAAAGACATTGAAGACATGGTCAATGATTGCCCTCCATGCCAAGAAATGAAGTCTTCTCTTGCACCTACCCCATTAGATCTGTGGGCTTGGCCTGACCACGCATGGCAGAGACTTCAGGTGAACTCTGCCGGACAACTTCTTGAACATATGTTCCTGATTGTGGCGGATACCCACACAAAGTGGCCTCATGTTATTCTCATGAAGTCTACTACTTCAACAAAGACCAATGAAGCTCTCCGGAATGTGTTCACTACTTTTGGATTGCCGGAGCAGATTGTGTCTGACCGTGGCACACAGTTCACATCATGTGAATTTCAAACGTTCCTGAAAAACAATAGGATCTAGCAGATTCTCATCTCGCTTTACCACCCATCCTCAAATGGTGAAACAGAGTGCTTTGTCCAGACATTCAAAATGGCCATATTGAAGGGGAGGACGCAAACAGATTGGAAGTTGAAGCTGAAGAATTTTGTGATGATATATTGTAACACTCCACGTTCAACAACAGGCACATCTCCTGCTGAGCTGATGTTCGGAAGACGACTGCGTACCAGAATGGATTTGTTGTGTCCGGATTTGAAAGGAAAGATTGGTTCAAGGCAACTTGATCAGAAAAGGTCACATGACACAAGCAAACCAGCTCGTGAGTTTAGTCTGGATCAATCTGTTTGGGTCCACAATTACTGTGGAACACCAAAGTGGCTCCTGGGAAGAATCATCAAGCGTCGAGGACCACTGGTCTATGATGTTGAATCTTCCTGTGGAATCTGGAAGAAACACACTGGCCAGATTAGAGAAGCCAAATCCAAGGAACCAAATTCCCAGGGATTTCCAGTCACAGTGGAAGGTTTCTGGGAAATATCTGCTCCACTTGGTGAAACCCGACTTGATTCAGCTGACAAACCTGTAGCACCTGTAGCTGCAACTGTTGAACCTGAACAGAAACAAGTGGAACAGCAGAACCTTCCATTTCTAAGCAAACAAACTGCAGTATCTAAGCAAACTCTTCTCTCTAGACCAAAGTGAATCTGCAAACCAACTGACTGGTTTGTTCCTGGCTAAAGGGGAAGGAGATGTAACGTTTGTGTTTAACATTTATGCTTTTTGTATAAGGACATTTTCGTTAAAAAGAAGTGTTATGTAAAAAACCTGACTGTAGGGTACATTAAATCTAGGATGTACTGCCCTCTGGTGTAGAATAAGGAATAAAGGAACCTTCTGTTTTTTACACAGCAAGTTGGGATTCAGAAGCAGATAGCTGTGTGTGTATTCTTAATTGTTAAGAAGTGACAAAACACTTCACCCATCTGTATAAAAGCAAATACTGTGGATGCTGGAAATCTGAAATATTTCAGTTTTCCAGCATCCGTAGTATTTTGCTTTTATCTTAATGCTTAATTAACTGCCACGCCTCTTCCAGGAATGCCTACCTTGAAGAAGCACTGCTCTTTTCTCCAACCGGATTTCCACAGAGGCATATGGACTTGAAACGTTAACTCTGTTTTTTTTCTCTCCACAGATGCTGTCAGACCTGCTGAGTTTTGGCAGCATTTTCTGTTTTTATAATAGATTTGCCCATTTTACTGAGGACAGTCTTTGTCTCATTGCGTTGACATGAGCCTTACCAAAATTTACAATCTTAGCAGCCATTTCACATTTCTTCCTTTCAAAAACTACATTGGACTCCATCATAATATTATTGGATAAATGTTTGTGCACCATTATGTTGTTAACTAATTCCGGCTCTTTTCTTATTAATAAATCTAACTTGGCACACAATCTGCCTTTTTGAACTTTGCAAATCTTGTTAGCGCCCTTGCTTAATCACTGTTGAACATGTATTCAGCTGCACAAGAAAATCCTCCACTAGCACTGTTTATACTAATCACCATTAAACTTTCAGGCAAGATGCTTTTGGCTTTCAGTAGCTGATGCAGAGTTAGTCGAAGCATTGTTATGAGTTTTTTGGTGGAGTAGAAAACAGATTTTGGATTCTCAAGGCACTGGATCCTGAGGAGGTCAATAGAGTTGAAAGACCTGTCAAGAGAAGGCCTGCTTTCAGTAATTGGGACTACAGTTACAGTTACTCTTGGGCTGCAGCATAACTTGGAAATGCAGCACAGATCGCAGAGAGGGAAGCTGTGCACAGAGGGAGGAGGACTCTCAATAGAAGCTCCTACCCATTAAGAGTTTTTGGAGAAGACTTACTCCACCTCAGCCAGGAGCAGTGTCTGAAGCACCTACATTTCACTAAGCAGGTAGCGGCTGAGCCGTGCCACCACTCGCAACTGGACCTGGAGCTGCACAGCTGCCTGTGACTATGAAGGTAACGGTGACCACTCAATTTCTATGCTAGCAGATCCTTCCAGGCAGGTGCAGGTGACACTTCCAACATTTCACAATTCACTGTGTTGCTGCTTCCGGGATGAGACAGAGGCCCTCTACAGAAGGAAAGGGGACTTCATCATCTTCTTTCTTGCTACCGCAAAGCAGGCACATGGCTTTGCCAGGCTGGCTGGGTTCCCAATGCTGCAGGGTGCCATCAATTCATACTCATAGCTGTGTGGGTCCCACATATTGAAAGGAAGACACGCCAGAACCACAAAGGCTACCACTTTATGAAAGTGCATTTGGTGATCATGCACTCGTCCAGTCAACTGTACTCACCATTTTTGAGCCACCACGCAAGAAGCAAAGGCTGCTTGCAGGTGACAAAGAATACCCTCTCCGTACCTAGCTTATGTCTCCCCTTTGCCACCTGACCGTGCATGCTCAGTACTTCTATAATGAGAGCCATGCTACTATCAGGAATGTCATGGAACAAACCATTGGTGTTCTCCAACAATGGTTCTGCTGCCTGCACTGTTTGGGCAGTACTCCAGTACTCACTGGAGCATGTCTCCAAGGTCGTGGTATTTTGCTGCGTCCTCTCTCTCATGATGGCACAAGTCTTGTCACAAGGCATTTAGAGGCCACCTCAGGAAGAGAAAAGAGGGGAAGAAAGCAATTGGTATCTGGGAGACCTTCACCTTGACAGGCAGTTCGTAAGCAGATACTCAAACTCCAGTTCCCCCAAGATCTCATCTTCACATCATTATTGCTCCACAAGTGCCCACCTTTCAGTCCATCTATTACGTTCCACCACAACATCTTCTTGGTCAAAATCCTGAGATGAAAGCTACTACCAAAATCACTACGTTACAACTTTATGCAACAACTATTCCATTAAACAAGAAAACTGAACTGTCCACTCTTGTGCATTCCCTTTGTGCCTGGTGTTCATGTGCCTTAGCCTAGCCTAGTGCTTCAACACAGTGCTACCCCTGTGGCTGCAGCATGGTTGGTGGAAGGCTGCTGATGGGGCAGACTGCAGATGGCCTTGCCCAACACCCTGGGGCAGCCCTGGGCCTTCGAGGGCCAGGCTTCAGGTCAGATAGCAGGATGAGGCTGAGGTGGGATTAGAGAAGATCCATAAGGCAGGAACATACAATCATTCTGAATGACCTCAGTGGCACAGCATGCCAAGGCCTCAGTCACTCCCAAGTGAAGCACTGTCTCGTCCAAAGTGTTGGTGTGCCTGTCCCCTGAAAGTACGTAGAAACAGTGAGAGGTGTTTGTGAGGCTGGCAGCATCGGTGAGTGTGTGAGGATGAGGTGGATCATCTAAATGTTAAGCATGAGTCTCGATTGTTAATGAGTGAGTGCTGGGGGTGTGGTGCATTGAGCAGTGAGAGGATGATAACAAGTGGGTGTGAGGCCCTTTGAAGTTGCACTCACTGAGTGTGACCACTCACGTGAGGCTGTAAGACTTCTTGTGGCACAGCTGCCAGTACCTCAGGGCCAGACTTCCTGGAATTGACCACCCTGGCCACCTGCTGCCATTTCTTTTCTGGGGTGTGTCCAGAGGGCCTCCTGGCCCCATGTGGAAACATGGCCTCTCTCCTCCTTTTGACCAATGCACCTTTCCTTTACGAGGGGCAGGCTACCATCCAAGAAGAGCAGGCTAGCTGTATATCATGCTAGCCACATATGCAGCTGTGTACAGCCAGTCAGCAGCGTGTTTTATGCTGGGCTGCAGGCTACACTCATATTGATGAGCAGGCAGCATGAAGTTTGTGTGTTTGTGTGCCAGTCTCAATGCGACCAGGCGCGAGGTAATTGTGGATTGTGACCTCCACGCCCAGCATTGGGCCTAATTGAAGCTCCCCTGGCATTTTTCTCTCTTCATAAATCTGCCTTTTCATAACCCAATGCGCTTTATCTCCATCTTTCTTTTAACTTTAATTGGCACTGTTTTAATGTTATTCTATAATTTGCATATAGAGTAAAATCATCCAGACAGCCAAATTCAGACGAATGTAGTAGTTACTACAGTCAATACGGGCAGGATTTACTGTTCATGTTCTTCTGATTCCACAGCCTAAGAAATTAGGCATGAATTTTAATAGCAAAAAACACCCAGGACTGGCCTGACAGGCCACCGACCATGATACACTACTGTGAGCGCCTGAGGCCCGCCTTAGTCATCTTACATGACAGGTGGGCTTACCAATACGGAGAGGAACCATTCTGTGAGCTTCCGAAAAATCTGTAAAATAGGCTTACCATAGTAGTGGAGCAGTGGAAACTGTTCACATTTAACCCTCTTGACCATGTGTCGAAAACCCAGCACAATCTTCCATAGAACAGCATTTAAAAACATAAGAAATAGGAGCAGGAATAGGCCATTTGGCCCCGCGAGCCTGCTCCGCCATTCAGTAAGATCAGGGCTGATCTGATTGTGGCCTCGACTCCACATTCCTGTTTGTCCCCCATTATCCTTGACTCCACAGTAAATATTTGTCTAATCAGCCTTGAATATTTTCAATGATCCAGCCTCCACTGCTCTCTGGGGCAGAGAATTCCAAAGACTAATGACCCTCTGGGAGAAAAAATTCTTCCTCATCACTGCCTTAAATTATTATTATTACCTCTTATTCTGAAACCGCCTCCCCGGTTCTAGGTTTCCCCTGCAAGGAGATGTTTCCCAGCATCTACCCAGCATAGCCCCTCAGAATCTTACATTTCAATAAGGTCACCACTCATTCTCCCAAACTCCGGGTATAGCCCCAATCTGCTCAACCTATCCTCATAAGACAACCTCTTCTTCCCAAGGATCAACTTACAGAATCTTCTCCAAACTGCGTCCAATGCAAGTATATCCCTCCTTCAGTATGTAGGTGAGGTCTCATCAATGTTCTGTACAGCTGTAGCAAGTCCTTTTATAGTCTATCCCCCATGCAATAAAGGCCAACACTTTATTTGCATTCTTAATTATTTATTGTATCTGCATGCTAACTTTTTGTGATTCATGTATGAGGACACCCTGGTCCCTCTGTACTACAACATTCTGCAGTCTCTCTTTCCATTGAGATAATATTCTGCTTTTCTATTCTTCCCACTAAAGTGGACAGCCTCACCTTTTCCAACATTACACTCCATCTGCCAATTTTTTGCCCACTCACTTAACCTATCTATATCATTTTGCAGACTCTTCATACCCTCCTCACCATTTGCTTTCCCACTGTGATAAAATATAGACGGTCAACTCCCCTTTGCAAGGGGTTCCGTTCCCACAAAATCACGTGAAGGGTGAAATCGTGAATGGTGAACTTGCACATGCACAGCAACAGCACCTGCCCAGTGCGCACTTTCTATATGAGAAAGACAGAGGAAAGGTGAGAGTTTAACATTCTAAATCACGGATGAGCAAAGTTTTGGGGTCATGAATCACGATTTAATGTACGTACACATTTGTGCGAGTAAATGAATTTGCGATAGAGAGGGTCACAAATTATGGGAGTTGACTGTATTTTTAAAAAATATTCTGTCTGCACGTATTAGATGTGGTGCCACGGTAGTTTTGCATTTGTGTAAGTGTTAACTCTGGTTGGCTGGCGATTGTAGCATTCAAGGTACAGAATACACCCAGCTTGTATTCATCAAATTCTGCCTTGGAACAGGGGCAGAACCCTACCGGGAGATAGCAACAGGTCACACCGGTTCAAGGATAAGTTGGGTCAGGCGCAGATAAACAGGAAGGCTGGCTGCATGCAGCTGAAGTGCTGCTATAAGCTCCTTGCTGCTGAGGGGCTGAATGGCTATGA
The DNA here is from genome assembly GCF_017639515.1 of Carcharodon carcharias. Classification (NCBI taxonomy): domain Eukaryota; kingdom Metazoa; phylum Chordata; class Chondrichthyes; order Lamniformes; family Lamnidae; genus Carcharodon; species Carcharodon carcharias. The sequence continues at coordinate 139,486,694 of NC_054474.1, forward strand.
GAAGCTCCAGGAGCCATTGGTAATTGTTGCATTTCTATGTCTGTATTATACAAAATCACCAAGCTCACACCAGGACTGGTAAACTATACAGAGGTTCGGTTTATTTGAAGATACAGTAACAGATGGCTCAGCAGACAGATCTACTTTATCGATTCAGCAACTATTACTCACAAGGACAGCACAGCTGCAATTCCCACATACACACTACACACTATCGCTGCTGGTCACATGCTGCTCTACATCCTGGCTACTTGCTCATTTGCATATTCCTTTAAGTGATATCACAAAATCCCCTTTTTCTCCAAGATAATATTAAATACATTAGAAGTAAAAATACGTGCACAATAGACTGTTTCTGAAAGATATTTATACAAAAGACAAATCTCTGTTTAAGAGTTTAAAAGTCTGTATAACATTATGGGTGGTTTGCTAATCTTCCTGGATCTTATGATGGTATGACCTTCCTGAGATCTAGACTTGTCACTTGAATGTTCTTGCCATGTAGGATGTCAGCAGCCTGTTATTATCAGAGTGTTTGTGGTTTTCCATAATTTCACTTTCCGAGTTCATCTTTGTTTTAGATACAATAGGAGTGCTGGATCTTATGCAGTTGTACAATTCCCTTAGCTACCTTCTGTTTTTCCTTAACGTCACTCCATTTGGTGTTATGACCTCATAGGACCTAGGTTCACTACACACTTTGGATTTTGCGGGTGACCAGGTTGTCTGGGTTGGATGTATGACCCGAATCTTCTATCCTATGCACAGACTAGGTAGTTCCACACCTGAAGGTCAGGCACATGCTGTCTTCATTATCCCTTGTTTTTCAAGAAGTTTCTCATGTATCTTTGAGAAATGGAACAGATGATGGCTTAGCAAGGTTGTTCTAACCTGCCTTTCGAATATGATTTCCACTGGTGACGGTAGGCCAATATCTAAAGGCGTTGCTCTCAAGTGTAACATGGTAATGCGGAAATCTTGTTTTGTTTCCCTGCACTTCATGTTTAATGCCTTAGCAGTGCAAATCATTCGCTTGGCATGACTGTTGGATCTGGGGTAGTGTGGTGAGTCTGTCACATGGTTTATGCCCTATTTAGCCCATGTGTGCCTCAAAGGTCTGCCAGTATGTTGTGGCCCATTGTCCGATATTGTCTCTTCAGGTGTACTGAACAAACTGAATATTGCACTCATTGTGACCACCATGGATGCACTTGAGGTATTGCTATCCCGCAGCAGATGATATGTGCCAGGCAGAGCAAATCCACGAAGGAAACTTGATCACATAGTCGCAACACTTTTACAATTTGTATTTTAGTTTGAAATGTGTGCCCTGAATTCAATACTGCAGGTGGGTGAAGCAGGAAAATCCCACCCTAAGTTCCGAGTTCCCTCCATAAACCTTTCTCACTCAAGACTTCCCTCTCTTTCTTTCAGACACTCCAAAAAACCTGCATATTTGACAAAGGTTTTGATGAAAAAGTCCACCAAGACACTAGAGATTTTTTACAAAACTAAATTAAACATTTATTAACAAAAGAAAAGATTTCAAGCACATACATAGGTCTACAAATTACTACTATAATAACTCCTAAAACCCCTAATTAATCTGGCTTCCAGTTACACCCCTGTTAAGGCAATGGTAAAAAAGAGATTTAAACAGATCCAGGCAATTAACACATTACCCTGGACAGTAGAATTCAAATGGCTGTTCCCAGCTTCTGTTTCTGTAGACAACAGCTTAATGCACAATTACTGTTGGCTTTTCACACTTGTGGTAGATCTTGCAATACCTTCCTCTCTACATAGCCTCTTCTCCTTTATACATGTTTCCCTTTTTTAATGTAAATTCCATTGTTCTCATGTGTCTTTGGAACTTTACCTTTCTCAAATATAACTCTTTTCATGGTGCTGATATTATCAGTAACCTTTGGGTAAAATAAACACGCTGCTTAGCCTAGCTTCTCTGGCTAGGTGTGACATCCTACTATCTCTTTGAAACTACCCTGATTTATCTAAAAATGCAAATTCTCCTCACATCACATTCTAAAACTTCAGTCATGTTTAATTATTTAGCATTTCAAACCTAGCTTCTTATGATGAATCAAAGCCTCCAGACCAGCTGTCTCCAATTCGATTAAATCACACACACACACACACACACACACACACACACACACACACACACACACACACACACACACACACACACACACACACACACACACACACACAGAAACTATCCAAACCCAACTATTAACCTAATAATAAATCACAATAATATTATGAGAATTATTATACTTTCATGACAGGTATTCTTCAATTGCCTGATGATTGGAGACTTGGAAAAGTAGTCATTGACTAGGAGAAAGTCTTCACCACAGATAGTGAATAAATCTGTTTTAGAACAAGAGTACAATGCAATCTTGTGAGGGTGTAGGGGCTCTTTGTGTTAATGTGGTGGGTGACTCTGGCATACTCTGTGCATCCTCAATACTTTCCCGATATCATTGTTGATCCCTGGCCAATACATAGTTTCACTTGCCAGGGGCCTTGTTCACTCTACACCATCCAAAGCATTCTTAAATTTCTCCTGTATACACACACTACACTTGCCAGGAGGGTCAATCGACAGAATTACATCTTCTTTGTACAGTATCACCTCTGAAGTTTCAAATTGCATTGAATCTGTCTGGGTATATCTGCCACAGACTAACTGAATGTGATTACTCTTGTTCTCTTCTGCTGTGCTTGGTATATTGGTGATCTCATGTGTGGGCACAGTGTCAAGTTCAGTACACAATGGTAAACCTGCTGGTCCGCTCATGTATACCAGGCAAACCTGCATGGTTTCCATGCAGACTTGCCAACGCTGCATTTCAATGTCAATGTACCTATGCAATGAATGGATGATCCACTACCGCAGTTAGTAAGGCTCTTGTAGGTTGTATCATTGACTTCCAACAATCCAAAAACATATCCTTCAGGGTCCTGACTGGCAACATGTTCATACTCACTCCCGTGTCAACTTTGGCCGTGAGTGTATGTTTGCCGCTTTCCTTCGGCTTTATGATGCCAATAGTAGCAAAAGCCTCGAACTGTTTGACTTCATCCATACATCATGTCACATTCACAGGGTGGAGAGCCTGTTTGCCTTCCAGTTGAAGACTTTTCCACCCTGAATCTTTACCCTGGTCTGTCAGGCTGCTAATCTTGTGTATGTGTTTGCACTTATGCAGGTGTCTGGCGCACTCCCTGTTATTGCTGCACATACTTTTTGTTTGGTTGTATCTTACTGTAACCTGTGGTCACACCTCTGGAATCAGATTTCCACATAGGCAAGCCCAGAACATAAGAACCTAAGAAATAGGAGCAGCAGTAGGCCATTCAGCCCCTCAAGCCTGCACCTCCAATTAAATAAGTTCTTGGCTGATCTGCCCCAGGCATCAACTCCTTTTTCACGCCAGCTCCTCATAGTTTTCAACTCCCAATATTTTAAAAATATATCTACCTCCTCTTTAAATACTTTCAGTGATCTAGCCTCCACAACTCCCTGGGGTAGAGAATTCTAGACATTCACTACCCTCTGAAAGAAGGGATTCCTTCATCTCAGTTTTAAATGAGTGTCCCCTTATTCAGTAACTATGTCCACCAGTTTGAGATTCCCCCACTAGTGGAAACATCTCCTCAACACCTACCTAGTCACCTACCCTCAGAACCTTGTACGTTTCAATAAGATCACCCCCATTCTTCTAAACTCTAATGAATAAAGGCTTCACCTGTTTAGCCGTTCTTGATAACTCAACCCCTTCATCCCAGGAATCAGCCTAGTGAATCTCTTTTGAACTGCCTCCAATGCCAGTATGCCCTTTCTGTACACAGTACTCCAGTGGCCTCACTGACACCTTGTACAGTTGTAACAAGACTTCCCTAATACATACCTTGCAAAGATCTTAGAACACAGGACAGCTCTGCAATGGCTACAATAAACTGCATTTCCCACATGGGTTTGCTTGCTTTCTGCATCCTAGCTACTGCACCAGTACTGGTAGCTGTACCTAATGCTTGCAGGTATTGTTGTCCAGCCACAATAGCTTCGTATTTTCTGCCACCTTTTAGGAGAGTGTCAATATCGTGACCTTTCTTTTTCTTCAAAAGTCTTTCTGGGAGGCTTTGATCAGCATTGAAGCTGTAACTAGCTCCATTATCCATCCAGACAGCTTAGATTGTCAAAAAATTGCAGTCTTTGCCCCAATTAAGGCACCTGCTGATGACATGATCTATTGATTCTTGTGGCTGTTGTCTGTAGGACATCAGCTTTAAATGGTGGATTTTGAAATTCACTTCTATAGCTGATCATCCAGCATGTTCCATAGCTTAACAAGGTCCTTCTGATCCTCCTCAGATAGGCTCAAAGTGTTGACTCTATGCAACCACTCATTTCCAATGACTGTCTTTATTTTCACAGGCTGTTTACCTGGTTCTGTGACAGATAAACCTAAAACGCATAGTTCCATCCTTTGTTTGAAAATTCTAAATTCGGATAGGACATCTGTGGCCTTCTAATTCATGCTGGGGAATTTGGTGGTCAAATTCCTAATGAGCAGGGGATTTGTAACCTCTCTACTCTGTGGATAGATTTACCAATGCAACTGCTGTGTTTTTCCTTTATTTTCTTCCCTTTTTTTGTGGCTGCAGTTATTCTATTTTGTCTTTTGCGTGAGAATGACACCCGAGGATGTTGCAATGGCCCTACAGCTTTTCCTGCCTGATTCAAAACCAACTGCATGGCATGACTCTGAAGCAGCTTACCATCATCACTGCCACCATGTTGTATTTCTATATCTGATTTGCACAAACTCACCAATCTCACACCAGGACTGGTAATTTATACATAGGTTTGGTGTGATTAAAGGTACAGCACATGATGGCTCAGTAGAAAGATTTAGCAACTATTACTCACAAGGACAGCACAGCTACAACTCCTACACACGACTAGCTACAGGTCACATGCTGCTCTACATCCTGGCTGCTTGCTCATTTTGATATTCCCTTAAAATGTTAAGACAATCGGAGCTCCATGCTGCTTGGAGTTGGGGCTTAAGGGAAGCCCACGACCAGTATTTGGTGGTGTAGCTGCGGTGATTGGAGCTAAGAGATTGCCAGCGGCAATGCCAGCTCAGTGAAGCTGGCTGTTGGGGTGAAGGAAACCCCAAAAACAGTTACTGGGAGCAGTGTGGTTGAGAAACTGGGACTGTATCTGTGCTGAGATGCTGGAGTGTAGCCTGACCATCAGAGGAGGAAGCAGACTTGATAGTAAGTTAGGTCAGCTGGAAAAGAGACCAAGAAGGTTAGACCTGGGAGCAGATTCAAAAGAAATCTAGAATAATGTGCCTCTTGGGTAATATTGTACCCATGTAACTTGGGTAGAGTTGTGCTGCTGGTGATCAGACTAGGTCTTTGAAAGAGAGAAGCTGAAATCCCTCAGGAGGAAGACAAGAGTTTTAAAGAATTTTTGTGACTCACTGATGTCTGGGTGGGTTGCTGAGAAAATGTGGGGGACCTATCTTGCCATTTAATGCGCAGTTTGTGGTATGTTTGACCAGTTTGCCTGTTAATGCATATTTACCTCATTCTTATTCTATATGTTAAGAGTATAAAAAGCATTTATTGCTTTGTAGACTCTAGTATAATAGTAGTTATTCTGTTTGTTTAAAACCATGGAATCTTGTGGCTTTATTCTCTTTGTGAGTAACTGGGATTTCAAATTTTGTTTACTTCAACAAAAATAAGTTATCGGTCTCTAATCGGATTGTCAAATTTGGGGGTCTCGGCTGGGACCATAAAAAAGCCGGGGGTCTGGTCTGGTATTTTAATACTCCCTTTCTTTGTATCGTCAAAAATATTGGCTACAATACACTCAGACCTTTCATCCAACTCATTAGTAGAGATTGTAAACAGTTAAGGCCCCAGCACTGATCTCTATGGCACTTCACTTGTTACAGTTTGCCAATCTGAAAATGACTTATTTACCCTGTCTGTTTCCTGTTATTTTGCCAAATCCTTTGACCATGGCTAATATATGACTCCTAATATCGGCAGCGGGTGGGTGGTTTATGGACAACACACGGGTACACAGACTTGGTGAGACCCAAGGCTCAGTCAGAGAGAAAGAGAGAGAGAAGAAGGGAGCAGGACACAGTCATGACTGAGTGAAAGGAAAGAAAAAAATACCTCCCTCACCGTCTTGTGTGCAAAAAACCACCAACCAGCTTCAGCATTCGGTGTTTATCATAAGATCTTACCTTGTACAATAACATTTTATGTAGCACCTTATCTAATGCCATTTTAAAGTTGATCTTAAATATTAGAAATGAGTTACAAGCCTCTTTCCACAAATGATCAGCAGAATTCAGATGTCACATCCAAATGGCTATTTTTCACATGTGAGATATGAAGGGTATCATTGCAGCAGTCAATCCTGTACTTATCCAATGTCCAAATATCCATCCTTGCAGTAGCGCAGGGATATCAAGACCTATTGCCAATCCCAGTTGGCATTCCAATTGAGATCAAGTCACTTGGCATAGATGCCGATCAAACCTGGCACTTCCATGGGCTGTGTGGATTAATACTACTCCAGCAATGCAAGCGGTCACAATACCATTGTGGGCAGCTCAGCTGGGAATGAAATAGACATCCACAACTGCCCACGGTGCAACCTCTAACCCTGCCAGTTGGATATGGGGCAGTAACAAAATGTTGAAGAAAATTGCGACCAATCATACTTAGCTTCTATTGCGAAGGTTACACATTTACAAACTGACCGCCATTGAAACCAAACATACAGTAGTTTTATTTTTTTTGAACAGTTCAATTCTCGTGAAAAGAATTGTTAGATTGAAGCAAACATAATCTTTGTGAAATTACTGTAGCTTCAGGAAAATATTAAACTCACAAAAACGCTCAAGCTTTCTGAGAAGCAGAAGAAGAATTGTTTACTGTTGACTGAAAGATTTGAGTATAAAAAGCTGGTTTATAACTGAGAGTGAGCTTCTCTCCCAGTAGGCAAACCAATTGGGTAGCACAGGCTTTCATGACAAGATGTTTGCCTGCATTGCCTACTTATGACTTATAAATAAATACAATACAGAAGAAAACATCCTTACATTTAAATTGAAAAGCAAGATAATCCCTAAAATGTCAGCCTGGATTCAGTAGTCACCTCTGAGTCAGAAGGTGGTGGCTTCAAGTTCCACTCTAGGGACCTGAGCATATAATCTAAACTGACAGTTCAGTGCAGCACTGAGAGAGTGCTCTGCTGTTACAAGTCACATCTTTTACCTTATAAAGTGGACATAAAATATCTCCTGGCATTATTTGAAGAGGAACAGAGGAGTTCTCATGGCTTCCAGACCAACATTTACCTGTTATTCAACATCATGAAAGAAAGAGACTATCTTGCCATTTATCTTATTGCTGTTTGTGGGACCTTGGTGTCTGCAAATTGTTTGCCTACATTACAAAACACTACATTTCAAAGCTTTGGTTCTATCCGTGAAATAAATTGGGACATCCTGAGGTTGTGAAAGGCGCTTTATAAATGTACCTTTGCTCTTCTTTGGAATAATGGCCAGGATTTTACCGCCCTGCTGTGGCGTGTCTCCCCTTCTGTGGATGTGACTAGCCATTTAAATCTCCATTCCGTTCAGTGGGACCATGACATCCCGCTGGGCTAATGACTTGTAAGCATATTGGGGATGTGGTCCACATTCTAAAATATGCCTTCACTATGATAATGATATCCTTTTCTATTCATCTTAAGATACTTTTTCATTCCTCATTGTCTATTGTTTACAACCCCTTCATTCGTAATGAGAGGTCTGTCTGATCCATCAGTGCCAGTTACTTGCAGCTAACAGTGACCAGGAATTGAAGTATTAAGCAGAATATACTTCTCCCTCCACATCCCCGGCTGAAATGCTTTGTTTCTCTGTACTACAATAGCAACTTATATTCATATAGAGGCTTTAACGTAATAAAATATCCCAAGGTGCTTCACAGGAGCATTATAAAATGAAGTATGACACCAAACCACAGAAGGAGATATTAGGTGAGATGACTAAAAACTTGGTCAGAGAGGTATGCTTTAAGAAAGAAAGGAGGAAAGCGAGGTAGAGAGGTAGAGAGGAAGGAAAACTCCAGAGCTTGGAGCCTTGGCAGCTGAAGCCATTGCTACCAATGGTGCAGTGATTAAAATCAGGGATGTTCAAGCAGCCAGAATTAGAGGAGCACAAATATCTCTAAGGTTTGTGGGCCTAGAGGATAATAGAGAGATAGAGAGAGGCAAGGCAATGGAGGGGTTTGAAAACTAGGATGGAAATTTTAAAGTCAAGATGCTCGTTGACCAGGAGCCAGTGTAGATCAGTGATCATTGAGGTGATAAGGGAACGGGACTTGCTGCGAGTAAGGCATAGGCAGCAGAGTTTTGGATGACCTCAGGTTTACAGAGGGTAGAATATGGGAGACCAGGCAGGAGTATGTTGCAATAGTTGAGTCTAGAAGTAACAAAGACTCAGCTGAGGGTTTCAGCAGCAGATAAGCTGAGACATGGGTGAAGTTATAGGGGTGGAAATATGTGGTCTTAGTGATGATATGAATGAGATTGAAAGATCGACTCTGGGCTAAATGTGACACCAAGGTTGCAACCCCACTGATTTAAATTCAGACTGCTGTCAAGGAAAGGGATAGAGTCAATAACTCAAGAATGGAATTTGGAGCGAGGACCAAAGCAATGGCTTCAGCCTTCTCAAAATTTAATTGGAGGGAATTTCTGCTCATCCAGTACTGGATTTCGGATAAGCAACCTGATAATTTAGTAACAGTGGAGGATTTGAGAGAGGTGGAGATGAGGTAGAACTGGATGTCATCAGCAAGGGACAACATGTAGCTGAGAAATAGGAAGGGGCTAAGGATTGATCCTTGAATAGATGCAGGAGCATTTAGAGCAGCCATTGCAAGTTAATGTTTGACTATGATTAGAAAGATAAGAATAGAAACACATGAGAGCAGCCCAACCCAGCATGATGACAATGGAGAGGTGTTGGAGGAGTTTGGTGTGATCAACTGTGTCAAAGGCTGCAGACAAGTCGAAAAGAATGAGGAGGGATATTTTTACCTTTATCACATTCACAAAGAACGTCATTTGTGACTTTGTTAAGAGCCATTTATTACTGTGACAGGGGCAGAAACCTGACTGCAGGGATTCAAACATGGGGTAGAATTGTCCTAGGGTTGCACTAAGTGCAGTAGCAGGCAGGTAAAATGACGTCTTACCTGCCAGCCGCGATGGTGGGCTTTCATACCGTATTGTCCCAAACCCACCACATTATCTGTATGGTCCCAGGAAACACGCCGTTTCCATGGCGGGCAGGCTCTCATTCACCCACCCACCATCACCTCACCTCTCATGCCCGCACATCTCAGTGCTTCCAGACCACAACTTCCTCAGGGAAGACATGACCCTGAAAGGCAAAAAGACTGTAGCCCCCCAGGTACAGCAACGCGTCACTGGAACGTGTTTTGGATGCCGTGGAGTCCCGCCGGCATGTCCTCTACCCCAGCTCTGGGCAGAGGATGGGCAGCAGCATCACCAATCTGGCTTGGGAGATGGTGGCAGTAGTGGTCACGCCAACGCCCTTCAAAAGAAGGCAGCCACCCAGTGCTGCAAGAGGATGAGTGATCTCCTCCTTTCCACCAGGGTAAGTCACTCTTCTCATCACTCTCAACTCACACATTCACAAACACATCACACATCCACAGGGCCCTCGCTCACTGTCAGTGCAAGAGACATCATCATTCACTCTCTCACACTCACCGTCATTGTCCTTATCCCATTCATGTGACCACTGACCACCCACACATACCAGGCATACTTATTCTCTGGCCTGGCAGGTGTCCTGCATACACTTTTTCCATCTCTATTCATGCAGGACAACAAGAGGGAGAGGTTGCAGAATGCCTGAAATCACAATCCTCACAGATTCTGAAGACAGAGCTATCCAGCTAGATGGCAACAATCTGGAATAGTCCTGTGCTGATGGTGAGGTCAGCAGTGCTCTACTGAGTGAGGGTCCAGCAGTGCAACATCCATCAGACAACCATGCTGTGAGTGATGTGTCCTCTTTCACAGGCCACTGCCATGCACTAATTATCTCCCCTTGCTTCTGTTGGTATGTCTGGGAAACAGCCGATGGAGCCATGACCCAGGGCCTCCAATCAAGCCCCGAAGAAACTTTTGAAGAGGTAACTGAAGGCACCCTCCTTAAAATCCCATCACAGCGCTCACCTACACCCTCTACTAGTGTAGAAACACACACCTCAATTAGATCTAACTTTAGGGTAGCCTTGGGATCACAAGCTGGTGAGCACATCACACTGCCTGATCCACAGCAGGCGGCAGCAGTGACTCCCCTGGTGTCCGGCACTCGGAGCACTACTGGAAGCCAGAAATTTGCTGACTCCGAGTCAGATGACGAGCTTCTGGAATTGGTCATGTCACAATTGCTGCAGCTGCAAAAGCAAGCTCGGGAACATCAGGAAGGGATGTCTGCTTCACTCCTCAGATTCCAAGGCACGATGGAAGAGTCTGTCCACTTTCACTTTGAGGTGACAGCGCTGGCATGCCAACTCACCGAAGTCAACACTGGTCGGATGGTGACCGCCATGGAGACCTTGGTCCAGCATGTCGCTCCTGCACTGCTGCGCGGGCTCAACTCCATCACCGATGCCATAGTTGGCCTCCGACAGTGTGTATATGAGAGGGGTGCCGAGCAGTTCAGTCTCACTCCAGCTATTCCCTTCTCCTCAAGGGGTTAGCCTGGGGCCCTCATCTATCCATAGGGAGGAGGGTCAGCACTCCAGGGTTATCCATCCAGATGACTCAGAGAGTGTCCAGCCAATCTGACTCCCCTCTTCCTGTGACCTCAGCAGCTCCCGCTCCACAGGGTGAGGATGGTGCCACTGCCACACAGCAGGATCCTGAAAGCAAGCCAGAGCCCTCCAAGTCTCAGCCCCCCAAAGGTCACCCACCAAGGTCATTAAGACAGGCAGTCTCCACTTCTGCTGTGGATGTCCGGGGAGCACCAAGATGTAGTGGCAGAGTTAGGAAAGTTAAGAAGAATTAGTTGCACAGCCTGGGTGTGAGTGTTAATCACATGTACATACTGTTTACTATTGTCAATAAATTCCCTGCCTTTGGCTCCTTGTTCTAAAGACCAGTGTTCGTGTCACTCAGATGTGAAACCTTTCTGCACAAGATGAAGGCAGATGTCTCAGTCCAGGGTCTCTTCCCTGTGCTTTGTACAGCCTTTAGACCAAAGTGATGGTCCAGCCTCACACTTCCTGGAGACATAATGAAGCCTGCACCTCAATGGTGCTTGTCATTGCTGCCAGAATGTCATGGGCAGATGCCACAGAGTTCTCTCATTCCCTCTGTGTGCTCTCAGCACCTTTAAGGTGGGGCTGGCTCCCATCCATTCAGTATCTGTGATCAGTGATGCTGTGCTCCTGAAGGACTCAGGTGCTGAAGGCGGACAATGGATCAGATATTTCTAATGTTTCATGGTTGCATCACTATGGCATGACCCTGATCACAGAGCGCAAGTGAGCTGCCCTCAGCCAGACAGGAGTCAGACATTCTCAGAGGCTATTTGAAGATCTATGGAATGTCCTCACTGCATGATGTCTTCATCCTCCTGCAATTAAGCGGCTATTATTGTCTCCACTGTGTCACCATGATAGGAACATTCTCACAGGGTATTCACACTGCCATAAGCCAGACTGGATTCAAATGTTCACAGATGCAATGTGAGAATCTATGGGGTCACCTCATTACATGTCATCATCATTCTCCACAAATCTAGCAGCTATGAGGGCCTTTCAAGCGCGTCTGCCTCGCCTAGCCAGTACGAGGGCCTCATCTCCATCATTGTTGCCTATGAGGACTTCCTTACCCTCATCCCCATTGGCATCCTCCTCCATCTCCTCCTCAGCTAGCTCATCTCCCTGTTGCAGAGCCAGGTTGTAAAGGGCGCAGCAGACAACAATGATGCATGACACCCTCTGTGGACTATATTACAGGGTTTCACCAGACCAGTCCAGGCACCGAAACCTCACCTTCAACATCCAGATGGTTTGCTCCACCAAGCTGCAAGTTGCAGCATGAGCCTCATTATACCATCACATGGGTGTCATCAGTCATGGCCTCTGCAGGTAGCCCTTGTTCCCGAGGAGCCAATCCTACAGCTTCTATAGACCCTGGAAGACTTCAGATATCTGTGACTGATTGAGGATGTAGGCATCATTCACACTCCCTGGAAACCGTGCACACACCTGTAGGATGTATTTGTGGTGGTTGCACACCAGCTGTACCACATTCAGTGAATGGAGCCCCTTGCAGTTGATGTAGTTCTCCATATGTTGCGATAGAGATCTGAGCGCCAAGTGAGTGCAGTCGATCGCACCCTGAACCCATGGGAAACCCAAGATCTTAGCAAATCCAATCGCTCTTGCATCCTGGCCGTCCTGGTCCCAGGCAAAATGCACAAAGTTGTGTGCCCTCTCGAGGATGGCATCCATGACCTCATGGATGCATTAGTGGGTGCCGGCTTGAGAGATCCCATCAAGGTCACCTGTGGAGCCCTGAAAGGAGCCACTGGTATAGAAATTGAGCGCCACGGTCACTTTCACGGCCACTGATAGTGGATGTCTTCCATGTCCCCATGGCACCAAATCCTGCAGTAGCTGGCAGATGTGACCAAACAGTTCCCTAGACGTGTGCAGTCTTCGGCAACACTGGTTCTCGGTCATCTGCAGGAATGACAGGCGGTGTCTATAGACCCTAGGTGTCTCTAGGCGCTGACCAGCAACGGCTCACTGTGGATCCTGGGCAGCGTGTGCGAGAGCCTCAGCCGCCCCTTCTTCCTGAGGTTGTTGCTCCTGCCTCTGCGCAGCAGGAGCCTCAGTCACTCTCTCCTCTGTCGTTTTTATCCCCCCCTGTAAGCCATGAGGCATAGTTAGTTCACCAGGTTCCATGATCCTGATGTACTCCTCCTGCAGGATGAAAGAGAGAGACACGTGGTTAGCATGGGTGTACTAAGAACCTGTCCTGGTTAAAATGTAAAGGCCCTTTAACGCTTCCCAGAGAGTGCTGGCCACCACTTGGATGGCCAGAGATTAGTGCACTGCATGGCTGCTCAAAATCCCACCACCTCTGCCCCACTCCAACCAACCGATTGGCAGCAGCTTTGCCCATTGGACTGCATGCTATGCTCTCAGCTCAGGCGCAGGCGTTCTCCTAACCCGCAATGCAAGGCTGCACTGTTAGATTGGACCACGGGAGAGACTGGTCCACACTGGGAGGATGACATTGCAAGGGTCGGTGAGCGCCTCCAGCAGTGACTGCTCCAAGGCCGCTTTAGCGAGGAAACTGTACAACGTGTGCAGTTGTCCAATGGTTCTGCAGTCCAATAAAATGCTCCTGACTTTGCAGTCTGTGTGAGGTGTTGTGGGGGATGGCAGGGTGAAAATCTCTGGAGCAATTGGTGGCATTTTGATGTCCTTGCGTTGCTTGAGTAGGCAGATAAGCCAGGAGCCCAACCCCAATCATATCAATGTGGCTGCGCCTGAATTCTCTCAGCTGCAAAGAGATGGTCACTTTACACAGGTTTCCGTAATGTATGGCGGCTTCCCTCGCCCAACCTACTCTCCATCCCAAATGCTTGTTCGCTATATTCAGCGGCAGGGCTGCCCTTGCCTCCACCATCCCCCGATAAGTCACCCCAACGGCTGGGCTGCCCTTAACCCTGCCCCCCCCAATGCCCCTCAAGCTTGAAGTCCAACAGGTGACCCTCGCGAGTGGTCTGCAATGTTTCTGTGTACTCACCTCTGAGTTCCCCTCAAAGTGCAGCCCGCCAAGTGCACGCCTTTTATATGCTGTTGTGAAACACGTCAGTGTGCTTTCCCGCCGATGTGGATGGACGATCCAGCTGCGAGGTGTTGGGGGAGGGGGTTGACGGGGGGGTTAATGAATCCAGCAGGCTAGCCTAATAATGATATGCTATTGTATTATAATGAGGTTCCCGATGTCCGATGGCGGGAAACTCAGCCTGTCATCAGTGGGCTGAGCGGACAATCGTAAACTGGTTCCACACCATCGTGAAACCAACCACGCCATATTGTCCACTCATGCCATCAAACACGCCCGATGCCAGTGGGCAGGCAAAATTCTGCCAAAGGGGTTCCAGGAAAGAAGAAAACTACTTGGGACTTGGGATAACCGGACCATGCCCAAGGACTTTGGAGAGAAAGGGGAGCTTGGGGGGCGGAATGGTAGCTTGCAAGGAAGATGAGGTCAAGCGTTGGTTTTTTTGAAAGGGGTGATGATGGCAGATTTAAAGGAGAAAGCGCCAACACCTGAAGAGAGAGAACTGTTCACAATATTGGCTTATATGGGGGCCAGGAGGGGAAGTTGTGTGGTCATCAGTTTAGTGGGATTAGCTTTGAGGGAACAGAAGGTGGGCCTTATGGACAAGATGAGCTCAGAGAGGGAGATAGGGAAGAAACTAGAGAAAGATGCGAGTTCAGGGCTAGGACAAAGGGAGAGCACTCAGTTGAGTAGCCAGGCTGAAAATTAAGAATTTTCAGGTAGCTTGGGACTCAAGCCCATGAATGTCAATGAGTAACTGGTGTAAGATTTGGTCTACCAGGCCACCTCTGTCTATTTTAGTGAAATATGGACTTCCATTAAAATAACACTTGCAGATCAATAGTTTTTGCCTTGTATAATATAGAAAGCTTAAACAGTGATTTATTGGGTGCTGTGGACAGCACTGAGGATTATCAATGGGATCATTGCCAAAGTCAAAGCTGGGAAATAGATTTTGGCCATAGCCACCAGATATCTGGCAGTGCCTAAACATCCAGGTCCTTAGGCATGAAACCGAAGCCTGTCTGCCATTGCAATAATGGTTCTCTGCCACTTCTTCTATCAGCATGCTGGTTCACACATGCTGGTGGAATCCCTTTGTGGGCCATTCACACAGAAGTTACCATTTAAATAGATTGGTTAACAACAGTGTTAAAATAACAAACATGGCAATTCTGTGTGAGCATACTCCACTGTGCAACAGGAGCAGATGAAATTCCTCCGAGTTTACTTAAAAACTGTGCTCCCATATGTTAATTGAACAAATGAGTCTTCCACGTCAGCCTAGCAAATTGCAAGTTGGAGGATACATGGATTTAAAAAGCCTGAAGCATGTATTGTGCAATGTATTGTTCTGTTGATGAAGTAAAACCCCGTCACTTAAAGGCCTCAAAATCTAATTGCTGTAAATGAGATCTCAAAGTTAATTAGATGCCACTCTCTGAGGCCCATAGAAAGCAGCAGGGAATCGCTGGCTTTTCTTTCACTTTTGTTTTCTAGGGATAGATTGCATTGATCAAAATGTTTGATGTGTGAAGTGTGCACAAAAAAATCTCACTTTCCTTGCATAGCCATTGTCTCTGACAATAACAATCCCCCACAATAAACATTTAAGTAATGCAAAAGACTGATTTAATAATAGTACCAGCAGATATTGGGCAATGCGGATTAATTCTGGCCAATAACACAAATGAAAGGCTTGGATTTCACGTTCCCTGTAGCATAGAGCGTCGAGACAGATAAAGGAGATAGTGCTGGATCACATTACTTTTTAAATAATACAATAAAATGGATTGAATTTGCATTCATTTTTACATTTAACAATACTTAAATAAACTCATTCTGCATATTTTAACACAGAGCTATGTTGCCAGGGGATGGTATTTAATTTTAGAGCAAGTTCAGTGAAAACTGTCAATTTTTTCTCAAAGCATAGAAACATAGAAACATAGAAAATAGGAGCAGGAGTAGGCCATTCGGCCCTTCGAGCCTGCTCATCATTCATTATGATCATGGCTGATCAACCATCTCAATAGCCTGCTCCCTCTTTCTCCCCATACCCTTTGATCCCTTTCGTCCCCAAGAGCTGTATCTAACTCCTTCTTGAAAGCATAAAATGTTTTGGCCTCAACTACTTTCTGTGATAATGAATTCCAAAGGCTCACCACTCTCTGGGGGAAGAAATTTCTCCTCATCTCAGTCCTAAATGGTTTACCCCATATCTTCAGACTGTGACCCCTGGTTCCGGACTCACCCACCATCGGGAAAATCCTTCCTGCATCTACCCTGTCTAGTCCTGTTAGAATTTTATAGGTTTCTATGAGATTCCCCCCTCATTCTTCTGAACTCCAGCGAATATAATCCTAATTGACTCAATCTCTCCTCATATGTCAGTCCCGTCATCCCAGGAATCAGTCAGGTAAACCTTCGGCGCACTCCCTCTATAGCAAGACCATCCTTCCTCAGATAAGGAGACCAAAACTGCACACAATATTCCAGGTGTGGTCTCACCAAGGCCCTGTACAATTACAGCAAGACATCCTTGTTCCTGTACTTGAATCCTCTGGCAATGAAGGTAAACATACCATTTGCCTTCTTTACCGCCTGCTGCACCTGCATGCTTACCTTCAGCGACTGGTGTACGAGGACACCCAGGTCTCGTTGCACATTCCCCTCTGTCAATTTATAGCCATTCAGATAATAATCTGCCTTACTGCTTCTGCTACCAAAATGGATAACCTCACATTTATCCACATTATACTGCATCTGCCATGCGTTTTCCCACTCATTCAGCTTATCCAAATCACACTGAAGCATCTCTGCATCCTCCTCACAGCTCACCCTCCCACCCAGCTTTGTGTATTCTGCAAATTTGGAGATATTACATTTAATTCCCTCATCTAAATCATTAATATATATTGTGAATAACTGGGGTCCCAGCACCAATCCCTGCGATACCCCACTAGTCACTGCCTGCCATTTGGAAAAAGGCCCATTTATTCCTACTCTTTGTTTCCTGTCTGCCAATCAGTTTTCTATCCATCTCAATACACTACCCCCAATCCCATGCGCTTTAATTTTACATGCCAATCTCTTATGTGGGATTTTGACGAAAGCCTTCTGAAAGTCCAAATGAACCACATCCCCTGGTAATTGAAGGCTAAATGTATTTCTCCCACGTGGTCACATCTTAACCTGCTAAGCTAGTGTGTCTGTCCAGCCTGAGCCTGCCCAGCTCTTCTCTGAGAACAACCTACTCGGTCTCTTTGTTAAGTATGACTCAATATGGCATGATTCACATGCCCCATCGTTCAACCAGGAAGCCATGCCTCAGAAATTAGACATGAAGAGTGAACTTAAATAGAAGAAAATGCAGAGCATGAATGAAATGGAGGAAACAATCAGAAAGAAGGAATCAGCAAAGCAAATTCAGAAGGTGGAGGAAAAATGTAAACGGAGTGTCGGAACAAAGTCTGAGACAGGCAAAGGGAAAGCCAAAATTACAGAAAAAAGAATGTACAAACCCTTTAACAACGTTACACAGGGTGAGAAACATACAGAAAAAAAAGAGGAGACAGAGGGATGACAATGTTATAGAATGAAGAAAACCGATAGACAGAGGCGGTAACAAGAGGCAGTACTTCAGAGCCATGTAAAGGGAAGATTAGTACAACACAGGCTGCTCTTCGCAGTAAAGTCAATAAACCTACACATATTCAGTAATCAATCATTTTCTAGAATCTTTTCAAATGCCTCAGGAACAGGGAGTGCAAGGCCTCCAATACCTTCTCCTCTACCCTACCTCACCCTCACCAATAGATTTGTTGACTAGTAGGAATAAAATCTTGCCAACGTGGATGATTTTGCTCATTGCCTTGAACAGAATATGTCAAGGCTAGAAAAATATTTTTAAAAAACTCTACATTTTTCTGCAATTCTCTGGCAGCAAAATGTCTTTCAATATAAGGCCATCCCCGCCACGCTCATCACAACTACCCTCCCCCCACCCCCTTCCAAGGAAACCACAACATTTAAATGAGAAGGGCTTCAAGGGATATTACTCACCCACTGAGGAAATGTCTGTGAAATGATCTTCTCCCTCTTCAGCATTAATCAGGTCATTCTTACTCTTTTTCGTTGTTGCTCTCTTTAGGACTGAGCAAACAATAAAGCGTTACTGCACCATCAATCTTCCTAGCACCATCTTAATCTTACAAGACGTGCATTTATTACATGAAAAAATGGGTGGTTAGTTAACTCAAAATAAGATCAATACTCTTCCCAATTTGGAGATTTGTACTTCCTCGGATTTTCCAATTTAGAATTAATTGGATGTCTAGCGGTTATTTGAGGCAAAACCCACTCAATCACATCAAATGTTGCCAATAGCTACCCTCTACTTCTGGATTGCTAGCTAAAGAACACTGTTCCTGCTTACCTTACAAGATGTGGCCAGGATCATCCATTCATTATTAAGGATCAAAACTGATTGTCAATCGCATACAAATCTGTCTGTAAAAAATTTCCTACAATCCACAATTATCTATTCCCACATAGTATGTGTTTCAGGCCATTTAGTGTTTAAATCAATCTAGTACTTTCAGTCCAAGCACACTGAGCTAACAATAGCTGACCTTAGACAGCATTTATTTATATCACTTTTATATGTGCTTGAGATCAAGAAAAGCTGCTTACTTTTAACAAAACATGTGATTTTTTTGTGCGATAAAGGGTGCAAGCGGTGATGATTCCTACAAATTTGTCAGCATTTGTCTTTGAGTTCATAAGTTGCAGGAAGGGTACAGTTCCATTTATTCTTCACCTTTATGTTTCCGATATTCAAAAATTGAAGGGTGATTGTGAAGAGGAAGCGCTCAAATCAATACAAAGCTCTCAGCTCTCGAAAGACAGAGTTCATATGCCTGGCATGCAGTTATGTCTCAAGTGGTGAGGGCTATGCATCGGGATGGATTTCAACATGAAAGCCTATCATCCATACACAGGTCTGACACTCACAGCTCCAGTCAATCTGCTATAAACCAAATCCTGCATGGGTTGATGGGCTTCACTTACAATCCAGAGCCCAAGCTTTCGGAAAAACATGCTGGATAATATTGACACCTTTTGTGTTGTATGTCTGTTTTATTAATTGATGTCTTACTCTCCCGATATTTTAGGGATTGTAATAAAGCAAACATATCACCTCCCTCTCACACCTGATTCATTACAGCTGTTGCCCTTCAGCTGAACAGAATATGTGAATCTCACATATTATAGTATGAGCTTCAAATCTGGAAGTAGGGATCCATTTCTCTGGTCCTGATATATACAAACAAGTTCCAATTTGCTTGGTCAGAATTGCATCATTATTAGGAATGGTAATGTTCTTGAATAAAGTTCATTAATCTACTCCCCTGCCTTCCCCAGAGCATTGGAATAACATGGGCATAGCTAAAATAAAATCACGATCAAAAGATCTTGTCATAAGAATTATTGTTACTTTCTTTTACCAAATCTTTTTCTCAGACCAGGAGGTACAGTTCCTTGCCCAGTGCTGATTCTAGATACACATGCTGAACTCAAGCAAATTTGCAAACCATTGTATAAAGTTTAAGGGATGTAATGAGTATTTTGTCTTTCAAAATTGATATCAACTTTAAGTGCCACAACTTCTCAGTGGATCTGTTAATAATGTTATCCAGTGTGGACCACACTGATCCCTAAAGTTTCAGGCTTGATTCTTAGTTTTGTTAAAATAGCTGATATTAGCCAGAGTGGCAGGAAGGGCTCCAGAATTCATGTCAGCACCATTGCCTGGGCTGGTTGACTATAAATCAGACAACATTCCCAACTCTGATTGTTATTGTGCTGGGAAAATACATATTTATGTGTTGAGAGGATCAGGCTCAGATGGGATGCTGCACCTCACCCTCACCAACCCACCCTCCACCCCCAATCAATCCTGATGGTCACCATCCAGCGTCACACTTAAAGAATCTGGCACCCTGCCTATTAGACGCATGTCATAGCAAGAATAAACACATTGAGGACAAATAAAGTTCCAAGTAGTAATGTGCCTCATGTTACTGGGAAAGCCGAGTTTTGAAAGGCAAATGTCTCCAGCAGGTTATATGGATACAACAATTATATTAAAAGGATGGCTGCATAAAAGGTTGAAATAACCTGGTAGCTAGAATCTTTTGAGTAGCTTTGAACCAGACACTTTACTCATCATAGTGGTAATTAACAGAATGTGCACATACCATCCAAAGCACACTTGTCTTCTGCATTCTTGTCCTCTTCTGCCAACATAACCTCCTCTAAAATGAGATGCAAGAAAAGAAGGCTGAAACATGCAGTATTTCTAACATCAATGTGACTAACAGAGAACTACCCAGCTGATGACGTAAATCTGGCTGTATGGATTCTCAACCTTCACTGTGGTTGTGATTCACTTGACTGAGTTTACATGCAAATCAAATGAACAATTGATGTATTTAAACATATAACTTTCTGTTTAACAAATGAAGTAAATGCTTTCCATCCATGCCCACAAGCAGCTGAAGCTTACATAGATTTCATTACTTTTTGAGACCCTTTCTGTCCTGTTCTGCACTTCTCTCAATGTGAATTATCATGTGCAGAGTAGGTCAGCAGAGCTTGAGACCTTCCTAATGCTCTTATTTTCATGCAAATTCTAACTGTTGGGTCACAATTCCCAGAGAATCCATTAAATTCCATCAAATGCATATCATGGAAGTTGGAACTCAACTTCTACAGTACAAATCTAGAATTCAGATAGTCCCCACATCATGCATGTACCTGGAGCTTAGGATGAGATTACTGTATTGGCAATTTAACTGGAATGAAGCACTCATGCATTGATTATGGATTAATGTGGTGGGTTGAATGGCCTTTTTTCCCTAAGTTTTGTATGCTGCTGTGCAATGAAATATCTACGGATAAATTTTGCAATCAGCAGTGAAGTAACAGAGTAACATTGATCTTGAAGAAAGCTGTTCAAAAGGTCCAGTGATCTCCATAGTGTAGATTTCCTCTTTCTCAATGGTAGTTTAAATCTGGCACCAAGCCAACATACTTGGCATGCAGCAGCAGGGATGTCAGCAAGCGAGGTAAGCAGCTAATCATAATGAAGTATTCTTACAGATAGCAATGCAGGAGGTTAAAAGCACTGGTTATCATCAGTTTTAATTTAAATGTTCAGTATAGTGAAAAATAAGTGATTATGGTTGAATTAAGACAGAAGCTAAACTATCATGAACCAATTTAAAAATAATATTTATAAAATGTGGAAACAACAAGACCATTGGCAAGTTCAAAAGCTGTTTGATTAAGTAGTGGGC
The DNA here is from genome assembly GCF_017639515.1 of Carcharodon carcharias. Classification (NCBI taxonomy): domain Eukaryota; kingdom Metazoa; phylum Chordata; class Chondrichthyes; order Lamniformes; family Lamnidae; genus Carcharodon; species Carcharodon carcharias. The sequence goes on from NC_054474.1 coordinate 139,508,042, forward strand.
GTTGCTGCGATTTAACTGAGCCACAGCATTATATCCTGTCTCTGGGTTCCATAGCCAATGAGAGACACTGGGCTGTGTAACACACTAAATATGTCAAAGGAGGATTTCTAATCAAAGGATCCACAGCATGGAGTAAAAATGACTGAAATGTTGATGGATTTTTGAGGCTTCAGCAACCACAGGAATTGAGAGCACAACTAGAAAGACTGCTCTGTGGGCCTCGATTGGAGGATCTGATGGGCTGCAGTGAGTTGAGCTCTCCCAAGGAAGGGAGGAGGAGCACAACCTCACCAATAAAGTAGGTGTATATTGAAGAGGCAGAGGAAATTAGCAGCAGGAGTATGATCTATCCAACCTGAAGACAGCGCATCAAGAGAATCCAGAACCTCAAGAGGGCAAGAAAGGTGAGTGGCAGAACACTTTCAGGTACCAAGCCTCACACTCTAACTTGCCAGCATTCTCCTCCACAACCCTCAGGTCAATACATGTTGTAATTTCGCTCATTCCTTTCTCTCCAGGCATCGCCTCATATCCCCATCTGAGCGGCCAACATTCACACTCACCCTCAGTCTATTGCCCTCTCACACCCGGGTCTCACATTCCACAAATGTTGTCCTTTCCTGCATCCAACACAAGCCATTATTAATACTCAGAACTCTCTGCTTTCTCTCCTTGCAGTAGAAATCACACAACTTGATGAGAGGCAGAGGCCTGAGGAAGTTGCTCTCTAGTGATGGGCACTTTGTCAGCCATTGCTAATGCATGCCAACCTGGTCCATTGGGAAGGAGGATTTGTTCAGGAGGCTGCAGATGTCAGCAACGACCTGCCAAGGCTGCCTGGGCCTCCTGAGGCACTGGTGCTCACATATGTTGAAAGAGATGATCCTCTGCCTTTGGAGCCTGTGCTGGATGGGTGGGGTCTCACCTCCTTTGAGCTGGATCTCCAGGGCCATCCCCTCTGTCCTGTGGAGTGACATGTAGCTCAGGAGAATGCAGCTGGTCCTGATATTGCTCCTGGTGCTGTCGGTGCTGCCATTTCTACTCTTTTTCTCTGCATCCGAGGTGCAAGGTAGAGCTGCAGAAGCTGCTCTATGCCAAGGTGAAGGCTGGCAGCAGGAGGTGCAGCTGAAGCCAAGCGAAGTACAAGACAGGTGAAGTGACTTCCAAGAAGTTTGCAATTGCCTGTCAAACACTGAAAGCACTCTCCAGTGCTCTGAACAGCAGCCTCGCACCTGGCCATGGATGCAGCTCTTCAGTTTCACTGATTAAAGACTTCGCAGCCTGTCACTGGCAAAGCTCTCCCCACTGTGCACTCACCTCGGTGACTCTGGTGAGTTCTACACAGCTCAGGAAATAGGTCATTGGCTTGATTAAAACACAACTTAATTGGCTATTTGAAATTTGCTTACCCAGAAGAGAGCAGGATGTTGTCGGGATTCTGACCTGGCCATCACTTTTAGGGGATTTAACACACTAGAACTCCACTCCTCTTGCCTAGGAAAACTCACCCCCACATGCCCTCCCACCCCACCATCCCAGTGTTTCAGAGGACACTATATATTCACAAGAGTTTAATTTTGGGTAATCCTTAAACAGAACCCATAAAAATAATACTATCAGTAACCCAGTAAGGTAAAATCCTTCCATATCAGATCAATCAACATGAGCACTTTCTCAAAGATCCACAGTACTCACAAAAACGCAACACAGGAACAGAAATCAGGCACCTTTGGGAGATATCTTTGATGTTGAACAGATGTGTTGTCAATATGTGATGTTAAGCTAGAACTCAGAAAGAAAATCCTACAAAGTACGGTAATGCTACATATATGATACAAAAGACAACCTTTGCCATTTGTCCTCAGAATGGATTTGAACAAAATGAGCCATTATTAATGTTGAGTTCCAGTTAATAAAAGGGCCGAGTCAATAAGTGGTTAAGGTGCTAATGATGTAGCTTTGATTATGTTTTTCCATGGACTCTATTTAAGTAATATTCTCATCATCAGTGATAGCCTCTATGGTGTAATTCAACTCAGTACCTTGAGTTTTCCTTTCTGCTGGCTTTCCTCTGTACCACTACATTCACTGGGTTATTCCTCTTTCCTGTCAGACAAAGTGTTAAAAACTAATAAATCTAAATTTCTAATCAGTGCTCTCAACTCACAATTAGATTTTTTTTTTGCATTGTATTCAGCATGTTTCTGGATGTTTCTATCTGCACACAAGTGAGAACAAACTGAGAAAAAATGGAATCAGCTAAAACGTCCACGATTATTTATAACTTGAGGCTTCTCTTGCTTTAACGCCATCTCTCTCCTCTGGGTCTGCACCCAGCTACATCGCAGAAATCTAGCATCCCTCAATTTGCATGTTGTAATCTTAAGACCTCCATATCTGTGGAACAATGGTCAATAAGAAACCAAGAAGATTGGTCAATGAGATTCCTATAGACAATATGTAATTCCTCAAGAATGAGTTTATAACTTGAGGTGTTAAAATTTTCTCAACAGAAGCAAACATCCCAACTTTAGACTTGACAAGTTTACCTGCTATATGGATCCAGCGCAGATATCTGTTGAATTCTTGCTCTATCTGTTGTTGTCGTCTTAATTTTAGAAATGCACGCCTGTTCTCGACTCTTTCGCGTTCTTTAGCAAACTCACTGCAAGGTAAAAATAGGTCTTTTCTTGTCTTGTGGTACAAAAATGAGTAAATTGAGTAATACAACACATTGTGAAACAAAGTATGAGAGATAATTGTCATGTTTCAAGGTTTTTTGACCAGTTGTTCACAGAAAGGATTTGAACAAAAAGAGTTACTGTGCTTTTAATGTTCGGTTCTAGTATTTTTTTAAAAAGGTTGAATCAATAAGTAGCTGAGATATTAATGAGCTAGCTTTGATGATGTTTCTCCATGGGCTGTAATTAAGTAATTTACTGACCACCCTTGGCCATCACTAAAGTACCTCACACCCCTTGCATTGGAAAATATTAGATCATTTTTATCAGTGAATACGTAGCAAGATTTCAATTGCAATATGGACTGACAGAGAGGCTGTTTGAAACACAATGCTGTGCAGTCAGCCAGGCTTTTGAGGATGAAAAAAAAGGTCAGAATTGCTGGAAGAACTATTAGAGACTATGCTTTTTTTAAGCCAATTAATCAAAACCATTCATGTGGCATGTATCTTCTACTATTAGATAAAGATATGTTGTACTACTTGAATTAGATGAGCTCAATCAGTCTTGCCATTCTGTATCAAAAACAAAAACAGAATTACCTGGAAAAACTCAGCAGGTCTGGCAGCATCGGCGGAGAAGAAAAGAGTCGACGTTTCGAGTCCTCATGACCCTTCGACAGAACTTGAGTTCGAGTCCAAGAAAGAGTTGAAATATAAGCTGATTTAAGGTGTGTGTGTGGGGGGCGGAGAGAGAGAGAGAGAGGTGGAGTGGGGGTGTGGTTGTAGGGACAAACAAGCAGTGATAGAAGCAGATCATCAAAAGATGTCAACAACAATAATACAAAAGAACACATAGGTGTTAAAGTTAAAGTTGGTGATATTATCTAAACGAATGTGCTAATTAAGAATGGATGGTAGGGCACTCAAGGTATAGCTCTAGTGGGGGTGGGGAGAGCATAAAAGATGTAAATAAATAAATAAATAAATAAATAAATATATATTTTTTTCTTTTTCTCTTTTTATAATGGAAATAGGTGGGAAAAGGAAAATCTATATAATTTATTGGGAAAAAAAGCAAAGGAAGGGGGAAACAGAAAGGGGGTGGGGATGGGGGAGGGAGCTCATGACCTGAAGTTGTTGAATTCAATATTCAGTCCGGATGGCTGTAAAGTGCCTAGTCGGAAGATGAGGTGTTGTTCCTCCAGTTTGCGTTGGGCTTCACTGGAACAATGCAGCAAGCCAAGGACAGACATGTGGGCAAGAGAGCAGGGTGGAGTGTTAAAATGGCAAGCGACAGGGAGGTTTGGGTCATTTTTGCGGACAGACCGCAGGTGTTCTGCAAAGCGGTCGCCCAGTTTACGTTTGGTCTCTCCAATGTAGAGGAGACCACATTGGGAGCAACGAATGCAGTAGACTAAGTTGGGGGAAATGCAAGTGAAATGCTGCTTCACTTGAAAGGAGTGTTTGGGTCCTTGGACGGTGAGGAGAGAGGAAGTGAAGGGGCAGGTATTGCATCTTTTGCGTGGGCATGGGGTGGTGCCATAGGAGGGGGTTGAGGAGTAGGGGGTGATGGAGGAGTGGACCAGGGTGTCCCGGAGGGAGCGATCCCTACGGAATGCCGATAGCGGGGGTGAAGGGAAGATGTGTTTGGTGGTGGCATCATGCTGGAGTTGGCGGAAATGGCGGAGGATGATCCTTTGAATGCGGAGGCTGGTGGGGTGATAAGTGAAGACAAGGGGGACCCTATCATGTTTCTGGGAGGGAGGAGAAGGCGTGAGGGCAGATGCGCGGGAGATGGGCCGGACACGGTTGAGGGCCCTGTTAACGACCGTGGGTGGAAAACCTCGGTTAAGGAAGAAGGAGGACATGTCAGAGGAACTGTTTTTGAAGGTAGCATCATCGGAACAGATGCGACAGAGGCGAAGGAACTGAGAGAATGGGATGGAGTCCTTACAGGAAGCGGGGTGTGAGGAGCTGTAGTCGAGATAGCTGTGGGAGTCGGTGGGTTTGTAATGGATATTGGTGGACAGTCTATCACCAGAGATTGAGACAGAGAGGTCAAGGAAGGGAAGGGAAGTGTCAGAGATGGACCACGTGAAAATGATGGAGGGGTGGAGATTGGAAGCAAAATTAATAAATTTTTCCAAGTCCCAACGAGAGCATGAAGCGGCACCGAAGTAATCATCGATGTACCGGAGAAAGAGTTGTGGAAGGGGGCCAGAGTAGGACTGGAACAAGGAATGTTCCACATACCCCATAAAGAGACAGGCATAGCTGGGGCCCATGCGGGTACCCATAGCCACACCTTTTATTTAGAGTAAGTGAGAGGAGTTGAAGGAGAAATTGTTCAGCGTGAGAACAAGTTCAGCCAGACGGAGGAGAGTAGTGGTGGATGGGGATTGTTCGGGCCTCTGTTCGAGGAAGAAGCTAAGGGCCCTCAGACCATCCTGGTGGGGGATGGAGGTGTAGAGGGATTGGACGTCCATGGTGAAGAGGAAGCGGTTGGGGCCAGGGAACCGGAAATTGTTGATGTGATGTAAGGTGTCAGAGGAATCACGGATGTAGGTGGGAAGGGACTGGACAAGGGGAGAGAGAAGGGAGTCAAGATAACGAGAAATGAGTTCTGTGGGGCAGGAGCAAGCTGAGACGATCGGTCTACCAGGGCAGTTCTGTTTGTGGATTTTGGGTAGGAGATAGAAGCGGGCCGTCTGAGGTTGGGCGACTATCAGGTTGGAAGCTGTGGGAGGGAGATCCCCAGAGGAGATGAGGTCAGTGACAGTCCTGGAAACAATGGCTTGATGTTCAGTGGTGGGGTCATGGTCCAGGGAGAGGTAGGAGGAAGTGTCTGCGAGTTGACACTCAACCTCCGCGAGGTAGAGGTCAGTGCGCCAGACAACAACAGCACCACCCTTGTCAGCGGGTTTGATGACAATGTCAGGGTTGGACCTGAGAGAATGGAGTGCAGTAAGTTCAGAGAGAGACAGGTTAAAATGGGTGAGAGGAGCAGAGAAGTTGAGACGACTAATGTCGCGCCGACAGTTCTCAATGAAAAGATCAAGAGAAGGTAAGAATCCAGAGGGAGAGGTCCAGGTGGAGGGAGAATATTGGAGATGGGTAAAAGGATCCGTTGAACTGGAAGAGGACTCCTGCCCAAAGAAGTGAGCCCGGAGACGAAAACGGCGGAAGAAGAGTTCAGCATCATGCTGAGCCTGAAATTCATTGAGGTGAGGGCGTAAGGGTATGAAACTAAGTCCTTTGCTGAGCGCTGAACGTTCAGCATCGGAGAGGGGAAGGTCAGGGGGTATAGTGAATACACGGCTGGGGTTGGGATTGGAAGATGGGGTGGGGACGGAGGGACAGGCCGGGGTGGAGGGTCCTAGATGGGTGTTGGTGTCGATGAGTTGTTGGTGCTTGCGTTCCTTAGCACTTGAGAGAAAGAGAAAAAGTTTCTTGTTGAGGCGTCGGATGAGCCGAAGGATAAAACGAAACTGGGGGCACGCGCAGCTTTGAAAAAGGGTATGGCGGTGCTGCTGGAGGGAGAGGTCAAGTGTGTTCATATGGCGGCGCATGGCACTGAGTGTGGATTTCAGAATGTGACGGAAACAGCAGTCCGAGAAACGTTTTAAAACGTTTTTATCTCTGTTTTTATCTCTGCCATTCTGTATGCTCACTTGAATGTGAGACAAAGCAGTTTATTTGTACCAGGTGGCAGCTTCCAACGTGTTTGCTTATTGCCCTTTAGAAGAATTAAGGAGCATTTTTGCAAATTTGGGCCTTTGCCATTAATATAGCAATCAGAGCAACAGGTTCCATTATAATTTCCATTTTCTTTTAGAATAAAATGAAACATTATTTTCATTTAGATGCTAAGTTTAACAGTTACCTGCTACTTTTTTCAGGGAAGATACTTAAAATAAGTTTTTGCTTATAGACCAAGCTTTGAAAAGTATTGAGCATAGATGACTAGAAATTGTGCTTTCCAGCCACCAATCCTCATCCCCAAACAGAGACAAGGTCTTGAAGTTTCATCCTTCAGCCGAGTAATGGCAGTCGGAATAATTCCCAGCTTGGCCTCGGGAGCAAATGCCCACAAAGACAGGATCTTCATTTCTGGGGGACGGATGTGGGCTGGCATCGGGCCAGCCAACCCAGGAACAAGATCAGAGGCAGCCACAGGGGCTGCCAAGTGCAGAGGCAGGCTGATTAAAAGGCCTGCCTCTGTACTATGGGACATCATCCCAGTTAAAACAATAAAACAAAGGCCCTTCAGCCTTCAACCTTCAACCCTCACAACCCCTCACGTTCTAAATACTCCCCATGTCCCATCCATGCCACCTCATGCCCCCACCTACCCCTATGGTACCCCAATGCTAAGCTATGCCCCTCCACCCAACCCCATGGCCCCTATGCTAAGCTATGCCCCTCCATCCACCCCATAGCCCCTCATGCCCCCAATGCTAAGCTATGCCACTTCCATGCCCATTGACCCACTATATACTGTATGGAATCCTACACTGATAGTAGAATATGTTTTTAAAAAGTAATTCATTTGTTACTTTACATTATGTTAAAAAAAGTCATTTCACAAAGGCAATAAACAGATCAGACATGCAGACACTTTAGGGTATCAATAATAAAAACTACAAGCCCTTGAAACCACTTAACATGTAAATAAATATTGTGAAATTAGCAGAGCCGTCAATCAAGCAATGTTTTCCTTACAACAAGAGTAGTAGATGTCTGGGCTCTCAGCCAGGCCTCATTATGTATGCTGGCTTTCTAATGAGGCCTTAAACAAAGGCCTTATCTATCTCTTCAGATGAATATAAATGATCCCACAGCACTATTGAAAGATGAGCAGGGGAGTCCTGGCCAACGTTAATCCCTCAAACACCACCAAAAGAAGACTTGATTAACTGGTCATTTATTTCAATTCTGTTTGTGGGACATGGCTGTTTGGAAATTGGCTGCTGTGCTTGTCCAAAAAACAGCAGTGACTGCATTTATATATTAACTCATTAGCTATGAAGTGCTTTGCAATGCCCTGGGGGTGTGAAGCATTCTATACAAATGAAAATTTTTATTCTTGTTTCTCTTATTTTAAGGTCTCACAGCTAGACTCCCCATTATACTTCTCCCTTATTGCTGGAGAGGACAACAATCTGGTTTGCCAACCCTGCTCTTCTGCAAACCCCATCAATTTTATGCCATGCATCATTATTGGGGGGGTGGTTTTCTCTGGGGTGGCACTCATGAAATAATTGTGAACAGATTTGAACACCTGTCATGGCTGGAATTCAGATTCTCATTTTTTGAGTTGAGACTGCAATTTTTTGCCATTGGGCCTGGTGGATCAACCATGTCAACAAAATATAATTTTGTCAATATAAAAGTGATTTCTGTCAGATTATATTAGTATGTGTCCTGCTTAACCTAATCTCCTCTCTAGCTCCATCAAATCTAGAAGGCATAAAAAACTACTATAATTATATTAAAGATATTGTATGTGTGTCAGATAATTCTATTTGTCACTTTGAAGAAGAGAATGCAATTAATTGATAAAGGTATTATTTGGAAATTTGTGATAGTTTGCCTTACTGGAGCAATTATGGACATCAATACAGTTTGCTTAGTTCATTCCCACAGCACAAAATTTAAATACAAACTAAAAACTACATGCACGATTGTGAAAAACAGCTGATTGCAAAGATTAATCTATATTATCTCTTCCACGAGAGTAATCTCATTAACAATGATGTGAAAGTTTCACAAGGCATTTTTGCCTGCTACAGTGTCTCAGAAAGCATACATTCAAGAGTCACAGAATTATGCAGCACAGAGGAGGTCATTCAGCCCATCCTGCCTGTGCTAGCTCTTTGAAAGTGGAGTCCAATTAGTCCAACTCTCCTGCTCTTTCCTCGTAGTCCTATAAATTTTTCCTTTTCAAGTTATTTTCCAATATCCTTTTGAAAGTTACTATTGAATCAGTGTCTACAAGGCAGCACATTCCAGATCTTAACAACTCACTGCGTAGAAAAATTCTCATCTCCCCTCTGGTTATTTTGTGAACTAATTTTTGGCCTTCCTACTTGTAGAAACAGTTTTCCCCTCTATACTCTTTACCAAAAGCCCTCAAAAATATGAAAACCACTATTAAACTTCCCCTTAATTTTCTTTGCTCTAAAGAAAACAATTCCAGCTTCTTTAATCATTCCACACACCTGAAGTCCCTCATCCCTGGTACTGCTCAAGCAGATCTCCTCTGGACCCTCTCCAAGGCCTTGGCACCTTCCCTAAAATGTGGTTCCGAGAACTGGACACACTACAATAGCTGAGGCCTAAGCAGTGGTTTATACAGGATTAGCATAACTTATTTGCTTCTGTATGTTAACCCTCTTTTTATAAAGCCAAGGAGCCTATATACTTTTTTAACAGTCTCATCAACATGTCTTCCCATATTCAATGAGTGCAGGTATTTGCACTCTTTTACATACCATTGTAAATTGTTCTAATTAGTTTATATCACCTCATTCTTCTTTCCAAAATCAGCTTTCCCATTTTTCCTTCATTCACACTTTGCTGCATTAAAATGCATTGATCATGTGTCTCTCCATTTCACCAGACTGTCTACGTCCTCCTGTATCTGTGACTTTTCTCCTCCCTGTTTACTGCATTTCCCAGTTTCATGTTATCTGAAAACTTTGAAATGATGCCTCATATATCCAAGGCCAGGTTATTACCATATATCAGAACGAGCGGTGGTCCTAATACTAAACCTCTGGGAGACATCACTGTATACTTCTCCCCTCACAGTCTGAAAAGTTCATCACCACCCTTCAGCTCTCTGTCCCTTTGCATGTTTAGCATGTTTTTTGCATGTTTTTTGAACTATTGTATCACAGTGCATCAATAAATGATAAATGATGTTTGACACTAGAAAATTGTAGCCTCTATATGAAAGTTAACTAAAAGCCAACATCACAACAGTTCATATTGAAGTAAGACTCATGTAGAAGTTATTTAAACTGCAATTCACAAGTTCATTCCTGACAAAGTTGTCTAACTCCCAGATACAGCAATACTCATTTAAAAATATTGAGAATGCTTCAACATTAAGCTCTAAAATCCTTTATTTCCTAGTAGAGTTCAAGAGCAATTAATCTTACTCATGTTATTCAACATTGTTTTGCAATAAAAGTAAAATTAGTCTGTTTACCCATAAATCTTGTTGCTAAGAAAAGGCTGCTTGGCCAAAAGCCACACTAAATCAAGTTAATATGAGATCTGAGTGGAAACTATAATTAAAATTAGTGGTCTAATGGTTATTTTATAATACATAGCTCATGGTCTTATTTCTCAAAAACTTAGTTTAATTTAAAGAAGTTGTAAAATATGTTGTTCAATAGCTTCTATTACAGAGGGTCATGATTTCCAAATTCATTTGGGTCTACAGTAGCTGCATGAAGCAGAGTTCAAAGTCCATACAGCAGCAATGGCTTTCTATAACAAAAGTATGGAACGGATGGAAGGGTTAAACTCTGTGGGCAATCTCATTTGAACTGTGCTGAATACTTCTGGATGAGATGTTAAACTAAGGCCTTGTCTGCTCTGTCAGGTGCACATAAAAGATCCCATGAGATTATTTCAGAGAAGAGCAGAGAAGCTCTCGACAGTGTTCTGGCCATTGTTTATCCAAGTCACAATAAATAGATTATCTGGTTATTATCACATTGTTGTTTGTGGGACCTTGCTGTGCGCAAATTGTCTGCAGCATTTCCTATATTGCAATACTGACTACACTTCAAAAATACCTCATTGGCTGTAAAATGCTTTGGGATGTCCTGAGGTTGTGAAAGGCGCTATGTAAATCCAAGTCTGTCTCTCTTTGCTACAGTGGCCCTTGGAATCAAACTGGCCTATTCAAATTTCCTCAGTTAAGATGAAGCATACCAGAAGCTTCATTAAATAGATGGGCAGAAAGTTGCATCTTAATGCTAAGCTATGAAATAGTCAATAATTTTGAGAACAAAGATGTGACATCCACAACATTAAAAAGTAAAGAAAATGGAACAACAGAGATCTAGGACCGAATCTTCCTGTCCTGCTGGGAATCATGGCAGGTGGGGGCACTTAATTTCGTGGGAGGCTAAAAGTCTGTTTCCGGATGGTGGGATGAACTGCAGGAATTATGTTTTTGGGACAATAAAGGGGGGTTAATGTCAGGTGGAGCTTTCCGATGAAAAACATCGAGAAGCCCTCTTGCGTTCATTAGCATCTCATGCATGCTCATTAAAAGACCACATCACTGGAACTAAGCTCCCCCTCCAAATTCAGTTCTCCACCAGCGAAAATTTGGAATGTATATAAGTGGCATGCAGCTGGTGAACTTCACTTCTTCCACCCCTTTGAGCTCAGTAGACATTGTTTTCGCCTTCATGGGCACCATGCATAACTTCACTCACAATCGAGTGCCAGTAGCAAAAGCTGTGCCAAGGCTGGGCATGGGAGGTAGACAAAGGCTGGCAGGGGAGGAAGGTGGCTAGGGTGGAGCAAAATTGGACAGGGGAGGCAGGCGAAGGCTGCAAGGCAGGGTAGGGTGATGCAAATGTTGGACAGGGGAAGCAGGCTAAGTGGAGAAGGGGGGGCGGGAAGAGTGTCGAGGGAAGGAGATGGGGGAATGTCTTTGAGAGTGGGGTCGGTGGTGTCGAAGCTGGGGTCGTGCGGTTTGAGCTCAGGATGCTGGTAATAGGAGGGAACAGTCACAGAGGAATACAGTAGGATGGCAGGTCCATAGTGATAGTTTGGTAGATGAAGTCTTCATGGGGTGGTGTGGTCATGGGCAGGGAGTAGACATATGGCTTGGACTGGTCTGGTGGCTTTGAGACGGAGGGAAACCTTTAGTGCGCTCACAGATCCATTGAGTCATCGATGATCTAGGCAGCAGGCAACCCTGCCTTGATACATACTGGCTTTAATCCAGATGAGGAGAAGTAGAGCTCATTGCAGGTTGGCACAGTGCCAGCAGGAACAAGGGCCTGGCAGCAAGAGGCAGCAGGGCCTCAAGAAGGTCACGATGCTGGCAAACTCAGTTCACTGCAATGGCGACCACTGGCCCAATCATGGGTGTATCGCAGGCGGTGGTCTTATCTGGAGGTGAGCGAGAGGCAATGCCGGAGACACCTCATATGTCCCAGGTTGTGGTTTCTCACGTCTGCCAGCTTTCTCCAAGGTGAGCTGCGGCTGCAAGGAACCTGGACGATTATTCGGAGCTCCTGACCTGCAGTGAGTGAATGGCTGTCCAGGTGCCCTTTAAATATGGCACCAGGATCTTCGATTCCATGAGGTAACGGCAGAGATGGCGGCTTCCTGCCCACCTCTGCCACAAGATTCGCTGTACTCCACAAGGTTGAATAATTAATAAGCTGAACAGTGCAAGATCTTGCGTGTTCATCTGTCCCATCCCCCAGCAGGTATCACTCCCACTTCCACGTGCCACTGAACTTAGACTTCAGAGCGGAAGATTCCTGCCCAAGGGATCCTTACTCTTTGCTTTAAACTCTATGGGCTGAATTTTGCAGTTGGCAAGCAGGGGGCGGGACCCGCTCGCCAATGTGTAAAATGACACAAGATGACGTCGGGGGTAACCCCCGATGTCATTCTACCCCATTTAGATCTTCAGGAAGACGGGGGCACATCCAAATCAGCTGCGGGCCCGCCGACCTGTCAATGGCCAATTGAGGCCATTGACTGGATCATTAAAACAATTAAAGGACCTGCCAGTCCAACCTTAAGGTTGGCGGGCAGGCCAGGAGCCCCAGCGGAGAATAGAAAAAACATGAAACCCCATCCACCGGCAAGGTGAGGTTTCATGTGGGGATTTTAAAAGTTTAATAAAGTTTTAGTGTAAATAATGAACATGTCCCATCTCATGTGACATTGTCATATGAGGGGGACATGTTAAGGATTTTTTTTTTGTTTTTCGAACTTTCAGTGATCTGCCTGAAGCAGCACTAAGCCTCAGGAAGATGTGCGCACTTTCGTGCGCATGCGTGAAAGAGCGCACTCTTGCTTTTGGGAAATCCCCCCCCGCCTGCACAGGAAGTGCATAGCGCTCCCACCTGGAAGGCAGAAAATTCTGCCCTATATTTAATTTGATTCACAATATTATCAACTCCAACTGATACATATTCTGTCAATTCTACAATCCCTAAGTTGCCAGTTCCTCTTCACATTTACAGTGCCACAATGCCTTCCCTTCCCAGTGGAAATCATTCAACTGTTCAAAAATTATGCAACGAATCTTACTCAGAGTCCAGAAAATGTCTTCTGGGGATAACTCTCACATCACTACACAGTGAAGAACTTAGTTTCAAGAATGAACACAATATAGTGTTATTGAATTTCCTTATTTTCTGTCAGCAATATGAACATCTTTCTGATGACATTCCAGAAGAGGCCAGGATGCCTGCACTACATATTTTTTTATAACCAACAATTCTAGATGATAATACTTTGGAAAAGTACTGTTGCTTTCCAGGAAGTCTTAGACATCTAAAGTTAGCCTCATTCACAACTTCAAACTCTTTTCACCTTTTCAAAAGACCTTGTGTACATCATTAAGTGCTCTTTCACTTTTTATTATGAGCTTGTTTTAACATTTTATCGACAATTTAAGAAAATGAAACATCAGTAAGTTGTTCAAAGTAGCTTCAGCATTAACTCTGATGGAACTAGCCCTCTAACTTCATGTAAGATCTTGAGGTTTGGCAGAATTTCAGAACTAAACTCTGCTTTAGCACATGGTGTGGTAAAATTGAGAAAAGGCCATTAGATGTTTACAAATTGTCCTGTTGTTAAAATCTACATATTATGCACAATGGTTTTTTCAACTTCTTCTTCCTACCAAAGAATCGTATTTTAAAATTCTATTATCCAGGCCTGACCTAACACTGAATGAAGCAAAATGAGATGCCCTGGAGGACAGGCACTAACTTCTGCTTTGCCTGAGAGGCAGTTTGGGTCTTGGCACCCAACTTGCATCTTAGATTCAGTGTCATTGCAAAGTGACAGTGGCCTTGCATTGTTGCTGAAGCTATGGAGTTTGAGTCCATCTCTTCCTAAAATTGGTTCAAATAGTTTCTATTAAAAAGCTAAGGGCTTCAATGGTCCCCTTTGTAGACAGGGGAAAGTAAGAAAGTAAAATGCCAAAAAGTGGCAAAATACCACTTTTTGATTCGTGCTGTCCTAGCTTATTGGGCCCAAGCTACCTTCTCACTAGCATTTTGGAATATCATTAGCTTCAGCAATATAGCAATCTACCTTTTCAAAGAAAAAAATAGATGACTACAATTCTATTACAGGGCTATTATACTTAACTGTAAATTCCTATGTTTTGTGTTCTATTTTGTATTGAAGGGATTTATCATTAAGTAATTTCACTTCTCACTTCTTTGCAAAGGCCCCACTGATAACTTATATTTCATTGTATTTTCCTATCCACTGTACCCTGGCTAATCAAAAGAAGCATTACCAGGAGGTAGAGGGTGTTGTGAGCAATTTAAATCTCATCAGGAAGTTGTTCTTCCTTCACTATCACTTAGAATTGTAAATTGGATAATCTGCCCAACCATTAGCTTCAGTACTGTGAGCAATGCTTGAAAACACTGCAACAGTAACTTGAGCTAGAATTTTCTCAAGTAGAGATGGCTTAACAGTATTTGGATTTCAAGATAAAAATTTCCTCAATTATTAGATTACACTATCCCAGGATCATAATAAGCATATTTTATAAGATATGTTACTATTCTCATTGTAACCCTCGATTATGTCATTCCTTTTTGCCATAGATGTAGATGTAATCATCTGAAAAGGATTATGATTAAAAGTGAGCTTCGAGGCTTACCTTGGTCAAAATAGATCTTCATATTTTTAATGAGATGTAAGTATGGCTTTTTTGAGAGTGTGGATGCAGCTCACCATAGTTCCACTGGAAATAGGCTCTACAGACACTTCCCTTTCCACAAAGTTGAATTCAGAATATTACATATAAACTCTTTGGTATAAATTTTTAAAGACATCTTGGCTTTGCTGCAGCAGTTAACGTTGGGCAGGGTAATGTTTAATGGCATATTTCTTTTTAAAACTCCATGTTAAAAGGTTCAGATTAATGAAGGAGAGACGCTAGAAAGCACCTACAGCATCTATAATTCCAGATAAATGCGAAGCCTGGAGCATGAGCTCACCCAGTTTATACCTGAATACCACATTCAGGGTATGACCAGCAACGGTCTTTGATTTGCACATTTAAGGAGTTTAAGGCCTGTTTCAGACACATAACCTGGATGACTAAAATTCGCCCATGCTCATATGGTCTTCTGTGTATTTCTGGTCCTGATCAGGAGTGATAAAAACTTTAAAGGCCTAACACTTGTTTAAGTTGTGCAAAATAGGCGGCTGTAGTTGAATATCGCCCCCTCTATTTCTTATACATTTTCAATTTCAATCTTTCACCTATATTGCTGTAGTCAAGATATGTTTTTTGAGTTTCCCCCTCTCTGAAACAATAAGATCTCTAAAAAAAAAACTTTCATGTTCACTTTAATTATAAATTGAGTAGAAGTGGTGCTTTAAAACAGCTGCTCTACAATCCCACAATGGCCCTGATACTAATGAGGCCATATTGATTCCTGGCTTCTAGTACGAAAGCTGATCTATGTAAAGACTGCAAGTAATGGCATTGCATAACAATAAACAAAACAACAGTGTCTACACTTCAAAGCAGATCATTTGATTATATGAAACAGTTTTGGATTTCTCCCTCTCTCCCTTCGTTAGCATTCTCGGTAGCCTTTCCATGATGCAATTATCACAATGGGGCGATGAGGCAGGGCCCAAGAACTACCTCAGCTAGTCAGGGGTGCTGAACTCATGCCATTGGCATTATTAAGCATCACATTCTAACCACGTGAGCTAGCTTTTGGATTTAGCTTATATTTTCATTTTAAGTGCAGTGTCAGTACAAAGTAAATAACACTTCACTGCAACACTATAGTTGTAGCTTAAATGCACAATTGTATATTTCAGAGAGACATGGGGCTAGATTTTCAAAGCAAGATTGACCCACCGGCCAGCTGAATTTCAGGTCCTGACACAGCACCGTGATGTGTCCCTTGCTTGATGCTACTTTTATATGCAAATGCCCTAATTGGACTGGAGGCAAACTCAACACCCAATCAGTGGCACTGAACACCTCTAGGAGGCAACGGCTCCAATGGCAAAGGCAGATGGCAGCCATGATGGGGCCCGCCACTGCCTTGCCAAAGAGAGCAGGCAGCTTCTCAGGGGGCCAACAGCATTAATGCAGAGGGAAGTGGCCATTCAAGGAAAATGAAAGTACTCTGGTCAACCTGGTGCAAATTGGCCCATGAAACAACAGCTTTCAACAAATTAAAAATAAACTTTCTGATGTCTCCAGTGCACAAGACTGTTCAGGTTTACTGAATTGTCCTTTGAAAATCCTATCCTGACCCTCCCCAACCCATTCATAAGCTCCTAAAGGAGCTTAATGGGCCCTTAATTTGTGCCGAATAGATTCCCCATCCCCAATTGGCCGCCAGCACTTTGAAAATTGTACACTGTCCTGGAAGCGTCGGGATCTAGAGACGATCTCTGGGACCATGATTTTTGAATCGCGCCCATATGGGGTCCTGACGTCATTGGCCCATGGTACCTAAAATATATTACATTCGCTACGCAAGTTGTACACTCTTTATCTGAGCAGCACCAGGCAGTCAGACCTTCATTTCATACTTCCACCATGAGACGTAACTTCATAAGATCCAGATTCCATACACAGATCAGCAGTATCACTAATGCAAATGCACTCTAAGGCAAATTTACATAGGGCACTAACTTCCAAGCTCCCCAGGGGCATATTTGGGGGAGCACTCCAAAGATGCAATGGGGAATTCCCATCGGAAGTTCCCAGGTAAAGTTTGCACGGCAATTGCCGAGTAGCACAAACTTCCCCATGGCAATTGCCCTACATTGGGAACCATCCAAAATGTGATTTAAATCATAAACTTTGGGTGGTTCTGGCTGGGTTACATCAATAGTTACCCAGCAAAAAGTTAGAAGAATTAAAACCACTTCTAACTTCCGGGTAACTGTTGTACAGACCCAGACCAACTCCCCACCCCCACCATGGGACTCCCCGCACACCCCTGACAACTCCCTCCCCCCCCACCCCAACAACCCTCGCCAGGGGATTCCCCCCCGACTATCAACGCCCATGGGACTGCCCCACCCCCATGCTCCAACATCGGAAAGGCAACCTTTAATGCACTTGCGTGACATTTTGAAGCCATCATTTCTGGCCTGCCTTGAATAATTACCGGTTTAGCATCTATTAAAGACCCCCAAGGAAGTTACGGCCCCCTGAGTTAGCTTTCTGTGTGCAAAGCTGTGGGAGATCCATTGATGGTTCCATGTAGATCTTCCTTCTACAACAAACCTTGATGTCATGCAGGGTAATGGAAGTCTCCACTCCTGAACGCTGCAGTGATTCCTGCTAAAATCAGCACTTGTCAGCGTCAATTGAAAGTAAAATTAGACTCTGTTACGATGCTCCCCAGGCTGTTGAAGCTGACTCTCTGGACTCACGCTTAAAGAAAAGGTGCAGCGTATATTGAACTGTACCCTAGTAGGAATCAATACCACAGGACTGGAAAAAGGGAGGGAAAATAGGCTAAACAGTTACCTTGAAAGTCTCCACCTGTGATGATCCAATATGAAATAAGGTTGTGGGAGGTCAGGAGCTACTGATTCGGATCTCTCTACACAAACAAAAGCTGTCTTTAATAGATGCTAAACTGGCAATTATTCAAGGCAGGCCAGAAATGATGGCTTCGAAATGTCACACAAGTGCAATAAGGGTTGCCTTTCCGATGTTGGAGCGGAGGCATAGTAGAAGTAGAGATGAGGGAAAGTTACTCTACATCTAAACACCTGATCTGGGAGGTTCTTAACACTTTAAATGAGTGATTGTTTGGGCAAGATTGCCTCTCATCTTGATCTTGAAATGATACAGCACTTTGACCCATTCTGCTTGTGTCAATTCTTTGAAAGAGCTATCCAATTAGCCCTACTCCCCTGCCCTTTCCCCGTAGCCCTGCAAATTTTGCTCTTCGAGGATTTACCTAATTCTCTTCTGAAAGCTACCACTGAATCGGCTTCCACTGCCCTTTAGGCAGCGCATTGCAGATCAACTAATCATGTGTTAAAAAATTCTCATTTCCCTCTGGTTCTTTTACTAATTAACAAAAACATGTGTCCTCTGGTTATCTACCCTTCTGACAATGGAAACAGTTTCTCCTTATTCAGTCAAAACTGTGCATGATTCTGTTCACCTTTAGCAAGTCTTCTCTTAATCTTCTCTGCTTTAACATGATCAATCCTAGATGAACAGTGATTTCATGACAAAAATGTGTGAAAAAGTGTGTTAACTTTCAGGAAACATTTGTATTACATTCCAACTGTGAAAGTAACATATAAATGAAAAGGTCTGAAGTGTATTTATGCAGTAGGACTGATGTCTCTCTATTTGTTCAATGGTTCTTTATTACTTGTGATACATGGTTTCAACATATCCAATTTCCTGCTCCAGTTTAGAAATCATCATCAAGGGATAATATTTTGTCCATGCAAATTGGGAAATGGCACACAAAATCAAACTTTCTTTATTTGAAGGAAGGAATGTATACCAATTAAAATCAGCCATGATTTAATTGAATGGCAGAATGGACTGAAGCAGCCCGCATCCATATACAGCAAGACCTGGACAACATTTAGGCTTGGGCTGATAACTAGCAAATAACATTTGTGCCACAAAATTGCTAGGCCATGACCATCGCCAACAAGGGAGAATCCAAACATCTCCCTTTGACATTCAATGGCATTACGATCGCTCAGTCCCCCACTACCAACATCATGGGGTTATCATTGATCAGAAACTGAACTGGACCAGCCATATAAATGCTGTGGCTACAAGAGCAGGTCAGAGGCTAGGA
Source organism: Carcharodon carcharias (assembly GCF_017639515.1). Lineage (NCBI taxonomy): Eukaryota > Metazoa > Chordata > Chondrichthyes > Lamniformes > Lamnidae > Carcharodon > Carcharodon carcharias. Next base: position 139,526,792 of record NC_054474.1, read on the forward strand.
ATTCCATGACAAGTAACTCATCTCCTGACTCCCCAAAGCCTGTCCACCATATACAAGGCACAAGTCAGGAATGTGATGGATTACTCTCCACTTGCCTGGATGGGTGCAGCTCCAACAACACTCATGAAGCTCAACACCATCTACGACAAAGCAACCCGCTTGACTGGAATGCCATCCACCACATTCAACCTTCAAAAATAAACACACCCAACGGGTTGAATAACCTACTCTTGGTCCTATGTTTTTGGATAAAGCCATAAAGAAGAATTTTTAAAAAAATCTAAGTAAAATGTCTCTCATACCAGGGGAAGAATTTTCCAGTTGGTGAGCGGGGGCGGGGCCCATTCGCCAACACGTAAAATGATGCGCAGTGACATCAGGCGGGCATCCTGACATCAACACATATCCTTTAGATTTACAATTCGGCGGGTGCGCAGCCGAGTCGGCTGCACACCCGCTGAACTCTCAAAGGCCTATTAAGGCCTGTTAAAAACTAACTAAAACAGTTAAACAAGCTGCCTGTTCAACCTTAAGGTTGGCGGGTGAGTGTATAGGCCAGGCGGCCTTTGCATTTATCATGAAACCTCATCCAGGGGCGGGATGAAGTTTCATGAAGATTTTAAATTCAATCAAAATTATTTTAAAAATTCATTGACATGTCCCAGTTCATGTGACTCACATGGGGGGACATGGTTTAAAAGTTTCTTCTTCCTTCATTTAAATTTTAAAATCTTAAACTGACCTCTCTGAGGCACCTCTGTGGCTCAGGAGGGTTTCTGCGCTCTTTCGCGCGCATGCGAAAGGGAATCTCCTCTGCCCACACAGGGAGCGCTCAGCGCTTCCAGGCGAGCATCATGTAAAATGGCAGCATGGAGCCGATCAGGGGCGCCGATCGGGTTTGCACTCGCTCCTACCTGCCCCCGCACAACCCCCCCACAACGGGAGGAAAATTCAGCCCCAGGACAGCCCATCAAGAATCTTGTTGATCAACACAGCATCAATTTGGTCAAGTTTTAACTATGGGCTTCAACCTGTACTATCTCTCCCTGATGACGTTTTGTCAGATTGTGGAACAGCATCAATATCATGCTTGTTAACGTACTTAAAATTGATGTCTTGTTTGCCTGATGGTGCTTAAGTTTGTAGGTCAGACTGCTAACATATCGCTAATATAAACCTGCCTCTTCATGGCTACAATTATGATATAATCTACATCTGTTGGCCAATAACAGATGAAAAGCATCAAGCTTAATCATCACTCTGCAAGACCGGAGAGCACATTGTGAATTTATATAATCACCTATACTGAAAAAGCCTCCAAATGATTGTGTTTACTCTCTTCTTAAGCATGTATATGGACAAATCAACCTCTTAGGTGCAATCAAGGGCTGTTAATCTGCCAAATGACAGTTATGGCAAAGGCCATATTTTCTTACACCCAACCCGTGGTGCACCATTCATATTTAAATGTCAACCTTTACACTGGGTTCAGTCAACCTATCCAAAGCACCTGCTCCTTTATGACAGAAAACTAGCCAGCTGTTCTGGTACATCTGATGGGTAAACCATCAAAGACAACATATCACAGTGTCATTGCTATGACCTCTGGTTTGATTGAGTCACTACATATATATATATATATATGTGTGTGTGTGTATTTTAAATTCTGCCTGCTCTGTTATTTGTTCAGTGTCAATTTGTAACACAATTTTATCTTCGGTATGGGAGCTATCTTTAATATTTACCTTGCGCAACATATTTCCCAGTCCACACTCACAATGTTGTGATAGGCAGAATCAATATTGTCAGAACTCATTCAGCTTGTTCTGAATCTTTTTCAGAATCGCTGAGTGATAATACAGTTTACAGGCAAGATACTTAAGGAATTATTTGATTCAGCATCCACTTTGAAAGTGTTTAACTTGAATCACTTATTTAAGCATTCTTAGACAAAACCTGCAAACTTGTTAACATGCATACATCAGATAGATTTACATTAACCTCATGACTGGGGTCAGCTCAGCTAGTTGTTCATTTCTGTTCCTCTCACTGGCTATTCTAACCAGCCAAATTCATTAGTGACAAAGCATGACACAAAACAAAAGTTAAGCACTCTTCATGTTATGACAGGTGTTAAAATGTCTCATCCCCAATGCCCTTATTGTCACCAGGAAATTCTGCATCCAACCTATCATAGAAACTGTAATTGCAATCACAGTTTTAAATTCAGGAGTTCATGAGCGTTCATAGTACACTGAGGGGCTTCAGTTATGTGGAGAAGTTAGAGAAGCTGGGATTGTTCTCCTTACAGCAATGACGGTTAAGGGGACATTCAACGGAGGTGTTCAAAATTAGAAAGTTTTTTGACAGTGTAAATAAAGAGAAATTGTTTCCACTGACCAGAGGACACAGGTTTAAGGAATTGGTAAAAGAACCAGACAGGAAATGATGGGAGTTTCTTTTAAACACAGAGAACTGTTGTGAGTGGAGTATGCTGCCTGAAAGGGTGATCGAAGCAGATCCAACAGTAACTTTCAAAAGGGAATTGGATAAATACCTGAGCAGGAAAAGTTTGCAGGGCCATAGGGAAAGAGTGCGGTAATGGGACTAATGGACACCTCTTTCAAAGGGCTAGCACAGGCACTATGGGCTGCATGGCCTCCTTCTGTGCTGCATGGCTCCAGAATTTAAGGTTTGGAAAGACCAAAGTGTCATAGTGTATATTTTCATAAAGCAGTGCCCTGCAGGGAGGAATAACTTTCGTTTCTTGAGTAAACCTGAATTGAGCTTCCCTCACGGCCCACTTGAAATATTCATTCTCCAGACACTAAATTGTGCAGATCAGCAATTTTGACCCAACCCTGGTCTATGCTAGGTTCGCTGACCTCAGCTGGATTGTGCAACAGAGGTGCTTTTATCTATATTTACTCCGACAAAAGGTAAAAGAAACATAAAGACCATTTTGGGTTCCTGTCCCTGGTTGCTATCCGGCAATCATTTGCACTAAATGCATATGTGTGTACGTGGGTGAGAATAGAGCTAAGTTTTGCCGGGGCAACCTCCTACAGTCAAATAGATTGCTGACAACACACAGGGCTGAATTTTCTGGCTGGTGGGGGATGGAGCGGGAGTGGGCCCTATCACCGCCCGCGATCGGGTCCGTGCTGCCACTTTAAACAGGCGGGCCAATTAAGGCCCGCCCAGCATGAATCGCGGCTCCCGAGGACAGCAGGAGTGGGCAGGCGGCGGCGGGACTGCAATGACCACTGGGTCCAATGGCGACCCGGAAGCCTGTTTAAAAAAAAGCTGCTGCAGCCTTTCAAAGGCTGTGCATCACGGCCAGTGGAAGGGCTCCCCATAGCGCTGCTGGTGAGCAGGCCAGGCGGGAGGGTAGGGAAAGGGGGCACTGTGCCCCTCCTTTTTCCAACGATTGCCTTGCTGCCCTCCTCGAGGAGCTGGCAACATGGCAGGAGGTGCTCGTACCCCAGGACGGGAAGAGGAGGCCGACCCACACATGACTAAACGTGCCTGGGAGGAGGTGGTGGAGTTGGTGAGCTCCCACGATGTGGTGCGTCACACCTGGGTCCAGTGTCGCAAGTGCTTCAACGACTTGTTGCGCTCAGGAAGGGTGAGTACCATGTTGGCACTGGTCACTTAACACAGCAGGTAGGCTTTCCCCCCTGGTGTGCCCCCATCTCCACTCCCCCAAAGTCTGAGTGTAGTGACTGCATTGAATCACGTGCCCTTCAGTGGGTGGGCCAGCAAATACTTCCCATGCCAAGGTCACCCTGAGAGGGTGGTGAAGAGATGGGTTCTGCAATCGCAGCATGCGGTACACTGAGACCCACATGACTGTTTTGGGGGCAACCTGGAGGAGCTGCACCTGGGCGCAGTGCTGGAACTCCAGGACATGTCAAAGTCAGGGTGATGCTGGGAGGGGAGCTTCAAGGTGGCGTGGCATCAATCGATCTGCTGTCCTCTGCGCTCCACATGCTTACGCCTCCTTGCTATGGAAGGTTAGACTGTGTGGTGCCTAATGTGATGTAGGCAGCATTTGGCCAAGGGGGTGGGGGTGGGAACAGGCCGAGCATCTTTGTGTGAGTGTTTGGCAGCAGCAGGGTGAGGAGGCACTGGAGCCCTGCAATGTCCCACTCTGGTTGGGGTGGGCTGTCTGTGAAGAGAATCCAGGTACAAGTATCACTAATCAATGCTCTTCCCTCCTTTTCAGGAGAAGAATGCACATAATGCCGCCGGGCGGGTAAGGACTGGCGACGGGCCGGCCCAGTGAGCGATTCTCAGCTGCTTCGTGCAGATAGCCCAAGATTTGAGGAGGTGCCATGTGCCCAGGTCCACCAATGTCGGTAAGGCTGGGGTGCCATGGGCAGGTATGTATACCCAGCACTGAGGTCACCATTGTTCTCGCAACAGCCATGGCAGTGCTGAATGTTCAGTGCTTGAAGTTTGCAACGTGGCTTGACCATTGCTTATGGAAGGATGAGCGCATAATGATCCGGGGGACAGGGATACACATTGACATTGTCTCCCTGTCACACATCAGGGCCCTGAAGTCTCACCTGCGTCACACCATCTCTGCCAGGCAGGCACCAGCACAGATACTAGCACCTCGGTGGAATTAGAACATTGGCTAGTGTCCCGGGGCACAGCAGTGAGGGCATTTCAGGGTAGCTGGAGCAGCTAGCGGAGACAGAGAGTGCCCATGGCACCAACAGTCAGAGGGCTGCAGGGGACCAGGCACATACTCAGTCGGTGCCTGACGATGTGCCTCTGGAGTCGTCCGTGGCGCAGCAGGAGCAGGAAATGTGGGAGCATCTGGGGGAGATACATGAGGCTATGCTTGGCTTGGTGTCCGTGGTGAGTAGTCTACCTGGACTATCGCTGAAACAATGAGCCTCATGGCCGAGTGCCATGCGTCCTCCATGGACAGAGTGTCAAATCTCATGGAGAGATTCCTCCAGAAGTCCAATCAGGGCTTCCTGGGGATGCGCTCGGACCAGCAAGCCCTCACATCGGCATTGACCTCAGATGGTCAGTGCCAGTGTGGGAGATGGCTTGGGCACCAAGTTTCCCAGCTTGGTGCCCACCATCTACGGTGAGCAGGGAAGTCCAAAGCGACCTCATATCGGTGCAGCAGCTGCCTGTCATCTCTGTGGGCTCCTCTCAGGATGCTCCGGGTGAGGGCGGCAGCTCCTCTGCCCCTCTCCCAGTGACTGTAGCATCTGGTGAGGCTGCGACAACTGGGAAGATGCCAGCTGTGGAACTGGCAGCACCCTCCCAGGTGGGGCCAGCACAGGCTCCATGGGCCAGAGGATGACCGCCAAGGTCATCGAGGCCAACAGGACAGCAGAGTCAGCAGGCTGTCTCAGATACCACTCCCAGCGAGGGGACAGCACCAAGATATAGCACCCAAAAACTTAAACCTAATGCACCTTAGGCACACTATGGGTTTATCACTAGTGCTTTTGTGTTGGCCCGCAATGAGGTCTTTATGAGTTGGTGTGATTTTTAATACCTTTTTCATTTTGTTTCATTAAGTTTCTTTGTTTGCAAAAATAAATTCAGACATGTCACCATGGCTGAGGCTGCCTCTTTTGTTCTGCAGGTGGATGGTTTCCAAAAATGCTATGAGCGCTTTGTGGGACATTCTGCTTTATTAACAAGGACCTTAGTTGATGTTCCTAACCAGGCAGATTTTGCACTTAGGTCTTGAATATGGAGCATACAGCCCAGGCTTGTCCTGGAGGTTCATATGCGGTGTGCTAGCTGAAGGTTCATTGGATTAAAGCCTCCTGGGTGTCCCTGCCTCCCTGGAGTATGCCCGGTCAGCGTCTACCCCCTCAGCATTTCCCTTTGTGCAGCCACAGCCACTGCATCGACAACTTCATCGTCCACAGTGTCCGCCCTTTCCAGCGCAAGATTGTGGAGAGCGCAGCATGCAACCACTATCCGCAACACATAATCTGGGGGTACTAGAGTGCACCCCCTGAGTGGTCCAGGCATTGGAAGCGTATCTTGAGAAGACCGATGGCTCTCTCCGTCACAGCCCTTGTGGAGTTGTGGCTCCTATTGTACCGCTGCTCAGCTTCTGTTCTTGGATAGTGGAGAGGCGTCATGAGCCACCTTCGCAGGGGATAGCCCTTGTCACCCAGCAGCCAACCATCCAGCCGGGCTGGAGCACTGAAGAGCCCCGGCACCTGGGAGTGTCCGAGAATGTAGACTTTGTGGGAGCTGCCTGGTACCTTGCACAGATTTGTAGAATCAGCATCCTGTGATCACACACTATCTGCACGTTCATAGAGTGGAAGCCCTTCCTGTTGACAAAGGCACTGGGCTCACCTCCTGGCACCTTGATGGCCACATGTGTACAGCCTATTGCACCCTGGACACGGGAAAAGCCAGCAATTGCTGCAAAGCCTCTGTTTCGCTGTATCTGGCTTGCTTGGTCCCAAAGATAGAGGATGAAGGTTAATGCAAGCCTGAACAGAGTGTCTGTAACCTGCTTGACACAAGTGTGGACAGCTGATTGGGAGATACCACAAAGACCACCCACCGAGCCTTGGAAGGAGCCAGAGGCATAAATGTTGAGGGCAGCTGTGACCTTTAGAGCCACTGGCATGGGGTGTCCACCCACACAGTTAGAGGAGATCTCAGGCCCAATCATCTGACAGATATAGTTGACTGTCTCCCTTGAGAGTCGGAGCCTCCTTTAGCACTGCACCTCAGGCATATTGAGGTAGCTGCTTCGCCACCTGTATACCCTGGCAGCAGGATAGTGCCGTCTTCTGTGGACCCTCCCGCCTTGGACTACCCCTTGGCCCTGTGCCCCTTGTGCCTGCGCCTGACCTCCCAAAGGTGGCTCCCCTGGAGGCTGCATATGCACTCCTGGCCTCCTCCCCCTTCTAGCCCTCCCTTCCTCCTCAGAGGAAGTGCCTCCAGTGGAGAGTTCAGCTCCCATTCCCAGGCTAAGGGAAGGCTTCCTGAAACCTGCAGGCCCAAAAAAGATTTCTCACTGCAGAGTGCTGACCTGAAGGTTGAGTCCGGACCAAGCAGCTGGCATGCATTTTGAAGTATTGCAGGTCACACAGGCAAGTGTCAGTAACTTTGGAACATCAATACTTGACAGACCACACTCGCGACCCTACTGAGCCCTTTTATCCCGCCATGGATGAGGCTTATGGAAATGTGTCCTACCCACCTGCCCATCGCACCCTTGCGCTGACCTGAAGATTGCACAGGTGCCAAAAAATCACGGTCGATTGGCGCGTCAAGGGCCTTACGTGGCCTGTTAACTAATGGCAAGTGTGCACCGGAGATCATTGCGCGCCCGCCCAATGAAATATCGCGATGGCGCACGGTGACGTTCGGATGCTTGCCCGATGTCACCACGCGTCATTTTACGCGTGCGCACATGCCAACGAGAAAATTCTGCTCATAATTTCTAGCCTCGCACCAGGAAAATGGCCATATTGGCAAATCAGCTGAGTCTGTCCAATAGCAGTAGACCTAATACCATTGTAAGAAAAGCATTTATCAGCAAGGTACTGTGTAAAAGAAAAGTATCAGTAGCTGTGTCTGAATATTACTTACCCTTGTGAAGTTAGATTGCCCTTGATGAACACCATAGTAAGATATGGGATTATGACATGGGAAACCATTAATTGCCTGTTTCTGCCTGTTGTAGATAGCATGTGAGGCAGTAGCTTGGCTTGACATACATTTAAATTGATTGGCACTGAGGCACCAAGCAGCATTATGGTTCTTTCAAGATTAACGTGTAATTAATACACATAAGGCTAGGCATAAAGCAAAGATATCAGGCACTAAACAGATAGAATTGCAAGATGGTTAAGTTGTCGCAAGGCCATTCGGTTTGATCATCTCGGAACCTGGTTGGCATTCGGCTTTGCCTCTCAAAGTCTTCTTTAACATACTGTAATTATGCACTCGCATTTTAATATTTTTACCTCTTATACTGCTTTGTTTTCTCTGCCTGAAGGCAGGCCCTTGGTGATTATTCACCAAACCACAGCTAAGTGCCATATATTTTACTGAGGGGTGAGGCGGCAGACCCCAAGTCTACTGCAGTTGGAATGGGGGTGAAGCCCCATGCTGTTGGTATTAATCTGATCCACACAGTAGCCGTCTAGCCAATTGAGCTAACTGCACCCTCCCCCAATAGTATTGTAACTTCTTCATAAAACCTTTATATTTTGGAACAAAATTCCCTCTACTTTCTGTACAAATGACCAAATCTAACATATTTCACTCATGCCGGTGCTGATGATACTAAGTTAGGTGATAGTAAACATAGAGCAGAAAATGACAAAGCAACATTGATAGGTTGAGGAAACAAAATGGTGGCAGATGAGAGTTCAATGTGGATAAGACTAAGGTCACCTATTCTGGACCTAAGAAAAATAGATTAGAGTAGTTCCTAAATGGTGAAATTGGGAAATTGGGGAGGAGCAGAGAGATTGGAGGATCCAAGGACAAGAATCTCTAAAAGTTACTGGACAGGTGCAAAATCTAAATAAAAACGTTAAGGGAATGCTGATGTTTATCTCAAGGGGCTGGGTTGGAATACGATGAGTGGAAGGTATGTTGTAGCTATATAAAGCTCTGGTTATAGACTCCATTTACAGTGCCTGTACAATTCAGGGCACCACACTTCAGAAGGGATATGTTGAGGGAGTGCAGCGCAGATCCACCAGCATCATACCAAGGGTAAAAGGGTTAAATAATGAGGACTGATTCCATAGACTTGTATTTCCTTAAGTAACAAATTAAAGGATGATCTAATTGAGATGCTTAAGATGATTAAAGGATTTGAACTATTTCCTTTGGTGGGAGAGTATAGAACCAAGGGGTGTAACTTTAAAATGGCTTCCAAAATTTAAACTTGAGACATTGAAGATGTTGTCAGGAAGCACCTCTTCATACAAAGGCTAGTGCAAATCTAGAACTACCTGCCTCAAAAAGCTGTTGAAGTTGGGTTAATTGGAAATTTCAAAACTTGAGATCGATGGGCAAGGCATTAACCAAGTTGATGGAGTTAAGATACAGATCAGCCATGATCTACTTGAATGGTGGGACTGGCTCAACGAGCTGAATATCTTAATCTTGTTCCTGAGTCACTATACTCCAGTTTAACCTTGAGGAGAAAAGTGAAAAATCGAAGGGGAAGAATAGAGCAAAAAGCTTCCAAATGACAAGTTAAAATAGCAGGCCGGAGTTGAAAATGAACAGAAAATGAACCTTTTCAGCAAAATTACCAAGTGGATATTACAATATCCCCAGGTACAAAAATTTAATTATTTTCAAAGACATGGACAAAGCAGTATTCTTTCAAGATCTATACTCATAATACTGGATAAGCAGGGAGCTGACAGCCTGACACATTTCTGAACATTTGCATCATTAGAAATGTTCTCCTTCTAAATCTAGGAATTCCATGATGAAAACCAAAGAATTTTAGAATGACACCAGATCAACAGTAATTCCTAGAGGTGCAAATCAATATGTTTTCTAGCAAAGGCAATCTGTCAATCAAGACGCTGATTAACGGCACAGCGGACAGCAGTCTCGCCTTTAGATTAATATTCCAGCATGCTATGCTCAGCAATGAAGTGACTGAATAAACAGGTGACCAGCCAGTGATCCCTTTCAGATACATATTCACAGCTCAACTGAAACAGCTTTGATGAATGACATCCTATGTTTCAGTTGCCAGTTTAATCCATGTTATCTCTATCTTCTTTCTAGCTCTGTTATCTCCTTTAGAATCAGAATTTTTTTTCTCTATTTCTAATACAATGCACCTCAGGGAATATTTCCTCCGTGCCTAATTTGTAAAAAAAGAAATGTAAAGATGTTTATAAAAATGCAATTATTATTTTACCGTAAGATATTAGTGGGCTAATCTTGTAATAGAGCAGCCACTCAAAGGCGTGCCAGGGAGGTGGTGGTAGCATGGAGAAATAAATTCATTTGAATTGGATGTCTAACTTAAGGCTCAAAAGATCAGTGATCATTTTTGAAAAGTAGAATCACCAATCCATAAAGATAAAAGCTGTAGTGGAAACTATCTGGACAAATATAAACATTTAAATATTTGAAAATCTATCAGTATTGACCTATTTCTGTATCTGTAAAGTATTAGAAAGAATAAGATTTGTGTTAATAAACTGTCTTATCACATCAGCCAATACACAATCTAGGTGTCCTATTTGACCCGAACCCAATATTCTCTCTAGTATAAAGATTGTCGCTATATCATTGCCAGTTCTGCTTCTGCATCGGCCCATCTGCTCCTGAAACCCTCATCCATGCTTTAGTTATCTTCAGACTCGGCTGTTCCACTGCTCTCTTGGCTGGTATTCCAAGTTTTAATTCTCCACAGATTTGAGCTCAACCAAAATTCCACTGATCATAAGACCATAAGACATAGGAGCGGAAGTCGGCCATTTGGCCCATCAAGTCTGCTCCGCCATTCATTTAGATCATGGCTGATCTGATAGTCCTCGACTCCACTTCCCTGCCTTTTCCCCATAACCCTTGATCCCCTTACTGATTAAAAATCTGTCTATCTCAGCCTTGAATATACTTAATTACCCAGCCCCTACAACCCTCTGCGGTAAAGAATTCCATGGATTGACTATCCTCTGAGAGAAGAAATTCCTCCTCATCTCTATCTTAAATGGGAAGCTCCCTACTCTGAGATTATGCCCTCTGGTCCTAGACTCTCCCACAAGGAGAAACAATCTCTCAGTGCCTACCCTGTCAAGATTCCTAAGGAGCTTATAAAGTCACCTCTCATTCTTCTAAACTCCAATGAGTACAGGCCCAACCTATTCAAACTCTCCTCATAAGAAAATTCCTCCATTCCTTGAATCAACCCAGTGAACTGTTATGCTTTGACTATGGGTCGCTTTGCTCGTGAACTGGTTGCACACTTATCTGTTGGCAGGCATGTTAATTACAATATATAGCAGATGCAGGGACCAATATGAAATGACGCATGTATTATTTATCTACATAAACACTTGAGCATTAACATGATGTGTGCTTCTCCAGCCAGAGCCTACTCTAGACTAACACTAACCTGGTAGCCCGCTCTACACAGCTATTTGGTCTTATAGTCACCTGGTCAATCTACACTCAGTCTCTTAAAGGTGTATTACACCTCAGATCTCCACATGAACCTTCTCTGGTCTGCCTCCAATGCAGTGTATCTGTCTTTAGATAACGGGACCAAAACTGTTCACAGTATTATAGGTGTGGTCTAATTCGTGCCTTGTATAGTTTTAGCAAGACTTTCCTATTTTTGTACTCCATTCCCTTTGAAAAAAAGACCATCATTCCAATTGCCTCCCCTATTACCTGCCAAACTTGTATGCTAGCTTTTTGAGATTCATGCATGAGGACTCCTAAATCTCTCTGTGCTGCAGTTTTCTGCAGTCTTTCTCCATTTAAATAATATTCAGCTCCTCTATTCTTCCTGCCGAAGTGCATAACCTCACATTTTCCCACACTATATTCCATCTGCCAAGTTTTTGCCCACTCACTTAACCTGTCTATATCTCTCTGTAGATTATGCATCATCCTCACCACTTGCCTTCCCACCTATTTTTGTGTCATCCGCAAACTTGGAGATAGTACATTCACTTCCCTCATCCAAGTCATTAATATATATTGTCAATAATTGTGGCCCCAGCACTGATCCCTGTGGCACTCCATTAGTTACAGGTTGCCATCCTGAAAATGCCCCCCTTATCCCAACTCTGTCTTCTATTAGTTAGCCAATCCTCTATCTATGCTAATATACTACCCCCAACACCATGGGTTCTTACCTTATTAAGTAGCCTCACATATGGTACCTTATAAAGTTCCATTTGGAAAGAGAAATATATTACGTCTACTGGTTCCCCTTCATCTATCCTGCTTGTCACCTCCTCAAAGAATTCTAATAAATTTGTCAGGCATGATTTCTCCTTCATGAAGCCATGCTGACTCTGCTTGATTATATTATGTAATTCTAAATGCTCTGCTATTACATCCTTCATTATAGACTCTAACATTTTCCCAATGATGGATGTTAAACTAACTGGACTATAGTTACCAGTTTTTTGTTTCCCTCTCTTTTTGAATAAGGGCATTACATTGGCATTTTTCCAATCTTCTGGGGCTTTTCCAAATCTAAGGATTCTTGGAAGATTACTACCAGTGTACGCACTATCTCTGTAGCTACTTCCTTTAGCATCTGAGGATGCAACCCATCAGGTCCAGGGGACTTATCGATCTTTAGCCCCGTTAGTTTCCCTAGTACTTTTTCTCTATTGATAGTTATTGTATTTATTTCCTCCCCCCCAACCCCTCACCCCCACCCCTTTTGCCTCTTGATTATTTAGTATTTTTGGAATGCTATTAGTGCCTGCTACCGTAAAGGGACCTATGTTCACTTTGGCCTCTCTCTTCCTTTTTATATATTTAAAGAAGCTTTTACTGTCCATTTTTATATTATTTGCTAGTTTACCCTCAAAGTTTATTTTCATTCTTTTTTTTGGACATCTTTTGTTGGTTTTTAAAACTTACCCAATCCTCTGGCTTACCACTGATCTTTGCCACATTGTATATTTTTTCTTTCAGTTAGATACTATCCTTAACTTACTTGGTTAACCATGGTTGGTTTATTCCCTTCCTAGAATCCTTCTTGCTCACTGGGATATATCTTTGTTGAGAGTCATGAACTCTTTTCTTAAATGTCTGCCATTGCTCATCAACCATCTTTTCTGCTAAACTCCTTTCTCAGTCTGCTCCTGCCAACTCTGTCCTCATTCCATTGTAATTGCCCTTATTTAAGTTTAGCACAATTGTTTCCGACCTAAGTTCCTCACTCCCAAATTAAATATTAAGTTCTACCATGTTATGGTCACTGTTTCCCAGGGAATCTTTTACTCTGAGATCATTTATTAAAGCTGCCTCAGTGCACATTACCAAATCCAAAATAGCCTGATCCCTTGTTGGATCCACAACATATTGTCCTAGGAAACTGTCCCAAATACATTCTATGAATCCTTGCTCGTGGCTACCTTAGGAATTTGATTTTCCCAATCTACATGAAGATTAAAGTCACCCATGATTAATGTACTGACTTTTTTTACATGCCCTCATTATCTCTGAATTTATTCTCTCTCATACAGTAAAGCTACAGTTAGGGGACCTATAGACCATTCCCACGAGTGTCTTCTTCCCCTTGTTATTTCTAACCTCTACCCATATGGATTCTACATCTTCCAATCCAAGATTATTTCTTGCTATTGTATTTATTCCGTCTCTTCCAACAAAGCTACCCCACCACCCTTTCCTTCCTGCCTGTCCTTTTGAAAAATCACATGCCCCTGAATGTATCCTTGCCACTGCTTGTACCTTAACTCACACCAAGTCCCATTCACCCATCACCCCTATGCTACATTGGCTTATGGTCCATCGGCACGTCAATTTTAAAATTTTCACCCTTGTTTTCAAATTCCTCCATAACCTCCTCACTCCTCCCCAGTTCTGAAACTTCCTGCTGCCCTCCAGGAACTCTGCATTCTGACAACTCTGGCCTTCTGTGCATTGCCCACCTCCTCTGCCCCTCCACTGGGCTGCCATTTTTGTAGCTGCTCAGGCTCTAAGCCCTGGAATTTCCTCCACAAACCTCTTTGCCTCTCTTTCCTCCTTCAAGACAATCCTTTGAACCCAAATTTTTGACCAGGATTTTAGTAACCTGTTCTAATACCTCCTTCTTAACTCGGATTCAATTTCTGTCCAATGACACTCCTGTGAAGCACCTTTGGATGTTTTATTACATCAGAGATAGTATCTAAATGTAAGTTGTTTACATTTCAAGATGTAATGATCTACACAGATTAATTAATGCAATTGTTTGAGGCTGTTTATGATACATATTTTAGATCTTTTCAAAAGTACTCATGAAATATTGTGTAGAAACTTTGTGGATATTTTAGCCTGAATTTACTTCTTAATGTTGGATGATCCATCAAACCTCTTCCAAATTTCAATCTACATTATTCTGTGAGCTTCTGCCTCTTTAGCAGTAGATCTACAAATGTACTGTGCTCCAGCACTGCAGAATTTTCTTTTCTGGGTGTGGCAGGCTTCCTCTCCAAGTGGGCAGACTGCTGGGACACTCCCTTACAGATGTAGTTGACCCTGACTCAAGATAAAGAGTCAGGTTGGAGGATGGGAGTCCCTAGTTTGACCTACTTCCAGTGGGAGAGGAAAATCCAGGCCAAGTTAGCCAGCAACTTAGCAAGTGGATTTTGCTTTTATTGAATTTGGAAATCTGTACAGAAACTGTTTTCACTAGGGCAGACTATAGAATCCAGGGAGAGAAGATGATTTGTCAAGAGAAGTTATCTAACTGGCTAGCAGGCGTTAATGCATGGGATTTGAATTTCATTGCAGTGGAGGGTGACAATTCTGGATTTGGACTATGTCCAGCGGCGTTTACAAACTAGTTTTTATTGCAGCTGGAGACTTTGGCTAATGTAAAATTGTTTTCGGTGAAGCGGTTTTTTGCATTTTCATGTCTTTATGAAGGCTGCTGCTTACCAATGTTGGGATGTTGGGTAGTACTGTTTGAACAGTTATGATGGGAAACTGAGTCTGTGATATTTTGTACCCCATTTGCTTTAGACTAATGATGCCAATAGCTGATGTTGGGTAGCAACTGGAAAAGAAATGAACTGGCAGTGCTTCCTCTGGAGGTCCCAAGACCATATATCAAGAAGTATATTTCGCCAGTGCCTTTTGAATCTGGTGGGCTCTAGTGGAAGCATATATATTATTGCCATAGAGGAAAATCACTCATTTTCACTGGCCACAAAAATCAAAATGCGGACATCAAGTTAAGTAAAAGGAGGAAAAGAATTGGCCAGTAGGGGTGGAAGGATGGTCCAAAAGAAGTATCACTGAAGAGGGTTTTGACAACAGGGAGGAGAGTGACATGTTAGAGGGAGATTGCAAGACACCTCTGGAGGGCATGGGCATTGTGACTGAAAGGACAGCTACCAATGGTCCAAGCAGTAACTTACTTCAGGTACCTAACAGCCCAATCCAGCGGTGCTTAAAGATATTGTTGAAGACTGCCACCTAAAAGATAGATTTCGACTCTTCTTGTTGGTTCGAGAGGAGTAGGAGTGCTCCTCCTGTCCCCATTTCAAAATCATTAATGGCCATCCCAACTGACTTCATCCCCTCACCCTTGCCCAGATTTTCATAAAACCAACCTTGCTGAACCACCCAACACCACCCCTAGGACTGACGAGTAACCTCGGGGCACGGCTGCTGCCTCCAACTCATGAGTAGTAAGTAAATGAAACTGGTGTACCAATTTGCCACGATCCTACCTCCAAGCTTCATTGGACACATACACTGTATCCAGATCACAGAGTAATTTGGATAAATCCAGTTTCTAAGAGAAACATCTACTTCCTCCATGGAGAATACAGTGCAGAAATTAAACAGCAAGGCAACATTTGATCCCTGCACAGCAACCTTGTATTACAAGGCATCTAGAAATTAGTTTAATGCGTGTACAAAATCACTGCTTTTGTATTGTCTGACTACTTGTCCAATATCCAGTTTTGAATGAACCACAACTGCCTCCAGTTAAACTTTGGGAAGACTGAAGGCATCGACTTTAGCCCCCAACACAAACTCAATAATTCCCCACCCGACTTCGCTCCACAGCCATTGGCACAAGCTGAACTAGACTGTTTGCATGCTCTTCATCCTATTCGACCCAAATTGAGCTTCTGACCACATCTGCTACCTATCACAAAGGCCACCTACTACATTTAAATACCTCCAAGACCTTAGCTGCCACTATCTCTTCCAGACCTAAAATCACTCACCCCCCTCTCATAACTCAATTCTCTGAATATGACACTTGTATAGCCCCTACCCTTCACTGCACAACTGGCAACTGGGCTTTTTGTAACCTTGGTCCAACACTCAGAGATTCCCTGCCTAAAGCTTTCCATCTCCCTGTAACGTTGACCTCATTGACCATCTTAATATCTCCACCTTTGTCCCACAATTCATTTCCGCCTGATTACATCTCTGTAAAATGTCTTGGGAACATTTTCTACATTAAAATCAGGACATAAATGCAAGTTGTTGTTCCATCAGATCCTTCAGAGTACAAACATTGGTCACAGAATCACACAGTGCAGAAGAGGCCGTTTGGCCTATTGAGTCTGCACCGACACGTCAGAAACACCTGACCTACCTACCTAATCCCATTTACCAGCACTTGACCCATAGCCTTGAATGTTATGACATGCCAAGTGCTCATCCAGGTACTTTTTAAAGGATGTGAGGCAACCCGCCTCCACCACCCTCCCAGGTAGCACATTCCAGACCGTCACCACCCTCTGGGTAAAAAAGTTTATCCTTACATCCCCCCTAAACCTCCTGCCCCTCACCTTGAACTTATGTCTCCTCATGACTGACCCTTCAACAAAGGGGAATAGCTGCTCCCTATCCACCCTGTCCATGCTCCTTATAATTTTGTACACCTTGATCAGGTCGCTCTTCAGTCTTAGCTGCTCCAACGAAAACAACCCAAGTCTATCTAACCTCTCTTCATAACTTGAATGTTTCATCCCAGGCAACATCCTGGTGAATCTCCTCTGCACCCCCTCCAGGGCAATCACATCCTTCCTATAATGCGGTGACCAGAACTGCACACAGTACTCCAGCTGTGGCCTCACCAAGGTTCAATACAACTCCAACATGAAAATTATTATAAAACATTTTCAGGAAGAGCACTATGTCCATAAAGAGAGTTTAAACATGACTGTTTTAGGGAGTAAATTTGGAATCTTATAACCCCGGTATCTAAATGTGACCTGTTTTGGTTATTGTCGTTGGCAGCTGGTATTTACAGAAGTGGCAATTCTGGAAATGAACCGAGTCTTTACTAACTGACAATACCTAAAACCATTTATGGGAAATATATTCAATACATACAGTCAGGATGGGGAATTCAGTCTTACACTATACAGGATTTTAGAAGATCTGGCACAATTATATCATTTAACTATCCATCAAGTAGCTAAATATTTTGCATGTTAAATATTACTTAAATTTAGCTAGTTAAATACTACTCATATCTCACTTGTTTACTGGAGCCTTTCAGTCTGTGAATAATCATTTTAACCATCTGCTGCAAAGCCCTCCTTTTAATTTCCCTTTACCTAAAGTTTCTGACTCACGGTGGGGCACCAGCTTTTCCCATTATATCCATATGCAGGCAATGAGTACTGGTTGAACAAGGCTGAACAATCTTACAGTGCATCACAGTTAAACCCATTGCTGTTCTTGCACAAACATCTACAGATGATCATTTTCACTGATTCCTGGGAACAAGGGGCTATCTTATGAGGTGAGGTTGGACAGTTTTGGCCAGTATCCTTTCGGATTTAGAAGAGTGAGAGGTGATCTTATTGAAATATTTAAGATCCTTACGGGGAGTTCACAGGGTGAATGCTGAGAGGATGTTTCCCCTTATGGGAGAGACTAGAACTAGGGAGTACAGTTTAAAAATAAGGGGTCTCCTGTTAAGATGGAGATGAGGGGAATTTTTTTCTCTCAGAGGGTCATTAGTCTGTGGAATTCTCTTCCCCAGGGAGCAGTGGAGGCAATGTCATTAAATATTTTTAAGGCTGAGTTAGATAGGTCCTTAAGAGCGTCAAAGAATATAGAGGGTCGGCAGGAAAGTAGAGTTGAGGCCACATCAGATCAACCATTACCTTATCAAACAGCAGAGCAAGCTCAAGGGGACAAAAGGCCTACTCCTGCTCCTAATTTATATGTTTGTATGTATGGTATGTATGTTCACTGGTGGGAGGGGGAGGGGGCGGTGTGTGTAGCAAAAACACTGTCTGACATTTCTTTCTTAGCCCATTCTCAGGGGTCATCCCAACTACTGCCTTGGTTGAGATAAGTTACCTTGGTTCAGGCAAGGTTCAAATACAGAATCTTTCTATTTATCTATTGGATGGCAGAAGCAATGAGGCTGCCTGGGCACTCAGGGCTATCAGCTATGATATGTTGATTTAATTAGTTAAAAACAACCCCACAGGCAATCCACTGTCTAATTCCTAGCCCAGTAACGCATTCATCTGTACTCTACTGAGACCAAACTACTAGTCATAATTCTTCAGTAATGATTTTTTTTAACAAAATCAATTCTACATGTGCTCTCCTCCGTAAAAAGGAAAGCATTTCCCTAATCTCACTGGAACTTTGTTAGTTTTAACCCCATGTCTCTTATTTATGCCCTCAAAGTACCACCTTTCATCTACTTCATGGCTGAATTACAATAGTTTTATTATTGTGCGAACTAAAATTGTTTGACAGGTACCGCACTTCTCTGTACAGCATGCTAGGCCTTCAGTAGTCAGGAATACAAGCCCATAACCCAATGTTGTATCGGATAGCACCTGAATCTTGGAGCAGTGTAGTACCAGGTTGAGAAATAACCCACAATAAAAGAGAAATTGACATTCAGAGCACACAGTGTAGTCTGCAGATTACCTGACATGATATCATGGTACAACCATAAGCAAGGGAGCCCTGCTCTGCTGTCAAACGAGCACAAGCTTGCTTTCAGTTAGCTCGTGATGAAAAATAAAGCTTTGATGATTTGAAGCAACGAAGTCCCTAAAGTGGAGATCGATGCATAAACTGAACCACACAGCAATGGGAAACATGCAGTATTCTTTTGATTAAAGCTGAGAAAAATATTCGTATTACCTGGATTCTGATGTAGAAATGGTGTGGCTGTATTCATGGCACAGTCTATGTGACAGCCGCTAATCTGTAAAATATTATTCCTTGCTTATCCACTCTTCCTTCATTTTCGATTGTCACGAGCCATTATTTCACTTTTAAGTTGTTCTCATTATTTTCTTTCCCCCTTGTGTATATCATTGTTGCTGGTGTTGTTTCTCATTTGGTCATTTATTTTTATTTTTCTTTTATTGGCCAAGTGATAATTTCAGTTTTAAAGAGTCAGAGAAGGCCTTATATATGAACACTAAATTTCAACAACTGGAAACAGCTGACCTCAGCTCCTTTAAGTAAATGTAGTGCTTATTACAGGCAAGGTGGTTTATCTGTTAGTAACTGATGACAGGCATGCAGGCCTCCCTCTGTCAGCTGCAAGCCACAGTGTATATGTGGTTTAAATGTGCTGTTGGTTAAGTAACTAGTTGAGGAAGCATGAGGGGCCAAATTTTTAAATGGCCACAGAGGTGGGACTAGAGGTGGACCCACATGCAATTTTCCCCAATAGTTTTATTATTGCAGCTCTCCATGGTCCCACCTCCAGGCCATTTTCATTCCTGGAGGAATGGGGCAGGGTAATGGCAACTTGTCCGCAAGCAGTGGGTAACCTGTAGGCCAATTAAAGGGCCCATTTAGGCCACTCTTCACATGCTGACTGGAATTTTCCAGGTGGCATATATGCTCCCCACTAAGCCCAAAACACAACTAAGGGATGGAGGTGGTCTCCCTCCAACATTAGGAGCAAGTGAACATTAACCCTATCCAACAGCAGGAGACAGTCAACATTAACTCATCCAACACCAGGACATAGTCACCATTAACCCATCCACTACCAGGAGATAGTCAACAGTAACCTGTCCAACACGAGGAGATAGTCAACATTAACCCATCCAACACCAGGACATAGTCAACATTAACATGTCCAATGTCAGGAAGGAGTCAACATTAACCCATTATACAGCATGAGAGAGTCAAAATCAATCCATTAAACAGTAGGAGAGAGCCAATTTTAACCAGAACAGTCAACTTTAACATATCCAACTTCTCAATATGTCTTGCACCCACCTGAAAAATTAAGAAGGGGAAACTGATGTACAAAGTATTCCTTCGTCTGAAAGATGCAACATAAAAGCCCTCCCCCAAGGAGCTGGCATTTGAGAACTTGTACTTGGGGCTTCGCCGATCTCTCCTTTATAGGAACAGGAGCTGACAATATAACTATGATTTCCAGCTCACACCCTTCTGCAAATACTGCTGGCATGGTAACAACAGAAGTGAGAAGCAGATGGTTGTAGTAATGGTGTTAAACAGGTGTGAAAATATTAGGGGATTAACTCAACAGTGAGCTCTGTTCAAAATCTGCTGGCATGTTTATGAATCAATGGTCTTCTCATTGACAATCAGGTTTCATAAAAAAATATTTAGGTCAGGTGTGATGCTATGTTAAATTCAGGTTAATTGTTCTAATCATTTTCACGCTTATGTTGAGGTCCAGTGTTTAGTACAAGCTCAATATTGTAAAGAATGTATGCAGATGGATGTAAAGCAGTTGCTGCTTCATGTTGGCAGGCTGCACAGTTATTCATCCTTCTATCAAAAAGAATAACACTACATCTTGTCTAGATAGGTGCAGCTGCAGCAACACTCAGGAAGCTCAGTACCATCCAGGACAAAATAGTCCATCCACCACTTTAAACATCCATTCCAGCACACCACATCAGCAACATGTACTATCTACAGGATGTACTGGAGCAACTGGCCAAGATTTCTTCAGCAACACCTCCAAAACACAAGTACTTCTTAACTGGTGAAGGTCAAGGGCAGCAGATGTGTGGAAACACCATCACACCCAAATCACACACATGATTTGGGACATATATCTCCATTCCTTCCTCATCACTGGGTCAAAATCCTGGAATTCTTTCCTTACAAAACAGTAGCTTCACATGTGGACTGCAGCGGTTCAAGGTGGCGGCACACCACCACCTTCCCAAAGGCAAATAGGTATGGACTTGCCAGCAACATCCATATCCTGAGAAACATTTAAAAATAAAAATTTACAAATAAATAATTAACGTACACTGGCATCTGGGATTTGGATTGTGAGTCAGGTGTGAATTGAGATCACTAAATGGTGCCTAGTTCACCTGCTGCTGATTTGAAACTTGGGGCCTAGAAATTCGAATATGTCACACTTGCTTAAAGGCTTAACATGAGGACTTACGGGCCAATAAGTCAGGTAGTATCTGATCGTCTGCCATATCTTACTACATCAAGGTGATATAATGCTTCATTACCAAATAGTAAAGGTTTCTAAATGGAGAAAGGTTCCATAACATGATCAAAGAAAAATGTTTGTTTGCAAATGAAAAATATATTGTTCCTGTAATACTAAACTGAGAATAAGATATAGAAAACTGCCTGAAGCTGATAAACAAACATATTCTCCTGCTTATAGCTTCACCCTTTTCTTCTCTCTTTTCCTGAAGGTGCTGCTTTATATTCAGGCCGATTTCATGGAAGCTGGTAACTCTCCAGAATCTTGCACTTGTTCACGGTCCATGTGGAAGTCGGCACAGTGATTATTGTCAGTCTATTTGACCATAGGGAATCTTACAGCTGAGTTCCATTTCTGCACTCCTTGCTCGAGCTTTCAGCAGGAATCACTTCACAACAGTTAACAACAGAATTCCTGGGTACCAATTTTCCCCTTTGATAGCCCAGTTAGAGGTCAATTGTAGCATCCCCAACTTCCAGTCCAGCTGAGACTATATAACTCAGAATAAGCTGCACCATTCTTAGTTTATGTGATTCAGTTCCATACAGAGCAGCTCATTTACCAACTGGTCCAGGAAGGACAAATAGTTTGATATAGGCTATTTGTACTATTTCCTTTGTCCATAATTAGCCGCAGTCCACAATGGACCATAGGCATCTCCCTCTGTTTCAGTGTTATAACTTGGGTGGCACTACTCCACATCAAGCATTGCTGACGAGGAATCTCTCCCACTCTTCCTGCGATGGGTGTGTTGGAAGGATTAGCAGGTTGATTACCAACCTGTTTGACCACATCAGAAATGCTTTTTCTGTGGCCAACAATTGCAGGAGTGGGAGTTGGCCTCAGAGCTTCTGGCTTAGAGACAGCGGCGCTACCCACTGAGTCACAGAACCTCCAATATTCCTACTATTCACAGCCTAAGCACTCAGTGCATCTGGGGAGACTTTTGAATAGTTGTTTTACATTGCTCTTTCAGATTGTCATGTTGAAACCTTGTAAATTTTTAATAAAGTGTTGGCAGTTTAATAAGATGAACATTGATTAGCTCTCATTATGAGGCTTATTGGAGTTTCCTTTGCCAACATTCTTGAAAAACACATGAAAACATATGACAAAACAAGGTAAAAAAAAAAAATCAATGCTAGTAGCTAACTCTTACTGACTTTTTGCTGGTTTGACATATGTTAATAGTTCTTTTTCATGCTTTTGAATCAGTATGTTCCTCTCCAATTTGGCATTAAATCTGAAAAGGTAGGGTGGTTCTCAGATATTATCACACATTTCATGGCTAATTTTCCTTTCATTGCTTCTCGCAAGGTGACCAACAAGCAAAAGATGCAACCATGAGGGGGAAGGTGCCCATGATTTGTCTGGCTCATGGCCATTTACATGGCCCAGATCAGGTCTGCATCCTAGCAGGGTTTGTGCTGGAATTGTGTGTGTGTGGGATGGGGGGCAGTGGGGGTGGTGGTGAAGGGTTTGTGTAAACAATTTTGTAGCTGAATGCTTCTTTGATTTTGAGCTACATTTCCAGCTGCCAGCAGTGTAGCCTTCTGGCTGCTGAAGAGCAATCGCTAAAAAGTCCTAAAGCTCAAAAATTATCAGAATGAGGTGGGTGGAGGGAGAAAGGTGTGGAAATTCAGAGGAATGTAAGGCGAGGCAAAAAGGACATTACATCTCACCTCCCCAAAACTCCAGAGGCCCGGATGCATCAGATTGGAGTTCCTGAAGGAAGTTCCAGATATTGCTGGGGTAACAGGGATCACATAGCGCATGTCCACCCACCCCCCCCATTTCTTCTTTGCTGAGCCTGAGAACTATGCACCCCAGGGGCAACGGGAAGAAACATTCCTGTTCTTGTTTTATGAGTGAATAGAATTTTGGAAGTTCTACAAGGTGCCAATCACAGAGTGAGGATGTGTAGGTTGAGCTATTGGGGATTTAAGAGCGTTAATCTGGTCCTAGAAATTACTATCCTCACAAGGCTTTAGGCTTTTTTCAAGAGTTACATCAGTGGTGCAAACAGTGAAGTAACTTAATGTTTAATAGCCAATTTAGATCTGTAATTTGCCACTGATGAGATGTCCAAAGTTAGTAACAAAGTGTAGATTTGAAAAAAACGACATCTTGCTGAAAAGAGAAACATGTTGCTGACGCTTTTTGTCTTGCACTCACCAGGACAAATGCAGGAATGCCAAATTTCAAGTGGTCACAGCAAATTATACAAAAGGAGAAAAAGAGTGCTGATTGGTTGGCAAGTCGACTCTGATTGGCTGACACATTGCCATGGTGAAAGCAATGGGGAACTAAAGGCTTGCCAAGCTCCCAGGTAATTCAAAAAAGGTGCAAGGCTTGTTCAAACAGTGTGTTCCTTCAGTTGCTCTTAATGGGCAGAGTACAGACGGTACTCAACCAGCCTGCACTTGCAAAACCCAGGACAAAGCTCTACTGTTAGATGTGATTTCACCATTGGTCAGCACTTGCTGAACAATCCCAAGTGTGTTAATAGCTACACTAACAACCAATTTAAGATAATCAGTCAAGCTCGTAACGTGGCTCATTTATGTTTGCTATAAGCAATATACATTCATATGCAGAGATCTGTTCTCTGCAAACAAAAGGAATCTGTTCAATCCTTGCACCTTTTTGATTTACCCAGAAGTTTGGGGAGCCTATAATTCCCCCTTGCAATGTCTCGCCAAATCAGAGTCCACTTGCCGACCAATCAGCACCCTTTTCTCCTGTAGCATAAATTGTGATCATTTGAAATTTGGCATTCTTGTGTTTGTACTGTTGAGTGCAAGACAAAGAGCTTCAGCAACATGTCTCGCTTTACAGCAATATTCAAATTCAGTACTACCAAGAAAATGGCATCTGTATGGCTGGCAACTGCACTGCCAAAAATGTGATTTCAAGTTGTGCCTCTAATGACAGCACAAACACCATCACCTTGCAGACAGGAATGATCAAAAAATATAGCCACGAGTGGGTTGAAAAGCTGTCAATTTCTTCTGCACAAACAAACAAAATAATTTTCGGCATCAGTCATCCTGTACAGACCTTCCCCGGCTACTGGAGAAAGTGTTCTCCCTTGGAGTTCATCTGGATTTGGTAGGACCCATTCTGCATTATATATGACGCAATGTCTAAAGCAGTGAAACTGGGAGCAGCCACTTCACAGAGCCACTTCAGGAGGTGATTGATGGAGCATAATCTTTCACTGTCTCTTCTATCACACAAGGAAACAGGACACTGAACAAATGATACTAGTATTGCAGTAAGACTGTGAAGTAGTTCTAATCCCAATTGGCCAAAGGAGTAAATGAATAAATTTATTGTTTAAAGTGGCCTTCTAAATCCCGTGTATCGGTAGTGACATCATTGCATTACTGATAATCCTGTAGGCCATACTCAGTATGTAAAAAGTAGAAAACACTTAGTGAACAGGTCACAGCATGAGACAGAATCTAATCCTCACCTAGATGTAAGTTAACACAAGAGATAGTGGAGCTAAAGCACTGGGGAAATTATCACACAGCAACTGTCTTCTAATAGAGAATGTGACACGATAGATAGGTTCTGCACCATGGACTCAGCATTAACCATCACAAATAGCAAAATTTATAAAAACATTTAGGAAATCTGTCAACTTTCAAACAAATGATTAAATAGCTTTTGTCTGACTGTCTACTCCAAATCATGTAAAATACCATCAAATCATATTTTTAACCCATACTTCACCAGACATGGAATAATTTGATTTCAATGCTGAGGTTAACCACATAAATCCAGAATACCACCTTTAACTTTAAGCAACAACATTCTCAAGTAATTTGCGATTCATTTCTGGACTCCTTGTTTTATAATAATTTGCTACTGGTCACATCTTTTAGTTCACATTTCCTCCCACAGTGTAGGGAGCACCTGAAACTTAGACAATTGTGTACAATTTTTTTTGTCAACTCAATGGCGGCATGGAGGAATCAAGAATAATGTTCACTCAATGCCAGTTTACCCATTGTATAGAAGTAGGCCCATCAGTTTCTACAAGCTCAGTGTCTGTGCTCAATTCCCAGGAGATGGTAGGTCTGGTGTCTGTTGTGAGGAAGGTGGGCGAGAATAGATCTCCTGTTGTCCATGCTTCAAGTTTCTAGCAAACCATTCATTTCTCTTGATAATCAAGTCAATTTAAACTTTATTAATTTTGTACCTAAATCATTCCAAGGCCTTGCCTCTCTAAGGGGAATGAGGCTAATAGCACTTCCATTGGTCTTTACAAGCATGATAGGCAGAATGGCCTCTTTCTGTGCCATATGATTCTAACTCTGTAACCTCCTTCAGCCCAAATATGCTCCCCCACAACCTCTTCCTCTTGTGCAAATCCCCTCCCGTTGCCCAACCTTTGGCAGCAATGCTTTCAGTCAACTATATCCCACACTGTGAAAATCCAAGCTACCTCTCCTCCTTCTTTAAAACCTCATTAAAGTCCACCTCTATGACCAACCTTTTGATCATTGCTGCTAATACAATTCCCACCATCTAAAGAGGATGTGTTGCTGTTAACACAATTTGCCCACTATAAAAAGTGGCCAGTTCAGCCATATTGGATCAAATCTATTCATTTTGATCTCAGCATTAAGCTTCATTTCATTGTTCCAAACTGAAACTAGCTAAGATTTTCTCTGCAGGCTAGAATCAGTCAAAACTCAGCTATTAACGATTAAACATCAACCTATGAGCTCAAGGCTAGTTTTGGTTGTGCGTTTCTCTCTTCCTCTTCACCATTCTAATTTAATGCCTTTGATGAATTCAGCAACTAAAACAAAAGGCCAATTTCGCAAACGCAGGGAAATAACAAGGTACACATTAGTGAAGAACCTTTGGAACTGCTCAAAATAACCAGCACGTTGACTATGTTATAACAAAGGTTTTATAACTGACTCTCATATTACTGGCAAACACTATTTACACAAAATAGGTGCAGCCTGTGGTCAGTGTCAGTTGTACTTGTTGCTTAACAGGACTCGACATTGTGTAATGAAGTTCCTCATTCTTTTGTTACTGCAGAACTCAAGATATATCTTATTAGGGAGATGTTGATAGATAGAAAATACTTGATTCCTAGTTAACTAAAATATGATAAATTTGGAATGATGTACAAACTAATGATTTAAATTCAAAACCTGTTCCCAAAAGTGACCTTTCCCCTTTGTTCCACCTCACAAAATTCCAGAAGTTGAAATGTTCTTTGTAAAGTTTTGTGAGAATGGGAATCTACTAATTTGTATACGAACTGGTAGCCATCAAAGTGGATAACAGGACAGGATAATAGAGCACCAGTACACTCCAGGTCCTAATGATAGAAATTTCTATGTTTGTTCAACTTTGTACAGAACTATTCATCCAGAGAATCACTGTACAAGAACAGTGACAGAAAGATGAGGCCATTTCTTCAGACTTTCTATCAATCTGAGATGCTTTGTTCTGGTTTTTGAAGGCTTAATGAAAGGCTAACGCCTTCTCTTTCCAGGGCAGTTCTTCAGCATATAACTTTTTCTCATCACAGGCTAAATTAACGTAGTCCTAATACAATTTCATGTGGTGCACTGTGTATAACAGTCTCTAGCTGGCGCTACAAAGGACTCCCAATGTTTGACTGGAAATAATGAAAGGGTATTTGGCAGAATCATTATGGAAATGTAATAATAATATACATCTAATGGCATCAGTGAGAGATTTCACAGAAGGTAACCATTTTGTAGAAGTTCTATAATCCTTGCACCCTTGGAGAATCCTCCTTTGGTATTACTGGAATAATAAGTCATGCAAAATGAATATAATTTCCGCATTAGCTTTATTTACAATGGCTTAACAAAGTCAAATATCAGATATAAGTGTTGACCCAATGGATGAACTATTAAATTATACAGATTTTATGTCTAAGCATTATTACTGTTCAGCAATGATCTGACTTTGTGGACATTTTATTTTATTTTTTCACACAGGCTGCGCTACTACTGATGTTTGATATATTTTACATGGTTACTGTAAGGATACTCTATGTAATTCGTCTGCAGATATAACTTTTGTTTGATGGCTAAAATAAGTCAGTTACAGACTACGAGATTTTTATTTACAACATCCTTTGCCCATTGTAGAACATTGTCTGGTAGGAATGGAAAATCGATCTCAAACGCGAGACTTTTGTGCTTCCCTATATTGTGTAAAATGTACCCAGAGGTTATTAAATCTAAGGTAGACTGAATTGTTATCCAGTGTTTCCCCTGCTGTGATTGTTATAATTTCAAATTTCCATAAGCAAGAACTTGTCTTTTTAACCTCTATTCAGATGAGTAATCCCTTACTCAGACATTTTAAAATTCTTTTTAGGTCCCAAAATGTGGGTGTCAACTAACATGGCTAGGATTTGTAGCCCATCCCAAGCAAAGATTGAAAAGGTGATGGTGATCTATCTTCTTGAACCTGTGTGATGAAGGTACTTCCAAGAGCAAATAGGCAGGGAGTTCGAGTATTTTCACCCAACAATGATGAAGGAATGGTGATCTATGTCCAAGTATGACTTGGATGGGAACTTGGAGTTGATGGATTTCCCATGTACCTGCAACCCTTCTAGGTGGCGAGAGGTGTAAGTTTGGGAGATGGTGTTAAAGAAACTCCATCTCAGATATCCATTACTCAGCCATTAATTAGCTTTTCCATCTTTTCACAGCTTTCAGGCTTTTAAAACCCAAGCTTACCATAAGTTAATGACCACTTCCTGATTTATCCTCCACTCCTTTTAACTTTAGTAATGTCTGGGATCGAGCTTTGGCTCCTCATCAGCTTTCTCCTTAAAAAAAATAAAAACAACCTCTGCAAGAAAATAAACTAAAATGGAGAGAAGGCTGAAATATTTCTACACTGTGTGGGTCTGGAAGCCTCTTTCATGTACAAAAAGCTGAGTGTTTAATTTCACTGCTGCAAATTACTCTGAAAATTGCAGAAAGTAACGCCCTGCAAGGTGTTTTGTGCTTTTTTAATGCAAATATCTCAATAGTAACAGCATTTCAAACAGTGTGTGACACCTGAACAAGCACTCTTCCATCCAAATGGCAACTCATCAGCATAGCGTCCCTAATAAGATTGATCACAGTACGTCTTCTGCTGCTGCTTCACCTTTCTCAGTGCTCTGGGAAGGCATTGCTGACAGACAGCAGATCAACACAAAATTGATTTTTATTTAGCAATGATTATCCTACCATCAAGAGGCTCCTGTCACATCCCTGTGTTTGCTATGTTCTAAGATATACTAATTGGTGATTTAGAAATTTCCATTCACTTACCCTGACAACACACCCAAAACAAGGTTGAGCATGAAGAAAGATCCAATGATGATCAGAGGGATGAAATACAACCAATTCCAGGCATTCCCCGAGGCATCATTTGCCTGTTAAATAAATAGCAAAGACAGAACTCCAGTGAAATGTGAGAACAGGCAAACACATCTGTATAGTCAGCTCATTTTAGTTACAAAATTACATGAAGCAGAACTGAATAAGCTGCAATCTTAAGAACATTGAATCTGTACTAAAATGTTCTTAGTTTGTTGACTTTAACTGTATATGCCTTATTTATTGGACACTGCTATTATTGCACATTTTAAATGCAGCACATTTATTGTTTGCAATATTGGAAAATATTGGCACTTATTCCAGTAATATGACAAAAGGCCTTCTGGCCCAATTAACTCAAGGCTCTATTATCCTAAAAGCAGCTCTATTTGGATGTTAAGAGCAGATTCCAGCAAGCTGGCATTCATGGCACAGCCTTCACTTCACCTAAAAAGATCCAGCAGAGGATTCAAATATATTATCCACACCGTTACCCTAGACTCCTTTATCCCAACAAGAGACTTTATCGACCCAACTTTTTGTTCATCTCCAATTTTACCACCTAAATAGTGGTCTAAATGCTGGGAGCTGGCTCACAGATGCCAACACTCAGGAATCTAACACAACTAATTGCTGGTATAAAAGCAGTCAACATCCCCCAATCTAGCATCCAGCTAGATTTTCAACACCCTTGCTGTTTGTGCCTCTTTATGTTGCCTGATGTGTTACTACTCATGCAATAATAATTATTAAAGGTGTGAATTAAACTGAAGGCAAGCTGAAGACTCTGCTAATAACATCAATGGTAAAACAATCAATAGGATGTGATGATACTCTGGAGTTGCATTAGAGTCCCAATTATAATAGGGTAATTTGAAATATCTGTGAAAGTACGGCAAGAAGATGGTGGCAGTTATTGAACCCATCTTCACTACTGCAGCATAAAGCATATTAACCTAACATACTCTTAATAGCTCTTCTCATTTGTGTCTCAAGTTTTAAAAGGCAATGTTACACAAATTCCAATTAAAATGCAGCTTATGTACAACCCAAGTAACCTCATAAGGGGCACCAACTACTGACGTCTGAACTGTAATGTGCATTTGGTGTTAGTATGGTACAAAACTAGTCATAATACAGCTGTTGGATCAAATGCATTTGGAGTTTTACAACCACTGAAGACCCTGAGTTATGAACACTTTGTACAGTGATAGCACTTTAGATCCTCTTGCACCTTCATGCTTAATTAGTCTTCGAAGTCAGTTCTTCCAATTATGTCATAATCACATAAAAAATTAAATAGAAAATTCAAAGAAGGATGTTATAATCACAACTCCTCGTATCAGTGATTTTTATACTGCGTTATTTTTTATATGTCGGGTGGTAACATACATCTGTAGCTAATACAAGTCAGCTTTAAAGCAATTTTCTCATCTACAGAAATTTCCCAAAGTTGTATTTATTCAGGATCATTTATATGATTCCAAATAAGTGCCACCTTAGACATGAGGCAATTAGCTTCTCAATTGACGATGGGAATACCTTTCTATAACAGAACAACTTAACATGATTCATTATCATTTATAAAGATGAGAATCAACATCATGGTAATACTTATTATGCTGAATCTTGACTGCATCATTTCAACTGTCTCATTTAATGTGACCCAAGGGCCTACAGAAACCTCTTATGTTGAGGCCCATTGCGCTAAAATATCTCTCGATCAAGTTCTGCTTTCATGAATACAACTAGGTAGATGGCAGTTTTCTTGGTACCTGAGTACTATATGTGCCAATCTACAGCATTTTGTGCTCCAGTCCATATGCTTAAGACAAAGGAACTTAACATTCAAACTCTAGAAAAATGGATTCAAACTAAAGATCCACAGCTCCCTTGATAGCTCAGTTGTTAAATAAGCCAACCAGTGTGAAACTAAACCACACAGATGCAGATTTTATCCACAGTCTTTAGTGAGGTAGCTAATCTTAGCAAGAGCACCAATAGCTGTGACAAATGGCCTCAGCAATTCTTGGAAGCAAAATAAAATGAATATTCAGCCAAGTTTTCACTTCCCATTTCTATCTTTCCTGCAGGAGAATGTGTGTATGGGTGTGAGCATGCCAAGAACAGGACTGATGTTGCCATTATGGGGAGATGGTGGAATAGTGATAATGTCACAACTAATAATCTAGAGGCTCAGGCTAATGCCTAGGGGCACAAGTTCAAATCCTACTGCAGTAGCTGGTAGAATTTAAATTCAATTAATATGATCTGGAATTGAAAACTCAACTCAGAAATGGTAACTATGAAGCTATCATTGATTGTCATAAAAACCCATCTGCTTCACTAATGTCCTTAATAAAGGAAATCTGTCATCCTTACCTAGTCTGGCCTTCATGTGACTCCAGGCCCACTGCATTGTGGTTGACTCTTAACTGCCTTCTGAAATGGCCTAGCAATGTCTCAAGGGCAATCTAGAATGGGCAACAAATGCTGGCCTTGCCAGCGACACTCACATCCCATGAAAGAATAAAGGGAAAAAAATGGCTCCCTCAATCAAAAGAAGACTGTCAACAAATTGCTGCATAGGCTTACACCCAGAGGTCAATACCTCTTCCTACCTCAACACCATCAGTTTCAGTAGATTCTGGCCCAATGCCCAAGTACCCACCATCCTAATAAACAGAACTGTATTGTCATGTATGAACCTCCATGCAATTATTCATAAGTATTGTAAAATATATACTACAGCACATACTCTGCAAACCATGTCTTGACAGAATTGCAACATTTGAATCTTCCTGCAATAATACTCATAATTTGTATTTGTTAATACAAGGTTTTATGAATATACCCACAATCAGTAAAGCAGTTTAACAATTCAATGCTATTGGCAAGGGACCACCTAATAATATTGAAACATATTTCAATTCAGAGCTTGAAGGATAGAACTAATTTCAACTGTGGACGCCTGATCATATCACAATAATGCTGAAGTTAAAAAATGGATAGAACTATTCAGTAACTGGAGATTGTCCAGACAGTATAGTTCAGATGAGCAAGTAAAATATTTGAAATTTGTAAAAAGCTTAAATGGGGGAGGGATTGTTTCCATCCTGAAATTTCACACCCAAATTTTACAAAGGTATTTTAATACTGCAATGATTTGTTCTGATATCATTTATATCACTGTTTAGTACATTTTCATTAATTCAATGCTTTGCATGAAGATAGTGTCTGCAAAATGTAAACAAAAAGTATATTTTTGTATGAAATCTTCAATTTGGGCCTTCAAAGTACTGTGGGTATACTACATGGACTGCAGTAATGTGATGCTCAAAAACTCTTTCTCAAGGGCAATTAGGGATGGGCAACAAATGCTGACCATGCCAGCAATACTCCCATCCCATGAATGAATTAATAAACTTGACCTTCAATCATCACAGTTATCCTGAATTCAGTCAAACAGTACACACTTCTATTATTGCACGAGCACATCAATATCCCATCAATGTCTTCATGTGTATTTTGTCCTGGAATTCCTGTGCATACTTGTCTGATTCCTTTTCTGAGCTTCCAGTGTCAGCACTTACAGAGGATTGAAAATAATGAGTGTCACATTTGTGGCAACCATTATAAGCAAGGAAAAAATCCATCTTTAAAGGAAGTTAATCAAAAGATAGTTAGAAATCTTTGTCATATTTCCTTGTCAAGTAGCTAAAGCATGAGGTTCTGTTAATTGAACACAGCTCCTGGTGTCCCCAACTACTCCTTCAAAAAAGAGTAGACAGCGGACAGGAGGCGTGGGAACCTGAAGCAAGTCAATGCTGCAATATCTAGGAAATGCAACAAAGTCAGCAGCCTTGACTGGAGAACAATCACGCCAAAAAGTGTTGTGAAATAAGACATTGGGCAGAATCATCCATGCCCGCTGACATTAGGCATGCTTGGTGGCATGAGCAGACAATATGGCAGGAAGGCCAAAAATCAGTTTTGCAACATCGTGAAACCAGTTTGCAATAGTCCACCCAGTCTGTCGATGGCGGGCCACGTTTCCTGCCATCGAATGTCAGGAACCTCATTGTAATACATCTGCATATCAGTGTAAGGCCAGCCCACTGGAGTCATCCTGCCACACTGGATCGTTCGTCCACGTTGGCGTGCAATCATAAGCAATATAAATGACGTGCACCTGGTGAGCTGCACTTCGCTCAGGACTTCAAGGTTTGTTTGTCTATCTTGCTTTGGGCAGCACTAGCAGTCATCAGCATCAGGCTTCGCAGACAGTAACACTGCACTTTTAGGAGGGCTCACGGGCAGGTCTCTACCAGACCAGCCAAAAGGCAGGGGTGGCTTTGTATGGCTGCAGGACTAGGGCTTGTTTGGGGAAGGGGGGGAAGTGGCCACAGGCAAAGGAAGAGGGTGCAGTGTAAGGGCTTATAGAGGCAGGGTACTATCCCAGGGTTTGTGTGCAAGTGGCCTCAAGATGGTGAGGCTGAGGAGGCAGTCTCCAAAGCAGATGAGGCCAAATGGAGATGTGAGGATGTGTGTGTGAGAATGGGTGGTGGTGTCCGTTGAGTTGCCAGTGAATGTGTGATGGGCTTAAGTAAATGAGTTGAGTGATGAGATGGTTGCCTTACCCTGGTGGCACAGATGAGATCATTCATCCTCTTTCTGCATTGGATGGCCAACCTCTTCTGTGCAGCATTGGCATGGATCACCACTGTCATTGCCTACCAAGTCAGAGTGGTAATGTTGCTGCCCCTCTTACAGCCAGAGTCGGGGTAGAGGACATCACGGTGGGCCTCCACAGCATCTAAAAGGCACTCAAAGGATGCATCACTAATCCTGGGGGCTGCAGTCTTCTTGCCTTTTGGGGTTATGTTTTATTTGAAGCAGTCCTGGCCTAGAAGCACTGAGAGGTGTGCGCACAGCTGTACTTTAAATGTTGGGCCTGGTGTGATGAAACTGCACGATGATGGCATGGCAGGCAAATCAGACCCCACCTGCCATGGAAATGGCATGTTTCCGGGGAATGCATAATTAATACGGTGGGTTTGAGTCGATACAGCGTGAGAAGCTGCCATTGCAGCCGGCAGATAAACATCGTTTTATCAGCCTGCTACCACATTTAGTGCAAATCTGGGATGATTCCGCCCATTAATTCTAAATTGGGGCTTTTTTAAGGCAAATCTTTGATGACAGGTTGACTGCCCAGCCTTATATTGAACATTCCTTTAAAAAACCTTTAAGCTCCATTTCGCCTGATTAAATTCCTGCTTTATAAATTCAGTGACATTTATGTCAAGCATTCATGTTAATATTTCTTAAAATGTCTAAAACAATGCTGTGATCTCAATAGATCAGAAACAGAACTGGACTAGCCATATAAAAACTGTGGCTACTAGAGTAGGTCAGAAGCTAGGAATCTTGTGGCATGTGACTCACTTCCTGACTCCCCAAAGCCTGTCCGCTATCTACAAGGCACAAGTCAGGAGTGTGATGGAATACCGTCTACTTTCCTGGATGAGTGCAGCTCCAAAAACACTCAAGAAGCTTGACACCATTCAGGACAAAGCAGCCAGCTTGATTGGTATCCGTTCCACAAACATCCACTACTGGCGACGCACAGTAGCATCAACGTGTACTACCTATCTACAAGATGCACTGCAGGAACTCCCCAAGGCTCCTTAGATAGCACCTTCCAAACCCACGGCTGCTACCATTTAGAAGAACAAGGGCAGCAGATACGTGAGAACACCATCACCTGGAAGTTCCCCTGCAAGCCACTCACCAGCCTGAGTTGGAAATATATCGTTGTTCCTTCACTGTTACTGTGTCAAAATCCTGGGACTCCCTTCCTAACAGCGCTGTGGGTGTACCTACACCATATGGACTGCAGCGGTTCAAGAAGGCAGCTCACCACCACCTTCTCAAGGGCAACTGGGGATGGGCAATAAAAGCTAGCCAACCATGCCCACATCCCATGTATGAATTTAAAAAATCTTTTGTGGTTAGTGGAAGTTTTTCAGAAAATCATTCTCAATGTTACAATCCAGCCTACCTTTCTCTGGTCATATTTGCTCATCATTTTTTGATGTTTTTTACCGAGTTCAATTATGGAGCTCACAGTATGAAACCAACACTATTTTTTGTAGTCTCAATCCACATCAAAAATGGCCTTATTACCTTGTAATTGCTGGAGGTGGGGTGGGGGTGCTGGGGGACGGGTACCACAAGGCGGCCTGTGGTCTTTGAATGGGCTGTTCAGAGGGCAATCCTACTCCTCCCAGCTCCAAATTGAGGGATGTATGTTCATTATGGTTCCCTTTAAGGACCATCTATTAGACTCTAAAGTCTCTTCTCCCGCCACCCCCCCCACCTTAAACCAGCTTATATTTCACCCCTCTCCTATTTTTACTTAGTTCTGTTGAAGGGTCATGAGGACTCGAAACGTCAACTTTGTTCTTCTCTGCCGATGCTGCCAGACCTGCTGAGTTTTTCCAGGTATTTCTGTTTTTGTTTTAGACTCTAAAGTAGACCTGATTTTCCTGAATATAGACAGCACTGGCTACCTTAAGACAAACCAATCTTGCAGAGGCATTAGGCCTCTCATTTGCATATGTTTACCAGTGCCCATGTCTGGCTTGTGACGCACATTTCCTCCGAGCAATATTGGAACTTATGAGACTATCCAGCACTCAAAATACTGGCACCACGTGGGCAAATTACTAGGCCTGAATTTTAAATATATGATTAAATCAAAGTTACTTTATGAGATCTATGCCATTTTAAACTGTAAGAAAATCTGTTCTGATGTGGCATTTTAATGTAAGCAATGGCAAGGCATATTTCACAACTATTGATTTTTAGGGATTAAATGATTCCCATAGGCAAATGGTACAAAAAAGCCAGCTACAACATGTACTTTCATAAGCTTAACTAAGACTTCAAACTGTGCAGTCTTACTTTTAAGCTTTGCAATAACTAAACAGTACTACGTTACGACAGAATACTTTGCCAACAACCTAAAATGGGTTGCAGAACTTGAAATAAGATGTTAATGAGAAATCAATTCTCAACACTGTTAAAGACGATTCATTGGCCTTTTGTTTTTGATTGATGCTGCAGCTTATTCAGTACATGGAGCTCTCTAGGATGAAACACGTCTAAAGCCAAAGATTGTTAATCAGTACCAACAACATAATTTGCAAAACTATGCAGCCATGCATATCGTGTCATCAATCCACTTACACTGTACTGTATGAAAGCAGCTTTCACGCCTACATTTCCCATTGGTCTGCAGAACCAACTGGCAGTTGAAACACATATCTAATTGTGTTGCTCCCTGAACATTGCATTTGTTTGAGATACATCAGTTGAAAGTCTTGAGTTGACATTAGCTTGCAATTTCTGTAGAAGAGACTGTAGTGATTGAGGGAGTGTTTAAAATATCATCACATTCTCAGATCACAAATACATTCAGCCTTTTACATTGTGTGTAAAGAATTTGCTGTGTGAAATGCTTAAAGTCAAATAGCTAAAATAGAAAAAAATATACTTGCTATGCAACCCTTCACATCTGCAGGTTCGGTCAAACTGAAAACAAATATAATAGTTGGAATGTACTTCACGTCCAAGCCACTACAAGTGTTTATATTTATGGCTTTTATTTATAAATTCTTGTACACATGCTTCTGCCCAAAGTAGCTTTCTTTCTGGCTTTGAGAAATATAAAGCATATATCCTCCCTTAGCCTTTGCACCAAATGACTTCCCATTGTTGGTGATTCCAATCTTAATCTAAGTTTCCTTTGCCCTCTCTCCTCTGCTATCTATGGTTCCATTCACTTCTGGTGTTAATGGTTGTTTCTTTTTTTAATGGCAAAATAATAACCTAGATAAACACAATGGGTAATAAAAAACACATCCCCCAGTGGAAGCTTTCACTATTACAGGTTTGTATCCTCCTCTCTCAACTACACACAATATTCTGGTTTTGAAGAGAATGAGGACCTAATTGGTGAAAACCAATTCAGTGCTTGGACCTGTAGCTGCCTCGGCCTTCTTCAGGATTTCTGAATTATTGTGCAGAGGGTGTCTTTAAATTGTAGCCACTTAGGGAGTAATTCTGACTTTGGGGGATTGTGTAAAAAGGGTGATATCAGATCAGCTACCTGTTGTATATCTCTCCTGATTTGCTTTTCCATTAACATCAGTGGAAATCAAATTTGAGGAAGATGTTTTATGGGCAGCTGATCCAATATCTTCTGTTTTACACTATTGGCAAATGTCAAAATTACTTGCTCATTGTTTGAACTTCTATAGTTTTTTCTAAAGATGTAAACTTTCATCCCTGAATTGTTGTCATAGTGGGTTCAAGGTAAGTTTGTCTCCAAAGCTTTTTTGAGGGTTTTTATGTAGCGGGAGAGGCGAGCGGGCTCACAGCGTCTCAACTTCTGACTTCAGAGTGGGGCCGGAGATCAGGCCTGCCCACTGCGGGCATTTATTGTGGGGCACTAGGTCCCCTCCAGCAGGGGTCTTCAGCCTGGGAGGATGCCAGGTAGGGGGATCCATGCCGGCTTTGGGGCTCACCTTGGAACAGGAACCGAAGTCCTGAAGAAGCTGAGAGTTCGGGCTGAAGAAAGCTAGAGGTGGGGCCTGAGCCAGGAATGCGGGCTGGAGAAGGATGCATCAGAAGCCTGGTGAAGAGGAATAGAAAGCGGGACTGCAGCCAGGAGCTGGGCAACAGAACAAGCCTGGTGAAAGTCACTGCATTGAGGGGCCAAGGCCCTGATCAGGGCAGGGATTTGGCACATCAGTGGTGAATATTCTCTGTAAATAGTTTGTTTCTTGGAGTTACTCTTTCCCTTGAAAGTTTATACGGTTTTGATGCCCTTGGAATGAAAGCATTTTTTTTTCACCATCAGGCAGTCCTTGTGCTTTAATCCCACATTACATTTACAAGTATTTTTCTGAGATTGATGAAGTTATAAGAAACATATGTGACTGTTGTCCCTTGGAGCTTCGAGTGGAAGTGCTGTTCCTTTTAATCCCTGTACTCTATATCTGCCGTGAAAAAAATATGATCCACATAAGGGAATTTGCTGCATTGTAATAGTCACCTTACCTGGTAGGGGAGTGTTAGTCCTTATTCCTAAAAAGATCATTAAATGCTTTCCTGCACTGTTAAGAGGCCTGGTTATTCCATAAACTTTGTATTTCATGAGATCTTTCCCATATCAATATCCCGGGTTGGTTGCTTATTGGATGTTGCAGTCATTTTACAACAGATTTGCTGGGCTTGCAGATGGTGAATTAGAAAGTTTTACTGACACTCTGTCTATTCAAAGGACTTGTATTTTAAAATTGTAGAATGTCTCAGATCCATCATCTCACCCTTCAGCTAGAATTAGGATTCTCAAGTTGTTATGCCAATCAGTTGTCAAGTGTGTCCCACTCATCTCATACAAACTGATCCTTGTTCATTAAGTAGGTTATGAAGTGCTCCAGCAAGAGGGAACAAGCCTGATGCCTTCTACAGCAATCAAGCTGCTTTTTTTTCACAAGTTTAAGAACAGAGATTTTGTTTTCCTTCATAGTTTTTTTAAAAAGAATCATACAGTTCAGATGGAGGCCAATTAGGCCATCGTATCTATACCATTTTGAAATCGCTATCCATTTCATCCCATTCCCTTTCCCTTTTCCCAGAAAATATCTTCTCATTTCTACTCTGGATATTTTGCCAAGTCTGTGTCCTCTGGTTACCGTCCATCTACCCTATTAAGACCCTTTACAATGTTGACAACCTCTATCAAATCTCCCCTTAAGTTTCTCTATTCTAAGGTGTAGAGAAAAGTTTGACTGATATTGTGAGACTAATATTTTATCAGGACCAACTGAAACACATCAGCATTAAAATATTCCTTTTCTACCTATTATCTGAAGTTGCCTTGGTCTAGCAGAGACAAACCAAATGTGCTGGGTTTATGCAAGCTTTGTTTTTCATTCTGATTGCTGAGTTCTTGCAGTTATGAAGTTATTGTTATGGGCAAGAGGGCTAGGCGAATTGAATTATTATTACTGCTCCCATCTTCTGCCCATGACAGCGGTAGTTTTTAAATTTCTAGTTTAATTTGCTTCCCTTAGAATCCTTTCCCTTGTCGGAATGGGCCATGGTGTGTTTCCCACACAGTGGTTTATGAGGTCAGATGTCAAAAATAACCACACAGCAATTCTTTAAGGTAAAACAACACTAGGATTTATTAACACATTCAAAACTCAAGGGATGGATTGCAACACACATTCACTCATGAGCATACATGGTAGGAAGGCAGAGAAAGAAAGGGAAAGATGTTACAAATTGTGATTTACTTAAAAAAAATCAAAAAGGTGTTGGCATTAATTCAGGTGAGTAGAAACCAATAAGCCAATGTCCAATGAAGGTTCTTTCAGGTGGCTTTTTCTAGTAAAATTCATGGTCTTTGTCTTAGGAACTCGGATGAAGTGGTTGAAGATGCAGCAAAGTATTCTTGTATGCTGGGAATTAATTCACTCTGTAGGCAAAATACAGGATTCTTTCTGGAGATCCGACTTTGAGAGAGATGGAGGTCAAAGGCAGGCTGCTGGCCTACTGTCTGGTTTTCTTTTCTGAGGTTAAATCGTAACTGAAGACAGAATCCAAAAGCTGTATAATTAAAGCAATTCAAACAGCTCAAGTCTCGGTCATGTGGCAGGGTGGTTTCAGGTTGTGCCATTCAGCTAATTATGTACTTTAAGGACCCCCATTAAAACCCATTGTATTTTGAGCAGATAACTATGGAACCATTAGCACAACATTGGAGATGAAAAGTCACAAATAGCTCTGCCTTTGACCAGAGCTGGCTGGTGCAGATCTCTCATCTATTAGTCCTTTGTGTTGGCTTGGCTGGAATGTTCATAAAATGCAAGGTGTGTCACAGTCCAGGAGGTTGATGAGTTAGCTTTTGTCCATTTTTTAAAAAATACAGAATTTAAACAAGAGAATATGGGAGAGAAAAAAAATTAAAGACATTTTCTTCTTCATGCCTTCTTGGCCTGACACTATTCATGTGCTGCAGCTTCAATTTGCTAAGCAAAATATGTTCTGTCCCTAGATCTGTATTTTGTACAAATGAAAGGGAATTAAGCAGAACACAGCTGAAGCCAGTCAAAGACACTGCAACCCCTTAAATCACAGCATCACTAACCTTATTCAAAACATCACTGACACAGTTCTAGATGCCAACTGCTCAGAAATATTCAGTCCCTTATCTGGATAGTTCATTTTAACATGATTGGACTGAATTTTACACTGGTAGCTGGGTCCCCACCATCATAAAAATCAGAGAGGAGCCCACCCCATCCTGGGTGGCTCGTCCTGAAGCCATTTCACAGCCAATGCATTGCTATTTGGCTTAAGTCAAGAATTCTGCTCCCACTGACAATGAAGCCCCACCTTCAAGTGCTGCCAGCCAATCAGACAACTGGCAAATCTCTGGTCCCAGCATTGCCACAGGGAGTGGTGGCCACTTCTGGAACTACAGCAAGTCCCAGAGGGAAGCGAGTTGCAATGGAACTGGACTTCAAGGTAGGTCCAGGGTCTCACTGGGGACAGGCTGGTAGGCCCCAGCAGAGGGGTGGGTGGACAGGGTAAAGGGAGAGGGGAAATGTGGGGGCCTCCGATTGTCACAGGGGATCAAAAAGAAGGCAGCTGCCCCCACCCATGCCTGGTTACCAACCTACCAGGTTTCACTGGACACTTGATGCTGGCCTCCCCTCTCCATGAATAAAATTCCAGCAGCGGCACGAGGAGGCACTCAAATGTTCATTCATTGGCCATTTAAGAGCCTTAATTGACCCACACATGAACAAGCCTCCCAACATGTCCACTGCTGCAGGCAAAAATTGCAGCAGGAGTGGACAGGTAGCTAGCAGGAATGATGCTGCTGGCATTGCACCAAATTTTATGGCACTCCCGCACTCTTGCAATTCAGCCCAATTATTTCAATATTTGTGTTTTGAGCAAGAAACAATATTTCTTATTTTGAACTGAAAATAATTTTATGACGTGCACATGCAGCTGTGGTTCAGTGAGTAACAATTTCACCTCTGAGTCAGAAGGTGTGCTGCTCCAGGGCTTGAACACAAACATCTAGGCTGATACTCCAGTGCAGTACAAAGGGAGTGTTGCACTGTGGGAGGTGCCATCTTTTGGATCAGATGTTAATCTAAGGCCCTGTCTGCCTCATTTGTCCTCCCAGGCAAAAGATCCCATGGCACTGTTTAGAAGAGGAACAGGGGAGTTGTCCCCCAGTGTCTCAATACTTATCCCTCAATCAGTACCATCTTATCTGGTTATTATCACATTACTATTGTGGGAGCTTGCTGTATGCAAATTGGCTGCTGTGTTTTCTACATTACAAAAGTGACTACATTTCAAATGTACTTCATTGGTTGTAAAGAGCTTTGGGATATCCTGTGGTCGTGAAAGGTATATAAATGCAACTTTTCCTTTCTGTTTACTGCCACTATAATTCAGAAAAAAAAATCAATTGAGGATAAAGTGAACAGGTCTTCCTAATCATTAGAATATAGCAGTTCTTTCTGATTTATATTCACACCTTTTTTTCACTAACATGAGT
Organism: Carcharodon carcharias; assembly: GCF_017639515.1. Classification (NCBI taxonomy): domain Eukaryota; kingdom Metazoa; phylum Chordata; class Chondrichthyes; order Lamniformes; family Lamnidae; genus Carcharodon; species Carcharodon carcharias. Next base: position 139,568,001 of record NC_054474.1, read on the forward strand.
AAATGGGATAAATATACTCACAACAGCTTAGCAGTTGTGTTTTACGGTTTTGGTGATATTTTAATTAGAAAGAAACACATTTGTTAAAAGATGATAGCTGCACATTGAAACAATATGGATTAGATATTATCGCTGTGATATTAGTGGACAAACTCTTAATGATTCTTCAATTTCATTTAGCAGAGGACAAAGTGCTAACCGATTTTAAGTCTATCAATTAATAAGATAGAAGTGTCAGCTGAAAAATAACAGTTACAGAGTATTAGATTTATCAATTAATTAATAGATTCTGTAAAGGTTCATATTCTTGTTAAATTTTTATTGCATTAAAACTTATCTGCCACAAAAATTAAATGCAAGCAAGATTTTGCCTTTACAGAAATCCCTAATGCTGGAAATGTTGCTTAATTTCCGCTCAATATAATTCATAAGTTTTACATGGAAACTAAAATATTTGAATTGCTTATCGATGAATAAAAGGGCAATGAAGTGAAATATTACCTTAGCTAAAGTTCAGGAAAGGATCTGTTAATAAAAAATATATAAATCAGGAATTGATTGCCTTACCATATGGAATAAATGAATAATCTAAGAAAGTTCATTGCCATAAAAATATTCATGACCATATCAGTCCATTTACCAGCAGTATACTTGCCTGTAAAAAGACCTCAGAATGAATCACAGCTTGAAATATTGCCTATTAAGAGGTAATATGTTTGCTTAAAAATTTAATCACTTAAGTAGACTGTCATTGTAATTATTTTTCCATGTACATTTGCCACCTTACTGCAATAACAACACCAAACATAGAAACAAAGTTTCCCACCATTCTTACCTGTCATTTATGCTTAATGCATCAATGAGGGAGAAGGGAGTTATATGGGGGCAGAGTGAGAAGAGTTAACTAGAGTAGTTGGAGACTTGAGCGACATATAAAGACCAGCATAGACCAATTGGGTTGAATGGCCTGTTTCTGTATCGCAAATTCTATATAATAAAATAATCACTTAAAAACATGACAAGAAACTTATAAAGGTAAAAAGGTATTAAATCCAGACATTACTCGGATCCCATGTCTCATTTTGAGCAAAATCATTAATTTCCAAGAAGCCCCTGAGTCTCCATGTAGGCCCAATTAATGCTTTCTTTTATTTCTGCATCCACATGTCTACTTTTCCCAAGCACCTGCATATCAACCCATCCAAATAAAGTATTGTTCCTTAAATTGTGCTCATACTGATTACATGAAGTAGACCGGTATAATTAAATCTTCCCTATTGATGTAGTATCTAAGTTTATGAGACAAATATGGTCTGACAGTGCGAATGAGAGCAATATCAAACAATATAAATTTAAATCCCCCCCCACTACTAGTAACCTCTTCAACACCTGATACAGGGCAAATTGCCCATCTTTGTCAATAGCACACTCCAGTGAGGAGATTATGATGTATAAGTCTCACCCTAGCACTATAAGGTGCCAAATATACATTGACCCAATATAGTTTGCCAGTTAATATTTGAGAAGTGTATCTGCAAAATCCATCATCACTGCTGTTGCACTGGCATCACACAACCTTTATCTACTTTGTTCAAGATTTGACACACTCTTGAAAATAAATCAGATTGATGAGCTTCTTGATGAATCAAGGCCTTCAAGTCATATTCTCTCTGTGGCAATAAGCTCGTCAGAAACTGTGCAGACCAAGTCCTGCAAAGTCAAATATTGAGATTTGGGTACATTAAAAGCCAGCTGCGTAACTTCAAACAAGCCAACCTTTAACAGAATGGAAACAGAATTACCTGGAAAAACTCAGCAGGTCTGGCAGCATCGGCGGAGAGGAAAAGAGTTGACGTTTCAAGTCCTCATGACCCTTCGACAGAAGGGTCCGTTCTGTCGAAGGGTCATGAGGACTCGAAACGTCAACTCTTTTCTTCTCCGCCGATGCTGCCAGACCTGCTGAGTTTTTCCAGGTAATTCTGTTTTTGTTTTGGATTTCCAGCATCCGCAATTTTTTTGTTTTTATCTTTAACAGAATGGATACACTTCTCTGTCCACCACTCACACAATTTGAATGCTCTATTTGAATATTGGAATTACTTCATACAAATGCTGGCTCAGATTTCAAAACAGCAAAACCACTCATCCAACCCATTCCTATTGAAATGTCAGGATCATGGAAAATGCCTGGTGATTTGAATCTCACCCTTCTCTGGTAAGATCAATCACTAGTGGGTAATCCACTGGGGAAATTATCTTCACATAAAAGCAAGGTCACATATCAAAGGCTGGGCAATACAAAGCTATGCTTATCTCTGTCCTGATAAAAGCATCATCTATTTTATCATTTCAGCAATAGAAACAATACATCGACACAATGTTGCCTATATTAACAGAAAGATTTTGTGTTGACTTACAGGTATTGTTCCTGCACTGCTGAAAATTGTGTCAGTAATTGGCTCTGCTCGGTCCATTTTGAAAATATTATTCGGAATAATTAATTTCTTTCCTTCACTCACTTTTGCTATTATAAAATCCTCTTTCTCAGCAGAGATGTAAATGTTCTCCCCACTTTTAAAAGCTGGTCATTTGGCTAAAAGCTTAAAGGTATTTATTCACATACACAACACTTCAAACTGTCTTTTCACCTGACAATTAATTAAGCTCCAAAACTGGAAATCTGAAATAAAAACAAAAAATGCTGGAAAAACTCAGCAGATCTGGCAGCATCCGTGGAGAGAGAAACAGAGTTAACGTTGCGAATCTGTATGACCCTTCTTCTGAGCACTGCCAGTGCTATACTAATGTTTTATATCAATGCTGAGAAGCTTTCAAAGTATATTTGAGACATAAATATGCATATTTTATTAACGCCACTTCTCATTTTACTAATAGCTATTTTAAAAATGTAGCCTCAGTCTTTCATGTGTTGGTTCTGAAGGGTTACTTCAGGACTGTTATGATGTTGTAAATATAATCTCAAGAGCCAAGTCAAATTACTTTGTTATTTTCATTGCAAAATGCTTAAATCCTTCTTAAAGTGAAAAGCCAATACCTTCAGAACAGTTATTTTGCTTCTTCAAGGTATTCCAGCTCTGAAGAAGGTTCATACGGACTTGAAACATTAACTCTTTTTATGGTAATGAACTCATTTTTCTCTCTCCACAGATGCTGCTAGACCTGCTGAGTTTTTCCAGCATTTTCTGTTTTTGTTTCAGTTATTTTGCTTCGTTGGGGCACCTTAATTTCAAAAAGACATTGAAGTATTGGGGAAAAAATGCTTTGATAAAAATGATAAGCTCATTTTGGAACTTATAGGGCTGAATTTTCCCCCCGCATGAAAGAGCGCACATCTCCCTGAGGCTAGTGCTGCCTCAGGAAGATCACCTCTACTTTCAAAAATATTAAAAATAGAAAATAAAATTCCCTTACATGTCCATAATTTTTACAAAATCTTTATTAAAATTTTTAAAGCCTACATGAAACCTCATCCCGCCAGTGGATGAGGTTCCATGTTTTTTCCAATTCCCGCCGGGGCTCCTGGCCTGCCGCTAACCTTAAGGTTGGACGGGCAGGTCCTTTAATTACTTAATTGACCCTGTCAATGGCCTCAATTGGCCATTGACAGGTCGGCGGGCGTGCGGCTGATTTTGCTGCGTTCCTACCTTCCTGAAAATTTAAATCAGGCGCGGTGACGTCGGGAGTTCCACCCGACATCACCGTGCGTCATTTTACGCATCAGCTGCCCCCACTCGCTGACTCGTAAAATTCTGCCCATAGTTTTTAGTTAGGAAGGCATCTCATAGGTCAGAAATGATTTGCACTAGAGGAAGACCAAGGGGAGACAGGATGCAATGAGGTAGAAATTGGACCTTGTTGGGCCATTTTACAGGTGCAACCTTTTTTTAATTATTTGTTCTTTCATGGGATATGGGCGTCACTGAAAAGGCCAGCATTTGTTGCCCATCCTTAGTTACCCTTGAACCAAGTGGCTTGCTACACCATTTCAGAGGGCATTTAGGAATCATTCACATTGCTATGGATCTGGAGTCACATTTAGGCCAGACCAGGTAAGGATGGCAGATTTCCTTCCTTCAAGGACATTTGTGAACCAAATGGGGTTTTTGGGTCAATTGATGATAGTTTCATGGTCACTATTACTGGCTTTATATTCTAGGTTTATTGATTGAATTTTAAATTCAATCAGTTGCCATGGGGGGAGTCTGAGCCCCAAATCCCAGAGCATTGGCTTGGGCCCCTGGATCACTATTACACCCCTGATGCTCCCACTCTGCACAAGCTCCCCGCAACACATGGTTAACATGGCTGAAAAAGATGATTAATTCTATACTGTGAACAGAGAATTCAAGGAAATATATTTTTTAAAATTAACAAACGTCATGCAAAACTACCTACAAGACATGTTTCCTAGTCAATCGGGGAACTGTGTGTTTTCTTAAAATTGATCAGTATTGTGCAAGTATATGTAAAGATTTTCCACAAAAATTATTGCACGTGGCTACAATGGTGTCATTGTAGCCACAGCTATGGGTAGTGTCATGGGTGTAGTTATGATCTTACAGATTATGTAAAAAAAAAAACCTGTGAAAAAAATGGATATGGTGGGACTGAAAATGGTGGCCAAGAGTTACCTGACTTTACAACTGCCATGTTGTCAGACTTCTGGAAGGCTTGGAGTGGATTACAAGCAGATATACCCAGACATGAAAGACATTTGAAATGCAATGAATGTTCCACAACTGATAATGGCTTTAAAGTGTGAAAATCCTTGGTGGGAAACGGAGACTTCGGATTGTTAAATGGGGTTAACATGTGGCTTATGTGGAATGTGACACGGCGCTCTTGTATAGGTCACATGATAACAGTGATAAAAACAAAAAAACTGCGGATGCTAGAAATCCAAAACAAAAACAGAATTACCTGGAAAAACTCAGCAGGTCTGGCAGCATCGGCGGAGAAGAAAAGAGTTGACGTTTCGAGTCCTCATGACTCTTCGACAGAACTTAAGTTCAAGTCCAAGAAAGAGTTGAAATATAACGCAAACTGGAGGAACAACACCTCATCTTCCGACTAGGCACTTTACAGCCTTCCGGACTGAATATTGAATTCAACAACTTTAGGTCGTGAGCTCCCTCCCCCATCCCCACCCCCTTTCTGTTTCCCCTTTCCTTTTTTTTCCAATAAATTATATAGATTTTTCTTTTCCCACCTATTTCCATTATTTTTAAATATTTTTAAATCTTTTATGCTCTCCCCACTCCCACTAGAGCTATACCTTGAGTGCCCTACCATCCATTCTTAATTAGCACATTTGTTTAGATAATATCACCAACTTTAACATCTATGTGTTCTTTTGTTCTATTGTTGTTGACATCTTTTGATGATCTGCTTCTATCACTGCTTGTTTGTCCCTACAATCACACCAACCCCCTCCACTTCTCTCTCTCTCTCCGCCCCCCACACACACACCTTAAATCAGCTTATATTTCAACTCTTTCTTGGACTCGAACTCAAGTTCTGTCGAAGGGTCATGAGGACTCGAAACGTCAACTCTTTTCTTCTCTGCCGATGCTGCCAGATCTGCTGAGTTTTTCCAGGTAATTCTGTTTTTGTTTTGGATTTCCAGCATCCGCAGTTTGTTTGTTTTTATCTCTGTGTTTAATTGACTGCCATTGCTCTTCAAGAAATGCCTACCTCCTTGAAGAAGTTCTGTTCTTTTCTGCGACAAGATTTCCATTCCTCTCTTTTGCCTTGCTCACCTTCATTGCTTTCCATTTCCCTCCTGGTGTTTGACAAGGTGTTTACTAAAACCCGCTTTCACAGCCGTATCTCCTTTCTCAGTGACTGTCTCCGTCTCCGACTTACCCCACGTGGATTTCAACTGAAATTCCACCCCTCATGTTTCGAACCCACCCAGGATTACAGGTATCTCCGGGATATAAAACGTTTCTCGGACTGCTGTTCCAGTCACATTCTGAAATCCACACTCAGTGCCATGCGCCGCCATATGAACACACTCGACCTCTCCCTCAGGCAGCACCGCCGTAGCCTTTTTCAAAGCTGCGCGTGCCCCCAGTTTTATTTTATCCTTCGGCTCATCCGACGCCTCAACAAGAAACCTTTTCTCTTTCTCTCAAGTGCTAAGGAACGCAAGCTCCAACAACTCATCGACACCAACACCCATCAAGGACCCTCCACCCCTGCCCGTCCCTCCGTCCCCACCCCATCCTCCAATCCCAACCCCAGCCGTGTATTCACTATACCCCCTGACCTTCCCCTCTCCGATGCTGAACGTTCAGTGCTCAGCAAAGGACTTAGTTTCATACCCTTACGCCCTTACCTTAATGAATTTCGGGCTCGGCATGATGCTGAACTCTTCTTCCGCCGTCTTCGTCTCCGGGCTCACTTCTTTGGGCAGGAGTCCTCTCCCAGTTCAACGGATCCTTTTACCCATCTCCAATATTCTCCCTCCACCTGGACCCCACCCTCTGGATTCTTACCTTCTCTTGATCTTTTCATTGAGAACTGTCGGCGCGACATTAGTCATCTCAATTTCTTTGCTCCTCTCACCCATTCTAACCTGTCTCTCTCTGAACTTACTGCACTCCATTCTCTCAGGTCCAACCCTGACATTGTCATTAAACCCGCTGACAAGGGTGGTGCTGTTGTTGTCTGGCGCACTGACCTCTACCTCGCGGAGGCTGAGCATCAACTTGCAGACACTTCCTCCTACCTCTCCCTGGACCATGACCCCACCACTGAACATCAAGCCATTGTTTCCAGGACTGTCACTGACCTCATCTCCTCTGGGGATCTCCCTCCCACAGCTTCCAACCTGATAGTCACCCAACCTCGGACGGCCCGCTTCTATCTCCTACCCAAAATCCACAAACAGAACTGCCCCGGTAGACCAATCGTCTCAGCTTGCTCCTGCCCCACAGAATTCATTTCTCGTTATCTTGACTCCCTTCTCTCTCCCCTTGTCCAGTCCCTACCCACCTACATCCGTGATTCCTCTCACACCTTACGTCACATCAACAATTTCCAGTTCCCTGGCACCAACCGCTTCCTCTTCACCATGGACGTCCAATCCCTCTACGCCTCCATCCCCCACCAGGATGGTCTGAGGGCCCTTAGCTTCTTCCTCGAACAGAGGCCCGAACAATCCCCATCCACCACTACTCTCCTCCGTCTGGCTGAACTTGTTCTCACGCTGAACAATTTCTCCTTCAACTCCTCTCACTTGCTCCAAATAAAAGGTGTGGCTATGGGTACCCGCATGGGCCCCAGCTATGCCTGTCTCTTTACGGGGTATGTGGAACATTCCTTGTTCCAGTCCTACTCCGGCCCCCTTCCACAACTCTTTCTCCAGTACATCGATGATTACTTCGGTGCCGCTTCATGCCCTCCACCCCTGCCTGTCCCTACGTCCCCACCCCATCTACCAATCCCAGCCCCAGCCGTGTATTCATTATACACCCTGACCACCCCCTCTCCGATGCTGAACGTTCAGTGCTCAGCAAAGGACTTAGTTTCATACCCTTACGCCCTCACCTCAATGAATTTCGGGCTCGGCATGATGCTGAACTCTTCTTCCGCCGTCTTCGTCTCCGGGCTCACTTCTTTAGGCAGGAGTCCTCTCCCCATTCAACGGATCCTTTCACCCACCTTCAATATTCTCCCTCCACCTGGACCCCACCCTCTGGATTCTTACCTTCTCTTGATCTTTTCATTGAGAACTGTCGGCGCGACATTAGTCGTCTCAATTTCTTTGCTCCTCTCACCCATTCTAACCTGTCTCTCTCTGAACTTACTGTACTCCATTCTCTCAGGTCCAACACTGACATTGTCATCAAACCCGCTGACAAGGGTGGTGCTGTTGTTGTCTGGCGCACTGACCTCTCCCTCATGGAGGCTGAGCGTCAACTCGCAGACACTTCCTCCTACCTCTCCCTGGACCATGACCCCACCACTGAACATCAAGCCATTGTTTCCAGGACTGTCACTGACCTCATCTACTCTGGGGATCTCCCTCCCACAGCTTCCAACCTGATAGTCGTCCAACCTCGGACGGCCCGCTTCTATCTCCTACCCAAAATCCACAAACAGAACTACCCCGGTAGACCGATCGTCTCAGCTTGCTCCTGCCCATCAGAACTTCGGTGCTGCTTCATGCTCTCGTCGGGACTTGGAAAAATTTATTAATTTTGCTTCCATTCTCCACCCCTCCATCAGTTTCACATGTTCCATCTCTGACACTTCCCTTCCCTTCCTTGACCTCTCTGTCTCAATCTCTGGTGACAGACTGTCCACCAATATCCATTACAAACCCACCGACTCCCATAGCTACCTCGACTACAGCTCCTCGCACCCCGCTTCCTGTAAGGACTCCATCCCATTCTCTCAGTTCCTTCACCTCCGTCGCATCTGTTCCGATGATGCTACCTTCAAAAACAGTTCCTCTGACATGTCCTCCTTCTTCCTTAACCGAGGTTTTCCACCCACGGTCGTTGACAGGGCCCTCAACCATGTCCGGCCCATCTCCCGCGCATCTGCCCTCACGCCTTCTCCTCCCTCCCAGAAACATGATAGGGTCCCCCTTGTCCTCACTTATCACCCCACCAGCCTCCGCATTCAAAGGATCATCCTCCGCCATTTCCGCCAACTCCAGCATGATGCCACCACCAAACACATGTTCCCTTCCCCCCCCCCCACCCCATCGGCATTCTGTAGGGATCGTTCCCTCCGGAACACCCTGGTCCACTCCTCCATCACCCCCTACTCCTCAACCCCCTCCTATGGCACCACCCCATGCCCACGCAAAAGATGCAACACCTGCCCCTTCACTTCCTCTCTCCTCACCGTCCAAGGGCCCAAACACTCCTTTCAAGTGAAGCAGCATTTCACTTGCATTTCCCCCAACTTAGTCTACTGCATTCGTTGCTCCCAATGTGGTCTCCTCTACATTGGAGAGACCAAACGTAAACTGGGCGACCGCTTTGCAGAACACCTGCAGTCTGTCCGCAAGAATGACCCAAACCTCCCTGTCGTTTGCCATTTTAACACTCCACCCTGCTCTCTTGCCCACATGTCTTTCCTTGGCTTGCTGCATTGTTCCAGTGAAGCCCAACACAAACTGGAGGAACAACACCTCATCTTCCGACTAGGCACTTTACAGCCTTCCGGACTGAATATTGAATTCAATAACTTTAGGTCTTGGGCTCCCTCCTCCATCCCTACCCCCTTTCTGTTTCCCCCTTCCTTTTGTTTTTTTTTCCAATAAATTATATAGATTTTTCTTTTCCCACCTATTTCCATTATTTTTAAATATTTTTAAATCTTTTATGCTCTCCCCACCCCCACTAGAGCTATACCTTGAGTGCCCTACCATCCATTCTTAATTAGCACATTCGTTTAGATAATATCACCAACTTTAACACCTATGTGTTCTTTTGTTCTATTGTTGGTGACATCTTTTGATGATCTGCTTCTATCACTGCTTGTTTGTCCCTACAACCACACCCCCCCTCCACTTCTCTCTCTCTCTCTCTCTCTCCGCCACCCCCCCCCCCCACCCCCGCCACACACCTTAAACCAGCTTATATTTCAACTCTTTCTTGGACTCGAACTCAAGTTCTGTCGAAGGGTCATGAGGACTCGAAATGTCAACTCTTTTCTTCTCCGCCGATGCTGCCAGACCTGCTCAGTTTTTCCAGGTAATTCTGTTTTTGTTTTGGATTTCCAGCATCCGCAGTTTTTTTTGTTTTTATTAGCAGAAAGAGGATGAATGATCTCATCTGTACCGCCAGGGTAAGGCAACCATCTCATCACTATAACTCACACACTCACAAGTCCATCATACATTCACTGGCATCTCACTCACTGCCAGCTCAAAGGACATCACCACCCATTCTCACACACATACCCTCACATGTTCGTCTGGCGTCATCTCCTCTGGAGACTGCCTTCTCAGCCCTCACCACTTTGAAGCCACTTGCACAGATCAACACATGCCCCCACACACACCCTGGGATACCTTGCTTTCCCAGTGCAGCCATCATTCTGCAGCCACTTCCCTTCCCTTCTCCAAGCAAGCCCTAGCACTGCCACAATTGAAAAGCTACCCCTGCCTTACAGCTGGTCTGGTAGGTAGAGAACTGCCTAGGAGCCCCCCTAAAAGTGATGCGGTGCTGCCTGTGAAGCCTGGCGCTGATGACTGCGCGTGTTGCCCACAGCAAGGTAGGCAAACAAACCTTAAAGTACTGAGCAAAGTGTAGCTCGCCAGTTGTGAAACATGTTGACGTGATCACAGATGATCCAGCATGGCTGGGGGAGGGGGGGGAATGATTCCAGTGAGCAGGGCTTATTCTGAGACGCTAAAGTACTGAAAATAATTTCCCAACGTGTGGTGGTGGAAAACGCCACCTGCCATTGATATGTGAAGCAGACGATTGCACCTGATTTCACGACAGTGTAAAACTGATTTTTGACCTTCTTGCCATACTATCCAGTCATACCTGTCATGACGCCTGCTGCCAGCCAGAGTGGAAAATTCTGGCCTGAGCCTCCAAGGTCCCACAAAGGTGTTGAGAATGTCAAGTTGAAAACAGCTATGCTTTAAATTGTCCATTTAGTTCCAAGGTAGAAGTGAGTTGAGCTCTATCTAGATGCAAGGCCCATGTGATTCACATTGTCATGGGGAAGGATGCAGAGGAAGCCACTGTAAAGATCACATTAAAGGCTTTCCTAGAATATCAGTGAATATCTCAGACAGTTTTATTTTTAGTCTGTCTGGATTCAAGAGAGGGGGATCAGTTAGAGAGCAAAAAAGACTATAGTTCACCATTCAGGAATACAGTTCACGCTTGAATTGAAAATTCAATTCATAGGGAGTTAAAACCAGTCTAGAAGGATCGCCTAGCTTGGGCTGGATGTACATTCTCCAAGAAAAGAAAACTTCACTGTGAAGGACAGTTCTAAGATTGCAAGTTGCCAGGCTGAGAAAAGAAAAGAACAGGAATATACTCTCGGGAACTAAGAATCACTATGGATTGATTCTGGAAATATTGAATGTTTACGTAAAGGATTGCGTAAAGTAGAGCTGCGATGTGTCTTTTTTGGTTGGGCTAAGAATAAGAAGGGGGGTATTCCTTTCTGTGGTTTAAAGTAAAAGTTGTCTGCAATGATACTGTTTAATTAAATGTGTTTTAGTCATTTGTTACAATAAATGTTTTAAAGGATGAAATCTTGATGTATCATTCCCCAGCTTTTAACTCAAGTTTGAATTTCTTTTGAAAAATAATCAGTTTGCACGGGGATCACAACAAATACAACATGGTCTCTAAATTCACTCAGGAAGAGGAGTTATGTCCATTGCTAGCCGCATGCATACTTATTACACAAATTTAGTGTGGATAATATTCCTTTGAGTAACACTGCAGATATTTCAAACTTATTTTCCTAAATAATCCTTCCCAATTAAAATTTGCCAAATAGTCTGAACCAAACATTGAGGTTTTCAATTATCTAATGTAGCCCCCTAATTTCAAAAATGATTAAATGCTTGATGTGTTGCTGCCCTTACTGTGAATGAATTTTGGACCCAAGAGGACAAGGGTCAACATGAGGGTTACAGAAGAATTGCAAGAAAATAGCATACACATGTTGTATACTGTAGAGTATATGAATTATGTAATAGCCAGTGGCTAATTCATGCGTATTTCAATAAGCCTCATTATAAACTGTGTGAGTAGTTCAGCTGGTTGGGCCCTAAATGCAGTAAACTGGAGTCTTCTCTGCTGTTTCATGCAAAATGGGTTGGGATAGATCAAGGGAATGAAAGAAAATTCTGGTCTTCAGGCCTACTACTGAGTCATCATCAGACCTGCTGCTGACACTCCTTCCCCTCTCACCGCATGCAAATCGAATTGGGGAAAAGGGTTCTGGTCCAGCCCCTCAGTGGGTTTTCCTAATTCCACCCCAGCTACTATCATTTCCCATGATTATGACTGCCAAGTGGAAAGTGGAATTCAACCCCAGGAACCGATGGTAATGCCACTGACCTCCCTGAAGAAAGAGAAAGAGAGAGAAAGAAAGCAAGATAGAGTGTGAGATACAGCCTTGCAGCATCCTCCTCTCCCTCCAATCTGGCCACCACTTACATTCCTGTGTAGGCCTTGGGTGGGTGACTTCCTGATCATTTGGTCCCTTTGGCCCCTTTCAATGCCCCATCACCTCTTCTGGTGCTGTAGTGGCAATCCCACCGGAGCACTGGCAGAATATTTTAGCTGGGCACTAATGAGTCATGAATCACTTCCAATCCAGGAAAAATACTTGGAATTGATGTAGAGAGGAGCTGGTGGAAGACATACTGTTGGAGCTTTGCTTAAAAAGGAGAAACCAGCCCACAGATTCACAACATATTCCTGGTTCACTAGGCATTCCTGCGTTTCCCTTCATCCTTTTGTATTAAAACAATCTTCCTCACTAATTTCAAAACCAGCTGTGCCAATTATCGTGGCCTGATTAGTTACTATTTTGTTGCATTGATCTTTAACTATTCCACTCCTAAATTCCCAGTCGAATGATTTCATCCATTTACATTCCCCCAGCTATAGCACAGTGCCCTCGGGTAAGGTAGCACCCAGTAGCATCACCTTTTGTTGGCCATGAAGGCACTCTAGGACACTCAGCAGAGTAACACAGCAGGGACGGAGATCCTCTGCTAAATATTCCTTGTTTTGAAAAAACAAACATACCACTCATTTGGTGAGATCATCGTTTTCATTTACAAGAAGCTGGAATATTTGAGAGAAGAGTGATACCTTTATGTTTTTCTTCCTGCTGAGTTTAATTTTTTTTAAAGTGCAAGTTTCTTTTTTTTTAAAGACTGGAGAAACGATGGCAAATGAAAATTGAAGTGTATTGAGCTGGTGGCCAGTTTCTCAGTACTGAGATCTGAAGCCTAACCTGAGCATGGGAGCAGGGTGTGAATGCTATTGGTATAAGCTGTGCAGGGAGAATGTTGCAAGAAGACACTGATCAAAGCTGAAGTAGCAAAGATAGGCCTGAGTGCAGTGTGCTCGTTACAGCAAGACGACTGCTGGGCAGTCGCAGACCTTTTAGTTGAATGTCAGCAAGCCTGGAAGATGATGGAATGAACACTGACTGAGAAAAGACTAGGAGATAGTCAATTGCCTGCACAAAAACAAATCTGAATGGAAGAATGACAATCTAACAAATGGAATTAGTACACCATTTTGGTTCAATTTTCCCTTAATCTGATTCAAACATTGGGAAACCCTGGTGCTTCAATGGCTAGGTGTAGTCTTGAAATCCTTGTGCGCATTACAGTTGGGTAGACATTAAAACACACCAAAAGGGAAGGGTGCTAACATACTGAGTGTAGGAAAATTACCAATTAATTTAAATAGAATGAATTCAAGATTTCTCTACACTAAGCACATAGAGGTAATGATTCCTCTATAATGATGTGTAAAAGTTCATTGTTAAAAATTAAACAAGCTTTAACAAATAAAGTCTGTTGCATAAAACACTAAATTCCATATATGAACCCAAATGAGATGCTATCTGGTACAATATTAAGTATTATGCTTTACAGTTTAAAATCACATGGAACACTTGAAACATATGAGGCAATTTTACAGTCACAGGTCCTTTGATCTCTATGTTAGAAGCTTGTAATATTATTGTAGATCACAATATAATTTCCAACTGTCATTGAAATATTTAACTCATTAACGAATTACTATAATAATGTTGCCAGGTGTCAAAGTGTGAATGTGTGTTAAACAGGCTATGATATGGCTAAATCTTCCATGGTACAATTGTGTTTGCCAAGTTTCCCACTGGACTTGCCTTAAAGCAAGCTCGGTTGATAGATAATGAAAGAAGCTGTTATGCTTGAGAACTTCAGAGGGAGGAATAAATAATTCAAAGTGTTTACACACAACTTCTGAATAAAACCATGGATTTTCATGGCCCGTAATCTGCAGAATTAGAAATGGACCACTGGAGGTTATGCTGTTATGACGAACAAGCTTTTTCCTCATGGTTAAGATGATTTTAAAATTAACATCAGGCGCTCTGTTAAAATATAAAGGCCCAAAGGCTCTCAACATTCATTCTCAGGAACCCATAGAGGGAAAAGCACCAGAAGGTGCACACCTGCAGTAAGAACAACTACATAGTGTTAAAACCTACATTTCAAAGGTAAAGTAGTTTGTTTATAATTGGAGTATTCACTAATTTTTTTATGCATTTAAGGGATGGGAGCATTGCTGGCTAGGCCAGCAAATATTGCCCACCCCTAATTGCCTTGGAGAAGGTGGTGGTGAGCCACCTCTTTGTACAACTGCAGTCCATGTGGTGTAGGTACAGTGCTGCTAAGAAAGGAGTTCCAGGATTTTGACCCAGCGACAGTGAAGGAATGATGATATAGTCTGCTCGATAATTCTCTACTTTAGTATTTGATGTTGGGAAAAGCAGCTGATGTATGTTATGTCAGTCAGCATGATGTATGAGCGTAAATTACATCTGGTTTACAGCTGAAGAAAGAACAAACACATTTATATAGCGGCTTTCTTATTCCCGGGATATTCTGCTGAAATGTAGGATGGAATTTATTGTCGATAACCAGGGTCCAACCACTGGTTGGAAAACTGGTGGGAGCTCTACATTGCTTTTCCACAGGAGGCACAATGATATATATGCAAATGGACATTTAGCTGGTCGGCATTGGGCCTCCCAATGAAATAAGGCCCTAATAGGGTGGACCTCCCACCAGTGAAAGCTGCCAGCCAGTCAGAGGATGGCAACTCTCCAGTACTGGCATACCACCAGGCATGGTGGCCACCTCTGGCAATGCACTGAGGCCTTCACAGGGATCATTTCTGGATTCCTGGGGAAAGGTAAGTGGGATGGGATGGGGGTCTTAGGTAGGGGGTTATCACAAGGTGGGGGTTGTGGGGTCAGATGCAAGTGCAGTGGGGTGGCTTTCAGCAGCACCCTGCTCTCTTCCCGATGCTGGGTCCCTTGATCAGATATTGAAAATCTGTGAATGGGGAAGCCTCCCTACAAGGCCGCTGCCAAATCCATAGGAGTTTGCCGGGCTATTCTGTGTAGGCATGGGAGACCAGTGCAAGTTCAGTTAAATCCCTAAAACATCATTAAACCAACTGGGATTGGAGATAATTGGTCTCAAGTGGTTCATTAATGATCCTAATCACCTTTTTTCAGGCCTTTCCCACTCCTCAGGATATGTGGGACACTTTCTCCGCCACCAGTTCTCAGACATGTGGCCACCTGCCTTAATTCTTCTGGCCACTGTACCATCTTGCCCATTACATGCGGGCTCCACTAAATTCTGTCTCTAGTTACTGTTCTAATGTAGGCAAGACAGCAGCCATTTTATGCACTGCAAGGTGCCATAAAAAGCAATAAAATAAACAACAAGATAATTTAATTTATTGGTGTTGGTTGAGGAAGAACTTTCTTGTTCTTCTTCAACTTGTGCCATAGAATATTTTACTCCAATCCAAGAGAGTAGATACAGCCTCGGTTTAATTCTCATCTGCAACGTTGGCACCTCCCACAGTGCAGCGCTTGCTCAATATAGCTGTCAATCATTAATCACTGCTGATCAATTTTAACTGAGCAAACTTCTGAATAAAACAAGTGAAATAAGTAGATAATTTAAAACCACTTCTATTTAAAACAATTAACAATAATCATTCGGTAGTACAGAACTTGCATTCATCAGGACAGAATTTGAAAGATTGCCAATTGTAAAGGGAACAACAATTTATACTGCATGAGGACAGCGTGCTGATTGGCAACTGGACTCTGGTTGGTAGAGGTGTTGTCATGGGAGAATGCACCAGGGAATGGCTGTCCCCAAAGCTGCCAATTAACTGCCAAGCTTTTGTTTAAATTCAAACCAGGCATTTTGATTCTCATTGGCCAAGGCTTTGCCATGGGGAATGAACCAGGGAGTGGCTGTCCCCAAGCTTTTGTTTAGTTGAAAAAGGCGCAATATGTGGACATGCTCCTTCTGTCCACAAAGGACAGGGCCTTGTGTGTGAATATATGTAGCTTCCAGCATGTGCAAGTGAGTCACATTGTGAGCTGGACTGATAATCTTAAATTGGCTGTCAGTGTAATTCTTAGCCCAATCAAGATTGTTTAGCAAGTGTTGTCTAATCACGCAATCATATCTAATGTTTGACAATGTTTTGAGTTTTGCAACCACGGGCTGATTGGGTACCGTCAGTACTTTGCCTGTTGTGAACAGCCGATGGGACATGCTGCTTGATACAATCTCTCTTTTCAGCAATTAACAATGAATAAAAGACACTAATCCTGCGACTCAGCTAATATCATTTATGTATAATCCAAATTAAAAGGTTACAAAGTGACAGATAGCACTGGTCAGTCCATTAAAGCATAATCTGTTCCATCGCTAATATTCAGTGGCAGTATGGCAACTAATCCTGGTTAGTGCTAAAATTAAATGTAGAAGCAGGATGTTGTGTTTCATTAATAATATTGTCAGCCTTCCTGTTTCCAAACATGCAACTTTTGCTATTCATATATACAAAGCAATTGTTCTTAAACTATTCTAGGTTGGATGACACCATAGGAGTTTTATTAGGCTGCCTGTGAGCTCCACAAAGCCTCAAGTTTCTGCTGAGATATGTCAAAAATTGCCCAAGTCAAACAAAGAAAATGGTAAATAGCTAAAGTTCAATTGGTTAATTCTATAAACCTGGAGGAAACAAAAATATAGTCGGGGCAAAAGATTTTGGAAAAATATTTGTCATAAGTATTGCATTTATTTAGCTTTTTTTTAAACAGTCACACAAATTGCATTCCTAAATGTTCATTTACTAAATATCACTTATCTGATTTGAGTGTAACTGTTTAAGTTCCTAAAGATGGATCAGTGTATTTCCCAAAACACTAAGCACTCAGTTCTGGCTACTCGCTTCTTTCTGTTACTGTAAATTCTAAATTAATTAAATCTCCTCTTAGATAAGTATTTCTTTAAAAAATTGCCATGAAACCGAGTCACATTATTGGTCAAAGTTGAATATAGCTCAACACGTGTTTTGTTGAAACCTAAATATACATATAGAATGGGATGTGGGAGTGAATTTGAGGTTGTAATCTAACTGAGGGGATTCAGTGTCATAGGCCAGAATTTTCCAGCTCCCTCCAGCGAGGGCTGGCGAGCCATTGAAATTTCCGTTCTCACTGGCGGGACTGGAAGATCCCATTGGTGTGAGGGGCTGGAAAATTCCGACCACAACGTGCATGAGCAGAGTCTATATGATTTACAACTGAATATCCAGGTTGGACATAGTAATTTAACTCACTCTTGGGTATTGATTCTTTTCACAGAAGACGGACTATAACAATTGCGCTGTTACAGTTACATCTTGGACGTGCCCCTGCATCAGTTCAGCCTGTATTCCTGATATAGCTCGAATTTCACGGTAGAAATACTAGTCAGGCTAACAGCACTTACCATCATTAGAGAGTAAGTCTGACAGCAACTTCTGGTAACCACACATGCACAATTAAATTCGGAAATCAGGATGTTGCTGTCCAAATTGCCCTGATCCTCCAGAGGATTTGTTATATGGGAACCAATTTGAGAGACTGGGCAGTGAACTACATGGAAGATTGTGAAGTTGCTATACTTGTGATAGATACCCACTAATCTCACCAGAAAAAAGTTGCCGCTTGTCCATTCCAGTGTAAGTAAAAATTTAATGGTGCAGTAAGTGTTAATTACTGCTCAGAAACCACTATGGCACTGAAAAATAATCTTTAAGCATGTGGATCTCATTCATTCAGACCTAAATTACTGTTGGAGATGTTGAAAAAAAAGTTTCTTCTTTTTCTCTCTCAATCCCATATTTCTTTCCTTATTTTCCGTTCTGTACATGATTTGGCATTGAATGAACTATTCTAACTGACACTTCCTGGTTCAGGCACATTCTTCAATCTGTCTAGTTATGATGACAAATAGTTGCTTGGCCTGTCCCTGATTTCCTGTGGAGGGCACCACACTGTTACTGGTTTCTAATCGCCGCAGATTCCAGTGCAAATACTCTGAGTACACATTTGATGACCACAAAAAACCATCTGGTTCAAATAATGGTTCTGTCAAAGTTCAGTTCACATACTAGTGAAACATGTGTATTTAATCTAACAATACTGATACGGTAAGTCTCCCATCATATATAATTTCAAATAGATCAATGATTTTCAAGGCCTTCTTCCTGGGACAGGGCTGGGCAACATATTACACAAAATTGCTTTGTTGTAGTTGGAGTCTTAAGTCCCCTAGCAAAAATGGGTGATCTAACTGGGTAATGAAGCAGTGCAGGCAATTTGCTTTGGCAATCCTCACCAGAAGCACAAACAGATGCTCTGACTGTCCCCGTGGAAGTATGTTGCTTGTTGACCAATGCAACGAGCATGTTAGACAACACAAATTACGGAGTTTGCAACCTAGTTGTCTACCTTCTGGCTGAGAAAAAATAAATTAAGTTCAGCAACTGAGAATAATCTTTTTCTTAAAATGAAGTGGCACATGTAAATATCTGGATGATCAAAAGAGACAAAGTTTAAGTCTTTTCATTTACACAAATTGATCTACAATCCCCATTACGTGTAATGTGCTTGTTGGTGCTAATGCACTATATGTGTTAGATGGTTTACATGACTCTATGGTGTTTGTTGATAACCCTGTACAGTACTATAGATGAAGCATTTCCACACTTTTGTTTCTTGTATGGCCTAATAAAATTTGAACCTTAAGCTAGACATATTCACCAATTCAAAATACTGCATTTGCTGGAAACCTGAAATAAAAACAGAAAATATTGGAAATGCTCAGCAGGTCTGGCAGCCTCTGCAGAGAGAGAATTTAATGGGTGGAATTTAATGGTCACAGCAGTGGGCTGTTGAGCAACCTGGGGCCATTTCCCAGAGCACCATCAGGATTAAGTCCCAATTAGACAGTCCGCTGGTTGTTGTCGGGGTTCACGTCTCCACCAGGCGCAATTTCCCACCACGATTTCCAGTGTGGGGTGGATGTTCCGCCTCTGAGAGCTGGCAGCTCTCCAGTACTGGCAGTGTCACTGGGTCCAGTGGGCACTGCTCACACTGCAGGAGGTCCAAGGCTGAGGATCATTGCTGGAGTTACTGGGTGAAGGTGAGTGGGGTGAGATTGCCAGGATTGTCAGGGGCGCTGCAGCGAGGAGGAAGAGGAAGTTCAATGCGAAGAGTAATGGGGTGTCTTTCTGTGAATTACTCCTTTGCCTCTAGTGGATCTCTTTATTGGGCACAGGATGCCCTCCCACAACCAGGCCGTAGGCTTGCCCGCCAGGGCTTAGCTGGCAGTTTGTCCTCATGGCATGGCCCCCACCCGACGCTGGTTGAATGCCAGTGGCAGCAGGATGATGCCCTTAATTGGCCACTTAAGGGTCTCACTCGGCCTCCAGGCTTTCCTAGCCATCCTCAACCGCCCTAGGCTTAATTGGGGAGAGTTGGGAAGGTGATGGGATCTCCACCTAGTCACCTTCACTAACCATTATATGGCCCTGCCCACCTCTGGGGGGACTATTAAATTCCACCTGATGTTTCAGGTGAATAGTGTTTCATCAGGACTGGAAGCTGTTAGAAATCCAACAGGTTTTAAGTAAATACAGAGACAGGGAAACAGAAGAAAGGACAAAAAGACAGGTCCGTGATACAGTAAAAGGCAGGAGTGGTTAAAAATCAAAAAAGGATGGTGGTGCAAGGCTAACAGGAGTGGTAATAGGATAAGTTAAAACAAAACAAAGATGAGTCTAGTGGCGGTGTGAATGACAAAAGCAGGATCAAAACCAACACCTGCTTTGTATTGCTGCTTTCTGTGTGAGTTAATGAGAGGAATTGAAAGATTAACTCTTACTGCAAATTGCTGCCAATAAATAAACCTATGACTCAAAACTATTTCATTGGTTAAGTACCAAAAGTCAACGTGGCTTTCAAGTACCATCTTAGCTTGTGAAATCCTCTATTAACAATGAATTAAAACAATGTAACTGAGGCTTGAAAATTGCATCTGTTCACATGCTTGTCAGTTACTGTGTTCAAAATTTCTCCCAACACCTTCAGTAATTAACCAACACCACTTACAAGTGATTAATTATACAAGGTAATTGCACCTTACCGAGGTGCAAAATATTCACGAAGCACTAATTTCTGTCCAAAATTGACGGTGTGTTTAAGACGTTGTATTTCACAATAATGGTACTGGCTGAAT
Organism: Carcharodon carcharias; assembly: GCF_017639515.1. Taxonomy (NCBI): domain Eukaryota; kingdom Metazoa; phylum Chordata; class Chondrichthyes; order Lamniformes; family Lamnidae; genus Carcharodon; species Carcharodon carcharias. Next base: position 139,588,363 of record NC_054474.1, read on the forward strand.
TTGAACAACTTCAGTGATTTCCCCCAATTAAACATGGGTGATTTCAGCACTGGTGACTGTTTTATTCTTAAAGAAGAATTAATTCACAACAAAAGCAAAATATTGGGGCTGCTGGAGGTTTGAAACATAAGGACAGAGCAGGCTGGAAATATTCTGCAGGTCAGATAGTTTCTGTGGTGGGAGAGAACCAGACTGACTGAGTGGACTGACTATTACAGGAGAGTTGGGGGGGTGCGGGGGTGGGATGGCAGACAGCTCATTACCCACCCCCCTCCACCAACCAGAAGCAAAATCGCTGCAGAGCCCGCCGAGCAGCCACAACACACTGTGGGCAGACTAAACAAGAGCTGAGTGGGTCTTCCGTTCCTCACTGGGGAGGAAGACTTGCCCTCAAGAGCTGCTGGCTAATCAGACTGCAGTGTCAAGCAGGTGTTACTAGGTGCTGCCGCTCCTGCTGCAAGAAGAGAAGGAAGGTGGCCCATGGATCTCTGAAAAGAGGCAAGTCCAGGGTCCTGGGCAGGAAGAGTTTGGGCATGGGCAGAGAGGTGGGGGTGGGGGAAGTGGTTTAAGGCAGGAAGAAAGGGGGGGGGGTGTATCTTAGGGGGGGTTGCCCCCCCAATTAGCAAAGGGCTGCCCTGAAGTTAGAGCTCTCCCTTCAATCCCACCCTTTGAAGAGATTATTTTAAAAATCAGGCTGCTCATTCCCGCCTGACTGACCATGCCAACATTTTAGGGCGTGGGCAGCGTATTATCAGGGTCTAAGAGTCAGCCTAACCGACTCTTGATAAACTATTTAAATATGGTAGATGCGCTGCCAATTTCGGTGCCTGCCCATCGCTCCCCCCCCACCACCCCTCCTGTATTATGGGGGTGAGCTTGCAGGTCTGTGGGTTGGCGGTGGGGTGCACACCTTCCTTATTTTATGTGCCATCCCACCAAAAACACACCCAGTGGGGACGTGTAAAATACAGCCCAGTGTTTCAGCTTGATGGTCTTTCATCAGAACTTTCAAAACAAAAACAGATCTTAAGGTGCTGCTGTATCCCCCAGAGAGGCCTGCTGTGGTGAATTCTTCAAGCCTTTTCTGAACATCTTTAAACAAGTTTTATTTAAAAAAAATGCATGGGGCAAGATGCAGCCATGTCCTTCTCCTCCTCAGTGCGCAAGCCTTGGATCCCCTCTCTAATGTTTAACCACTTAACAGGTTTTGAAAAATATCAGCTATATTTATACCCATTTACTACTGATATATTTTGCAGCCTGACTTCTGGGAATCTTATCAGTAATCTCCAATATATGTCATGGTACCTTCTCGTTATATTTCTATTCCCCAAGATTTGTTTTTCAGAAGCTTCTGTTTGAATTAAGTATACTTCACTGAATGTTATTTATGTGCTTTTTCCCTGGCTACATTAAAATGAAAGTTCGCTATGTATCAAGAGATTGGGATGGATGTTGCCTCCATTATGTGGATGATATTAGATTTTATTGCATCCATACTATTTTGGGTAGTGAAGAGTTCCATGTAGTGCTGAAGAGCTCTTTAGAAAGTTGCAAATGTCCATATGCAAGTGCTTCAGCATTGTCTGTCCAGCTACGTGCTTATCTCCATATCTTCTGGTGTAAGCCTTGAATGAGTAATGCTGTTTTCTCTAAGGTGCATGCATGCACAGCTGCAGAACAAAATAAAATAGAGGGGACATTGATTTGCAGTTTAGAAAAAAATGGCTATCAGGTGGGGTCAAGGTCACAGAGCTGAGTTCAGTCCCTTTTCTGGAAAAGTTCCACCTGGAGGATTGATTGGGAATGCTAAAGAACCGCCCCAAAAGTCATGGACAGGACAATCAGACATAATCCTACCCCTGTTGTCTAGCCAGTGATCTTTCAGCCAGTAGGCCAATATATAATGGCATATTTCCATTATATATTGAACACAATAGGCAGATCACAGCAGCCCATTTTTAAACGCATTGAAAAATTCCTATGTAATATAGCCCTTATGACATTCCATCATTTGATTTTCTCTGCAAAACCTGTTACACCTATAGGTGGCACTGTGTTCGAGGTATTCAATATTTTTTGCTTAATATTTTAAGGGGGAGAGTTTCTGTTGATGTATACTGATTTTACCAGCATAATTCACCTTAAGCCAGCCAAACTAGCATAAAACCAACAGAAAACTACCCACAAAATCGGATTAAATAAATCAGCGTGGCAAGTTTCTGCAAATTGTGCCTGTTTGCAGCCCTGCCAGGAGCCTCTTCAAATTAAGTTATTCCCTTCTTTAGGCACAAAAGCTAATGTACTAAGAAACTGGCTGGTGTGCACCAACAAAACTAGTAAATGGTTCTGTAGATGAAGAGTCACAGGGACTCGATGAGGCATAAAGGTTCTGATGAAGAGTCATTCGGACTCGAAACGTTAACTGTATTCCTCTCCGCAGTTGTTGTCAGATCTGCTGAGTTTTTCCAGCTATTTTTAGTTTTGTAACTAGAATGGCTAACTGGACAGTGACTTGGCAGTTAGAAAGGATAGAGTGCCTCTGTGAATGAGACTTTGAAGAGAGGGTGTCTCCGTATGGGGTGGGGGAGTGATGATAGCGAGGTTAAAGCGTTTCCATTACTGGGGGTTAGTGGGGTTATAACACTTCAGATAATGGGGCAGGAGGAATTAAGTATATCTGTAACTGGGAGTTAGGGGAAATAAATGTGTCTTTGTTATGGGGATTTAGTGGAGTAGAGTACCTCTGTGAACTAGGAGTGCTAGAAAAATGAAATTTGGCAGGGTGTTTGGAAGGTCTATATCTCTGAGCTTGGAAGATTTAAGCTGGCAGTGTCCCACTCTGAAGGAGAAACAGTTCCTCTTTGGATGGAGGGATCAGATCTCAATGATAGGAAGGGGAGTGCCCTTCATGCAAGGGAGAAAGAGAGCTCAGGCAGTTTTTCAGTGAAATGTGAAATATGGATAAGCCCTGAAGTGACTTAATTATCCAAGTTTTTGATTAAAATCTATTAATTGTGAAAGTAAAAAGCTCTTTAAAATAAACCGCAATGCACCATCTTTAGTGCAACAATTTGAGCTTTGTAGGTCCCCCTGTTGCTGGCTCCATCTAGAAATGGATGGGATGGATGTGAGATGAGCTGTGATATGGAAAACTTGAAATTTGCTGCCCGTTTGGGAATGAAATAGCCCTTAATCTGTAATTAACCTTGTACTGGAGTATAATTATCATCCGGAGAAACAAGAGTGCAGTTGAACGGGAAGTGTAAGGTCACATTGGTGCAAGAAAAGGTGCCCTTCTGAAGCAGGGAAGAGTTCAAGAAACACAATCTTGCATACAAACTATGCCATACTGCACCCAAAGATTGCTTGGTGCAGACATCGACTGCAAAATATTTTTCAATTCAAGTCTACTAACATTGCACTTAATTGTCATGAAGTGAACAGCTGTTGGTGAATTTAACATTCAATTAGACAAACCAAAATCAACTTGTCATAACCTCCTCCCCTTTTCCTAACTGAATAATAATCAACGTTCAGAGTTTTCTTCAATTCGCCAGTAGGGAGTGGACAGATCTGCACCATTCAGAATACAGTCTTGAAATTAATAGTGCTTAATTATGAACATTATTGGATCATGCTTTTAATTAATAAGCAATAAAATAATTTTAGCAAGCAGAGAATTGACCCTAAAAACAGTCACCAGTCTTTTCAAAATTATACAAATATGTTCAATTTAGCACCTCTGCCTTAGAAATATTCAAGTAAACTGTTGTCCCAGCTGAGATTAGATAATTTATCTCAGATCACAATTCTAACTGATGACCTTCTTTGTCTAGATACCTCAGCACTAAACTCAGCACAGGATTTTTTTTTTGTGTTTTTGTGAGCATTTTGATAATTTAGTATTTCTTTACAATAATATGAAGCGCTTTAAGAAGCATTGGTTTGTACAAAACATGAATGAGCTTCCCAGGTACTTTTTGTTCATACATGGGCATGGGCAGTTAATGCCTATCCTTAATTGCACAACTCGGCCATTTTGGAGGACAGTTAAGTGTCAACCACATTGCTGTGGGTCTGTAGTCACATGTAGGGGGTAAGGATGGCAGATTTCTTTGCCTGAAGGACAATAATGAACCAGTGGGTTTTTGCAAAAATCCAGATATTTCATAGTCATCTTTACTGATCCTAATATTTTATTCCAGATTTATTTATTTAATGAACTGAACTCAAATTCCCCAGCTGTCATGGTGGGATTTGAACTCCCATCTCATGATCATTATGCCTCTAGCATAACCACAATGCTACTGTAACAATCCTAGGGAGGCTTTTCAAAAATGTGAGGAAAGTATATGAAAAATCATAGCCGTTTGATAATTCCTGTCTCACCTTCAACCTCTACTTCTATTGCAATTTGTCTCTATTTTGTCAATTTTATGGTCATTGTTCCTATAAACTGCCCTCTCCTGGTTGTTGCTTGAGCAGTGAAAACATTGTTCTACACACTCTTACTCCTACCTACTGCAAAGAAACACATTGATTAGGACACAGTTAGAGTACTGCATGCAGTTTTATGAGCCTCATTATGGAGAAAGCATTAAAGAAACACAGTGTACAGTATTGATTGATTAGATGATATCAGGGATAGGAAGCTATTAGGAGAAGAGACTTGAGTTACTGAAACTAATTTCGCTGCAACACTGAAAGCAAAGGGAAGATTTAATTGAAGTTTTTTTTTTCCAAATTATGAAGGCTTTTGATAGCTTGAATAGGTCACAACCGTTTTCTCAGATTAGGGTATCAATTTAAAATAGCTACTAAGTGAGGGGAAGATTAGGTGAAATTTCTTTACACTGGTTTTGATGGAGCTTAGAATTCTTCACCATGTGGAGTGTTTGGTGCAGGAATTGTTATATTTTTTAAAAGCAAACTTGGCAACTATTTGAAGTAGAGGAAGATCTAGCATCCCAGTGAGAGAATGTGATTAGTTGTACAGCATCCTAGTGTTACGAAGATATAAAATATTAATTTATATCATCGGCTTGACATACATATGTATTGAACTTTTTAAAAAAGAACACTTTTCCTGATCAAAGGACACTGGCTTACAGCAGCTACTATGTTACATTTGTGAGGGACCAAGCTGCTTTTATGGAGACACAGAGTCTGTGGAGCTCTCAGAGAGAGGTCACATGATCCAGCTCTTGGATGTAGAAAAAAATCTGGATTTTTGGATAGTCAGAGAGAGAGACTGCCCCAGGAACCACAGCCTTACCCAATCTCGCTTTCTTCTAAAATCTCTCTGGTCAAAGCTGAGCTGTTTGTGATGTGAAAAACCCACCAGAAGTCCTCATTGCTGCAAACCAAGAGATCTCAAAGGGGAATTCTAAATCAACAACACTGTCTCCAGTAAGAAACTCCAAGAACCAGCAGTTACTGTGCACCAGGACATTTCAGCTGTAATCAAGCATCTGGACACTCCATGAATATTTTTTTTCTGACTTTACTTATTACTTGGCCTGATACTTTGCAGGGTTTTACATCTTTTTTGCATGCTTGGGGCAATTGTGTGTGTGTGTTTTTGCATTAGTGGGTAGTTAGATATACTAGCACATTTTAAAACTTTTGTTAATAATTTTTGCATCTTTATCTAAAAAACCAAATAATGAGTTTTAGCAATAAAACTAACTCATTATTTGTATTTTTTTTATTCATTCACGGGATGTGAGCTTCGGTGGCTGGCCAGCATTTATTTCCCATCCCTAGTTGCCCTTGAGAAGGTGGTGGTGAGCTGCTGCCTTGAACCACTGCAGTCCCTGGGGTGTAGGTACACCCACAATGCTGTTAGGCAGAGAGTTCCAGGATTTTGACCCAGCGACAGTGTAGGAACTGCGATATATTTCCAAGTCAGGATGGTAAGTGACTTGGAGGGGAACTTGCAGTGTTCCCATCTTTCTGCTGCCCTTGACCTTCTAGGTGGTAGTGGTTGTAGGTTTGGAAGGTGCTGCCTAAGGAGCCTTGGTGAATTCTTGCAGTGCATCTTGTAGATGGTACACACTGCTGCCACTGAACAACAGTGGTGGAGAGATTGAATGTTTGTGGGTGTGGTTTCAGTCAAGCGACTGCTTTGTCCTGGACAATGTTCAGCTTCTTCAGTGTTGTGGGAGCTGCACTCATCCAGGCAATTGGGGAGCATTCCATCATATTCCTGACTTGTGCCTTGTAGATGGTGGACAGGCTTTGGGGAGTCAGGAGGCGAGTTACTCGTTGCACAATTCCTAGCCTCTGACCTGCCCTTGTAGCCACAGTATTTATATGGCTAGTCCAGTTCAGTTTCTGGTCAATGGTAACCCCCAGGATGTTGATAGTGGGGGATTCAGTGATGGTAAAGCCATTGAACATCAAGGGACAGTGGTTGGATTCTCTTGTTGGAGATGGTCATTGCCTGGCACTTGTGTGGCGCGAATGTTACTTGCCACTTGTCAGCCCAAGCCGGGAAATTGGCCTGGTCTTGCTGCATTTGGACATGGACTGCTTCAGTATCTAGGAGCTGAGAATGGTGATGAACATTGTGCAATCATCAGCGAACATCCCTCCTTCTGACCTTATGATGGGAGGAAGGTCATTGATGAAATAGCTGAAGATGGTTGGGCCTAGGACACTACCCTGAGGAGCTCCTGCAGTGATGCCCTGCAGCTGAGATGACTGACCCTCAACAACCACAACCATCTTCCTTTGTGCTAGGTATGACTCCAACTAGTGAAGAGCTTTCCCCTGATTCCCATTGACTCCAGTTTTGCTTGATGCCACACTCAGTCAAATGCTGCCTTGATGTCAAGGGCAGTCACTCTCACCTCACCTTGGGAGTTCAGCTCTTTTGCCCATGTTTGAACCAAGGCTGTAACGAGATCAGCCACTCTTGGTGATGGACATTGAAGTCCCCCACCCAGAGAACATTCTGTGCCTTTGCCACCCTCAATGCTTCCTCTAAGTGATGTTCAACATGGAGCAGCACTGATTCATCAGCTGAGAAAGGACAGTCCGTGGTATTTGTGAACTTAAGGAACCTGGCTGGCTTATTTATTGCAATGAGTTGTGCACAGTTAAATATATTAAATTGGCAATATCATCTCCCTTTTAAATTCAAACTCTGTTACAACCAACTCAGGAGTGGGACAAAGAGAGGCGTCAGTGCAACCTTGTAGACCTGATTGAAACACCTAGCAAAGAGTTGGCACCAACAAGATGAGCCAAATGGATTTCTATGTATAAGCTGCTAATGGTTCTACATGTGCCAGTCTCTGATGCAAACATATCCTTTCTCAGATCCTTAGAATGATGGAAGTATTCACCTTTTCTCTGCTCTACAATCTACAATTCTTTCCAAATGACACTTGACAACATCTAATTCCTGCTATCTGACTTAACATTTCCTAACTCTGTTCAAATTTGTTGGAGTCTTGTACTATGGCCCTCAGTTTGAAAACAAAGTAAACATGCTGTCGTAAAAGTACTTGTCCGGGGATTGGGACAAAAATGAAAATGGAACAGGTTAAGGAGAAAATAAAGAGATTTCATATTCTTTCCAAAAACTATGCATCTATGATAGACCAGGGATTGTGCTCCACTGGTGAGCCTGACTCTACTGGAGCTGCTGGGGTTAGACTAGTTACATGAAGTAATTAAGAACCCATTACAATAATAGTATTTAGTCACTGGGGAGGTGGAGGTGGCAGGAGGCAGTGAGGGCAGCAAAATGGGCACTTGTCCTATGTGTCCTGAAGCTGACGTCGGATCAGAATCCCGACATCATCCGGCTCTCTTCCGGGTTTCTGCAGGTAGGGTTGAAGGCAAGCTAGGAACGCCCCGCTCCCGCCGCTCCCCTGCCCCGCCACACCTCTCCTCCCACTTCCTGGAACACGACCTCCTTCCCAGTGGAGCAGGTGTACATGCACTGCAGTGGCCAACAAGGTGCCTGACACTGGAGGTCCACCTCCCACCCCAGGTCTATGACCCTCACCAAATTGTGCACTCTCTTCAGCAGGGATAGAAAGCTGAGGGGTGTGAATTTTCATCATAACGTATGGAGAGTAGGGCAACATTTGTGGAGAGCAGCTGTGAGGCATGGGTGTGAGAGGACAGTAGGATGAGGGACAGCATGAGTGCTGGCTGCTCAGATGAGAATGTGAGCTGTCTAGAGAGAGAGAAAGGGGAATGAGTGGAGCTGCAAGATGTGTTGTCCTGAGGAGTGCTGCGCTGGAGAATGCTGAAAAAGTCAAAGTGTGGGGTTTGATGCCTGAAAGTGTTCTGCCAGTCACCATGCCCAGTCTCCTGAGTCCTGGATCCTTTTGGTGTACTGCCTCAGTTCGGAGGGCCCACACGCCTGTTGCTGACTTCCTCTGTTACTTCCGCCCATGGACTTGGTTGGAGAGGTTGTCCTCTTCCTCCTGTGCTTGTGAGAGCTGACCTCGCTGCAGGGCCTCAGATCCCACAGCAGGACCTCCAGGTAAGAGTGAGAGATGCGGGGAACACACTCCCAGGTCTCCTCTCCATCCCTGTGATTGCTCCAGTCTCAGAAACCCAAATGCCAGTAAGCTCTTGTAACCCCTGTCGCGGTCCGTTTAATTGGAAATACTTTCTTTGACAGAATTGACACAACATCACGCCCACCCTTCCTGATTAGCCAAGCAACCAGAGACAGGATAATAATGCTGGGACTGAGTTAAAGAGCCATTCTAAGCCCGTAATACGGCAAATCAGGTCCCTGACCTGAAAATGATCCCACTGTTCCGGCAGGACCTAAGTCCAGAAGATTCTGCCCATTATCCTTTGTGATTTCGGTTGACAGGTATCTTCTATGGACACAGCGTTACACATTAAAAATTAAACATAATACATTTATTGAAATGAACTCCTGTGTTAAATTCCTGTGCCTATTTTGGTCAAAACAGTAGCTAAGATTTATCTATTAACAAGAATGTAAGCTGCTGGTACAACAACATGCTTCAAAACAGAGTAACAGATGGCTCCAACTGTGTTAGGCACTAGAGGGCTTTGGCAAAGGGATGAAGCATTAAACTGAAGCTGAGGCACTTCATAAATGTCACACAAACCTACAATGTGAAAAAACCGAGGATAAGATACAGCCCAATATATAGTTATTTCCTATTTGAGTCTGTAGCTTCACTTAACAATCGGTTACCGCTGCAAACAATCCTCTTTAGTTTACTCTGGGCACCTTTGCAATGGGATAGCAATTGAAGATTTTAAAGAAACATTATCTGATGCTTAGAGTAACATCACCTTACAGGAAGAAAGTAGCTTATGAACAAATGGTGTCCACTATTTCTTCCAGGCTGTTGTAACACAGCAAAGAGGTTTTCAAGACCACTACAAACAGAATCTTTTAATCCATTGGAACATTCAAACTGTTAGATCCTTGAGCCCTTCATGCCATCTTCTGCTACACTTCTAAAATACTGGGGATATGCTGAAGATGCGGAGAGGTTCAGCAGTACAGCATGGTTTTTAAGGCTCACTGGTCAATGTTGGCCCGCTGTCCAACAACCACACTTACAGGCTAGTTAAAAGCCATTTGTTAATATACACAGTGCCTACAATGTATGGAATTATCATCCACCTCAAGGTTTGTGGCAATCGTGTGAATATTAAATCCGCACAAGGTTCTACTGTACAGACCTGTGCTTTCTCTTGGATTCCCAATAGAACTTGTGCTCCTGAAGGTAGCAAACCCAATTTAAAAGTCGGCAAATCTATGACACCTGTATGACAGTCCAAAAATGGCTTCGAGCAGACCACTGATCTACCGTTTAATTAGTCTATAAATGTGATTGTTGAACAGCGGACCAACATTCACCAGCGAATCTTACAAATCCTGGCCGTACTGTCAAACGTCTCCGCCTCTTCAGTCTATCCCTTGCAGTTTAGAATGAAGTGGAAGATGGCAAGGATCTAGCAGTTTACCGAGCAGCTGTCTAAATCACCAGGGAGTGCCACGCTGCTCTTCAACAATGTTGCCCACCTGCCGATTTTGATAAGAGAGCTGCCCTGTCATGTACTGCCTGTTTGTCACTTCCTTCTTAATTGATCATGCAGGTATAGTGATCTTTTTGGGATCTATAAAATCGATCACTATATCCAGATTCCAATGCATTCCCAATCGTGAACAGTGAGGTAGCCTTCTGAAGAAGTCATACAGACGCGAAACAATAGCTCTGTTTCTCTCTCCATAGATGCTGTCAGACCTGCTGAGTTTTTCCAGCATTTTCTGTTTTTATAACTATCAATTCTTAATGCTGGCACATGAATTCCCCAGCACTAACATGTCTCACCATGATGAACATTATATACAAATTGAGACTATAAGATATCCTTTGACATAGGTTTCAGTCTTGGTTCAGTTGTAATGTTCTCGTCTCTGAGTCAGAGGTCATGGGTTTAAATCCCAATCCAAAGATTTGACCAAGTAATCCAGGCTGATACTCTGATGCAGTACTGAGGGAGCACTGTACTGTCAAAGGTCCTGCCTTTCAGCACCTTCTGCCATCTCAGATGGATGTAAAAGATCCCATGGCACTATTCAAGAAATGAGCAGTTATCAGGATCCCTTGGCCAATATTTGCCCATCAACTATCATTAGAAAAACCAATAATCTGGTTGTTAATCTCGTTGATGGTACAAAACCACAGTGACTTCAGTTCAACGTGGAATTCCTTGACCTTGAGGCTCTTTAAAATGCCTTGAGGTGTCATGAAAGCCATTATAAATGTGAATTGGTTCTATATATAGACATATTATTTTGATATATATTATACATATATATTTATATACTTTGGCGACAAAATAGCTTGCTTGTTTTAATGCACAACAGCTGTGAATTAGAATTGAAGAGTTAGGATTTTTTTCTATTCATTCACAGGATATGGGCTTCACTGGCTGGGCCAGCATTTACTGCATCCCTAGATGCCCTTGTGAAGGTGGTGGTGAGCTGGCTTCTTGAACCACTGCAGTCCATGTGGTGTAGATACATCCACATTGCTGTTAGGAAGGGAGTTTCAGGATTTTGACCCAGAGACAGTGAAGGAACGGCAATGTATTTCCAAGTCAGGATGGTGAGTGGTTTGGAGGGGAACTTGTAGGTGGTGGTATTCCCATCTATTGGCTGCCCTTGTCTTTCTAGATGGTGGTGGTCGTATATGAATCAGAAATGAGCAAAGTGGCCAGTAAACTTAAGAAAGACATTGGTAGGAACTGATGAAAACAGCCATTAAAATAAAATATGTGAATTCACACTTAATGGAAAGGTTTTTGTCCCTTTTTAATTAGTAATTTCTAATAATGAAAATGAGGTTTATAACATTAAAAAGGCATTTCATAATTACACATTTCACAATAGCAGGATGAGACTTAGCTCTGAAGTGAACACTCGGAAGGGGGTGGTCTTATGATGAGAGGCTCAGTAAATTGGGCCTATGTTCTCTGGAGTTTAAGACAATGAAAGGCAACCTCATTGAAACACATAAGATTCTCAAGGGGCTTGATAGGGTGGGTGCTGAGAGGTTATTTCCACTCATCGGGAATCTAAAACATGGAGGCACAGTCTCAGGATAAGAGGCTGATCATTTAGGACTGAGAGGAGGAGAAATTACTTCACTCAAAACGTTGTGAATCCTTGTAATTCCTTATCCCCTAGAGATGTGGGTGCTCCATCGTTGAGTATTTTCAAAGCAGTAGTCGATAGCTTTCTGAATCAAGGAAAATGGGGAAGGGGCGGGGAAGTGGAGTTGAGGCAAAAGATAAGCTATTATTGTGTTGAATGGTGGAGCAGGCTCAAATGAGCCGGAAGGTACCCTTCTGCTCTTATTTCTTATGTCCATAAACTGAATGCCCCCAGCCCTTGTCTGCTATGTTAAGGACAACTCAATTTTTTACACTGAATACATTTAAGACTGGGATAGACAAACTTTTGGTTGCCCAGGAAATCAAAGAAAATGGGGATTGGGCAGGAAAGCGAGTTGGAGCCCAAGATCAGCGATGATCGGATTGAATTGCAGGACAGGTTTGGCAGGCCATATGGTCTCCTCCTACTCCTATTTCTTGTGTGATCTTTTGTGGCTTTGAGTACATTCATTAAAAAAAAAACTTAAACGGTCTCCCAAAGGCTTGGGCTTGGAAATGATTGCCCAAAAATTTGATGACACTGCGCTCATTTTCAGGCACAAAATGGGCACCTACGTGAGCAAAACTGAGTTGCCCTGAACACAGCAGACACCGGGCTGGGGGCAGTTTATGAACATAAGAAATAAGAGCAGGAGGGTACCTTCCGGCTGCTTGAGCCTGTTCTGCCATTCAACATGATAATGGCTGAACTTCTGCCTCAATTCCATTTTCCTGCCCCTTCCCCATTTGCCGTGAATCAAAAATCTATCAACTACAGTCTTGAACATACTCAACAATGGAGCATTCAGAACCCTCTACACTAAATAATTCCAAAGAGTCACAAGCCTCTGAGTGAAGAAATTTCTTCTCATCTCAGTCCTAAATAATCAGCTCCTTATCCTGAGACTGTGCCCCCACAATCTAGATTCCGAAGCCAGGGGAAACAAACTCTTTGGGCTGATTTTTGCTGTCGGCGAGCTGGGGGCGGGGCCCGCTCGCCGACGCGCAAAATGTCACAGGATGACGTCGGGGGAATCCCCAACATCATCCTGTCCCATTTAAATTTTCAGGAAGGTGGGGGCACAGCCAAATCAGCTGTGCGCCCGCCGACCTGTCAATGGCCAATTGAGGCCATTGACAGGATCATTAAAACAATTAAAGGACCTGCCCGTCCAACCTTGAGGTTAGCGGGCAGGCCAGGAGCCCCAGCGGGGAATAGAAAAAACATGAAACCTCATCCACCGGCGGGATGAGGTTTCATGTAGGGATTTTAAAAGTTTAATAAATTTAGAGTGTAATTTATGAACATGTCCCACCTCATGTGATATGTTTTTAAGAGTGTCAGCGATCTCCCTGAGGCAGCACTTAGCCTCAGGGAGATGTGCGCTCTTTCGTGTACATGCGCGAAAGAGCACACGCTCGCTTTTGGGGAATTCCCCCCCGCCCCCCTCCTGTACAGCAAGTGCATAGTGCTTCCCACCGGGTGTCACGCTGGGCTGGCCTTAATTGGCCCGCCCATGTAAAATGGCGGCAGAGCCCACTTCTCCAGCAGGGACTGACTCCCCGCCCGCCGGAGATTGGGTCGGGCTCGCCCGCCCAGCAGGCAGAAAATTCTGCCCTCTGTCTTTACCCTGTCAAGTCACTTCAGAATCTTATGTGTTTCAATACAATCATCCCTCATTCTTCTAAACTCTAATGGAAATAGGCCCAACCTGATCAACCTTTCCTCGTAAGACATCCGCTTCATCCCAGGAATCAACCTAGTGAACCTTTGCTGAACTGCCTCCAACACAAGTATATTCCTCCTTAAATAAAGGAGCCCAAACATTACGCAATACTCTAGGGGCAGGTTTTTTGGATTGTCGGGTGGGTGCGGCAGGCAGGCCAGGGAGTGGCCGGGAAACGGCCCACCGCCTGTGATCGGTCCCCGGCCGCGATTTCATGCTGTCCGACCAATTAACGGACAGCCGGTTTGAAAGGCGCGCAGAGAAGCTCAGGCTGCCGGGGGGGGGGGGGGGGGGGGGGGGGGGGGGGGGGGGGGGCGAGAGGAGGGCGAGCGCTGATGCCAGCGCGGGCATGGGGAGCATGAAATGGAAGCTCCCTGAAGGCAGCGAGCTGCGTCAGGGGGCTGAAGTATTTCAAACCAATGAATAAAGTTTTTTTAAAAATCCAGAATAAATGTCCTCACAGCGGACGGACTCACTTTAACATGCATATTTGAAAAATTCTGCCCAAAAAGATTTTAAACTTAATTACAGAAACCTCATCCCGCCCGTGGATGAGATTTCCTCAAAAATCCAAAGGCCGCCAGGCCGATTTGCCCACCCGCCAACCATAACGTTGGGCGGGCAGTGTAAAATACTGGTCAATTAATTGATTAATGGCCTTAATAGGCCTCTTAATTGTCGGCGGGCGTGCTGCCAACTCTTGCGCGTGTCTGTCAACTGAAATGAGGCGTAAGTGTGCGATGAAGTTGGGACACTCGCCTGACATCATCGCATGCTATTGCGCGTTCGGACATGTTGGGCATGCACCCGCACGCAGAGCAGAAAATCCTGCCCTAGGTGTAGCTTCACCAATGCCCCCTGTACAGCTGTTGCAAGACTTCCCTACTTTTATGCTCCAATCCCCTTACACTAAAGGCCAACATTGCAGTTGTCTTCCTAATTGCAGTAATTGCTCTATCTGCATGCCAACTTTTTGTGTTTCATGTACACTGCCTCTGTAGTGTGGTCATTCTTCAGTCTCTCTCCATTTAAATAATACTTTCCCAGTTGCAAACTAAGACCATCTCGAATATACTTCGACAGACACATGCCCTATAGCTGTTTTGCTTTCACATTACTTGTCCACATTGGGGACAACAGTGAAAGTGCCCCCTTGTTCACTGCAGGATGGGGGTGTTGCCCTCCAGTGCCTGGACTAGTTTGCAGCGATTGAGGCTGTCTTTGTGGCCTCCAGACTGCTGGGTGGCAAGGCATGACAGCAATGTGACCATCGTACCACAGCTTCAAAAAGATCGACTGTAATTTAGAAGTAATTTTGCATGGATCATTCAGGGAAGGACTGGACATCAGATAAATTAAAATTTTAAGAATTATGGCACATAAGACAAAAGTTGTGGAAGACCGGTATTCATTGAATTGTTATGTTTCCTTTATGGTCAGTTTATCAATCGTTTCATCATATTTTCAGCAGACAATTACAAATGTTTTCTTAATGCTTTGCTTAGAAATTATTGCTCCATGCCTGAATATTGTCACTAAAATAGTCAGCTGCTACACAAATAAAAACAGAAAGGTAAGGACTGTAAATTTAATTAGGCACAGATTATTGTTACACTAGGTTGCTAACTTTACAATTGATCCAGCAGAATGTATTCCTGACCTCCATTTAGATGTCAGGCTGCTCATGCGTTGCAAAGCACAGATATAAAATAAATCCAAATTCAGTTGATTTTATAACCTTGACTTACTGCGCCAGTTCAGTCAAGTTTGAGCTGTCTCTATGATACCTCAGCCACAAAGGGAAACAATATATATTCCTAATTAGGAACAATCACTGAACCAAACATTAGAAACGTACTGCCATCAAATTTAGGGATTTACTCTGAGATAAAGCAGAACCCTTCCAGCTCACTGAGCACTTGTATCTTTCTAAGTTGGCAGAAAACGTAACTATGCACACTTGGGAATTTATACATGGTTAACCATCACATTTCAGGATGCGTTATCCACTTTTCCCACAAAAAGGATTTGAAAATATGGATTACTTTTAATGTTAGATTATGTTTAAGCAAAAGGGTATTATGGGAGAGGTTCCTCAATGGCAGATTGACTAATATGCTAAATTAAAGTTGTTTTCCCCAGATAGTGAACAATAAGCAATTTATTTCCTTGCCCAGGTAATCAAAAAAGACTTCAATCATTTTGTTGCACTATGAAGAGAGAGATAAACAGGGAGAGAGAGGAAATCTTTTGAACAAAAAGGATACATGAGCAGCTGAATCTTTGAAACAGAGTGATGTTGCTGAGGCAAAAAGACCCGAGAAAGGTAGTTACTAAGGAAGCAGCAGTGATATTCTGTTTAAGTAAGTCAACTTAATGTGGGGAAGTGTAATGTTGTCACTGCTTTATGTTATTTTGCAGGCAAAGGGGTCATTTTAATTTTATCAACAGAGGAAAGTAAAGCAGTCACCTGTTTTAAACCTTCTACATTTTTCTTTTCAGTTGGCTTCAGTTGGGTTTGATATTTTGGGTTCTTTTTTAGAGAAATAAACAAATGCTGAACCTAACTGGAAGAGACTGATTTTCCACACTCATTTTCTGAATACATGCAGATGAGCTAGAATACTTATGCACTAATTTTCTGTTTGGTTGCAGGGTATTTCCTTCACTATTTTGTGCGAGTGACATGTGCACCAGTTGTGTTTCTAAGGAAGGAAATACAAGGATAATACTAAATGGGTGAAAATAATAATTAAGGAATATATTTTCTTCTGTAGGTGTGGGTATAAAGGTGATTTATACATAGACATTCTTGGCTTAGATTAATGAAGGGATATCAGGCTACTTGCAAAGGAATAACAAAATAAAAAGGTGGCCGGGATTTTCCGGCCCTGTTGCGGGTGGGACCCGCCGTGGGCGAGGCGACACCCCAGCCAGGGGTCCATTGACTTGTGGCGGGACTGGAAATTCACGTTGGTGGGTGGGGGCAGAAAATCCCGCCCGGTATCTAAATTTCCGGAAGCTATTATTTAAAATATTAACTGCATGAGCCTCGTTTACTAACTCCATTATTTTTTCAAAGATTTTAATAAATTTGTTGAACTGATTTGGTCATTCCAAAGGTGATATTACTGCAGGTATTTTTGTGCTTACTTCTGTTAAATTCCCACTGTACTGATTTCAAGAGAATGGCGCTCAAATTCTGAAAGCCTCGCAAATCATCTTTTCATGACGATTGCAATTTTCCTTTCGTGATCTTGGCATCATCCCAGTGTCCCCTCAATGGCTTCTTGTAACATGACATCTTATGAATTTCTATATTTAGTTTTGCAGGTGTTTTCCTGCTTGGGTGCTACAATTTTGAGCTAAGCATCTCAGTAAAACCATAGAATTATAGCGAAGTTATGGTACAGAAGGAGGCCATTCAGCTCATCATGTCTGCGCTGGCTGAAAAAACTAGCCACGCATTCTAATCCCATCTTCTAGCACCCGGTCCATAGCCTTGCAGTTTTCAGTACTTTAGGTGCAAGTGCAGGTACCTTTATTTGAGTTGAGGGTTTCTGCCTCCACCACCAAACCAGGCAACAAATTCCACAATTACCACCCTCTGGATGAAAAGAATTTTCCAAATATCCCCTCTAATCCTTCCACCAATCACCTTAAATCTGTGACCCCTGGTAATTGACTTCTCCTCTAGGGGAAACATGTCTTCCCTGTCTGCTCTATCTAGGCCCCTCATAATTTTATACACCTCAATCAAGTCATCCCTCAGTCTCCTCTGTTCTAAGGAAAACAGCCCTAGCCTATCTAACCTCTCCTCATAGCTGCAATTTTCCAGCCCTGGCAACATTCTTGCAAATCTCTTCTGTACTCTCTTCAGAGCACTTAAGTCCTTCCTGTAATATGGTGACCAGAACTGTACACAAAACTCCAGCTGTGGCCTACCTAGCGTTTTATACAGTTCCAGCATTACATCCCTTGCTTTTGTAATCTATACCTTGTGCAATAAAGGAAAAATGATTTCTTTACCACCTTATCTACCTGTCCTGCCACCTTCAGGGACCTGTGGACATGCACTCCAAGGTCTCTCACTTCCCCTACCCCACTCAAAATCCTCCCACTTACTGAGCATTCTCTTGCCTTGTTTGCCCCCACAAAATTCATAACCTCACACTTCTCTGGATTGAATTCCATTTGCCACCAATTTTCTGCCCACAAAGCATTGATATCATTCTGGAATCCACAACTATCCATTTCACTGTCTACTCCATGGCCAATTTTCATGTCATCTGCAAATTTCCAAATCATGCCTCCCATATTTAAGTACAAATCATTAATATATGCCATAAACAGCAGGGGACCCAACACTGAACCTTGTGGAATGCCACTGGAAACCGCTTTCCATTCACCGTTGATCTGTTGATCATTACCCTTTGTTTTCCTGTCACTAAGCCAATTTTGGATCCAATTCACCACATTCCCCTGTATCACATGAGCCTTTACTTTTCTGACCAGTATGCCATGTGGGACCTTGTCAAATGCCTTACTAAAATCCATGTAGACAACATCCACTGCACTAGCATCCTCAATCCTCCCTGTCACTTCCTCAAAATATTCAAATAAGTTAGTAAGGCACAATTTTTTAAAAATTCATTTATGGGATGTAGGCATCACTGGCTGGGCCATCCCTAATTGCCCATCCCTAATTGCCCATCCCTAACTGCCCTTGATAAAGTGGTGGTGAGCTCTGTTGAACCGCTGCAGTTCATGTGGTGTAGGTACACAGTGCTGTTAGGGAGGGAGTTCCAGGATTTTGACCTAGTGACAGTGAAGGAGTGGTGATATATTTCCAAGTCAGGATGGTGAGTGGCTTGGAAGGGAACCCCCAGGTGGCGGTGTTCCCTTGTATCTGCTGCCTTTGTCCTTCTAGATGGTAGTAGTCATGGGTTTGGAAGGTGCTGCCTGAGAAGCCTTGGTGAGTTTCTGCAGTGCATCTTGTAGATGGTACACACTGCTGCCACTTTCCATTAACAAAACCATGCTGACTATTCCTGATTAATCTGTTCCTTTCTAAATGACAGTTCATCCTGTCTCTCTGAATTGATTCTAATAACTTGCCCACCAGCGACATCACACTGACCAGTCTATAATTACTTGGCCTTGCACCCTTTTTAAACAATGGTACAACATTTGCAGACCTCTAATCCTCTGGTACCTCACCTGTATCTAGTGAGGATTGAAAAACAATCCTCAGCACATCTGCTATATCCTTCTGAGGGGGAGAAGCATTAAATTACTTGACATTGTGAATCATGATGTGGATCTCTATAGTAAATTCTACCAGTGAACTTCACAACATTTAAAAGGAAGTCTTGCATTTATAGAGCAGCTTTCATGACCTCAGGATGTCCCAAAGCACTATACCAATGAAGTACTTCTGAAGTTTTGTCACTGTCATATTGTAAAAAATGTGGCAGCAAATTTGAGCACAGCAAGCTCCCAGGACAGCAATGTGATAATGACCAGATAATCTATATTTTGTGATGTTGATTAAGGGATAAGTATTGACCAGGAATGCCAGAGATAATCCCCCTGCTCCTCTTCGAAATAGTGTCATGGGATATTTTATATCCAGCTGAGGGGCAGAAATGTGGGGACCTTCTGAAAGACACGCCTCCAAAAGTGCTGTATTTTCTCAGTCCTGCTCTGGAGTATCAGCCTAGATTTTTGCACTCAAGTCTCCTTGAACTTGAACCCATAATTCTGAGTCAGACATAAGAGTGATACTAACTGAGGTATGCTGAAACAGACAAACTTCCACCATCGCATGGCATCCTTCTATTATCATCTATTTCACAACTCCCCACAGTCTGGGCTTCGAGTTGCTAGGAGTCGCCAAGCATTCCAGCAATCCATACATTCCATTCCTTATTGCCTCCTGGACCTCTGATGGATCACTCATCACTTCAGCCAGCTGCTTGTAAATACTAAAAATCTTTTCTAGTGTGAAAGCTGTGGTGAAGAAATAAAATTTTCACCAGATATTAAAATAACAGCAAGGAGGAGGCAATATGCACTTGACCTATGAACAAAAGATTTTCCAAAGAAATCTGGAAATGATAAATATTTCAAATATGCGAGGATGCTGTGAGACATTAGTGAACATAAAGCCTTTCAAAGGTCATACCAGTAGAAATGGCATGGAATATTACTTCAAAACTGAGTTGAGGGCTAATTATTAAATATAGGATTTCATGAACACCATTTCTACATATGGAATTAAATTGACTGGAACTAGAATTATTATTAGAACTTGCACTGCATTGATATTAAACTCTTCATACTTAATATAGTTCGCAAATAGAGAACAGGGCTCTGAAATTACATGGGGAGCTACCATACGAATGCTTAATACATATGTTAGAAATTTCTCCCTCCAGTATTTTTGGAATAAATAATAGTATCCTGTAGTGTAATTACTGGGTCAATGCAAATTGATCATTTTGCAAGTCCTTGCTGGTACTGAAAACAGATTGTTCTTTAAAAAAAACAGCTTTATAATTTTGCTGCAGCACACAGAGGAAATCACACTCCCCAGTTGGCTTCACTAAGATCCAATATTATGATGCTCAAATCAGCATTGTAATATAAAAATTGTCTAGCACCATTGGAGCACATCTAAGATGCTTTGCATCACTCATTGGTGTTGCTAGTCAAAAGATAAAGCATCTTTGAGAAGGTCTCTGTCTCGTTGACATACACTTCCAATAAATAGTCACACCAACGCAAGTCATGTTCCAGCAGGAAAAAAAACTAAAGCAATAAAAGATGTGATTGATGATATTCACATTCTCGTTACAATTAAATAACACATCCTTTCTTATGCTATTTATCAGCACAAATGAATGCTCACATGCTTTCCTAAGTCATCAATGAGAAATTATTCTCTCATTACTTCACACAACTGTCTGTAATGTCTCCGATAGAAAGACAATTACCATATACATTTAAAAAGCCGATTGAGAGCAAAGGTCAGGTAATGTGCATTCATTAGCTCCTTGTTCCACATAATTTGTGACACTGCACGTTGCAAAGGCTAAACCTACCAGGTGTCCTAATCACCTTGTATGCACAGTAGAAATTGAGTTAGTCTCTTAACACAAAATAATTAAGGATTAGCATTTTAGTTTAATCATATCATGTCCGATAAAAAATGATAATTTGTAATATCAAATAGTATGGCTTTGAGTAGAGGGAGGAATGCTTGCATTCAACAAAATTTCTTGCCATGGTAAAGCAGTTTTGATGGGTTTTTGGGAAGAATAGAAGGATGCTGTAAACTGCCTTGGATTCGGTAGCTGAAGAATTCATGCTACATGTCACAGCAGGAAACCCACCCACCCCTATTGAGAGGTCAACAGTCAGAGCTTTCAGGATTTTCACCAGGATGGGCGGGTTTTGGAAACCCTCCACAACCTCACCGAGTGAGAAGAGGTGGAAATGACCATCGAGGCAAAACAGAAGGACAGCAAACTTCTTGAAAAGGTAAATTAGAGAACTTTTAGGATGGCATTGGAGGCAAGCTAATGTGGAGGGAGGTCAGTAAAGAAGGGGGTAGAGGCAGGGGGACAACTCCATATAAGGACCAAATTTTGGTGATTTTGATGGGCCCTTTCTGAGGATACGGGAGGCTCAAATCCACATTTTTAAGTGCTGGCAACAGGTCCAAGTTTCAGTTGCTGGCACTTATAAGGAGTCATCAGAGCTCATGAAGAAAAGGCAGCCAAGGCGGGTCTTCCAACCAATGAAGTACTTTGAAGCCGCTTTATAAAATTAGAAAAATTAGCAGCCAATTTGTACACAAAAAAGTCCTACAAGCCCCAATGAGAAACATGATAGATCTGTTCTTGATGTATGGATTGAGGGGGAACATCACTGGGTCTTCTTCAATAGTGCTATGGGATCTTCCATCTCCACCTGAGGTGTCAGAATTAGCAGCTTGCCTGAAGAGCAACACTTGTGACTGCACAGCACATCCTCAGTACTTCATTGAATGAATGCCTCGATTACATGCCCATATTTCTGGAGTAGAGTTTGCACCCAACTCTGATTCAGAGTTGAGCTGTGGCTGATACCTAACACCCAACTTACTGTTGCACTTTCCCAGCTCAATGACCTCCCAATAAAAATGTAGATAGCCTTATTTCTTTTCTTTCATACCCCTGAACAATCTTTGTCTGTTTTTCCTAAATCTGCCTTTGTACTGCTACAAGCCCTCTCAACAACCTGGCTCCCACTGATATTTTTGCTTCACCATTCACATCTTATTGCTGCTTCGGTCAGCTTTTTTGCCCCACTCGCCTGTATTTTTCTTGCTACCAATGGAACTTCAGGTCTAACCACCAGTGTTGGGAAATTCATCCCTACTCAGACCAGCCCTGGGATAAAATCTTCCTAGATGAGGACTGGGAGGATTTGTTTTACATTTAGACTCACTGCATTTAAGGTGAGGATTTGGGTTAGCCTTGGGTGTATGATTAAAGTAGGAATGAGGGTTGAATTTTATTTGAGGCTTGGTGGAATTTATTTCAGACAGCAACTTGATTTTATTTAAACAGAATATTAAAGGTGAATTTAAGGGTGCTAAAGGCAAACAGATAAGATTTCAGAGGTGGAGAAACAGATTTGGGGCAGAATCGTCCCAGAATTGCACTAAGTGTGGTAGCAGGCGGGTAAAATGACATTTTACCCGCCGGCTGCAATGGCGGGTTTTCACTCACGATCGTCCCAAACCCGCCATATTAATTATGCATTCCCGGGAAACACGCCATTTCCATGGCAAGTGGGCTCTCATTCGCCCGCCACGCCATCACCTCACTGCTTCATCACGCCGGGTGCCACATTTAAAGTCCAGTTGCATGCACACCTCTCAATGCTTCCAGCTCATGACTGCTGGAAATAAGACATTGCCCTGAAAGGCATAAAGACTGCAGGCCCCAGGTTCAATGACATGTTACTCGAGTGCCTTTTGGACACAGTGGAGGCTCGCCGTGATATCCTCTACCCCCGCTTTAGCCGCAGGATGGGCAGCAACTTTACTAATCCAGCTTGGGAGGCAGTGGCAGCGATGGTCAACGCCAATGCCCTGCAAAAAAGAACAGCCACGCAGGACTGTAAGAGGATGAATGATCTCATCCATTCCACCAGGGTAATTCACTCTTCTCATCGTTCTCAACTCACACACTTACAAACCCATCACACATCCATAGGGATCTCACATCTCAAGGGGCGACACCACTAACTCTCACACACACCCTCATATCTCCATCAGGTCCATACCCTCTCGAGAATGCGCCCTCAGCCTGTCCATGGCTCCGCTCACAACGCAAACATTCCAATGCAGTGCCACGCCCAGTGTCCTGCCCACGCTCTCTCCATCTGTTTTCGTGCGCGGGAAGCTTGCTCACTTTAACAGGGAGAAGTCTGAGACCGGGGGTGCAGTGGCCCACATTAGGCCCCTCACTCACTTTAGGAGTGTGCTATCACACTGATTAGTGAACATGGACCATGCCTGCAGTGACAGTGAGGTCGGCGATGAACATCCATGTGAAGATCCTGCACCACATCATTCCTCTCTCAAAGCAAATGTGACTGCTTGCTCTCCTGTTTTTGACTCTGCTGCTATGCACTGCTTATCTCTACTTCAGTTCACAGGGAGTGCTGCCAAGTGACTGACACCCTCAGCCAGCCAGTTCCTCAGCTCCATCCACATCCTCATCTCCAGCCAAGATGACACCGCCTCCATTGAAGAGCTGGAAATAAGCAGCCTGGAGGACCTGTCACAGAGCTTACCCATGCCCTCGAGCAGCGCAGAGACACACACCTTAGTGGGACCTAGATCTAGAGAAGACTCAGGTTCACAACCTGGCAGTCACCACACAGACACATGTCCGCAGCAGGAGGAAGCAGGTTCATGCAAGCTCCCCGGCACTCAGATGACTGCTGGGAAACAGGCATCTGTGAGGTCTGAGTCAGATAATGAGTCTCTATATTTGGCCTTCCAACTCATCCTGGAGGGTCAGCGGAAGCCCTCAAAAGAGTGGCACACGAGCTGGAAGATATATGTCCGCCTGCTCTCTGATGAAGTGTTGCCCATATGTACCTGTATGGAAGTCTCCATGGGGAGGATGGTGGCTGCCATGGAGACTCTGGTCCAGCAGAACTCAGATGTGTACGGACCTGCACTCCATTGCGGGAGCCATGGGTGAGTTCCTATGGTGGCAACACGAGGGAAACGGGACACCTCAACGTTCCTCCAGGTGCTCCTTCCCCACAAGGAATCAGGCCGGGCATCCAAAGGGAGGAGGAGCAGCAGCTGGACACCCCTGGGTCCTCCACACAGGAACCTCAGAGGTTGTCCGCTCCCTCCGAGTCCCCTTTGCTTGTGAGCCCCTCAACCGCGTACTTTGTCACCGCAGGGGAGCAGCTGGGAAGGAGAAATGTGTGTGTGGCAGGGTCTTTTGGAGCCTTGTGCAAGCACTCTCCCATGCATGCAGATCCTTCATGTATCATACTCACCTCAGTGTTCTGAGCATTTTAAATGCTGCCTACTGGGGATCGCTTTCAGTTGTCCTGCAGCTGATCTGCATCTCTGCCGACCCAATGATCACACTCCCTTGCAGCACCTGATCTCACCAACCACAACTATTGTTTCACTTTCGATTTGGACAGCATGGTCTGGATTTGGTTTTTTATATGCTCCCCTGTATTTTCCCCTCCCCCAGTTATCCATTTCCTTTCCCCCATCACAGTTGACACCCCTGGCATCGCGTTCCACCTTCCCTCCATTACCTACCAACCACAACCCTTTTCCTTCGGGGATGCCCAGGTGAACGTGCACATTCCCTCCCTTCCCGAAAATCCCACTCTGTCCACATTCACTTCCCCTACCTTCTTCTTTCCACCTCCAGGGTTCGTGTCTGTCTGAGACCCCAAACAAACCCTCACCATCCCTTCTACTGCTACCTTTGAACCCTCACCCTCCCACCCTACCACCTCACTCTGCCCTCCGTCAATCTCACCATTCCCTCATACCACACCCACCCCCAGTTCACTCCCCATGAGGCAGTCATGGATTCATCAGAACCCTCCCTTGAATGTTCACCTGGACACCAGCCCTCTGGACCCCTACCCCCACCCCTGGAACCCCCTCCCCGCTTAGTCCTCCCACAGCCCCCCGAATCTCCGTGCCCCAGCTTAGTCCCTCCCCCACTCTGACTCCCTCAGACGCCCTTCTTCCACCAGCCTTAGTCCTTCGCCCCTCCCAAATCCATCTTCCAGCCTTACCTTTTCCTCCAGTCTCACTTCTTCCTCCAGCCTTACTCCTTCCCCCTTCCTGACTCCCTTGGATACCCTCACTTCTTCCTCCACGTTTACTCCTTCTCCCTTCCCAACTCCTTCTTCCAACCTTACTTCTTCCTCCACCCTTACTCCCTCCCCTCTCTGCACTCCTTCCTCCCACTGGAGTCCCTGCCCTTTCTGCACTCCTTCCTCCCCCTGGGCTCATTTCCCCTCTCTGCACTCCTTCCCCCCTCCAAAGTCCTTCCCTTACACATTCCAACCCCCTTAAATTACCTCCCCAGTTGCCATCTTCTCCCCGTTACCCACTCCTCCCCCCGTAGTCCATCCCAACCACGCAACCCCGACACCTTCATTCCACCCCCCCAACCTCACCTCCCGACACCTTCATTCCCCCCTCCCAACCACACACCCCCCGACACCTTCATTCCACCCCCCCAACCTCACCTCCCGACACCTTCAATCCCCCCTCCCAACCTCACCTCCCGACACCTTCATTCTCCCCTCCCAACCTCACCTCCCCGACACCTTCATTTCCCCCCTCCCAACCTCACCTCCCGACACCTTCATTCCTCCCTCCCAACCTCACCTCCCGACACCTTCATTCCCCCCTCCCAACCTCACCTCCTGACACCTTCAGTCCCCCCTCCCAACCTCACCTCCCGACACCTTCATTCCCCCCTCCCAACTTCACCTCCTGACACCTTCATTCCCCCCCTCCCAACCTCACACCCCCGACACCTTCATTCCCCCCTCCCAACCTCATCTCCAGACACCTTCATTCTCTCCTCCCCGCCTCACCTCCCGATACCTTCATTCCCCCCACCCAACCTCACACCCCCGACACCTTCATTCCCCCCACCCAACCTCACACCCCCGACACCTTCATTCCCCCCACCCAACCTCACACCCCCGCCACCTTCATTCCCCCCTCCCAACCTCACACTCCCGACACCTTCATTCCCCCCTCCCAACCTCACCTCCCGACACCTTCATTCCCCCCTCCCAACCTCACACTCCCGACACCTTCATTCCCCCCTCCCAACCTCACCTCCCGACACCTTCATTCCCCCCTCCCAACCTCACCTCCCGACACCTTCATTCCCCCCTCCCAACCTCACCTCCCGACACCTTCATTCCCCCCTCCCAACCTCACCTCCCAACACCTTCATTCCCCCCTCCCAACCTCACACCCTGACACCTTCATTCCCCCTCCCAACCTCACCTCCCGACACCTTCATTCTCCCCTCCCAACCTCACACCCCCGACACCTTCATTCCCACCCCCCCCAACCCTGACAACTCTTCTTCTTCCTGTCGATCTTAGATCTACCTGTCTCACCTCCTTGACCATCATCCGTTGGGAGTGTTATTGGTGACTTTCCAACTTCCATGAGCTGCTTCGCAGCAGAGTCATGCCTATGAGAATCCACGCAGCATGCCATGGACGTTCTTCTAGGACCCCGTTGCTGTTGGGCTCCAGTATCTTCTGCTCCTCATATGTCCGTGATGTGAGCAAGGCCCTGGCAGTAAGTCCCAACTTCTGCACCTCACAGTTGTCAAGACGTGTTCTGCATTGACGTGTTTTCCTGCTGTCATGGGCGGACAATCCAGTGAGTAGGGGATGAGTCCGGCGGGCTGGCCTCAGAATGATATGCTGATGTATTACAATGAGGTTCCTGATGTCCAGTGGCAGGGAATGTGGCCTGCCATCGACAGGTTGAGCCGACAATTGCAAACTGGTTTTGACATGAAGTTGTGAAACTGATTTTTGGTCTTCTCGCCACATTGTCCATTCACACCACCAAACACGCCTGCACCAGCGGGCACGGAAAATCCCTGCCTTGGTTCTTACTCAGAGATTTTTCAGACTTAGCAAACATTTTCATAAAGATTGAACTGCAATATCTGTTAGATATTCTGGAAACTATTCTTTGACAAGAGTATTGGCACAACATCAAACCTTATTATGGGGATAGTTAATCAAGTAAATATGAAATCCTGAAAACTGCTGGAGACAGCTTTAAGGGCTGTTAAGGGCTGAAACATTTTGGATAGGCTTAATGTTGTTGGGACAAGTTCAAAGTCTACACATTGGAAAGGGGAAGAGAATGAGTACCACTTCTACAAAATTCTACTCTAACCAAAGTTTGGTTTAGGTGGGGAACATAGTTTTGCTTTGACTTCACATGCTTGATATACTAAATGTCAAATAAAAATTTCAGTTTATTCTGTTCTGTAACTATAGGATTACAGAGTCTCGAATATGAATAGATATCATAGTCAAAAATTAGGAGGCATCAGCTTCATCCAGAAGCAACTGTGTAGCTACCAAATTTCCAACTTAGTTTTATTTTTGTTTTCAGTAAAGTCTGTTAGAAATATATACATAAAATCATTGTGAAATAGGTAAAGGAATAGGTTGGTGCTGTAAGTTTTGTTATACTGGAAACTGATCAAGGTTTTGTCTCTCTGGAAACAAAGCTCGTGGAATGATTATTCTTAGATGATGACAACAGTACCTAGCCCGAAAAGGAATCCATGGGCAGGCAAGGCCTACTGAGAGAGCAACAATAATAAACTTAAAACAATCAAACTACAAAGTTGTGCTAGGCTTTTCGCTTGCTTAATTAAGATGCTTGCTGAAATACATGACGTAGAATAGGACTTAGGGGAGAGGGTGAGAGGAGGACCCCTAGCCAGGCAGTCAGCAGCACCCAGAGGAGAACAGAAGAGCTATATAAACAGCACAAGAAACAGCAAGGGTTTGAGAGCAGAGGTGACTGAGGGAGTTCGGTGAAGAGGTAGGAGGTGCTCCTTTCCTTCACTACCTTTCCTCAGAAAGAAGAGTGGAGGCCTTGGTAAGTAGGACCTGGTGAGTAAATTAATAAAGTGTAATATTTTTAAACAAGTAGCCATACTTGGATTTAACTGAGAAGCACCAGGTATAAGGGAAATTTAGGGCCAATATAATGAAGTAATATAAATAATCCAAAGTAGAATAAAGTTAATGTAAGGGAAGTAGAGTTAAGACATGGCAGGGCAGCTCACTTTAGTGGAAAGCATGTCCTGTAATATGTGTGAAGTCACGGGTGCTACCGGTTTCCTAGATGACCACATGTGCAGGAAGTGCTGCCAGCTGCAGAAACTTGAGCTCAGGGTTTCAGAGCTTGAGCGGTGGCTGGATTCACTGTAGCACATCTGCGAGGCTAAGAGCTACATGGATAGTTAGTTCAGAGAAGTGGTCACACTGCAACTTAAGAGCCTGAAAACAGAGAGGGAATGGGTGACCACTAGGCAGTCCAAGAAAAGGAGGCAGGTAGTACAGTAGTCACCTGAGAGCCCGCTTACAAATGGTTCTTCATAAGAGCGCAGTCAGAGCCAAGTTTGTGGCATCACAAGTGGCTCGGCTGTACAGGAGGGGAGGAAGAAGAAAGGAAGAGCAATAGTGAAAGGGGATTCATTGGTTAGGGGGACAGACAGGCATTTCTGTGGCCGCAGATGTGACTCCAGGATGGTATGTTGCCTCCCTGGTACCAGGGTCAAGGATGTCACAGAGCGGCTGCAGGACATTCTTCTAGGGGAGCGTGAACAACCAGAGGTCATAGTCCACATTGGTACTAATGACGTAGGTAGGAAGGGGGATGTGGTTCTGCAATCAGGATTTAGGGAGCTAGGTAGAAAATTAGCAAGCAGGACTTCAAATGTAGTAATCTCTGGATTACTCCCAGTGCCACGTGCCAGCAAGTACAGAAATAGGAAGATAAGGCATTTGAATGCGTGGCTGAAAAAATGGTGCAGGAGGGAGGGCTTTAGATTCCTGAGACACTGGGACTGGCTCTGGGGGAGATGACACCGATACAAGCTGGACAGGTTGCACCTGAACAGAGCTGGAACCGAGTTCCTTGCAGGGCATTTTGCTAATGCTGTCGGGAGGGCTTTAAACTAACTTGGCAGGGATGTGGGAACCAAGGGAAAATATTAGGGAGGAATACCAGGGTGCACAAAATACTGGAAGGGACAGATAGCACTAGTATAGAGAATAGTAAGTTAATAGGTGAAGTTGGTGTGAGGGAGAAAGTGACAAAATCTAAATCAGGGTTACTATGCATGTATGTGAATGCACAGGGTATAGTAAATAAGATTGGGGAGTTACAGGGCCAGATTGCCATGTGGAAATATGATGTTCTGGCGATAACAGAGACCTGCCTCAAGGAAGGGCAGAACTGGGTGTTAAATATTCCCGGGTACAAGGTGTTCAGAGAGATAGGAAAGGAAAGAGAGGGGTGGCAGTCTTGGTTAAGGAGAGCATTGTAGCGCGAGAGAAAGAGGATGTGCCAGAGGGATCAAGGACAGAATCAATTTGGCTAGAGCTAAGGAACAAAAAGGGTGCAATTACATTGCTTGGTGTAATCTATAGAGTGCCAAACAGTGAAAAGGGCGTAGAAGAACAAATCTGCTGGGAAATTGAAAAGAGATGCAAACATTATAAAGGAATTATAATGGGTGGCTGTAATTATTCAAATGTAGACTGGGACAGTGATAGTGTGAAGGGCGGAGAGGGGCAAAAGTTCCTATATTGTGTTCAGGAAAATTTTCTACAGCAGTTTGTGCCCAATCCAACATGAAAAGATCTTGCGCCTGGTTCTTGGAAATGAGGTGGGTCAAGTGTCAGTGGGGGAGCATTTAGGAAACAGTAATCATTGTATTGTACATTTTAGGATGATGATAAAAAAGGACAATAGGCAATCCAGAGTAAGAATAATTAACTGGACAAGAGCCGACTTTGATGGGGGCAAGGATGGAGCTGGGCCAGATAAACAGGAACGAAAGATTGGCAAGTAAAGCTGTGGCTGAACAATGGGCTTCCTTCAAAAAAGAATTGGTTCAGGCACCATCAAGGCATATTCCATCAAAAGGGAAAGGCAGGGCAAACAAATCCAAAACCCCCTGGATAGGAAAGGAGATAGAAATTAAGATAGAGAAGAAAAACTGTGCTTATGACAGGTGTCAGGTAGGAAATACATTTGAGAACCAAAAGAATACAGAAGGTTCAGAAGGGAGGCAAGAAAGCATATTAGAGAAACGAAAAGGGATTATGAGAAAATACTGGCAGCCAACATAAAGGGGAATTCCAAAGGCATATAAATAGTAAAAAAGTAGTAAAAGGGGGAGTAGGACTGAATAGGGACCTATGAGGGAATTTACACGTGGAAGAAGGGACCATGGCTGAGGTATTAAATGAATATTTTGCACCCGTCTTTACCAGAGAGGTAGGTGCTACCCAGGCCATTGGAACAGACGAGGAAACTCTGTCACTAGAAGTGTTCAAAATTGATAAGGAGGAAGTGTTGAATAGATTGTTGGTACTTAAAGTTGACAAGGCACCGGGACTGGACAAGAAGCATCCAAGGATATTGAAGGAAGTGAGAGTAGAAATTGCAGGGGCACTGGCCATAATTGTTCAGTCTTTTCTAGGCTCAGGGGAGGTGCCTGAGGACTGGAGACTTGTAAACATTATGCCCTTGTTCAAAAAAAGTTGTAAGGATAAGCCCAGCAACTACAGACCAGTCAGTTTAACTTCAGTGGTGGGCAAGGTTCTAGAAACAATTATTTGGGATAGAATTAGTAGCCACACAGAAAAATATGGGTTGATAAGGAAGAGCCAGCATGGATTTCTAAAGGGGAAACTGTGCTTAACTAACTTGCTACAGTTTTTTGAAGAGGTAACAGAAAAGGTCGATGAGGGTAATGCTGTTGATGTGGTGTACATTGACTTTCAAAAGGCATTTGATACAGTGCCACACAACAGAATTGTGAGAAAAGTTATTGTTCATGGAATAAAAGGGACACTAGTAATGTGGATAAAAATTGGCTGAAAAATAGGAAGTAGAATTACGGTCAATGGATATTTCTCAGGCTGAAGGAAAATTTGCAGTGGAGTCGGAATTGGGACCCTTGCTTTTCCTGATACTTGCAGATGATACAAAGCTTGGGAGTGTTGTAAACTGTAAGGAGGACAGTGTAGAACTTCAAAAGGACATAAACAAGTTGGTGGAGTGGGCAGATAGGTAGCAGATGAAGTTCAATACGGAGAAGCGTAAGGTAGGAAGAACATGGACAGACAATATAAAATAAAGAGTGAAGTTAATTGAAGGGGGTGTAAGAGCAGAAAGACCTTGGTACATATATGCATAGATCATTGAAGGTGGCAGGACAGTCGGAGAGAGCAGTTAATCAAGCATATAGTATCCTCGGCTTTATTAATAGGGGCATAGAGCACAAGAGCAAGGAGGTTATGCTGAATTTATATAAGACACTCATTAGACCTCAGCTGGAGTATTGTGTACAGTTCTGGACACCACGTTATAGGAAGGATGTGAACACTTTGGAGAGAGTGCAGAAGAGGTTTACAAGAATGGTTCCAGGGATGAGAAACTACAGTTACAAAGATAGATTGGAGAGGTTGAGACTGTTCTTCTTGGAGAGAAGGCGGCTAAGAGGAGATTTGATAGAGATGTTCAAAATCATGATGGGCTGGACAGGGTAGATAGGGAGAAACTATTCCCGCTCACAGAAGGATCAAGAATGAGAGGGCGCAGATTTAATGTGACTCGCAATAGAAGCAAATGTGACGTGAGAAAAAACTTTTTCACGCAACGAGTGGGTCGAGTCTGGAATGCACTGCCTGGAAGTATAGTGGAGGCAGGTTCAATTGAGGCATTCAAGAGGATATTAGATGATTATTTGAATAGAAACAATGTGCAGGGTAATGGGGAAAAGGGAGGGCAATGGCACTATGTCATAACGCTCATTTGGAGAGCTGGTGCAGACAGGATGGGCTGAATGACCTCCTTCTGAGCCATTAAAATTCTGTGATTCTGTGATGCTTGAGTGAACAACACCATGTTTTAACTGAAACAAAAACAAAAACAAAAATAGCTGGAAAAACTCAGCAGGTCTGACAGCATCTGTGGAGAGGAACACAGTTAACGTTTCAAAATCCATATGATTCTTCATCAGAACTAAAGAAATATAGAAATGTGGTGAAATATAAGCTGGTTGAGGGAGCTGGGACAGATAGAGCTGAATAGAGGGCCAGTGACAGGTGGAGGCAAAGAAGAGATTGCCAAAGATGTCATAGACAAAAGGACAAAAGGGTGTTGACTGTGGTGATATATGAAAATAGGTGGGAAAAGAAAAATATATTTTTTTAAAATTATAAATTATTGGAAAAAGGGGGATAGGAAAGTGGGTGGGAATGGAGGACAGAGTTCATGATCTGAAGTTGTTGAACTCAATGTTAAGACTGCAATGCTGTAGAGTGCCTAGTCAGAAGATTAGGTGCTGTTCCTCCAGTTTGCGTTGAGCTTCACTGGAACGTTGCAGCAGGCCAAGAACGGACATGTGGGCATGAGAGCAGGGTGGTGTGTTAAAATGGCAAATTACAGGGAGGTTTGGGTCATGCTTTCGGACAGACTGAAGGTGGTCCGCAAAGCAGTCACCTAGTCTGCGTTTGGTCTCTCCAATGTAGAGGAGACCGCATTGGCAGCAGCGAATGCAGTAGAATAAATTGAGGGAAGTGCAGGTGAAGCAGCGCTTCACTTCAAAGGAGTGTTTGGGCCTATGGACGGTGAGGAACGGGGAAGTAAAGGGGCAGGTATTCCACCTTCTGCGGTTGCATGGGAAGGTGCCATGGGAGGGGGTTGAGGTGTAGGGGGTGATGGAGGAGTGGACCAGGGTGTCCCGGAGGGAACTATCCCTACGGAATGCCGCCGGGGGGGTAGCGAAGGGAAGATGTTTTTGGTGGTGGCATCATGCTGGAGTTGGTGGAAATGGTGGAGGATGATCCTTTGAATGCGGAGGCTGATGGGTGATAAGTAAGGACAAGGGGGACCCTATCATGGTTCTGGAAGGGAGAGGAAGGAGTGAGGGTGGATGCGTGGGAGATGGGCCAGACAGGGTTGAGGACCCTGTCAACCACCATGGGTGGAAAACCTCAGTTAAGGAAGAAGGAAGACATGTCAGAGGAACTGTTTTGGAAAGTGGCATCATCAGAACAGATGCAGCGGAGGTGAAGGAACTGAGAGAATGGCCAGGGGCTGCAGCGAAACTCCTGAGCAACTTTTGAACTGAAGTAACCTGAGCTCAGTCACTGGCCTGAGCTGGCTGGAACTGGTTTGAATTAGCAAAGACAACGGAAATGTGATAAAGCACAAGTCCTTATTTAGAAAAGGAGTAATGAGGTTATGCTACCTAAGTCCTTTGGGACAGAGCAAATGAGGAGATGCCACAGACTAGGTAAGCAAGCCTAAACCAACGGGAGAGAGACAGCACAGTTTGAAGAGATAAGATTCAGTATAAGAATGGAGAATTTCAGGTGTGGAGTTAGCGAGAACTCCGGAGACCAACCACTGCAGAAGCGGAAGAACCTACGTCAGCAACGTAGAGACGCATGAGAGAGAGAATGGAATGCCTGGCCAGCATCAGCTCTTCTTTTCGGGTATTAGCTTTTATATTCTGTGACCACTCAGGGAGTGTCAGAGAAACCTAGTGGCTGTGCGTTTAGATCCTAGTTTTGGGTATGAAATTGTATAACCTGCTGTAAACTGCATGCCTATATTTAACCAGATGTATAAGCTATATGCAGATGATCTGACGACGTGAATAAAGCGAAGTTAGAGTTAAGAGAGAATTGACTCTTCTCCTTTTTGTACTAAGCCAACAACCGTTACTGGTGACCTCCGGCAACAGAGTCCTTACAGGAAATGGGGTGTGAGGAGCTGTAGTCGAGGTAGCTGTGGGAGTCGGTAGGCTTGTAATGAATATTGGTGGACACTCTATCACCAGAGATTGAGACAAAGAGGTCAAGGAAGGGGAAGGAAGTGTCAGTGATGGACCATGTGAAAATGATGGAGGGGTGGAAATTGGAAGCAAAATTAATAAATTTTTACAGGTCCAAACGAGAGCATGAAGCTGCACCGAAGCAGTCATCGATGTACTGGAGAAAGAGCTGTGGGAGGGGGCCAGAGTAAGACTGGAACAAGGAATGTTCCACATACCCCATAAAGAGGCAGGCATAACTAGGGCCCATACAGGTACCCATAGCCACACCTTTCATTTGGAGGAAGTGAGACAAGTTTAAGGAGAAATTGTTCAGTGAGAGAACAAGTTCAGCCAGAAGGAGGAGAGTAGTGGTGGATGTGGATTGTTTGGGCCTCTGTTTGAGGAAGAAGCGGAGAGCCCTCAGACCATCCCGGTGGGGATGGAGGTGTAGAGGGATTGGACTTCCATGGTGAAGAGGAGACGGTGGGGGACAGGGAACTGGAAATTATTGATATGATGTAGGGCGTCAGAGGGATGTAGGTGGGAAGGGACTGGACAAGGGGGGACAGAATGGAGTCAAGATAGCAAGAAATGAGTTCCATGGAGCAGGAACAGGCTGACACGATTGGTCTGCCGGGACAGTCCTGTTTGTGGATTTTGGGTAGGAGGTAGAAGCTGGCTGTCCAAGGTTGGGAGACTATGAGGATGGAAGCTGTGGAGGGAAGATCTCCAGAGGAGAGGAGGTCAGTGACAGTCCTGGAAACAATGGCTTGATGTTCAATGGTGGGGTCATGGTCCGGGGGAGGTAGAAGGATGTGTCTGCGAGTTGACCCTCAGCCTCTGCGAGGTAGAGGTCAGTGTGCCAGACAACAGCACAACCCTTGTCGGCAGGTTTGATGACAAAGTCAGGGCTGGACCCTGGTTTAACTGGTTAGAAATAAGAACAGCTGAACTGAAGGGCCATTATGAAAGGTGTGTTAACGAGCCTTAGGAGCAGCCTTAGACATAAACAACTGATAGTGGAATAGATATAAATAATGATAATTTTGGGAGTTAGTTTGATGCTGGAGATGGAATGTTACTTGGAGGATGAAAGTAGTCAGGGAGAACAGCTTGAGATGCAATAAGGAAACAATGAGCACAGAGTGATTGATCAAGAAGGTATGTCCGAAGGACCAAGTGGTTAATGGCAGGCAAATGGCATTAAAGCCAGGATTTTCAGCTAGGGTTGCCGACCCTCCAGGATTGGCCTGGAGTCTCCAGTAATTGAAGATCAATCTCCAGGACATTGCTGTGTGCAATCATGGAGAAAAATAATAGGGACATTTAAAAAGATAAACATTTCTCTTTACCAGATACAAAAATATTGAAAATGATGGGGGAAAAAAAGGCTGTTTGGTTGACACCCAAGTATCAAGCAATCAGGTAAGCAACCTTTTTGCTTTCCAATTAGCGTAGGAAGGCAGTGTGTGACAAGGATAAATCTGTTCGCTGACTAACGGCTGGAGCATGGAGGCAAGTCATGTGATGAAATCTCCAGTAATACATTTAATCACAGTTGGCGACCCTATTTTCAACCCGAGGTTTAGACGAAGAACTTGACGTTTTAGTGGCTATTTTGAAATTAAGTAAATCTTTATCAGGCAAAGTAATCCTATCAATAATCCATCCAGGTAATCACCCCTGAAAAGGGGTATAAAGTAAAAGACTTTAGGAGACTACAGCCAGAATCTTCCATTCAGCGTGTGGGGGCGGGCCCTGCATGCCAATGCATTAAACGACGGGTGGTGACATTAGGCATGCGCCCCGGCGTCACCGTGCGTCATTCCGATCTTCAGATCGGCAGGCAAGCGCTGCAGTCGGCTGCGCGCCCGTCGAACTGTCAAAGGCCTGTTGAGACCGTTAATTAACTAATTAAAGTGATTATCAGGGCTGCCCATCCAACCTTAAAGTTGGCAGGCAGGCAAAGATCCCCGGCAGCCTTCGCATTTTTCATGCAATCTCATCCATGGGATGAGGTTTCATGAAGTGTTTATTAATTAAATAAAATGTCTAATGAAAATTCAAAAACGTCTCAGCTCATGTGACAATGTCACATGAGGGGACATGTATGAGTAATTTTCTTTTTTCTTTTTTCCAATGTTTCATTTTTAAATTAAACTCCCTGAGGCACGGAGCTCCCTCAGGGAGATTTCTGCGCTCTTTTGTGTGCATGCGCAAAAGAGCGCAGACCCCAACTCTCCCTCCTCCCCCTGCTGAGCGCTTCCAGGTGTGCGTCACGTTGGGTGGGCCTTAACTGGGCCGCCCACGTAAAATGGTGCGGTGCGCAGCCAATTGCAGGCGGCAATTGGCTCCACGCCCGCCTGTGCCAGCTGCTGACTGGCCTGCCCAATGGGAGTGGTCCCCCACAGTGCAGTTAGGCAGTGGAGAAAAACTCTCAAGGAAGACTCTGCTCCAGCACTCCTGTATAATTTGAGGAGTCAAGAGGCCTTTGGGCAACAAGAAAAGTGGAAGAAGAAAGAAAGAGCTATTTGCACATGCCAGCCATCCTGCCTAACTTAGATCAGGACTCACTACTTGTCACAGTTGTATGTTTTTGCTGTCTAATAAATATGTTATATTCAATCTTAAATTCTGATTAAACTTAACACCCCCACCATATTAGTTGTAGTTGACCCTGACTGATAGATGAAGTATTTGGAAACATCATAAAACATTGTTGTAAAATAGAAAACGCAGAGCTAATTTCTGCAATACAAATAATAAATGCACTATCATACATTTTTATTTATTTGTATATTTAGAGGGGTAAAATCAATTACAGTTAAGGCTTTTAATTGTTCCTGATGCATCACATTAGAGTTATAACTATATACAGCTGCAATCAATTCCTTGTATTTAATTAATTCAAAAAACCTTCAACACAAACTTTGCTAGTTAAACAAATTAAGTTGAAACGCTAATCACAAAGGTATAGGAGAGTTTGTCACTATCGCAGATTTTACAAACTCATTTGTCAAAATAGTTTTAAAAAATCAGTTTGACAAATACAACATGAAGAATTAACAAGCTTTCTTATAGACCAAGTCAACTGAGGGTTTCAAGTTTAGGAAGGAACTTGAAGGGTTTAGTGCTTTTTCACATGAAAATTTTGGTGTCTGCTCTTAAGGAGGACAAAGCAAAACTTATGAAACGGGGACTGTTAGGATGATGCTCAGCCAGGAACTGAGACAGATAAAGGAATGGACTTGCATCTCTGGATTAATAGGATGAATTATTGGATATAAAAATCATTATAAACAGCAGATGAAGAATAACCCATGTGCAGTCAATACAATCAAAACTAAATTACACGTAGACTAAGTTGGGATCGATAGCTTACTGAGGAATAGATCATTTGTAATGAAACGCCAATTCAGCAAATGACTCTGGATTATCATTGTTAGCTTGAACAAGATCATAAAGCATCATAGACTAGTTCACAGCTTAAGCTGCTTTGAGAAAGGATATATGGTAGACTGACTGGAACCTGTGTACTTCTCAAGGACCCTTACTCATCCTGCTGACAGCAAAAGATAAGGTGTAATAAAAAAGGACAATGCTTTGCTGAACTTTGAAAAA
This sequence comes from Carcharodon carcharias, assembly GCF_017639515.1. NCBI lineage: Eukaryota > Metazoa > Chordata > Chondrichthyes > Lamniformes > Lamnidae > Carcharodon > Carcharodon carcharias. Next base: position 139,625,576 of record NC_054474.1, read on the forward strand.
TGAGATAAGCCTTGTCAGTTAGGTAAGAGACGCAGGAAGAAAAAGTATGAACTATGTAATTATACAATGATTTTTTTTTGAGATAATGGCAGCATTCGAGGAAGATACTGAAGAACCAATTCCTCAACCCTCTTAGAACCAGGCCCTCTCCCCGCCACTTCCCCCCACACCCCACCCCCACCCCACCCTGCATTTGGGGTGTTCTTCCCAGGTTAAGGTTGTATAACTTTGTTACCTGGAAGAACTGTCTTGTCTTAATGCGAGTAAAGTTAGAAAATTATTCTAAAGTCAACTTAACCTTTCGGGCCCATGAAACAAAAAAAATTCCAAACAGACAATGCTGATCCAAGAAAATCAAGTGCTATGACAAGGATTGCAGGCATCAGAGGGCACAAAAAAGTTAAGAACTGCAAACAATGTTGTAATATGTAGCAGGTTAGTCATTATCTGCAAAAATAAAAATTGTTAAGACATTTTGCATCTACACCCGAGGTACTTTTTTTTTGACAGATATTGACTGATTTACTGTTTGTTACAACATTTTCTGTTTTCATTTTAGATTTCCAGTGATTCCATTTTTTAAAAATATAAGATTAGGAATAGACCTATGCTGGACCGCAAGAGTTCTTCTTCTCACATGACCTATATATAATTCAAGCAGGATTAGCAGAAGTGGTGCCACTTGAGATTCTCAATTACTGTTAAGGAAAAGGAACATGTTGCTGAAGTTTTTCATCTTGCCCTCATCAGGACAAAAGCAAGAGTGGCAAATTTCAAATGATCACAATAATTTATACTGCAAGAGAAACGTGTGCTGATTGGTTAGCAAGTTGACTCTGATTAGCCGAGGTGTCGCCATGGAGAAATCACTGGAAAATTATAGGCTCCATAAGCTCCTGGGTTCTTTAAAAAAACACATGGCATGAACATAACCCTTTTGCTTGCAGAGAACTAGTCCTGGCATATAAATGTATGTCCCTTCTACCAAGCGCAAATAAGCCATGTTATGAGCTTGGCTGATTATCTTAAACTGGATGTTACTGTAGCTATTAGCAGTTAGGATTGTTCAGCAAGTGCTGCCCAATAGCTAAATCACATCTAACAGCAGACATTTTGTTTTGGGTTTTGCAAGCGCGGGCTAGTTGAGTACAGTCTGAACTCTGCCTTTTATGAACAACCAAAGGAACATGCTGTTTGATTTGATCAGCCAAACTTTGAGACATATGGCCTACATACCTGGCATCACACTGGCACGGAAATTCCTACATGGCATTGCTTAATTGCGTGGTTGGTAAAACAGCTTTTTAAACTGGCAGCAAGAACATGTTCAAACTTTGCACCTTTTTGAATTACCCAGAGGTTGAGAAGCCTGTTGTTCCACATTGCTTTCTCCATGGCAATGCCTCAGTAAATCAGAGTCAACTTGCCAACCAATCCACAACCTTTCCTCCTTTGGTATAAATGGTTGAGATTGTTTGAAATTTGGCATTCTTGTATTTATGCTGATGGGTGCAAGATGAAAAGCTTTGGCAAGATGTCTCTGCTTATGGCAACATTCAAGTTCTGTACTACCAAGCCACTACTATAAAGGTGGGAAAAGTGGACCCAGAATCCATTGAGTGAAAAGGCTACTGAACAATGTGGAACAAGTTGCAATACTTAACTCCTGTCATCTCATCCTACTGTCTGAGTACTGGTAAACTACAGTTGATCATCACTTTAATCCACATTCTTATCGCTGTTTTTCTTTATGAATATGTGAAAATAATAATTCCTTTGGCCTTAAGTTGATTTGTTTTTATGGTAAACATCAATGAAAGGGTCAGCTCCTCAAACCAACTTGAACAAGCCCTCTGTAATATGTTTAATGTGAAATTAAGTCTCTAAATAAGAGTGATTCATTGATATTATTTATATCCTAGAAATACAATGTGGAATGTTAACTTCTGTGATAAATGAAAATTAAACATCATAGATGAATTTCTGAATCATTAACAGTCTGGTGTTAGTTCAAAAAGAAAATATATCAATGCACTTGGCTTTGTTTGATGAAAGAAAACTAAGGCTGGGAATTTTCGGCCCTGCCTGCTGCCGGGATCTTCCGGTCCCGCCGGAAGTCAATGGACTTTTGGCTGGCCCACCATATCCCCTGTGGCGAGTCCTACCAAGGCAGGGCTGGAAAACCCGGCCTAAGTATTCTCAGCTTATACTAGTGTTGAACTAAACTAACATCAGTCATTTCTTAAAGAAGAAATCTCCATCTAAGTTCCGCAGCACGGTCTATGGGATTTTATTCAGTAGCATACCCCGATGTTACAATAAGTGATATGCAAAAATTCCACATGTGGAAACAGTTTGTGGAATGCTCATAAATATTACAGGGAATTGTCTATCTATATAATTTGTAGAGGGAATGTAAACCATGTATACAACAGCTGAATCCACACAAGTCATGACAGCTTGTCATGCTCTTAACTACTACCTGCTCAACTACACTGACGGCATATGGAATATCTTCTGAAGTGTGACTACAAGGTGTATCGTAGCAATGTACTGCCAGGGATCCATTATCTTTTTACTTTATTCGTCACCACCATTATTTAAAATAAGAATGGTCTTGCCACGGGTAGTAAACAAATTCAACTGCACTTTAGCCGCAAGGAAGTTAAATCTTGAAATGATAAGCATCACCATGGCTCACAAAAAAAACAAACAATTCAGGTTTCTTGATGATTCTTTATCCAGTGAATAGAGGATCCACAGGAATGTCATGGGCTCGATCTACAGTTTGCACCAAGATAGCTGATCTCAGTCAAGTGTTGGGAGTGATACAAAAGGCCGCAGTGCCACTGTGCTAGAGAAAGAAAATTCAGTTGAGGTTCCTTCCTAATATAAAGTGACCCCAGGTACAAAATGCATGTATGATACTGGGTGGTTTTTAAACCATGTATCGTAATGAAGCATGTTACATAAGTTACATTTGACTCTTTGTCCATTGTGCCTTTTGATCTAGGCTTTTCTTTTTACATGAATTTAACTCTGACACTATTTGCATTCTGAACACTTACAAAACCGCAAGGTAGTACAGTTATGCCAATGGAGCTTCATCTCAGTGAGTTAAGAGCCCTTTAGGCAGTTGACTAATGTACATGTTGAATGCCCCTTGCATTCAATAAAGTCAATTTCCGTGAACGGTGCTCTTCACATGGAAGACAGTGATTTTAAAGATGATAATAAAAAAATGGAGCACCATGCTGAATAGGGTCGTGCTGACATAAAGAAATGCCTTCAGAAGAAAAAAAAGCTCCAAATATAAAATTGGAAAGCAGCAAAAGTAGGAGCTGTTGGATAATCAGAAATTGTTAAGAGAATCTATAAGATCCTTCATCTTCAGCCTTATTAATACAGCACATTATTTATATGCTGCTATAACATAAATAGGATGTATCCAGTATAAAACTACGCTGCTCTGGGAAACATAGACTATCTCTGCATGGAGCAGTATTCTCAAAGATTTTTGTGGATCTATCAAAATATAATTTTAGATACACTTTCCCTCTGGTGGAAGCCTTTTTTATACTGAGTCTTGCAAAGAACCTTCATTTGGAAAGCAACTTGCTGTAAGTGTGGGTCTGCCGCTGACAACAAGCGGAATCTTCCCAGATTTGCACCAAGTGTGGTAGCAGACGGGAAAAAGGATGTTTCACGCTGTATCATCCCAATCCCATCACATTGAATATGTAACCACAGGAAACACGCCATCTCACAGGCGGGTGGCCTCTGAATCGCCCACCACACCACTACCTCGCCATTCCCTCACTCCAGGTGCCATATCTAAAATATAGCCGCCCGCACAGTTCTCAATGCTTGCAGTCCAGGACTGCTCCACTAAAGACATGGCCCTGAAAACCAAAAAGTGTTCAATGACCCATCACTGGAATGACTTGTGGAGGCCTGTTATGATGTCCTCCACCCCTGCTCTGGCTGCAGGAGGTCCAGCAATCTCACCTCTCCAGCTTGGGAGGCAGTGGCAGTGCTGGTCAGTGCCAATGCTGCATAAAAGAGGTTCGCCATCCAACGCAGAAAGAGGATGAATGATCTCATCAGTGCCGTCAGGGTAGTATCTTATCCCTCTAAACTCACACTCACAAGCCCATCACACATTCACTGGCACTGGCATCTCACTCACTGCCAGCTCAAGGGACATCACCAATCATCTCTCTTACACACACCATCACATTGCCATTTTGCCTCATCTCCTCTGCAGAACTGCCTCCTCAGCCCTCACCATCTTGAGTCCACTTGCACAAATCAACATGTTCCCCCACACACACCCCGGAATAACCCCCTTCCCCTGTACAGCCCTCATCCTGCAGCCTCTTCCCTTACCTGAGGCCATTTCTCCCCCTTCCCCAAGCAAGCCCTAGCCCTGCAGCCGTTGAAAAGCCACCCCTGCCTTATGGTTGGTCTGGTAGGTAGAGACCTGCCTGTGAGCGCCCTCTAAAAGTGATGAGGTGCTGTCTGTGAAGCCTGGCGCTGATGACCACAATTGCTGCTCAAAGCAAGGTAGGCAAACAAACCTCAAAGTCCCGAGCGAAGTGCAGCTCCCCAGGTGCAGAGTTATGGAACACGTCAGCATGCAATCACACCGACGTGCTTGGGTGGTCCAGCATGGGGGGAATGATTCTGGCAAGTTGGGCTTGTAATGACATGCATATATATCACAATACAGTTCCTCATGTGTGGTGGTGGGAAACGCAGGCCCATCATTGACAGGCGGAGCTGACACTTGTAAACTGGTTCACGATGGTATGAAACAGGTTTTCAGCCTTCCTGCCATATTGTCTGCTCACATCCACCATAATGCCCAATGCCAGCGGGCATGGAAAATTCTGCCAAAAGTGGATCCCACGTCTCTTGTGTGACAGAGTTAATTCACACTGACCAATATTTACTTATAAAATAGTGCATCCCAGTGGATGTGACAATGCATCCCCCTTGACAGGATTGTGTCTTTCACAACAAAAACAAAAATACCTGGAAAAACTCAGCAGGTCTGGCTTGTGTCTTTCACATGTGTCCTACCTTATGCTTCTCCAATCTTTTCAAATAAAAGCTAACTAGACATGAAGTGAAGCAACACTTCATGTGAAGTGTCAGACTGCTTTATTTCACATTAAGGTGAACATAGGGAGTAACAGATATGATCAGACTCCATAACTCAATTGGTACAACTTATCTTTGTGTAATGATGGAAAAGAAATATATCACACTACCCCTGTGACAACGAGCTATCTTATTTAACTTAAACAGGAGATCCTTTAACTTTATTCAGCACATCTAGCTTCTTTTTCTCAACAGAGGCCCTCAGCTTTTCCAATTAACTGTGATGTGTTCACATCCCTCATGTCTAATAAAAGTCTCTCTCCTTGCCTTTGGCCCCATCTCTATCTTATATGTATGTCTTCCTACAGAGACAAAGATCAAAAGGATGTTTAACACAATAGCTGCAATGTGTTTTATAATTGCACATACAAGCAAACAAATTACTTATTGTTCAGAGTCTCAGGAAAAGAGCTTCAATTGAGCATGTTATTTTTTGTCAGAGTTACCTTACAGAGTGCCAGCAGACTCAAGCATGAGAAATGATTACCTGGGTAACACAGCCGAGGCTGTCATTTCCTTTGAAGCTGCGAGCTTGCATGAGTCAGTACCTTCAAGGGAGAAGTTGGGGAAAAGAAAGATTCAACTCCATCATTAGTTATGCACTCCTGCTACATGCGAAGTGCATTGCATCAATACATTCTTCACCCTTCAGGCTTCTTTTGGATGCCTGCAGGCAAATGTACGTGCACTTGTATCCACTGCAAAGGTGTTGGATAACAACATTTTCGGAGAAATGGGATGTCATATTGTTTTCAGATGGGCAGTGCAAATGAAACAGCAAATGAAACTTGAGATTAACCAAACAACATGCTTGACCTGGGACCAATTACAGAGCACTAGCAAATCTCAAACTTCTTTTGAAAAAGAAACATGCGGATAGCCCCAAAGTATAAAATCAATCCTTTAACTCCAATCGTTGATTGAGTTTCAATGATTTTCATGGCCCTCCTCTAATGATTTGATTTGATCTCTTTTGTCTGTTAATTTGTATGATGCTTCGTGCAAAAGGATGACTGGCCACTAATGCTTTTAAGACAAGACAGGTTTGCAGGAAATTTGCTGCACTTATGTAAGGTATAAGCAGATCACTTATGGTCCAAATAGAGAGTCTGAGGCTGCATTGTAACATTAGTGCTGTTATTGAGAAAGTGCAAGGGGAAAGTGCCCACTGTAGCTGGAATTTAATACCTCCTCCAGGAGGAAGCTGGCAGGCAGTGCCTGGGGACGTGTTAAAATGGGTGGGATGGTAAAGGGAGCAGTGCCTCTCACCTAATCACCACCGCTGGTATTTTACTAGCTGTGGAATAATTGAGGCCCATTAAGCAGTTAATTAATGGCTACTTAAGGGCCTCTTACCACTGATAAGAGGCTCCCTGCCACATGCCTGCAGGCTCAGATGGTCCCTCCTGACTGGGCACTCTTGATGGAAGACCCCATTTGTCCTTGTGATCAACCCCATCAACTTGATGGGGTCTACCTGACTGGCTCTGGTGAGTTTTTAAAAATTCATCCATGGGATGTGGGTGTCGATGACTAGGCCAGAATTTATTGCCCAACCCTAACTTCCCTTGAGAAGGTGGTGGTGAGCTGCCTTCTTGAACCGCTGTCCATAGTGCTGTTAGGAAGGGAGTTCCAGGATTCTGACCCAGCAACAGTGAAGGAATGGTGATATAGTTCCAAGTCGGGATGGTGAGTGGTTTGGAGGGGAGCTTACAGGTGGTGGTGGTCCTATGTATCTGCTGCCCTTGTCCTTCTAGATGGTAGTGGTCCTGAGTTTGGAAGGTGCTGTCTGTGGAGCCTTGATGAGTTTCTGCAGTGCATCTTGTAGATGGTACACACTGCTGCTGCTGTGCGTCAGGTGGTGGATAGATTGAATGTTTGTGGGTGTGGTGCCAATCAAGCAGGCTGCTTTATCTTGGATGGTGTCAAACTTCTTGAGTGTTATTGGAACTGCACTCATCCAGGAAAGTGGAGAGTATTCCATTACTTGTGCCTTGTAGATAGTGGACAGGCTTTGGGGAGTCAGAAGCTGAGTTACTCGCCACAGGATTCCTAGCCTCTGACCTGCTCTAGTAGTCACAGTATTTATATGGCTGGTCCAGTTCAGTTTATGGTCAATGGTAACTCCCATGATTGATAGTGGGTGTTCAGTGATGATAATGCCATTGAATGTCAAGGGGCAATGGTTAAATTCTCTCTTGTTGGAGATAGTCATTGTCTGGCATTTGTGTGTTGTGAATGTTACTTGACACCTGTCAGCCCAAGCCTGAATATTGCTCAGGTCTTGCTGCTTTTGGACATGGACTGCTTTAGTATCTGAGGAGTTGCGAATGGTGCTGAACATTGTGCAATCATCAGCGAACATCCCCACTTCTGACCTTTATAAGACGCAGAAGTAGGCCATTCGGCCCATCGAGTCTGCTTTGCCATTCAATTAGATCATAGCTGATCTGATAGTCCTCGACTCTGCTTTTTTGCCTTTTCCCCATAACCCTTGATGCCTTTACTGATTAAAAATCTGGCTCTCAGCTTTGAATATACTTAACGACACAACCCCAACAGCCCTCTGCGGTAAAGAATTCCACAGATTCGCTACCCTCAGAGAAGAAATTCCTCCTCATCTCTGTCTTAAATGAGCAACTCCTTACTCTAAGATTATACCCTCTGGTCTTAAGACTCTCCCACAAGCGGAAACAACCTCTCAGCATCTACCCTGTCAAGCCCCCTAAGAATCTTTTATGTTTCAATAAGGTCGGCTCTCATTCTTCTAAAATCCAATGAGTACAGGCTCAACCTCTCCTCATAAGAAAATCCCTCCATACCTGGGATCAACTTAGTGAACCTTGTCTGGACTGCCTCCAATGCCAGCACATCTTTCCTTAGATAATGGGACCAAAACTGTTAACAGTATTCTAGGTGTGGTCTAACTAGTGCCTTGTATAGTTTTAGCAAGACTTCCCTATTTTTGTACTCCATTCCCTTTGAAATAAAGATCAACATTCCATATGCCTTTCCTATTACCTGCTGAACTTGTATGCTAAGTTTTGGGATTCAAGCAAGTACCCCCCAACTCCCTCTGTGCTGCAGCTTTCTGCAGTCTTTCTCCGTTTAAATAATATATTGCTCCTCTATTCTTCCTGCTGAAGTGCATAACCTCACATTTTCCCACATTATATTCCGTCTGCCAAGTTTTTGCCCACTCACTTAACCTGTCCATATCCCTCTGTAGACTCGTCGGGCAGAATTTTGCACTTGGTGGGCGGGTGGGCCCCACCAGCTCGGCGGCGGGCGGGCAGCCGAACTCAGCCGCCAAAACGGGGCCCACCACCATTTTGAGTGGTCGGGCCAATTAAGGCCCGCCCAGCAGCCTGCCCGACAGGAAACGCTATGCACGCGCGCGAAAGAGCGCATTGCTCCCTGAGACCAAGTGCTGTCTCAGGGAGATTACTAACAGGTAAAAGAACTCCAAAAATAGAAAAATATTAAAATTATTAACATGCCCCCCTCATGTGACAATGTCACACGAGATGGGACATGTTAATAAGAAACATACAAACTTTATGGAACTTTTTAAAAACGGACATGAAACCTCATCCCGCCAGTGGATGAAGTTTCATGTATAATCTGAAGCCCGCTGGGACTCCTGGCCTGCCCGCCAGCCTTAAGGTTGGACAGGCAGGTCTTTAACAATCTTAATTATCCTGTTAATGGCTGTAATTGGCCATTGGCAGGTTGGTGGGTGGATGTCCGCCCGCCTTCCTAAAAATTTAAAGGGACCGGGATGATGTCGGGGGTTCCTCCTGACATCATTCCGTGTCATTTTCCCATCGGTGAGCAGGCCCCGCCCCCAAATCGCTAACGGGAAAATTCTGGCCTTTGTGTCATCCTCACCACTTGCCTTCCCACCTGCTTTTGTGTCACGTGCAAACTTGGCGATAGTACATTCATTTCCCTCATCCAAGTCATTAATGTATATAATGTAAATAATTGTGGCCCCAGCACTGATTCCTGTGGCACTCTACTAGTTACAGGTTGCCATCCTGAAAATGCCCCACTTATCCCAATTCTCTGTCTTCTGTTAGGTAAGCAGTCCCTTATCCGTGCTAAAATACTACCCTTCAACACCATCGGCTCCTATCTTATTAAGTAGCCTCATGTGCTGTACCTTATCAAACGCCTTTTAGAAATCCAAATATATTACATCTACTGGTTCCCCTTTATATATCCTGCTTGTTACCACCTCAAAGAATTCTAATAAATTTGTCAAGCATGATTTCCCCTCATGCCGACTCTGCTTGATTATGTTATGTATTTCTAAATGCTCTGCTATTACATCCTTTCTAATAGACTCTAATGTTTTCCCAATGACGGATGTTAAGCTAACTGGCCTATAGTTACCAGTTTTTTGTCTCCCTCCATTTGATAAAGGAGCCACAGGCAAGGAAATATTCTTGGGAGTTTATTAACAGTGAACGTTATGTACAAGTGATGAACACCCATGCCCAGGCTCTGCAATTGCCTCTTCCTGATTGGACACAGGTGCAGCTTCTTGCTGCTACTGCAGTTTTGTGCTGGGTGTTGTTGGAGCTGGAAGGAGCCAGGAGTTGTTGCTGAGATTTTGCTGCTTACTGCGTTTTGCCTCAGGCACCTCAGGACTTCTTTATTTGTCTGTTTTGCTGCTGCTCAGGGGACACTAGAAGCGTGCAAGGCCTTACTGCTGGTGTTTTTGTCTGGGCTGCAGGGACCTGGAGCCTGCAGGGCCTGAGGCCTGAAAGGGAGAGAGAGAGAGAGAGAGAAGGTGCTGTGGGATAGGGAGGCTAGGAGACAAGGATTTTTTGAAATAACATCAGAGGTGAGTGTCTGAACCTTTGTTCAGTGGGGGCTGAAGGCGACTGTGTTTTGTGGGGGGAGGAAAGAAGACCATTGCCAAGACTTGGGGAGAAGGCGTGTGTGTGTGTGTGTGTGTGTGTGTGTGTGTGTGTGTGTTGCTTAAGGTCTTGCCACCACCCCCAAAGTTCGCTCCGCTTGTGTCTAAGTCCAAGTAGCCGATGCTGCCTGATGAAAAAGGAGAGTGCCAACTTCTGTATGCCAGACAGTACCAGCTGCCTGGTGAAGACATCACCCTACCCTAATGGGAAGAACAGCAAGGCCACCACCCATGCTCCATTCCACCGAGTGACACCCACCCACTCTGCACCCTTTACCCTTTCTCTCCTGTGTCTCCCTGTCCTTTTCTCCCTCTCTTTCCTCCCCTCTCCATCTCTGCTTGCCATCTGGATGAAGAGGTTATGCCATCTTCTTCCCCTGCTGCCCCTGGGGCCACACTGTCTGGACTTGCCAGAAAGAGCTTGGGGTGGGTGTGGCTCAGCACCTATGGCTGCAACATGGTCACCGGCAGCCAGGCCCTCTGGGGCAGCTGTGGAGGTGGCACTATCACCAGTGGCAAGGCCCCCAAGAAGACCTATGTGGGAGTGGCTGCTTTTGTGGCCTCTGCTGCTCCTGCAGTCCCATCACCGCTCCGCCTCCTAACAGAAACCCTGGGGATAAAAAGCTACACTCCCCTGCGAAGAGCATTGAAGCGTGCGTGAAGACTTTACCTGGGGTTGTTAGCCCCTCGGCCATCGTTGCAGCCTCACGCGTGTATGGGAAGGCCGAGGTCTGAGGGAGTAGTACACCTGGCCCTGGCCAAGAGGCTCACTGTGGGTGGGACCTATCTTGTGTTGGACCTTTACAGGCCACCATGGAGAGGCTTGTGTTATCCAATGACCTGCCCTTTGTTTCCTTCTCCTCCTCCCCCACCTTCACCAACTAGGGTAGGTCAAGTCCGGGGTTGTGCCAATCCCGCTTGGCCTCAGCAAGCCTAGCCTCCGCCATGTGTACTCCTTCCAGTTCCAGGTCTGCGCTGAAGCAGTTGAAGATGGTTGGGCCTAGGATGCTACTCTGAGGAACTCCTGCAGTGATGTCCTGGAACTGAGATAATTGACCTCCAACAACCACAAATGACTCCAACCAATGGAGAGTTTTTCCTCTGATTCCCATTGACCCTAGTTTTGTTCGGGCTCCCTGATGCCACATGTGGTCAAATGCTGCCTCAATGTAAAGGGCAGGGACTCTCACTTCACCTTGGGAGTTCAACTCTTTTGTCCATTTTTTTATCCAAGGCTGTAATGAGGTCAGGAGCTGAGGGCCCTGGCGGAACCCAAACTGAGCATCAGTGAGCAGGTTATTACTAAGCAAGTACTGCTTGATAGCACTGTTGATGACCCCTTCCATCACTTTACTGATTTTAGGTATACCTGGTGCTGTTCCTGGCATGACCTCCTGCATTCTTCATTTGAACCAGGGTTGATCCCCTGGCTTGGCAGTAACAGTACAGTGGGGGATATGCCAGGCCATGAGGTTACAGATTATGGTTGAGTACAATTCTCCTGCTGTTGATGTCGCCTCATGGCTGCCCAGTCTTCAGTTACTCGATCTGCTCGAAATCTATGGTAGTGCCACACAACACGATGGAGGGTAACCTCAAGTGTGAAGCTGGGACTTCATTTCCACAAGTTCTGTGAGGTGGTCACTCCTACTGATACTGTCATGGACAGAAGCATCTGCAGCAGTAGTCAAGTATGTTTTTCCCTCTTGTTGGTTCCCTCACCATCTGCCACAAACCCAATCTAGCAGCTATGTCCTTTAGGACTCAGCCAGCTTTGTCTATAGTGGTGCTACCAAGCCACTCTTGGAGTCCACCCCACTCATCTGTCTTCTGGGCCTTCAGTGCTCCTGGCGGTGCTACTGAGACTGTATGCCACATTTGGTCAAATGCTGCCTCAATGTCATGGGCAGTTCTCTGACTGGCTCGCAGCTCTGGAGGTAGGTCCATCCCATCTCAGAGGGACGGAAGGCATGACTTCAGGTGATGAATTGAGTCATGGCATCCAGGGCCAGCAGAGGCAGGCTCACCCTCCAACTTGCATGCCAAACCCTCCACATTAAATCCATGCCTATATATGCAAGAATTCTAACAAAATGGTCCATAGTTCGCTGTGTTGGGACATCCACTAGTGTCGGCTGTTAGTTAGACTTGTCCTCGCACATTTAGATTTTGGTACTTTTGCTTGGCGAGTTGCTTGGCGAGTTGCTGGAAGTGCTAGCTGAATGTCGAAGTGAGGAAAACCTTGAACATGACAAGTAACTGTGCCTCCTTAACCAATCAGATTGAAGCTCTGTCATTAAAAGCATAAGGATTGAGGTGGAAGTGTAAAGAATTCAACAAGTAAAAAAAAAAAAGGGACAGGAGAGAATAGAAAAAATATATTTGACAGTTTTTAAATCAACAACAACAATGAACACTTGAAACAGTGAGATTCGACACTTAAGATAGCTTACAGTGCCAGAAAGGTCGTTTGGCAACAATTAACACTCACCATATCATCAAATAGATTTGTAGAATGGACATGATTTAAATTACTGTGACAAGTTTAGTTAATGTCAATTGTGCAAACACAGCAACTTCACACTATTCAATGCGTTTCAATGGTAAGTCAGACTGCGAATTGCTATTTTCACAAAGCGAACACAGTGATACAATTCCGGTACCTTTGTAACTACACATCTGCCCCTCAAACTTAAGTTGCTGTTCCGTTTGTGTAAATAACGCCAAGTTCCACTAGCCTCACAGTTCATTTGATAGCAAGTTCTGGCTCAACACCTAGAATGTTTGGAAGAATCATGATCAAAATAGTGTCTAGCAACAACCAAAAGTTGAATACTTCATTGTAAAATTTGTATTTCCTTTTTCCTAAGTTCAGTAACAGTAGCAATAGTATACAGGGGTTCTGCCTCCAGATCTTCGAAAGCTTCAAAATAGCTGAAGAAGCCTCACTCCCACATGAATGCATCTCTATGTAACCCGACATGCCTACAACTGCAGTCTCATCAAAATCATCAGATTCAAATGCCAGAGGAAAACACAGTAAAGCACTAAATGTGTGAAAAATCTTTATTCAATTTCTTCACACCTTTCAATGACTTGACCTTGCAAAAGGCTGTGCTTTGCATTTACAAAAAAAAAAGGCCAGGAATTAGCTCCCGGAAAAAACTCCATAATCTTTCTTTGTTAGTGTGCTGCTTTTGGATGTGTGTGATACAGTCCAACATGTTTTCATTGCAGTCAAACATCTTTTAAGTGTTTCTGTGCTGCAGTGCAAAATCCCAGATCATCTCTATGGCCTTTCTGGTATTGGCTGGGGAAGCAGGCGTGCACTCATTGACCTCGATAACCCAAGAGCTCAACTGGCCTCGGTTGTGGGTTTTCAGGTTCCTAATCATCCCCTGATCCATTAGCTGGAGCTTGGCCGTGGGGCAAGTAAGTACATCAGCTTGATGCTCTTGAGGCCAGCAATGTCAGGCTGTGCGGGGCAGCCTGTAATTATGACAATGTTCCTTTCCTTTTGCTGACATTTTGTCCACTTTCCTGATCCACACCTCTCAAATGCTGGAAGTCATTCAGGTGGTTTTGTGAGCCTCGTATTTTCTGGATAGTGTCTCAACATTCGTGTAGCAATGTGGCTTCTTGGACTTTCCCGTCTCAAGAAGAGACAGCTTTTTGGTATCATCCGTGTTGGCACAGACCATAGCAGTGACACGTTCCTTGCTCCGCTTTCCACCATTACTTGATTCACCCTTAAACATCAAAGAGGGGCTGGCAAAAGACGTAAAACAGTCTGGTTTCATCTGCATTAGAAATGTCTCGAGTGAGATGATTTTGGAACCAATCATCTGTCGTTGTTGCCATAACTGCCACACCTTCACTGCTTATCAGGTGGAAAGAAAATGTTGTGCCTTGCCTTGAATCAGTCCAGCCATCCGTCGCTGGACGTAAATTCCATGTGGCTCAGCTTCTTTAATTATCAGGGCGACTCTTCTTTCCTGCAGGATTGGACCAGAGATGGGAACGTTCCCTGCTCATGCTGCCTTGAACCATGTTAGCAGAGCTTCTTCAACATTGGGATAGGCAGCCGTTCTCATCCACTTCCTTGCTGGAGAGAATGCCCATTTGTCCAATTGTTGCAAGATGTTCACCTTGTGTTTCATAATGGTGGACAAACTTGATGGCGGAATCTCCCACTCCTTTGCGATACCACTTTCTGCTTCACATCACGGTTTTCCCCTTGCTGTATCGACTTCACCTTCTCTCCAATCGACAATATGTTTAACTTTCACACAAGTTTAGCCATACTCTCAGGTTTTGCATGTCCAGTCACAGGGAGATCTTGAATATCACAATGGTTTGCCTAGTGCTTCATGTTTTCACGTTCTTGTATGGTCTAACTCCACTCTGGTCAGTGCAGTCATGACAAGCTTAGACAAGTTCAGCGAATCTGGAGTTAAAATTGTGAAATTGCAGCTTATCACGGGCATCATTCTATGGGATTTGTTATTCTGCCAATGGGAATGGTTGAAGACTTCCACATAACTGGAATTTCATGTCACCTGAGTTAGACTCATTGCGATTTCACTGTACTGTTATCTGATATTGATAAAGCAAGTGCTTGGAGAGTATTCCATCACACTCTTGACTTTGTGCCTTTGTAGTTGGTGGACAGGCTTTGGGGAGTCAGGAGCAGAGGCTGTAGAATTCCCAGCCTCTGATCTATTCTTGTAGCCACATTATTTAGATGGCTGGTCCAGTTAAGATTCTAGTCAATGGCAATCTCCAGGATGTTGATGGTGGGGGATTCAGTGAAATGTGCTTCTGAATGTCAAGGGGAGATGGTTAAATTATCTCTTGTTGGAGGTCGCCATTGCCAAGCACTTGTGCAGCACACCTCGTATAACTTATAAGCCTAAGCCTGAACACTGTCCAGCTCTTGCTGCATACGGGTATGGATTGCTTTATTATGAGGGGTTGCAATGGTATTAAACACTGCAATCATCACCTCTGACCTTATTTTGGAGGGAAGGTGATTGATATAACACCAGAAAATGGTGGGGCCTAGGATGTGCAAAGTGGATTATTGGGAGGACACATCGCCTCTAAGAGTTGCCCATCTGCGGTACAGAATCTCAAGCAGATGACTGATATATCATCATCGACATCATACGTTAGTATAACCATTTTGTTAATCCTTTATACTACACGTATTGTTACCTACAAAGGCAAACAAACCACTGTAGCACCATTACTGAATCATTGTCCTCTTTGTTTTCATTTTAGTTCCACTGCAGGTAAGTGAAAACTTCCTGAATAATATTGCCACATTTAGCAAATTTTCAGCAAATGAAAGAAATTACAGAAATTCACTGGAAACCAAAAACGGGGTAATGAATTGTGTCCACACCACGGTAACAGGATACCATTAGCAGGTTCTCACAACAGTGGCCTGCAAACAGAGAAGTGATGAAAAGTGCCTTAATTAGCAGTTAATAAATGTGTTTCTGATTCAAGCTTGCAACTGAAGTTGGCCCAGTGAATTCCTCTTCACCTAAATAATTATGGGTAAAAGAGCTACCTACTGAATTGTGAGCCCAAAAGCAAATCACAGCTGTATTGAATCTAAGTAGTTCAAATACTCAATGCTTGAATGTTCTTATATGCATCTCACTTAATTCTATCTAAAGATATAACATGTTGGAAGTCAAAATTTGCACAGGATTAGCTTCCTCCAGCAGTTCTAACACCTTCACTTTGATGCTATTTCTTGTCTTTCTGCAGCAACAGAAAATCCCATCATTATTGTTCCAGTCCAGGTTCATTAACTGTAGATATCCACTCTAATCCTACTTTCTTGCTCTAAAATCAGCCCATACAGGCAGGATGCACAATTCTGGCTGCATTCTGAGCGCAATTCTCTGTCCTTGAGCTTTGGCTCTGCCAGCCTAATTCCCAAACTCTCTGGATTAAATAGGTGCGATACATCCCTATGGACATCTTGCCTGTAATTCACATCAAGCAAATTGATTCTTTACAGCTTAAAGGTTCAAACTTGATGAAGGATTTCCACTTGTACCTGACTCCCAGCTGACTGAAGAAAAGTATAAAGGATATTCTGTTACACACTTCGAACTCCAATGGTGGATTTTATGAAACCCAGCACTGTTAATTTAAGATGATGCAGTTATGTAGATTGCTGGAATGAAAAGTGTTGTGCGACATGTCATACAGGTGACTGCATCTAATTTTAACCATAAACATAAGACATGTAACCTGTGCAAAAGTGCTGACTTCACATTAATCCACAGGAACACTTCTCTAAAATGAATATATTTGGACAAAGAATTTTCAAATTAGTAATAAGTGGTACACAGAATGCTAAATTGACTGCAAGCAAAAGGCTTATGCAGCAAATGGATTACACCACAAAAGGTGACCATTCACACCTTTACTTAAACCCAGATCAATCTGCAGTTTCCACTTAATCTCATGTAATTATTTTACTGTTTCACAATAACAAATAATCACCATCACTGATCAATGATTAATGAATCGGGATTTGAAAAAACATGGCACTTCCAATTTTTTTCTACGTATTCAAATTCACCTTTAGCACTAGTTATAGAGTTCTTCTATGATAGTTAAAGCCTACAAACTCTCAATCCATGGTAAATTGCTTTTGCCCACAGGCAACTGATATTGCAGCAGAATGTAAATTGACAGCTTCCCGACACAACCTGATTATTTATGGACAGCAATTGTTTGAGAGTTTTCAATGTGTCAAAAAAAAATGTGCAGTTGCAGCTTTGAATATCTCACAACCTCTCTATTTTTAGCTTCCAACCCACTGATGTGTAAAAAAAAAAGATTGCAAACTGAGGATTATTATTAAAGGACATCAGCATGCCATGTGCAATTTTCCTATCATCTTTCTTCACAATGAAATGCTTATTGTTTTGCTACTTGGACAAAGTCTACATCATCATTCTAATACAGGACAGAAGTCTATTTGGCCCATTATGCCTGTACTGGTTCTTTGAAAGAGCTGTCCAATTAGCCCCATTCTCCTGCTTTTCCCTGTTATCCTGCATTCCTTTTATCACTTCAAGCTTATATAACCAATTTCATTTTGAAAATTACTGGCAAATCTGCTTCCACCACCTTTTCAGGGAGTGAGCTCCAGGTCATAAGGATTGTCTACATGAAAAAAAATTCTCATCTCCCCGCCGGCTTTTTTTGCAAATGAATCTAAATCTGTGATTACTGACCATCCTGCCAATGGAAACATTTCCCCATCAAAACCTCTTGAATATCCCAATTAACAATTCAGTTAATGTTGCCACTCCTCATTTTTCCTTCCAAAAGGCAGCTTGTCCACATTAACTTGCATCTGCCACATGTCTGCTGAAAGCTGTTACTATCCTGCTCCCTCTTTACCACGTTTCTGAGTTCTCTGCACATTTTCTAAGTATTTCTGGCAGGGCAGCAAAGCCCTTATGGTGTTTTTAGTATATAGCAAGCCATAGGCTTAAAACAATACTGTTAAGTTTTTCAGCTGTTGAAGTGCACATTAGTATTCTATAATAAGCGTGTACTGAACCTGCTGCAAATCAAACAGATAATCCATTCAATTCTAACTCAAACATCGTGACAATTTGTTCAATTGTGAATGGAGGGAAAATTTGAGCCTTTATAACTTCAAATTTAAAATGATTTCAAGACTGAAGAAAGGGTACAAACCTGAAACATTAACTTGTTTATCTCTCTACAGATGTTGCCATACCTGCTGAGTGTTTCCAGCATTTTCTGTTTTCTTTTACTGAGGTCATTCTCATGCACAATATGAAAGCAGCTTCTCTCTTTAACATGCGTTTGATATTAAACTGCATCTGGCATTGTGTTCCTCATGGCTTAACATATCGGTGCTCTTTTCAAACTTCTGCTCGCTTACATGCAATTCGCTATGGGGAATATGAACTTTTGTTCAAAGCAGGCGCATAGTGGAGGTGCATCAGCAGCACCTGAGGGTGGCAGGGTACAGGAAATCTGCCATCTCCATGGGCCAGTGAAACTGGAAGTTATCATTAAAGGGCAATGGTATGTACAGCAGAGTGGGTTGTGGTGGGAGGGGCTTCCCAACAGCCACCGGCAGGCTGCAGTATTTTTGCAGACCCTTCATACTCCCGTCAACAATAGATTCTCCCGCCAGGACAGTCCAATCTGATTGGGTGGGGCATGTACGGCACACATACCCACCCATATACTCAAAAACTGAAAACGGGGGCCAGGATTTTACATTCGGCGTTGGGAGCGGGCCCGACACGCCGGAACGTAAAATGCCACGCAATGACATCGGGCATGCGTCCTCACATCACGCAGTCTTGCGATGTTTCGTTCGGCGGGCATGTGCCAGAGTTGGCTACATGCCCACCAATAATTAAAAGGCCTATTAAGGCCATTAACAAAGTAATTAATTTCAAGTTTACACTGCCTGTCCAACCTTAGGCCTTTACCTTTTTTAAGCCTCATCCACGAGCAGGATGAGGTTTTTTTCCTAAAGCGTTTACGAATTGAATAAAAACTTTTTCTGAAAAATAAAAACATGCCCCACCTTGTGTGACACTGTCTCATGAGGGGCATGTTTCGTTAAATTTTTGTTGCATTTGTTTATTTTTTTTCAAAAGCGCTTCAATCTCCCTGAGGCTGCTCCGTGCCTTCGAGAGATTGAAGCGCCCTTTCACGCGCATGTGCGAGACAGCACTGGACTCGACTCTCTCTCCTCCCCCTGCCCGCACAGGTAGCACTCTCCGGCTTGCATATTATGCTGGGTGGGCCTTAATTGGCCCGCCAGCGTAAAGTGGCGATGCAGAGCTGATCGCGGGCAATGGTTGGCTCCGTGACTCCTCCTGCCTGGCCTGAATTTTTCCCATGTCAGGTGGGCTCGGCGGGAGTGCTGCATGCACTGTTACAGACTTACCTGAAAAACCCTTCAGGTAGGCCTTGGACTTTCAAGGGGTGGCCACCATTTGCCTGCCATTTTCACTAGCAGGTTGCCTCATTAACTATGCCGCTTGTGATTTAAAATTGCCAGCCCCACTCCATACATATTTTCACATTTATTATCATCTTTGTTTTGTTACAGATATCATGGTTGACTAAGTATCATTAAAGTAAATTATTTTCAGTGTAAAAAAAGTCATGATTTCACTAACTCAGAGCAGAACAAAATGTTTCATTAATCTAATTAATTTCATGTTCTTCATGTTTGTGCCTCAAACAATACTTCAACAAAAAAAGCACATTGGGTAACATTTTAAAAAAAGAATTCACAGGAATGTCTCTGTTACCAACTGATAACAGTGTTTCTTAAGTGGTGCATAATTTATTATAAATGAATAACAAAGGGTTTGTTTCACTATAAGGTGAGATTATTTACTGACTTCATTTCAAAGCTCTGCTAAAATAGCTTATGATAAAATAAGTCTAAAATAATATATGCTGAGCTTTTAATTTTGACTTTCCTGCTTTTTAATATGCAAAACCGTTTCCTTAAGGTACCCACATGAGGACCATGGGAGCATTATTGTGCAGCGCCACGGATAATAGGTCCTTATCCAGTGGCGGCAACAAAGGCCAGGAATTTCCATTCATCGGGCAGGCCCGGCCGGGGTGGTCATGAGGCCACCCACCACCCGCGGCTCGGCTCCACAACGCGATTTCACGCGGGCAGGCCAATTAAGGCCCCCACCCCACTGCGGGATCGCGAGTGGCAGCGCTAAGCACCGCCTGTGCGGGCAGGAGGAGGAGGGAGAGCCGGGACTAGCGCATAGTTCGCACATGTGTGTGAAGGAGTGCCTCGGGGAGATTGAAGTGCTTTATGAAAAAATTAATAAAGAGCAGAAAAATTCAATGAAATACGTCCCCTCATGTGACTGTGTCACATGAGATGGGACATGTTTTTAAGTTCAAATGAAACTTGTTATTTAATTTGTAATAGCCTCAGGGAAACCTTGTCCCGCTCGTGGATGAGGTTACCTAAAAAATGTAAAGGCCACTTGGCATTTTCGCCTGCCCGCCAACCGTAAGGTTGGACAGACAGCGTAAAATTCTGGTTAATTACCTGGTTAAC
This sequence comes from Carcharodon carcharias, assembly GCF_017639515.1. NCBI lineage: Eukaryota > Metazoa > Chordata > Chondrichthyes > Lamniformes > Lamnidae > Carcharodon > Carcharodon carcharias. The sequence goes on from NC_054474.1 coordinate 139,645,798, forward strand.
GGCCTTACTAGGCCTATCAATTATCAGCGGGCGCACTGCCGACTCTGGAGCGTGCCCGCCAAACGAAATATTGCGCAACTTCGCGAAGGCATCAGGACATACGCCCGATGTCATCATGCATCATTTTACATTCCGGCACATCGGGTGTGCACCCACGCGCCAAATGTAAAGTTCTGCCCAAAGTGTTATGTTGCCCTTATTTATATACTGTGTTCCTCCACTTACTCCTGTTATATTGGAATGACCAAATTGAATTTGGTTTAGCTGTCCTAAATACAACAGCTTTAAAACCAAACCCTGAGGAAGATTGAGTCATCCTTTCTATATTCAGAATCGCAGAATGTTATGGTGCAGAAGGAGGCCATTCGGCCCATGTGTCTACACCAGCTCTCCAAATAAGCATTATGACTTAGTGTCATTCTCCTGCCTTTTCCCCATAGCCTTGCACATTGTCTCTATTCAAATAATCATCTAATGCCCTCTTGAATGCTCGATTGAACCTGCCTCCATCACACTTCCAGTCAGTGCATTCCAGACCCGAACCACTCATCGCATGAAAAAGCTTTTTCTCACACCACATTTGCTTCTTTTGCAAATCACTTTGATTCTGTGCCTTCTCATTTGTGATCTTTTTACAAATGGGAACAGTGTCTCCCTATTTACTCTATCCAGCCCCCTCATGATTTTGAACACCTCTATCAAATTTCCTTAGTCTGCTCCTCTCCAAGGAGAACAGTCCCAATCTCTTCAATCTATCCTCATAATTGAAGTTTCTCATCCCTGGAACCATTCTTGTAAACCTTTTCTGCACCCTCTCCAATGTATTCACATCCCTCCTATAGTGTGGTGCCCAGAATTGTACACAATACTCCAGCTGAGGTCTAACTAGTGTCTTGTATAAGCTCAGCATAATCTCCCTGCTTGTACACAATGCCCCTATTAATAAAGTCCAAGATACTGTATGCTTTATTAACTGCTCTCTCTACCTGTCCTGCCACCTTCAATGATCTATGCACATATACACCCAGGTCCCTCTGCTCCTGCACCCCCTTAAGAATTGTACACCTTATATTGTATTAGCTCTCCATGTTCTTCCTACCAAAATACATCACTTCACACTTCTCTGAATTGAACTTCACCTGCCATCTATCTGCCCACTCCACCAACTTGTCTATGTCCTTTTGAAGTTCTATACTGTCCTCCTCCCAATTTATGATGCTTCCAAGTTTCGTATCATCCATAAACTTTGAATTTCTCTCCTGCATACCAAAATCTAGATTATTAATATAGATCAGGAAAAGCAAGTGTCCAAATACTGACCCCTGGCGAACTCCGCTACAAACCTTCCTCCAGCCCAGAAAATATCCATTGACCATTACCCTCTGTTTCCTATTGCTCAGCCAATTTTGTGTCCACATTGCTACTGTCCCTTTTATTCCATGAGCTATAACTTTTCTCACAAGTCTGTTGTGTGGCACTACATCTAATGCCTTTTGAAAGTACATGTACACCACATCAACAGCATTACCCTCATCAACCCTCTTTTTCACCTCTTCAAAAAGCTCCAGATACATGATTTCCCCTTTAAAAATCTAAGCTGGGTCTCCCTAATCAACCCACATTTTTCTGTGTGACTGTTAATTCTATCCTGAATAATAGTTTCAAGAAGTTTCCCCACCACTGAATTTACTGACTGATCTGTAATTGCTGGGCTTAGCCTTTAAGTAAAACTATGAGGCACAAATGGATTGTACATATATTCTGTGCAAAAGAAAAACAGATCTCCCTCACCCAAAGGAACTGGCTTTTCCTGGTGAGTAGCTCTGAGGTCATGATCCAGTATTCAGCCATCGTTTGTGCCTAAACATAGACACTGGGAGCCCAATTTTAACATTGTGCAAGCGGGTGGGTTTTGAATAAGTTTAAAATTTCCCCCATGAGAGGAGGAGGAGGCATCGCAGCCAAGTCAGGTCCTGCCCATAAATGTGCAGAAATGGGCTGTGGATATTTTTTTCAACTTCATTACCAGGGAGATAACCTGGCAGAGCAAATCGGCCTGACTTTCATCCCACTGCCTTCACATAAAGTCAACTTCTCGATATTCTGTCAATTTCTCAAATGCATCTCAATCTTAATCAGTCAACAAGGATAGTCCATTCCAGCCAACCCACATCCTCTCCTCAAACTCGCGAATGAAAACGTTCAAATAATCAGACCTTTCTCGTAGCAATTAATGAACTGGAAATTGTAATTGTTCAAAGTTGACTTTGATTTATATCACCATTTCTATGCATAATACATTACTTGTCAAATCAACTTAGTCTGCTATGCCCTATGATTGGTCCACCGGGACACTTAAAATAACAATCATTAAGATGAGTTTGCCTGACATTATGCCACCAGAAATAAAGGTTTACTTTTTTTACACAGATCTCCTCATAGTGGTGTGTGCATAATTCAAAACACCCACAGACGACGGATATATTTAACCTTGTATCAAAGTGAACGTATTTCATTTTGTGAGTGTGTCATTATCCAGAATATGTGGACTTCTGATCATTCAGTTCACTTTCAAGGTTTTATTTCCCCACCTGTTCTGAGATCAACTGAGGGGGAAGTGGCAAGGGCAGTCTCATTGGTCGCACTGGTTCTGGGTTGGGGATGGTGCTGTGAAAATCAGATCCTATGCCAGCTTCTGAGAACTGTTCAATGACCCTAGAATGTGCATGAGAGACTCAGATGGACACCATAAATTAATATGCAGGTTTCAGCTTTGAGCACAAAGAACTTGATTTTATTACTGTTGTGCCACCTCCAAAAATCAGTATGGAATCATGCCACAAATGCATTAAAATGAGCACATACATTTTTATTCAGAAAAGATCACTGCTGAATTATATCATTTTTCAAGGCTATGTTAATAGCAAACTGCATGTTGCATTGGCAGAAACATTAAATGAATCAAACCCATTATTTAGCCAATGAATTGATGCAGAGGACTGATTTTATTTCAGGGTTCAGATGGTTTTAAGCCATAAAATTTATACTTGGTTTATAGTTGTCATCTCAACTCCAGGAATATTACTGCATTGATATTCCAATGTAATTATAATACACCTGGAAAAAAATGAAGACAGATTTATTCAATTTGTTCTTTTTTACATCAGCAGCTGGTGTCATGATATGTCTATGATTACCTCACTCCATGAAGCTATTGTACAATAATGCTGACACTGAAGAATGGATAGTTATGATATATTAATACAAGTTTACCAATGATATAAAGCCTGTCAAATTTTCCTCACCTATAGCGAATCCCATGCATTCTGATGCAAAAACTGGGTGGACAGGAGTCTTTGGTGACATTGCAAATTGGGGGACAGTAAATGGGCAGCCTGATTTTCACAGCTTCCAATTTTGCTTTCAACAGAAATAATGGTGTAAAGGTTCACCATGGCCCATACTGCCAAAGGCCAATTTCATCACGTGATCTGTTTTGATGCATGTTACAAAAATGATAGAATTTGGAAAAAAAAATAGATTTAAAATCTCCAGCCTCTTTGGTCATCACTCTCACTCCTGACAGCTCATTGATGTATAAACCAACTGTAACTGGATTAACTGTATTTGATTACCAGTTTGTGTGGCATATTTTAAAAATGCTTTAAACATGATTGTCAACTAAAAAGTAAAGGCCTAACCAAAAAGTGGCTGCCTTGCACCTAAATGTAGCAATATAATGACAACATTACTTCCATTATTTTGTTACTCTCTGAAGGCAGACATTTAATTACTTTCAGTAAGAGGAAAGATTAAATTAACACAAGAACCTGGGTAATTGGCTGGTACAACAAGGTCAGACTAAGATCATTATCCAGGCCATACCCTTCTTCAAATGTCTTTGCCTTTTTTTTTCAGATCTACTCATCAATTTTCTTGATGAGAACAGCTAATTGATATGTGTTAGAATCTAATAATTATTAAGCACATTTATTACAAGGTATATTTTGTCTGATAGACCAAAGACTACAAGCTCTCATCTATAGTGAATAAAAAGTCAGCTCAATAATATTTAATGATAAGGCAATCTAAATAGTTTTAATGATTCTGTATGATTGTAAAGCATGTGGATAGGAGAATAGCTTAATATTTATCAAAATGGCTCATTAATTATATCAGCAGACATTAAAATGTATATGAGGCAGAAATCATGGTCATACTGGTGGGCCTGTCCACCAGTGGAGAGCAGGTGGCAACCCCACCATGGCCATTTCTGGGAGCCCCATCAGGATTGAGCCCCAGTTAGGTAGCCCGCTGGCTACCACTGCATGTTTCCGGCTCCAACAGGGTCAGTTTCTCACCAAACATCTTGGTGCAGGCCAGATGTCTACCTCTGAGGGCTGATGATCAGAGGCTGGCAGTTCTCCAGCACCTGCAGTGCTACTGGGAACGGTGGCCACTGCTAGTACTGCAGGAGGCCCGAGGATGAAGATTGTCGCTGGAGCCCCTAGCTGAAAGCAAATGGAGTGGGATCAGTGGGGCCGGTCAGGGGGGCCCAATGAGTAGGATGAGGGAAATCATTCTGAAAGGGGGGGGGGTGCTATCTTTCCCCAGGCCCCTCCATTGCCACCAATGGTTCCCTCTACTGGACACAGGATGCCCAAGAATGTTATTCAATATAGGGGCATAGTTTGGCTGACTACAGTTCTCTTCCTTCCTTACCTGTTGTTCTCCATCCCTTAGAAATGGCTTTAGGCTATTGCTAATTATAGAACTGAAAATACAAGTAAATGCTGCAGCGAGTTGAGAAGAACTAGTAACTTTTCTGATCTCCCTGATTTATCTAGGTAGAAGCCAGTTGAATAATTTGATACAATAGCAACAACTTACATTTATTTAGCATCTTCAGTGTAGAAAAAGTCTCAAAGGAGTTCACAATAATATACACTCAGTGCCATTACGAGGGGTGACTTTGTCAAAAAGGTGAGCTTTATGGAAGATTTTGAAGAGGAAGAGAAGGAGGTGGAAAGACCGAAAGCTTTGGGTCTAGACAGATAATGACACAAGGAATGTTGGAGCAGATAATCTTGTTCAATGTTGCAGCTAAGTGTTATCATTTTTTACTCCAGCATAGTACCAAGCGCAATCAGTACTGGGTACCTTAAGTGCGGCCCCACCTTGTACAACATAAAAGGTAGGTCATGTTCTATAAGCAGGCATCCCAGATTTTAAAAAAAAGTGACTAAGCATCAAGGGGTATGGGGAGAGAGTGGAAGTATGGCGTTGAGATAGAGGATCAGCTATGATCATGTTGAATGGCAGAGCAGACTCGAAGGGCTGAACGCCCTGCCTCTACTCCTATTTTGTTTCTATAAGTAGCCAAAACTTAAAATGCATCTCGACAGAGGTTCTCTGTCTCCACTAAAACTTTGGAGTAATGCAGTTATGATTGACAATGCTTAAAATCTGACAGTTTAAAGCAAACTGAAGCATCAGAATCTATAGACTTCTTAAAGATAAAGGTCTCTCAAAGAGAAGGTTTACTAGACTAACACCAGGAATGGGCAGGTTGTTTTATGAGGAAAGGTTGGACAGGTTAAGCTTGTATCCACTGGAATTTAGAAGAATAAGAGGTGACTTGATTGAAACTTTTAAAATCCTGAGTGGTCTTGACAGGGTGGATACGGAGAGGATGTTTCCTCATGTGGGACAATCTAGAACTAGGGGTCACTGTTTAAAAATAAGGGGTCTCTCATTTAAGACAGAAATAAGAAGAAATGTTTTTCTGAGGGTAGCGAGTCTTTGAAACTCTCTTCCTCAAAAGGAGGTGGAAGCAGAGTCTTTGAATATTTTTAAGGCAGAGCTAGATAAATTTTTGATCAACAAGGGGGTGAAAGGTTATCGCGGGTAGGCAGGAATGTGGGGGTTGGAGTTACATTCAGATCAGCCATGATCTTATTGAATGGCAGAGCAAGCTTGAGGGGCTGAGTGGCCTACTCCTCCTAATTTGTATGTATGTTTGTATGTAAAATACCATGAGACACACTTGAAACACACCAAGATGCTACTCTGCAGAAAAAAATAAAAATTTCTTTAGATTTTTCATCTGTTTATGTTTTTTTTATTCATTCATGGCTGGCTAGGCCAGCATTTATTGCCCATTCCTAATTGCCCTTGAGAAGATGGTGGTGAACTGCCTTCTTGAACCACTACAGTCCATGTGTTTTAAGGTACACCCACAGCGCTGTTAGGAAGGGAGTTCCAGGATTTTTACCCAGTAACAATGAAGGAATAGTGATATAAGCTCTTCAGAGGAGTGTAGTCAGAAAAATAAAACATGAAGTTGAGTTAGAGGAGATTATAAAGCAGTGGTCTGAAGCTTGACCAAAGAGCACATGGACAGCGGACCCTGCGTGAGAAGGGCAGCAGTGGCAGGAGATAAAAACCAGCAGCAGAGAGCCCTTCAACCTGTTTCTACCTGTCAGAGCCGAAGTGTGATGTCAAAAGAGAAAAGGTAGGTGATCGGTGAGTATGTCTTCCGTGTCTTTTTTGATTGACCAAGTGATTTAAATCAGGAGACATTACTACAGCTAAGGAGTACAGTTAAGAAATTCACTTTTAAAATATTTAGCATCCAAGTTAATTAATTAGAATAGAGATGGATGGGCAGGCGACGTGTTGTAGCTGTAGTTTGTGGCAGTTGGTGGGCGCTGGTGCGATCAACGGTGATCACATCTGCAGCAAGCGTTGACTGCTTGAGGAACTTCGACTCAAAGTTGATGAGCTGGAGTCTGAGCTGCGGACGCTGCGACACGTCAGGGGGAGAGTTACCCGGACAGTGTGTTTCAGGAGACAGTCATACCCCTTAGATTAATTACATCAAATTTGGACCATGGCCAGGGACAGGAGGGTGTGACTACAAGTGAGGCACTTAAATGGGGATCTAGAATTGCCCTTGTCCAATAGGTATGAGGTACTTGCTCCCAGTGTGGACAAAGGCACAGATTGCAGGGCGCATAAGTGAACTGACCACAGCACCGTGGTATAGAGCACTATTCAAGTGGGGGGAGAAAAGAGAAATGTAGTAGTAATAGGGGATTGCATAGTTAGGGGAATAGATACTGTTCTCTGCAGCAAAGACAGATAGTCCCAAAGCCTGTGTTGCCTACATGGTGCCAAGATTAAGGACATCTCTTCTGGCTGGAGTGGGAGGGGAAGGATCCAGTTGTCGATGTCCACATTCTGCTGAGGGACTACGAGCAGCTTGGAGCTAAATTGAAAAGTAGAACTACAAAGGGGGCCACGTGCAAATGACGTAGGGTAAATAAGATTAGAGAGGTAAATGCATGGCTCAAAGATTGGTGTGGGAGAAATGGGTTCCAATTCATGGGGCTCTGGCACCAGTACTGGGGAAGAAGAGAGCTGTTTCGTTGGGACGGGCTTCATTTCAACCATGCTGGGACTAGTGTCCTGGCAAATCGTATATCTAGGGTTGTAGTTAGGATTTAAACTAATTAGTGGGGGGAAGGGTTAAATTGAAGGGAAATTTAAAAAATCAAAAAGAAACGAGAGTAGAGGTGCAGGGTAGTGAAGAGGTGAACAAAATCAAAGTTCGACAGGAAGGGGCAGAAAATATAAGCAGAAGAGTGCAGCAGAAATTAGAAACAGAATGAGTAATAATGGTAAAAAGTCAAAGCTTAAGGCTCTGTATCTGAATGCACGCAGCATTTGTAACAAGATAGATGAGTTGACGACACAAATAGAAATAAATGAATATGACTTGATAGCAATTACAGAGACGTGGTTGCAGGGTGACCAAGACTGGGAACGCAATTTTCAAGGGTATTCAACATTCCGGAAAAATAGGCAAAAAGGAAAAGGAAGTGGTGAACCTTTGTTAATAAAGGAAGGTATCAGTGCAGTGGTGAGAAGTGATTTGGTGCAATAGATTGTGATGTGGAATTAGTTTGGATGGAAATAACGAAACAAGGGGAAGAAGTCATGGGTGGGAGTTGTCTATAGGCTCCCGAAGGGTTGCCTCATTGTAAGACAAAGTATAAATTGGGAAGCAATGGAGTTGTGTAAGAAGGGTGCTACAATTGTCATGGGTGATTTTAATCTACATATTGACTGGACAAATCAGGTTGGCAGGGGTAACATGAAAGACAAGTTTGTAGAGTGCATCACGGATTGTTTTGTTGGTCAGGGGTTGCAGCCAAATTACTGATACATAGGCAAAAGCAACTTTTGACCTGAAGTAACCCGAGTCCAGTCACTGGCCTGACCTGGCTGGAACCGTCTGAAGTAGCTGAGTTTCATGAAGAACAATGGAAATGTGATAAGGCATAAGTCCTTATTTAGAAAAGGAGTAATGAGGTAATGCTACCTAAGTTCTTGGGACAGAGCCAATGAGAAGATGCCACAGACTAGGCAAGCAAGCTTAAACCAACGAGAGAGAGACAGCACAGCTAGAAGCGATAAGATTCAGGATAAGAATGGAGAATTTCGGGCATGGAGGCAGCGAGAACTCCAGAGATCAACCATCACAGAAGCGGAAGAACCAAGATCAGCAATGTAGAGATGACATCGAAAGAGAGAGAACGGAACGCCTGGCCAGCATCAGCTCTCCTTTTCGGGTATTAGCTTTTATATTCTGTGACCACTCAGGGAGTGTCAGAGAAACCTGGTGGGTGTGCGTTTAGATCCTAGTTTTGGGTATAAAACTGTATAACCTGCTATAAACTGCATGTCTATATTTAACCAGATGTATAAGCTATATGTAGATGATCGAATGATGTGAATAAAGCGAATTTAGAGTTAAGAGAGAATTAACTCTTCTCCTCTTTGTACTAAGTCAATAACTGTTACCGGTGACCCCCCAGTCAACAGTTTCTTAGAACAATGCATTGTAGAACCTGCCCGGGAACAGGCTATTTTCGAACTAGTAATGTGTAGTGAGGTGGGATTAATAAGAGGTATCGTAGTTAAGGATCCTCCAGGGGACAGAGATCACAACATGGTAGAATTTCAAATTCAGTTTGAGGGCAAGCAACTCGGGTCTCAAACAAATGTCCTCAACTTAAGTAAGGGCAATTACAGAGGTATGAAGAGAGTTGTCTCAAGCTGGCCGGAAAAATAGGCAAAGGGGGAGGTCAGTGGATGAGCAGTGGCAGACATTTGCGAAGATATTTCATAACACTCAGCAAAAGTTTATCCCGGTCAAAAAGGACTGGATGAGAAGGATGAGCCACTCGTGGTAACAAGGGCAGCTAAGGAGAGTGTCCAGTCAAAAATTGAGGCATACAAAGTGGCGAAAACTAGTGGTAGGCCAGAGAATTGGGACCTCTTTAGGTACCAGCAGCGGATGACTAAAAAGCTAACAAAGAGGTAGAAAATTGGTTATGAAAGTAAACTGGCAAGAAATATAGGGCAGAATTTTGCCCTTGTTGGACAGGCTCGATGGGAGAGTGTAGCAGTCGGGAAGCCAACTGCTGCCCATGATCTGGCCGCGAGCGTGATTTCACACTGGTTGGCCAATTAAGGGGTAATGTATTCACATGGATTGAGGATTGGTTAACACACAGAATACAGAGAGTCGGGATTAATGGGTCTTTTTCAGGTTGGAAGGACATAACTAGTGGAGTGCCACAAGGATTAGTCCTAAGGCCTCAATTATTTACTATCTATATTAGTGACTTGAAGGAGGGAGAAAGTAGTAATGTCTCCAAATTTGTTGACGATACAAAACTAGGTGGGTGGGCATATTGTGATGAGGACATAAAAAATCTGCAAGGAGATATAGATAGGTTGAGTGAGTGGGCAAAAAATTAGCAGATGGAATTTAATCTAGGAAATTGTGAGGTCATGCAATTTGGTAGGAAGAATCAAAAGGCAGACTATTATTTAAATGGATTCAGACTCCAAAAAAGTGCAGCACAGAGGGATCTGGGTGTACTTGTGCATGAAACACAAAGTTAGCGCGCAGGTGCAGCAAGTAATTAAGGCAGCAAATGGAATTTTGACCTATATTGCTAGAAGGTGGGAGTTTAAAAATATGGAAGTCCACAGGGAAAATAGGGAAGTGTACAGGGTGTTGGTGAGGCCGCACCTGGAGTACTGTGTACAGTTTTGGCCCCCGTATTTAAGAGAGGATATACTAGCATTGGAGGCTGTTCAAAGAGATTCACTAGGCTGATTCCTGGGATGAAGGGGTTGAATTATCAAGAATGGCTAAACAGGTTAGGCCTTTATTAGAGTTTAGAAGAATGAGGGGTGATCTTATTGAAATGTACAAGATTCTGAGGGGGCTTGACAGGGTAGGTGTTGAGAAGATGTTTCCACTCGGGGAATCTCGAACTAGGAGACATAGTTACAGAATAAGGGGACATTCATTTAAAACTTCGATGCAAAGGAATTTCTTTTCTCAGAGGGTACTGAATGTCTGGAATACTCTACCTCTGAGAGTTGTGGAGGTTAGATCACTGAATGTATTTAAAGAGGAGGTAGATAGATTTTTGAAATATCGGGGAGTTGAGGGCTCTGAGGAACTGGCACGAAAGAGGAGTTGAGGCCTGGGGTAGATCAGCCATGATCTTATTGAATGGCAGGGTAGGCTTGAGGGGCCGTATGGCCTACTCCTGATCCTAATTCTTATGTTCTTATGTTCTATGTCAGGATGGTGTATGGCTTGGAGGGGATCATCCAGGTGGCGATGTTCCCATGCATCTACTATCCTTGTCCTTCTAGATGGTAGTGGTCGGAGTTTGGAAGGTGCTGACTAAGCAGCATTGGTGAGTTCCTGCAGTGCATCTTGTAATGGTACACACTGCTGCTACTGTACATTGATGGTGGAGGGAGTGAATGTTTGTGGAAGGGGTGCCAATGAAGCTTTGTCCTCAATGGTGTGAAGCTTCTTGCGTGTTATTGGAGCTACGCTCATCAAGGCAAACCTTAATTCCGGTATGAAGCCTCTCAGCTTAGTGACAGTCAAACTTCAATTTGAATATTGCTTTATAGATATATATAGATGTATAGGAAGTTAACTTAGTTTGCATTTAATATTTTGCTTTAAAGACAGCCTTTAATTTACCTAATTTGCATAGCTTTGTTTTCCTTAAGAACTTGTATTTTTATTTGAACCCATTTATTTCAATGTCAAGAAAATGACTACCTTTAGTATACAGCTGGATAACAATGTCATGTTGAGAAATGTCACGTCATGTGAAGATTTTGATACTGTCGAAAAGCATGAACATTTCTCTGGTAGATTATCGCATTTCCCAGAAATAACTGTAAAATACTGAGAGCACTGGCATCGACAATTTTAAATGTCCATTTGCTGATCTCTTCTTAAGTAACTAGGCTCAATTGAAATGACACAACGTTGCCTTCACACTATACAGGCCAATGCTCAGGATGATGGACTTGTCTTCTAGACACACTGAACTGTTAAGACTCTGCATAATTGAAGGTGACAAGGATGCTACAAATGTATTTGATCTGACAGGAAGCAGAAGTGAACCAAATAGCAAGAAACAATATTTCTTTCCCCACAAGGTGTTCATTTATATTCTTGTTTAGAAAGAGTATCTAGAAATCGAGAAACAAAGCTGCTGAGAGCACAGGAGAGGAAAAGAAGAGAATGACAGATCCATTGTTTTATATGCCTTAACTGTTACTATGGAGACAAATTCAAATTTAGCCCAGGCAAGAGAGGTAACAACCTTTCCCGGCTGGTGGCTGTTAGGGGCCGCAAATTAAATGAGTTCTGTCAGTTAACTTGGCAGAATTACACAGCACATATCTACAGATCCTTGAATTTGACATCTAATTTGAAAAGCCCACAAAAGACTCAGGGCTCGCGGAGTTGAAAATGAAATCATCACACCGGTGCAGAAAAGGAATTACTGGTAATTGTCAAAATGGTACTGAGGATCTTTGTGCAGTTCCTGACCAACACATTACAGGGAGTATACCTACTCATGGGAGATCTGCAAAAGAATTCTTTCAGTTTATCTTGAACTCATGGATCAAATCAGAGTGATGGTTAAAAAAAGTACCAGAGATCTTAAGCACTATGTATATAGGGGCATCTGGAGAGGGATACTGGGTAGAATCAGAGTATTTCATAACAAATTTATCTAAGGTTCCCAGTGTAATCAGTACTGGGTACCCTAAGTGTGGTCCCATCTTGTGAACAACATAAAAGGCAATGTCAAAAGCAGACATTTTTCAAAATTATTCTTTCATGTAATATAAGCATCACTGGCAAGGCCAGTATTTGTTGCCCATCTCTAATTGCCTTTGAGAAGGCGGTGGCAAGCCACCTTATAGAATTGCTTGCAGTCCATCTGGTGCAGGTAGATCCACAGTGCTGTTAGGAATGTGAAGGAACATCAATGCAGTTCCAAGTCAGGATGGTGTGTGGCTTGGAGGGGAACTTGAAAGTGGTGTGTTCCCATGCATCTGCTGCCTTTGTCCTTCTAAGTGATAGAGGCTGTGGGTTTGGAAGGTGCTGATGAAAGAGTATTGGCAAGTTTCTGCAGCACATCTTGTAAATGGTATACATTGCTACCACTGGGTGTCGGTGGTGGAGGGAGTGAATGTTTCAGGTGCTGGATAGGGTGGTGATCAAGCATGTTGCTTTGTCCCGGATGGTGTTGAGTTTCTTGAATTGAATTGTTGGAATCATGCTCATCTGGGCAAGTGCAGAGTATTCCATCACACTCCTGGCTTGTGCCTTGTAGATGGTGGACAGGCTTTGGGGAGTCAGGAGGTGAGTTATTCACTGAATTCCCAGCCTCTGACCTGCTCTTGTAGCCACAGTATTTATATGGCTGGTCCAGTTCAGTTTCTGGTCAATGGTAACCACTAGGATGTTGTTAGTCAGGGATTCAGCAATGATAATGCTATTGTTAAGGGGAGATGGTTAGATTCTTGTTGGAGATGGTCATTGCCTGGCACTTGTGTGGCACCAATGTTACATCCAAGATAGAAAAAGATTAAGCAGTCAACAGCTTAAACTGAATTTTGACAGAAGTTTCCTGTGAGTTTGAAGCAATCAGCATCAAAATCTATAGATCAAAGCGGAGCAAGTGCACAACAAGAATCTGAGTATTGCTGAAAAATGACATTTTCTCAAAGCTTTTCGTCTTGCACTCATCAGGACAATCGCGTGAATACCAATGTTAGGGGAAGCAACAACTTTATACTGGATGAGAAGAGAGTGCTGATTGGTTGGCAAGTGGACTCTGATTGGTAGAGGCATTGCTATGGAGAATGCACCAGTTAATGGTGGCTGACAGAATATGCTTGCAAAACAGTTGTAAGAGAATGACCATTCAACCCAACTCCAGATATGGCCAGCTTTGCTTGGCATTTCTGCTAGCAACTGGCCACTTCAACTGATATGGTCAATTCAATGAGCATGGTGTCCAATTAATCAGTATACACTGCATTATTTGTCACTGGCAGGGAGGGTGAATGAGAGTGTCACTTCAAGCCTTCAGTAAACTGAGTGCCATATTTAAAGGCCACCCCTGCAAAGAACCAGCACTCTTTAACGGATAGAATGCTGCTGTGAACTGATGGCTGCCAAAGGGAGGAAACATGCTGCCCCCAGGTTTACCAATGCCTTCCTCGAGCACCTACTAGATGCAGTGGAGGCCTGCCATGATGTCCCCTAACCCTGTTCTGGGCGAAGACCAGCAAGCAAGGTCACCAATCCAGCGTGGGAGGTGGTGGGAGCAGTGGTCAGTGCCCATGCCTTGCAAAAGAGGACAGCCACCCAGTGCAGCAAAGGATGAATGATCTCCTCCGTTCTGCCAGGATAAGTCACTCTTCTCATTGCTCTCAAGTCTCACACTCATAAACCCAACGCACATCCACAGGGATCTCACACCTCAAGGGACAACATCACAATCTTTCACACACACCCTCACATCTTCATCAGGCTTATACCCTCAAGAGCTCATGTCCTCATCCCGTCCGTGTCCCCACTCACCACATAAACATTCCACGCAGTGCCATGCGTCCTGCTCACACCCTCTCCATCTGTTTCTATGCAAGAGAAGTTGGATCACATCAGAAAGAGAGGTCCCAGACTGGGGATGGAGTGGCAATAGGCCTTTCAATCACTTTGAGGAGCATGCCATCGTACTGAGTGGTGAGAACGTGGACTGCTGCTGTGGTGACAGTGAGGCTGGCGGCGAACACCCCATGAGGATCCTGTGCCGCATCATCCCCCTCTCAATGCAACTGTGAGTGCTCTCTCTCTCCTGCTTTTGACTGTGCTGCCATGCACTAATCATCTCTACTTTGGTCCACAGGGAGCTCTGCCAAGTGACCGACACCCTCAGCCAACCATTCCCTCAGCTCCATCCAGATCCTCACCTCCAGCCAAGAGGACACCTTCTCCATTGAAGAGTTAGAAATAAGCAGCCTGGAAGACCCGTCACAGCACTTACCTACACCCTCCACCAGTGCAGAGACACACACCTCAGTGGGATCTAGATCTAGAGTAGACTCAGGTTCACAACCTGGAGGTCGCCACACAGACATGTGTCCCAAGCAGGAAGAGGCAGGTTCAGTTGAGCTCCCCAGCACTCTGAGGACTGCTGGAAAACAGGCATCTGTGAAGTCCGAGTCAGATGACGAGCCTCTGGATCAGCATTCCAACTCATCCTGGACAGTCAGCAGAAGGCGGGGGAACATCACGCAGAGCTGTTGGAGGCCCTCAACAGAGTGGCATGCAAGTCAGAGGAGTGCGTCCACCTGCTCTCTGATGAAGTGGTGCCCACATGTGCACATATCCTCCCTCCAACTCCCCTTTGCCTGTGACCCCCTCAACATCCTCTGTCACCACAGAGGGAGCAGCTGGCCCACAGGAGGACAGCCAAAGCAAGCCGGGTCCCTGAGGGCCTCAGCTCTCCAGAGGATTAATTATTAGGAAATAGAGAAAGCTTAAGTAAGTTATACTTGTATTTATGGGTGTTAGGAATGAGTTTTAGCTTTAAAGTTTGTTTGATTTTGTATTTCAGTATGGGTGTGTTAAGAAAAGTCAAGTGGAGTTCACTTTAAAAGGTTGCTTGCACTTCTAATGAGATGTTTACAATCCCTATAAAGTGAAAGTAAACACATGAGTAGAAAGAACAGTGCTGTGCCTAGCAACAAGGGGCCAGATAGGCAGGTTCCTATCACAGACATACACACAGAATTAAAGAAACAGCAGTTTTAAGTTCAGTTTGAAGCCAGGACCCAGAGAGACTAGACACTGGGAGAGGGAACTGCAGATTTCCCAAAAGAACAAAAAAGGTCCCAAGCTAAGAAATACTGCAAAAGTCCAGGGGAGTGGAAGATGAGAAAGTCCAAGAAAGACCTTCTAGTTAAAGGAAGGATAGGAACCTGGGAAAAGGTCCTTTTATGTGAAGTTAAGAGTGAGAGGCAGAGAAAAAAGCTCCAAGCTTCAATTTTGAAGTGAGACCAGCTTGCAAGAAGGTTCAAAGAGACAACTGAATGTCTGTAATTCTTTGCTATGGGCATGTGAAGCAGCGGTTAAGGCTGAGTTGGTGAGAGAGAGTACATGGAACACAGCCTGAGAGCATTTGGTGACCCAGGGAAGAGGAACATCAGCTCAAAACCCTGGAGGTGAACCCTTGTGGAAGGTGTCTGAGAGAGAGCATCAGTTTGGGAGAAGATTCCAAGTTGAGGTCCCGGATAGTGGAGATTGGAATCCCTCATGTAAAGGATGGAATTCAGTGAGAGTGGTTGGCTCAAGGTGTGACAATTGTCTGGGGGGAGTTGAGGAGAGATCCATAGCATCTGTTTGAAATGTCATCTGTTACTTGGTTTCAGAGTGTGATGTGTCTGACCACAGGGTGCCATAGGTTTACATGGACTGGGAACTTATTATGAACATTAGACTATAAGATAGTTTTGTAACTTGTGTTATCCTTACAAATCTGTGTACATCTGTAAAGGTATAGTTGTGGGTGAAGGAGTATTGCAATATAGTTCATCATTTCTTGTAGAATAAATGTTTCATTATTTTGTTAAAAGTTTATCAGCTGACCCCTGTGCCTCTGTTCAGTAGCTAGTCTCCATGTATCTAAACAAACAAAAATAAAAAAATTAGGATCTATCAATCTGGGTTCCACCCTGGGATCAGGCTTGCCCAGGGGTAACATCAGATGGGATCATAACACGATGCAACAGGGCCAACCATTGCACAGGCTGTCTCCACCTCTGCTGCGAATGTCAGGGCAGCGCCTGGAATAAATGGTAAGCCTAGCTAGGTAGGCCTAGTTAAAAATTTCTGATCACAAGTGGTTGCACAATGAACACATTTTGTCACTTTAGAATCTGAAAATATATTCACTTTCACTGAAAATTGTGTAATGGTATCTTTCAGCTTCATTTACAGGCTTTGCAAGTCCTCCCCCTGCACTCTCTTTCCCCCCCCCCACCCCCCCACTAGCAGTTCAGCTGCATGGCGCCGGCCCATGAACGATTCTGGAGGGAGAAGTGTATGTGTGTCAGGGCCTTTTGGAGCCTTGTGCAAGCACTCTCCCACCCACATGGATCCTCCCTCCATCACACTCATCACAATGTCCCAAACATTTTCCATACTGCCTGCTGGGATTCTCTTTCAGTTGTCCATCTGAGTTGACCTGCATCTCCACCCACCAACTGGTTGCACTCCCATGTAGCACTTGTCCCCACCCAACATGAGGCTTCTATCACTTTTGATTTTGCAAGATGCTAGCAGTGAAGTATGCCTTCAGCTCCCCCATTCTTTCTCCACCCAAATCACCCATGTCCTTTTCCCCATCACTGTTGACCCCCCTAGCATCACCTTCTACCTGCTCACTGTCACACATTCACCTGGACGTCCAGGAAAGAAAAGGTATGTTCCCTGTCTTCCCGAGAATCCCACCCTCATCCACATTGACCTCCCCAACCTCTCCCTTCTCACCAGGGTCCGTGTCTGCCTCTGAGTCCCCACCAACCACCCTCACCGTACCTTCTACCACTACCTTTGCACCCTCACCCTCCCACTCTACCGACTCACCCTGCCCCCTCTTATTCTCACAGTTCCCTCCTACCACGCCCAGCCTCATTTCACTTCCCGGAAGGCAGTCATTGACTCCACGGGCCCTTCCCTTGCATGTTCACCTGGATATCCCTCCCCTCTTACTCCTTCCTCCCCTTTTCTCCTTCCTCCACACTTACTCCCTCCTCCCTGTGGACTCCTTCCCCCCTCCAAACTCCTTCCTCCCGCTGGATTCCTTCTCCTCTCCAAATTCCTTCCTCCCCCCCTGGACTCGTTCTCCCCCCCGCCATTCTCTGAATTCCTTCCTCCCCCTGCAAAGTCTTTCCTCTCCCCGAAGTCCCGGACCCCTCCAAATTGCTTCCTCTACCCAAAGTCTTTCCGTCTTCCAAACCCCTTCTCCCTCCAAACTCCTTCCCTTACACCTTCCTTCCTTCCTCCCTCATACCTACTTCCTCGGTTGCCACATTCTCCCCCACCACCCAGTGGAGATAGGCTTGTGGTAGAGAATCCCCTGGCAGGTTTCTCAACCAGTATGTCAAGGAAGGGGAGTTAATTTGACTGCTCCATTTCAAAGGTGAATTTGAACACAGGATGGAGCCCATTAAGGCATGTAAGAAAATTGTTCCATGCAGCTGTGGATTTAAATATCGTATTTGTATCGTCCACGTATCATAAATCTGCCAGGGGATTCTCTACTACGATCTTCTGCAAGCCTACCTTCACTGGTCAATATAAGTGTTGAAATTCTTACAGTTCCACATGCTGTAAGATTGGTCTTATCAGCAACCTTGTAACTAGGGCCCAAGCCATTTCCTTACCATGCAAGCTTGATGCTGAAATAGGGCACATCAAAGCCACCCTGCAGGATAATGGCTACCCTGATCAGATCATTTCACACTGTATATCGTGTAAACTCATGAACGGGCTTCAGGCCATCACTTTCAGCCCTGAAAAGTGCCCAGTCTACCTCCAATTACCTTGGAACAGCAAGGTATCTCAAATTTTAGCAATACGTGAAGCTAGCTGTTTCACACTGCTACTATGCAGTCGTAACACAGGTGGTATTCGCCACTAACAACATGCTGCCATCAAGCCAAAAAGATGTTCTGCCTATCACACAAATGAGTAGTGTGATATATGAATTTCAGTGCCAGATTGATGCTAGGTATGAAGGCTGTATGTCCCAAAGACTGACAGATCATATCAAACAGCATGTCCCAGCTGCTGTTCACAATGGGCAGACTGTCCCCAACCAGCCTGTGCTTGCAAAACTCAAAACACAGTGTCCAACATTCAATGTGATTCTGCGATTGGAGAACATTTGCTAAATAATCGTCAATGTGCTAAGAATTACACTGACAACCAATTTAAGATAGTCAGTCAGGCTTGCAATGTGGCACACTTGCGTGTACTGTAAGCTACATATATTGATACAAAAGGCCCTGTTCTTTGCAGACAGAAAAAGCATGTACATACATTGCACTTGTTCAGCTAAACAAAATAAGTGACAACCATTCGCTAACTCATTCCTCAGGGCAATGCCTTGACCAATCAGAGTCAAGCTGCCTGGTTTAAGTTTCAAACAATGCTTGGCAGTTAACAGTCAGTCACGATCAGTGGTGCATTCTCCATGGCAATGCTATTTGCCAACCAATCAACACCCTTTTCACATACAGTATAAATTGTTGTTTTCTCCCTTGTATTGGTATTCTTGTGAGTGTCTTGATGACTGCAAGACGAAAAGCTTAGACAAGTCTCATTTTTCAGCAATACTCAAGTTCTGTACTACCAAATGACTAGTTCCTGATTTAACTCATTATAGCCCCACATAATTTTAATCATCTATCAGAGCTTATGTTAATTTCCATCGATTAAAGAAAAAGAGCCCCAATTTCTCTTGTCTCTGCCCAAAGTTAAAACCTCTTATTCTCTCAGCCTTAGGGAGTATTACTAAAGGTGCTATATAAATGCAAGTTGTTGCCATCATAGTGAATCAATTCTGCTGCCTCTCCAAGGCCGTGACATATTTCCTGATTTCAGGTGCTCAAAATTAGACACAATGTTTTAACAGTGACCTAATCCATAATGTATATAGCATTATCTCTTTGCTCTGGGTTGTTTTAAAGGCTTGAATTTTGTGATGGTAATATTGGTGAAACTGTCAGCGGTTCCCCTGAAGTCAATGATAGTCCACAATCTCTAATATTATACTGCCTGCAAATGTTGATCTTGTGCATGAAGTGCAGATTGTTTAATATGTACAACAAGGATCGTAGCATTGCTCATGATCCCACTGTTTGACTCATTCCATCCCTTCCAATTGAAAAAAGATCCATTAACCATACTTTGTTTTCTACCCTTTAACCAACTTCTTACCCATGCTGTCTCACCTGCTTTAATACCATATTTCTTGATTTTATCAAGATACTCAAAATTTCCTTTGCCAATGCTTTCAGTAATTTCCTTATTAAATTTTTCTGATATGCCCTATCATTTACAAATCCACGTTGATTGTCATTAACCAACGACTTTCTCCAGCAGGAATTTTATCCTCTTATTGTATTTTCTGGAAGCTTACTCATCATTAGTATTAGGCAAATATTAACTAATTTAATCAGCATTTAAATGTTAAAGTTGGAAATACTTAAAACTCACTGCAGCTGTAGTGTGTGATAGTGTAACACTCTGTCTGAGAACTGCTGAAAATATGGTCAGTATTTTCTGGCCCCAACGTGTGGGGATCTGCCGTGGGAGCTTCGGCAGCCCCGCCAAAAGTCGATCGACTTTTGGCAGGAATGGGTGATCCTGGTGGTGGAGGGGGCCAGAAAATTGTTTCTACAAACTTGTTTTGAGTTTATATTTTGAAATAAGCTACAGATACAATGGGCCTTGTTTATTAACGAGATAGGGTGAGTGTCTCCATCGGCAAATTTGTCTGTAATTTACTCATGACACGTTTTCCACTTATTCTCACTTTCTGTCAGCAGCAGAGTTGCAATGATCATTCTTAGTCTGTTACTGTTCAATGAAACACTCCAACAGGCACTGCTGCACAGCAGAAAAAAGGCATTTGATAGCAGAAAGCATATCACAACTAAGATGATTAAAATGCATATGGCAGAAAGGGCCCATGATAGATGCATATTTACTGGTATACTGCTGCAAATAAATCACTTGGTAACAACAACCATCAGGTAAAACTTGTTATTAATACTGGCGTTGCTAAATCCACAAACAGAATAGGCTGAATGAGGTAAAATGAGAGCAAAGTGCTGGAATAACTCATCCATTTTTCAACAGCAGTGATATCAAGACTGATGAAAGGTGAGTAAAGATAATGCATAGGCCCAGACTTTGCAGTAGCAATCACGGCAAAACCGTCAGTGTTCACCATCATTATTCCTCTGAAACTCCTGGAGTACGCTTATGTGCATTTAAACATGGAGATCCTGAAGTTGCTGTCAGTGATTCTATGCTTCTCGAGGAGGTTTCATTGTTGTGCTCTCCCTAGACTGCAATCAATTGGAAACCATTGTATTCCCTTCAACCGACTATACTGTATTCGCTGCTCACATGCAGTCCCCTTTATTTTGGGGGAGACCAAAAGGAGATTAGGTTATTGTTTTTCTGAATACTTTTCTGTCCAAAAGTGTAACCCTAAGCTCCCAGTCACTTGCTACTTTACCTCTCCTTCCCATTCCCATTCTGACCTCTGTGTCTTTGGCTTTTCACATTGTTCCAGTGAAGTTCAAAGTAAGCTTCCAAAATAGCACCTCACCTTTCTACCAGGCACCTTCCAGCCTTATGGCCTTAATGTTCAACAATTTCAGGCCTTAATACAAGCTCTCGTTTTCTCTCTCACAGTAAGTTTTGGTAACCTAGTGTATTGGAATATGGGTTTCACTATCTGTGCACCTCATTGTTTGTGGAATCAGCACACAATGAGTTAAAACAGCTTTGTGCTGAACAGGGACACTTTGTGAAGAAGGCCTAAGACAAGGGTGAGGATTTGAAACAAAACGTAATGGTCTTTCATCCAGGTCTTCAGGGTCTGGGAAGATGTTGGTAACTGCATTTATTGTACTAAAGTACTTGGACAAGCAAAATTGGACCATATAACCATGGTAACAATGATTAGGAGAGATTGGGTTGGGGTAAGTGTTTCTTCCTGGATCAACGTTGTTGCTTCAATGTCACATGTGTCTTTTGAGCTATTGTGATCAAGTGGCAGTATGCAGAAAATGTAGAGATCAAAGGTAGAATTGCATTAAGAATTTTGAGTGAACCACTGTTTGTGGTTCCACTGGATTGTGGAGTGTGATGCACTTGAGCTCTGATAGTGAATTGTGAACTCAATAAAGAATAGTGTAATATTGGAATCTAGTAGTATAATTTACCTGAGTACTGATGTTGAATCATGTAACATGGGCTTGTTAAAGACTTGATTCTGTGGCTGTATCAATTGATGCCTGTGTCCTCTGGCATTTAAGATACAGAATGAATTGGAACAAGAAAGCAGTCCCAACCAGTGCTTCCATGCATGGGAGGAAGTATATTTCTGCTTTTACTGGGACAGAGCACCTCACTGCCACCACCCTCCCTGCTGTCACCCTCCCCAATAGGTAGATCAGCCTCGGAGCTGATTTCCTTTCATCTTCCACCGGACAGCTGGTAAAAATTTATCTCGGGCAGTGTCACAAAAGTATAATAATTCTCACAATATTGTTGTGATTTTGGAGTTTGGATAGTTTCGTGTGTGCGTGTGAATTGAATTGGAGACAGCTGGTCTGGAGGCTTTGACTCATCAAAAGAAGATAGGTTTGAAATGCTAAATACATAAACATGGCTGAAATCTTTGAATGTGGGGTGAGGAGAATTTGCATTTTTAGATAAATCAAGGCAGTTTGAATTTCAAAGAGATGGTAGGCTGTTTATGCCTAGCCAGAGAAGCTAGGCCAAGCAGTGTGTTTATTTTTCTCAAAGGTTACCGACAATATTAGCAGCATGGAAAGATTTATATTATGAGAAAGGTAAAGTTTCGAACACTTATGGGAACAATGGAATTTACATTAAAAGAGACATGTATAAAGAGAATGAGGCTATGCATTAGGGAAGGCATTGTAAGATCTAACAGAAGTGTGAAAAGCCTCCAGTATTTGTGCATTAAGCCTGCTGTCTACAGAAACCAAAGCTGGGAAAAGCCACTTGAATTCTACTGTCCAGGGTATTGTGTTGATTTGCCTGGATCTGTTTAAAATCCAGTTTAGTTTTTTTTTTTTACTGTTGATTAATGGGGGTGTAACCGGAAGCCAGATTAATTAGGGGTTTTAGGAGTTTTTATTGCAGTAATTTGTAGGCCTACGCTTGAAATCTTTTCTTTTGTTAATACATGTTTCATTTAGTTTTCTAAAAAATCTCTGAAGTCTTGGTGGACTTATTACATCTGAATTCAGGGCTATCATCTTGAAACAAAATACAAATTGCAAAACTGCGTGATCAAGATTCCCTCATGGATTTGGCCCGCCTGGCACACATTATGCTCTGCATCATAACAGGCAGTGGCATGAAACAGGCATTGTGGGATCAGTTGCCTGTTACACACACAGCCTGCTATTTAATCCCATTGGCTATGATGGAACTGAACACCATGTAATGTGTATAATATGTGGCCAATCCAGTACCACCCATTTTATGTCACTGCTGAGACAAATTTCTGCTCCTGGAGACTCTGGACCCTGCTCTACTTTGGCATGTTTAAGCTTCCAGTTAACTAACTTGCTTTAATCATTCAGACATTCTCTGTATCTTATATCTTTTATTTCTCTTAATTTCTCTTACCCGGCATCCTTTTGTCTAATATTATCACTTCACTCAGTTAACCATCTCCTTTTTTCCACCTAATTGCCTTATAGCTCATTCTCTTTTTTTCTATTTTAGTTTACCTTTCTCTTGCTCCGTTCCTTCTCTAAGCTGTTGATCAGTAATGTCTTCTAGTTTTGAGGACGTGTGTGCCCAAAACATTAATTTGTCACCGTTCACCACAGATGCTGTGTGACTTGCTATCAATTCAAAAAGCATCTTAAACTACCACAGTAAAACTCGAGCAATCGATAACTATCAGAATGTTACCTTAAACTTTAAGGAGCACTTTTATTTATAATAATATGTGCTGTTTCAATTTCATGTCAAGGTTTATTACCATTTTGGCCATCAGCAAGATGCCAATTGTTCATGTGCTCCTTATTCTGGGTTTGATGATGCTCAGAAAAGATTAATAGCTGAGACATCATTAAACCTGCAGTATTAACAGCTAGCTGCAGTTAATCACTTGAAAATTTTATATCCAGTGTTCAAATGATATGAATTCTTCCAGTCTACAGAATTTTGCCGAAAGCCCGCAGGTTAAAGTCAGAGGATGAAATAATGCATCCTTCTGAAATGCATGGAGACACTAAGACCATCAAATAACACCAAGGCTATAAAAGTTTAATTATCTTAACGTTTCCTTCCAATCAGGAGTTCAATATAATCCAGCATTACAACACTTCAATAATCACATGCACTTCAAACATGTCCTGATGTTGACATGCACTAGGAAGAAAAATTGTATAAACTACACCTGCACAAAAAATAAGCAAAATGCTTTATGGAGTCAAGATGTTTTAGATTCAGATATTACTATTGAAACGTTCATACTTCATTCTTGTGGGAGTTATATAAATCACTTGTTGGTTTGTTACACATCTTGGCCTTTGCATGATTCTGAATATCCCAGGAAATTATCTAAAGGCTAATTTCATATTCTTTTTCTAGTTGACAATTTTGTTAGTAAATGCAGGGAGTGAATTATATCGTCATTCCTTCATCTTCGTTGGGTTAAAGTCCTGGAACACTCTATCTAACAACACCACAGGAGTCGTCGTCTTACTTCTTAAACAGTCCCTTGGGATTGAGGATGATTTGCTTCCACTCCGGTTCGATGGTTTCTGCGATGGCTAATAAGTCCAATGCACAATCTGCAGACTCTGCCACATGTGGGGCAGGTAGTGCTTGAAGGGTCAGCCAGATGAGTTGTTTGGAGGTCTGTGCACTCTCTCCGAATCCTCGACTTTGCCTATGTTCTCAATAAAGTCTCTCAATGTGTTCGGTGCCTTCCCGTAGAATCACAGCATTGTTACAGTACAGAAGGAGGCCATTCGGCCCATTGTGTAAGCATCATCTCTGACAATGAGCAATTCACCCAGTGCCACTCCCCTGCCTTCTCCCCATAGCCCTGCACATTCTTCCTTTACAGATAATAATCCAATTCCCTCTTGAATACCTCAACAAAATGTGCCTCCACCACACTTCCAGGTTGTGCATTCCAGATCTTAACCACTCACTAGGTGAAAAAGTTTCTCCGAATGTCTCCATTGCTTCTTTTACCAATTACCCTAACTCTGGGCCCTCTTGTTCTCCATCCCTCCACCAATGGGAACAGTTCCTTCCTACTCTGTCCAGAACCCTCATGATTTTGAATACCTTTATCAAATCACCTCCCTACCTTCTCTGCTCCTAGGAAAACAGTCCCAGCTTCTCCAATCTATCCAAGTAACTGAAGTTCCTCATCCCTGGAACCATTCTGCTGCACTTGCCCAAGTGACTATTCATTTTGTCCTGAATTATTGTTTCAAGAAGCTTCACCGCCATCAAAGTTAAACTAACTGGCCTGTAGTTGCTGATCCCTGAATGAACCTTCCCTATTTTGATTGGTCACAAGCAAACGGAAGGGGGCCAGTTAGCTCAGTTGGCTAGATGGCCAGCGTGTGGTTCCAGCTGAGGTATACTTGGGACCTGCCTCCTTGCCCCGCCCCTGAGCGTGGAAGGCAATGGCAACACATCGCTGTCAAAAACTGCCAAGGAACCAGCTCAATGGGTCATTGTCAGACAATGAGCCAATGACTTGCTTTTGGACAAAGCTCGCATGACATGATATGAAGCCAACAGAACTAACACAGTCCCGATCAGTCAAACAAGGCTGTGTCATCGCACCAACCCTGTCCTCCTTCCTTGCTGCAATACTACAAACTCACCTCCAGCAAGTTATCCACAGGCTTGGAGATAATTTACAGGACTGATGAGAAACTGTTCAGCCTATGCTGCCTTCAATCTAAAACCAAAATCACTCCAACTTCAGTTACTAAGCTCCAATATGTAGATGATGCTTGTATTCAAGTTCATTCAGAGACTGAGCTCCAGGTCATTGTGGACTCTTTTCTGAAGCATTTGAAAAAAATAGGTCTTTCATTATAAGAGTACCTTCACCTGACAGACTGCAATGGTTCAAGAAGGTGGCTCATCACCATCTTCTCAAGGTCAGTAAATGCTGGTCTCATCAGCAATGGTCACATCCCAGGAAAAAACAGAGAAGATATCATACTCTGTCCCAACTTATCATGCAATTTTAAATAAAGAATTATATCTTCCTGAGCAAAAAAATGTTTGTGTACCCCAGTGTTTAAATTATATTTCTTGGCAATTTAGATGTAATTTTCAATGGTCTGTCAAAACAATTGTAGGAGGATTTCAAGTTCAAGCGAACACCAAAGAACTCTTGAACTATGCCCGCCACCTAACAGCAACCAAAAGGGAAAGGGAGAATAAAAAATTTCAGACACTCACAATATCTTTTCTACGCGTGGGTGTCATGTTATTCAAATACTATAACAGGAAATAAGAGCTCTTCTCTTCTCCTAACTGAATGACACTGTTCATGATGTCATTTTGTCACACAAATTGTTCAAATCAACAGCCATTCCTTTTGACAAATTAAGTGTAATATCAAAAAATTGAAATAATTTTACTGATTGAACTTTATAGTAGAAATTAAAATAAAGCACGCATTAAAATAATTAACTTAACCACTAAAACATGGAGAAGATTTTATAGACAGCATTCAGGTCCATGAGTATCTTATACAAAACTCTTTATAGTAGTATACTGCAGATCGCCTGTAGGCACGCATACTTGTTCATGTCCCATTATAACAATGACAGAATATATAATCTGTACAAGATTGCTGACATCTAGACTTGTTAATTGACTTCAATATATGCTTTATAGATTTCTAAAAGCAAGAACTTGTGCTAATATTCATGCTTCTGTTACCTCTAGATTTGACTATTTCAATGCTCTCTTAACTGACCTCACATTCTACCCTCTGTATACTGTGGTCATCCAAATCTTTGCTTTCCAAATCCTTACTCATGCCAAGTCCCATTCACCCATCAACCCTGTACCCACTGACTGACACTGGTTCCAGGTCAAGCAACATCTTAATTTTAAAATTCTCATCTATGTTTTCAAATCCCCCCCATGGCCTTGACCCTCCTCATCTTTCCCATCCTCTGATGGACAGCCCTGAGATATCTGGTATCATCTAACTCAGGCTGCTCAGGCATCTGAGATTTTAATTGTCCTACCCTTGGTGGTTGTGCTGTAAGTTGCCTAGGCCCTGAGCTCTCTAAACCTCTCCATCTCTCTACCTCTCTTTTTTCCTTAAAACATAGCTCTTTGATCAAACTTGGTCAGCTGCCCTAATATTGCTTTACATAGCTCAATGTCTAATTAACTTTATAATGCTACTAAAAAGGACTTTGATCGTGTTATTATGTTAAAGACGCAACATAAATTTAAGTTGTTATATAGCAGGTTTAACAAGGTAAAAAAGCACAAGCAGCTTCACAGGAGTGTTATCAAACAAAACTTGACACCAAACTACACAAGGAGATAGCCAGACAGGTGACCAAAGGCTTGGTCAAAGGGGTAAGTTGTAAGGCATGTCTTAAAGGAGAAGTGAGAGGAAGTGAGGTAGAGGTTTAGGGAGGGAATTCCAGAGCTTACAATTCAGGCCAGCGGTGATGCAGCAATGAAAATCAAGATTCACAAGAGATCAGAATGCAATGAATGCAGAGATCTTGGAGGTTTGTTGGTCTGCAGGAGGTTAGAAAGGTAGGGAGGGATGAGGCAATGGAGGGGTTTGAAAATAAAGGTGAAGATTTTAAGATAAAATTGACATGCTTTTGTGATATATCACTTCTTCATTGCACCTTATGTACTGTCCAAAACTGCAAAAGCAGACAAGGTAATTGAGCTTCTTAAATTGCTGACACGCTCCAAATGCTGTTCCTGCTGTTAGAAGTAAATTTCCAACTGCTATTTCTCCAAGCACGGCGATTATGTACAAGATTTATTGACAACACACAATGCAAAGTGCAGTTAGTACCAGCACAAAAAGGGGCATCAGTTATTACAACACTCAGTAGGTATTTCAGTACAGTACACAAATGATACGCTCTCACGGCCATAATTTTGGGTATCTGCACAAACCAATTTACCAACTAAAACAGAATGCATCTGCAGACTAATACTGAAGGGACAAAAGGAAGTTAAATGATTTCCCTTTACCAATTTGGTAAGCAGGTCGTCTGGCCAACATTGGAAGAGTTGAGTTGACCTTCCAAGAAGCCTAACGTGTACAAAATTAAGTCACAAAAATGCCTTGTGACAACAATGCCATTCTGCCATTGACTGATTACTTCAGCAAACACATGTTCAATTTAATCTCTAAAAAATACACTTGAACCTCATTTTCCCTGACTGTTACAGCAAGTTAGCTTTACACAGTGATGGCACTCCTCCAGAAACCTTATTATGCACATTTGTCAAAATCAAAATGCAGTAAGGTATGAACAGGATTAAATGCTTGGTGTTTCCCTACCCCACTATGGCAATCAGTAACAAGCTTAAATTTTGGTAAGACAGTTGCATTGTTGGTTGCTATTGAGATGCATGCCAACAGACTTTGCAAATTTTCTTCTCTCTCTATTTATCAATACCATGTTTGATGCTCCTCTGAACTTTTCTTTCTTGTTTCTCCTAAACTTCAAGGACTCACAAGATCCTCCTGTTCTTTTATCCTAGCTATGCTGAAAATAATGTTGATTATACTGTCTTCTCCTTTCACTCTGCCATTCCTTTCACCACAAAACCATTGTACTCCTTACTTCCAGCAATCCTTTCTCCCACCTACAGTCAAACAACTTCTGCTTCTGAAGAACAGTCATGTTGGACTTGAAGTGTTAACTCTATCTCCACAGATGCTGCCAGATCTGCTGAGTTTTTCCAGCACTTTCTGTTTCTATTTCAGATTTCCAGCATCCGCAGTATTTTATTTTTATTCTACACAACTTTGACCTGGTATGTAAATTTTACAAAAAGTAAATAGCATGAAGTAATTATCCTAAAAGCAGCACACCCAACACTTTCTTTCAACCTTACAGGTTTTTACCATTAACATATTGGATGATTTAGGTTAGAGATTTAAGGCTCCAAGCTTGCCTTTCTGAGTATTTTTACTTATAAAAATGGACAGTAAATATGATTGTGTGATATATAGTTTTGTATTATAGTATAAAAATAGAGTAAACCATATTATGAAACAGAAGTATTATACATTAATTTTGATTTTAATTGCCTGCGGCAGTATATCAAGTATGAGTGACTTGGTGCTTATAAACAGCTTAATATCTAGTATAATGCATAACATTATGGTCATTAATGCAAGTGATAGCTGGATTGTTATTCAAGGTCAGGTTCTACATGGTTTGGTTATGGTTTCTTTAATTGATCTATTCTGGCTTAACAATAATACTCCATTTCTTTTTGCACCTTGTCATGTGAAATGTTTCAAATTGCAACGCACAATGAATTGCTGGTGAACTGCAGTGACTGTGGCTCAGTAAACAAAATGTCACTCTTCTTCTATGTCAGCAACATCTCACAAACAGCCATGAGATGAAAGACCAGTTAAACTATTCTCTGATGATGTTGCTTGAGAAAAGAATATTGGTTAGAATGCCAAAAATAAGTACTCCATTTATCTGAAAAATGTTACGGGGTCTTTAACATTCACCTGCCCATTGGAACAGACTGGCTACAGTCCAAAATCTGAAAGATCGATGTCAAACCTACATTTTGCTATGAACACTCAGAATGCTGCTTATTCCTGCACTGGCAGAAATTTTGAGACTTAACTTCAATACAATTCCACAGATCTTACTGGTGCAAGACAACAACAGGTCACCTCAGCAATTACAATGGCTGCCACTATGAAGTGATTAAACTGTACTTACGTTGTACAAAATGTCAGTCCACCCCTCCATGGTGATACACTGGAAGACTGTGAGCACAGCAAACAGGATATTATCAAAATTTGTAATTCCATAGTTGGGTCCAGTCCAGTATCCTTTACAAATTGTTCCATTTGGACATTCCCGCGAGCCACATGGAAAATCTGTCACTGGTTGATCTAGATAGAAACAGAGGCAAACCATTTCAGTTCACTCTTAAATTGTATGTACCACTGAACATTACAATACTAATCATCTCAAAGGCAAATCAGCAGAATTTACTCTTTTTAAGGTATTCTATTTCCTGTCTGCCCTTGTTATACTACCAAACACAGAGTCCCCCAGCTGATGTCCTAGCCTTGTTCCAATTTATCCAGTAGGAGACATGCAACAATGGCCCGGGGTGCCTTATCACAATTGTTAGTCTTCCTTCCCTTGCTGTAGCAGTATCCAGTTTCCACTTGGCTATGGAAACACTGCTGCCAACAAGTGAGAAATTGCTAGCATAAGCCATTTATCTAGCATTACATAGTATAACACATTGGAAATCAGTGCAACACTTATATAAAAGAAATTTATTCTAGGTATAGATGGTAATAGGATTGCTGATTGTAAGGTGAAAGGTTCGAGTAAAATTTGCTAGATATAAAGAAAATTTTGAAAGGGTTCCAGTGCTATCAATACCGTGACATGCAATAGGAGAGCTGACCCAGAGCTCACAATTTTCCTTTCTAAGAGCACAATATGTACTTTTATAGGGAGCTTTCTGCATCAGTTTTGGGATATGTGCAGATCTCAAGTAAGCCCGTGTCTTTGCCAGACATTTCTACACCTAACATATGGCTTGATGCATCATCAGCAATAACTTTCCCTATCTGGTTTATCTGAATATTCAGATATTTCATTGAGAAGTTCATATTGTACAATCTCAGGAATCAAGTGAAAATCAACTGATTGTTGGATAAACATTGCTCAGTAATTCACAACTTGAATCTGATTAAAACTGAGAGACTCAACGCTACTGAAGAAGAAATTTGATGGCTCAAAACTCAGAAAAATGAGATGTAACACCCTGGATTAAAACTCCAACCAAAACAAAATTATTTTGTTGCTACAACCATGTAACCTATAGTACCAACTTGGTGTTAAGTAGGAGGTTGCTGACTAAATTTTATGGATAAATCACCTATATCTGGAGATCTATCTCTTCATAAACACCCCAGCATCAAAAACGAATAAGGTAGGATGAATGCTTTGCCTCTTCCTAGGAGATCACATGGCCTTGTAGGGAGAGTATGGGAAGATGAGAGTGCTGGAATGGCTTTCACATCCTTGCAGGAATAAAGGCTTTCATCCATTATTCTGGCTGGCTTCAAACCCATGATCTGGTGGAAGAATTATATCTTCCAATTGCTGCTGCACGAGTAGCCCTCACAAAAAAATGCAAGGCCCAATCAAATCTGAAATACAGTCTGCGCACTTCAAACTTGTTAAACTTGGGAGAGCAAATATCACATCAAATGTTGGTTACAGTGGCAGAATTCTCTTCTTGTTGCTCAGTGGTACAGTTAATGCCAAGGGAATGAAAAATGAAAACAATTCGTTGTCCGAGGAAGTCAAGCAGAAAGGAGAGAGAAGCAGCAGCTGCCTGTTTTTAAAGAGTGAGAATTTATTATGGAAGAGGAACGGTGAGATAGAAAACAGGGTACATTGCCATGCAAATCCCAACTAGTAACTGTAAACCAGCAATTAATGAAAACCTTTCATAGTAGAAAATAGCCCTTTTGGAATTGAATATGATAATTGGGGGAAGGCGGGGGGCAGGTGGGGGAATTAAATTGGCTTAAGCTCAGAAAACAGGTCTGGATATTGCTGTAGGCAATTAGCCCATGCCTGTGCGTTGTGATGCAGACAGCAGACTAAATTAGTACCACCTGCTCTTTTAAATGATTTCTGCATGCAGCCAGTGTTACCTACAATGTTCACTGACTGCACAAATCAGCAGGGGAGCCAATACCACAAGTGACTAGTGGCTAACTTAAAGGATGCCTGCACCTCTTAAAGAGAAGGTGCACAGTGGTTGCAAGAAGGAGTAGGAGATTTTTGAAATGTGAATGCAAGCTGTGATATTTTGGGAAATGGCTGAATGGCACGCTATATCTAGAGAGGGGGCAGGAGGCCTTCCAGAGATATGTTCAGGAGGCAACAGGGAGAAGTAAGGATAGAAGTCAATGCTGGAAAGTTACTCTAAAAGCATAAGTGCTGCACAGGAAGAAATTTAACAAGCTGACAAATTATTATGAGTGAGTTTATCTTCAATGACATATCCCATCAACTGCACCATGAGCCTCATCCATTCTCTACACCGCCATCACCTATCATCAACAATCTCTATCAATCAGTACTCAAACATCAATTTATATGCTTTTGCTCATCCATATAGCACTGTTTCAAAACCCTGAAAAGCACACCTCACACACACTGGCAGCTATTCAACCATGACAGCCACATCACCCAAATATATTGCAGGACACTCAATGACACACTTCCCTCTTTCTTGGGAAGGTAGCACATAACAGGATGCAGTAGGAAAGACATGGTTTAACTTCCATGGTAATGACACTGCTGACAACCATGAGAAAGGGCATCGTTGAGATTGTGGCCACCAGCAGGGCTAAAGGGATTGAAATTGAGGGTATCTACAAACCTTAATCTACCTTCCCTCTATCCCACAAACTCTTCTGGCTCACAAGCTGCAGATAATATAAGCACTTCTTACTTTCACCCCTTCCCTCACAACCCAATCCTTATTCATTTTTAATTTCAGACACCCAATATCTGGAACTTAACCCATGAAGAAAATAGTAAAGACGAAGAGAAGTCATCACTCAATCTTGTGCTCACAGCCGTGGACCCTACATGCAGTTTAGCGGCTAGAAAGAATATTGCAGGTGTCAGCTTACCAAAGGTTGAGGTCACATGCTAGTTCTGTCATGGAGGACACAGATGAGGACTTTGATAACCAAGGCCACAGAGAAAGGCTGACTGGTATACATGACCAAATGTTTGGTGCACAGGAAAACCTGCACACAATGTCAAGAAGCAAGGATGAATTCAGCACTAACTTGGCACATGGCTTCATGCTCAAAGCCCATCCTTTCCAACTTTGAAGAGATGGTCACCTCAGCACAGTTGTGGAATCCACTGTGATGTCATGTCTAATGACCAATATCACAGCTTGTACTGCAGCACAAGCTTCCATAAGGGTCTGTAGCAGAAGTTCAGAATGGTACCTTGCATGCTCAGACTGCTACCATTGTGCCTGTCGACAACAACGTTCAAAGGGGCTTCTAACATCAAACATCAGATCCAACAATCTGTTCTCCAACATATCAGTAGCACTGCTGAGACGCCACTCGGGAGACTGGCAGTGGCTCCATGGAGCACAAACCTGCTGTCCTCTCTCACAATGGCTGCATTCCAGCCTCCACCCCTGCCACTCTGCCAGCACCCGTATTTATGTCCATCATCCAGCCTGCCCAAACAACTGCAGCTCAGACCTAAATGCTGCAACTTGAAGCCAGGTCTTCTAGGTCCAAAGCTGCTTGAGGTTGCACTCCAGGTCTTCCTGCAGTCTCCTCAATTGAAGTTTAGCAGCCTTTCATCAACCAAGCTGCAGCCAGTAGAGCAGCACAACATGAGAGCACTAGAGCAGGCACATGGAAGATGGGCAGTTGTTTAGTTTTATATGCAAGATACCATGATTGAATTTATAAAATCAATTACACAACTCATTGTACAGTGCTATTTATTTTTGTGTTGTTGAGAACAGGACAACCTGATGATCAGTGATAGAGGAAAGGTAAGGATTGTTGGACTGCTGGTGACCAGGGAGAACCAGATGCATTGAAGTTGAGAGCTGCAGTCGCTTTGTCAGCCATAGGCAATGCTGCCCTTGTCCTGCTTTGAGGTTGCAGTTTTAACTAAAGAAGTTTGCAGCTTTTAGTCACAGCTCTTGCGTGAAACAAAGACATCTCATGCATTGGTCCTTGCTGAATTTGAGGTAAAAGATAATTGTTCCCTGAAACCCTTGGTGGATATGGTCTCCAGCTGAGAGCCCTTCAAGGCAATGGCCTTGGGAGGATGTGAAGGGCTGACATCTCCTGTCTCATTTGCAAGGCATTAAAAAAATCACCTGAGGTATTCAACTGTTGGAGATGAACCATTAAGCCTACTGAGACCCTGACTAAGCGAGCTTCCCAGACATGATCTAATCCAGGTACCCTTGGAATGCACTGGCAATAGCATTAATTAGATCCCCTGGGAATTTGAAGAGGGGGAGGTCACATGACAATCCAACCCTTTGTATGCTTTAAACCCTGTTTGCTGACCATGACCATCCTGCAGACAGAGACTTCCTGAAAGAATTCAGCCCAGCACTACTGTCTCCAGAAGGACAGCCAAACCAGCAGTCTATTTCTTTAAATTGGAAGCATCAGGACCACCGAAGGCAAGTTGCAAGATGACCAAATTCAACATGACACCATCAAAGTCACCAAACTACAGTTGTATATTCCTTTTACTTTTTATGAACTCACATTTGACCAACCTATCCTCCCCTCCTCTATAATCTATATTTGTATGTGTGTGTGAGTGTCAAAGTATAGTTTATTATTTTACTTAGATCAGTTGAAGCATAATAAAGCTAACCTCTTTCTTTGTTAAATTCAGGAAAACCTGTTTGATTAGTTATTTATTATCACAGCATGTAAACAATTAAGTACTCACTGAATTGCCAAGTAAATCCTTTTCAAACAAAAAAATTGTTGCGGTCAAATGAGAAGAGGGAAAAGACGGGAGCCATTCAACCCCTTCTCACCTGATCATAACACAAGTATAAAAATGCTCCAAAGGTAGGTATAAAAGCAACCAGAAGAACTAACCCTATAAGTAATCCACGATCCCTTTAAATAGCTCTGGTGGGGAATCCAACATTCCACATAACTTTGAACAGCTGAACATGAGGTTAAGAAATGGCATTGGATGTAGTTGGTGCTTGGAAATGGTAGCACAGGCATCAATTCAGATTTGCACACTGTTTGATATCATAATCTGTGTGCCCCTGCCAGCTGCACACACAAACCACTTCATCAAACTGGCATCCTGCCCACTTCCTGTCAAAAGCATGTCAGCACATCTCTGACCCCATTTTCCAGTGTTAGGTTATGTAACACCTAAAAACTGGTGCTACATGTTCTGTTGCAGATAAGTAGGTTTTGTAGGATAGAACTGAAGTCTAATCTTTACACATTTACAAGCATTTCTTTTTGGAGCTACATATAAATATGCACCTTCAAATCCAACAACCACAGTTTTAGTCTGCTCCTATATATAGGAGCACAAATAAATCCCCAGTTAATACCCACCACCTAAATACAATTAACTACTCAATTCATGTACAATTAACACTACACAGCCCAATTTAGCTCCCCAATTGTAATATCCAATTTAAAAAACAGGTGTTTTCAGTACATAACTAATTTTCCTATTCCGTTTCAGAATGGTTTGCTCTCGCCTTGAATATTGCCAGTTTTTGTGCATAACTTGCTGGTTAATTTTCAGTGGAAAATAAATGTTTTTAATCTTGCTGTACATACAGTGGCAATATAATGTTCTTTCTGATATTATTGCAAGAACATTTAACATTCATATATCTCATTCAGCTAAAGATCATTGTCATCTATAGTCAAGACTCATGCAGTTAAGCAGAATAATTGCAGACCATTAAATTTCCTTGAAATGCAGCTAAAGAAAATATTTTTTGGCTGTTCAAAGTCTATCCGTCAATGAACTGAAAATGAACTTTAAAAAATCCTTCACTTTGTAACATTCCCTCCCATATCAGAAACATGTGGTCTCCGCTCCATATCAAATTCAGAGATGGAATTGGGACACTTAACCCTACACACACACGCATGCATGCATAGAACAAGAGTATCAAACCTGTTCTACCATTCCATAAGATCACGGCTGATCCAATATGGCCTTAACTCCACTTTCCTGTCTGCCCCCAAAAACCCTTCACTTCCCTGTGGATCAAAAATCTATCTAACTCAGTCTTGAATATATTCAATGACCCATCCTCCACTGCTTTCTGGGGAAGAGAATTCCACAGACTACCGACAGTCTGAGTGAAGAAATTACTCCTCATCTCACTCTTAAATGAGAGACTCCTAATTCTTAACCTGTGTCTCCTAGTTCTAGACTCCCCTACAAGGGGAGCTCTTCTCAGCATCCACCCTGTCAAGTTCCCTCAGGATCTTATATATTTCAATAAGATTACCTATCATTCTTCTAAACTTTTATGGGTATAGGTCCAACATGCTCAACCTTTCCTCTTAAGATAACCCCTTCATCCCAAATCAGTCGAGTTAACCTTTTCTGAACTGCTTCTAATGCAATTATATCCTCTTTTAAGTAAGGTGATGAAAACACTACACAATAATCCAGATGCAGTCTCACCAAGGCATCGTACAGTTGTAGCAATACTTCCCTACTTCATACTCGATTGCCTTTGCAGTAAACATCAACAGTCCATTTGCCTTCCTAATCATTTGCTGTACCTGCATACTAACTTTTTTGGGATTCACGTACCAGGACACCCAGATCCCTCTGTACTGTAGAGTTCTGCAGTCTATCTCCATTTAAATAATATGCTGCTTTTCTATTCTTCCTGCCAAAGTGGACAAGTTCACATTTTCCCACATTATATTCCATCTGCCAAATTCCCAGGAAACATGCTGTTTCAATGGCTGGCGGGCTCTCATTCGCCCACCACACCATCACCTCACCATATTTAAAGTGCATTCGTGCGCACACCTCTCAGTGCTTCCAGCCCATGTCTGTTGCACGGAAGACATGGTCCCGAAAGGCAAGAAGACTGCAGCCCCCAGGTTTAATGACATGGCCCTCGAGCACCTTTTGGATGCAGTGGCTGCCCGCCGTGATGTCCTCTATCCCCACTCTGGCCACAGGAGGGGCAGCAACTTAGGAGCTTGGGAGGCAGTGGCAGTGGTGGTCAGTCCCAATGCCCTGCAAAAGAGGACAGCCATCCTGTGCTGAAAAAGGATGAGTGATCTCCTCTGTTCCGCCAGGGTAAGTCACTCTTCTCATCATTCTCAACTCACACACTCGCAAACCCATTACACATCCACAGGGCCCTCACTCACTGCCAGGTCAAGGGACATCACCATTCACTCTCTCACCCACACCTTCATTATCTTCAGCCCGCCCATGGGAACACTCACCACCCACACATGCCAGGCATACATATAACCTGGCCTGGCAGGCATCCTGTTTACACTCTCTCCATCTCTTTACATGCAGGACAATCTGGCACACAACAAGAGGGAGAGGTTGCAGACCAGTGGAGGAATGCCTGAAATGAAGTACCTCATGGACTTTGAAAATGGAGCCATCCAGCTGTCCGGTGAGGATCTGGACCCTTCCTGTGCTGATGGTGGAGCTGGTGGTGCTCTACCAAGTGAGGATCCAGCAGTGCAAAATCCAGCAGACAACCATGCTGTGAGTGATGTGCCTTGTTGCACAGGACACTGCCATGCACTAATTATCTCTCCTTGCTTTTGCAGGCACATCTGAGATAAAGCTGAGGGAGTCAACGACCCAGGTCCTCGACTCAAGCCCTGAAGAAACATCTGAAGAGAAATCTGAAGGCACCTTCATTTAAGGCCTGTCATAACGCTCACCCATTTCCTGCACCAGCGCAGAGACACACACCTGGTGAGCACATCACACTATCTGATCCATAACAGGTGGCAGCAGGGAGTTCCCAGGTGTCTGGCACTAGCTGTACTGCTGGAGGCCAGAAATCTGCTGAGCCCGAGTCAGATCATGAGCCTCTGGACTCGGTCATGTCTCAGTTACTGGAGCTGCAGAGGCAAGCCCGGGAACATCAGGGAGGGATGTCCGCCGCACTCCTCAGATTGCAAGGCCACCTTCAGGCTGAGGTGTTAGCACTGGCATACCAATGCACTGAGGTTAACAGGGGTAGGATTCAGCTTCCATGGAGACCTTGGTCCAGGACATCGATTCTGCACTACTATGTGGGATGAACTCCATCGCTGCCGCCATAGTTGGCCTTCAACAGTGTGTGCATGTGAGGAGTGCAGGGCAGCTCAGTCTCACTCCAGCTTCCCCTTCTCCTCAAGGAGTCAGCCAGGGTCCCTCCAACACCCACAGGGAGGAGGATCAGCATGCACACACCTCAGGGCCATCCACCCAGGTGACTCCAGGAGTGTCGGGCCCATTTGAATATCCTCTTCCTGTGACCCCAGCAGTTCCAGCTCCACAGGCCGAGGAGGGTGCCACTGCCACACAGCATGACCCTGAAAGCAGGCCAGGGCCCTCCAGGTCTCAGCCCTCCTGAGGATACCCACCAAGGTCATCACAGACAGGGCATAGCAGTCAGCAGGCTGCCTCCACCTCCGCCGTGGATGTCTGCGGTGCATTAAAACATAGCAGCAGGGTTAGGAAGGTTAAGAAGTAGTGGTTGCACAGCCTGGGCACAGGTGTTAATCACTTGTACTTAATGTTCACTATTGTAAATAAACACCCAAGAATGTCTAATGGCTCCTTGTTCTCATGTGCAGTGCTCATGTCACTCAGATGTGAAACCTTGGTTCCTGCACAAGATAAAGGCAGGTGTCTCAGTCCAGGGCCTCTTCCCTGTGCTTTGTGTGGTCTTCAGATCAAAGTGATAGTTCGGCCTCACACTCACTGGGCATATTAGTGATACCTGCACCTTAATGGTGCTGCCAGAATGTCATTGCTGCCAGAATGTTGTGGGCAGGCGTCACAGAGTTCCATCATTCTCTCTGTGAGCTCTCAGAATTGGTTGGCCCCCATCTCTTCAGCATCTGTGACCAGTGATGCTGTGCTCCTGAAGGGGTCAGATGCTGAAGGCTTACAAAAGATTAGGCACATTTAAAGTTTCACAGCTGCGACTCCATGATATGATCCTGATCACAAAGTGTAAGCGAGCTGTACTCAGCCAAACAAGAGTCAGACATTCACAGAGGCTATGTGAAGACCTATGGAGTGTCCTTATTGCAAGTTGTCATCATCCTCCACAAATCTAGCAGCTATGAGTGTCTCCCGATTGCGCCAGCCTCATCTATTCAGTGCAATGGCCTCATCACCTTCGAGGACATCCTCACCCTTATCCCCATCAATGTCCTCTTTGGAGGAGCCCTCCAGCTCTTCCATCTCCTCCTCAACCAGCTCCTCTCCCTGTTGCAGCGCCAGGTTGTAAAGGGTGCAGCAGATGACAATGATGCGTGACACCCTCTGTGACTATATTGCAGGGCTCCACCAGACCGGCCCAGGCACCGGAACATCATCTTCAGCATCCAGATGGTCTGCTCCACCAAACTGTGAGTTGCAGCATGAGCCTCATTATACCTTCACTCTGCTGCAGTCTGAGGCTGCCACATGAGTGCCATCAAGCCATGTCCTCTGCGGGTAGCCCTTGTCCCCAAGAAGCCAACCCCGCAGTCTCCGTGGACCCTGGAAGATGTCAGGGATCTGTGACCAACTGAGAATGTAAGAGTCATGGATACTCCCTGGAAACCGTGCGCAGCCCTCCTGAGGATACCCACCAAGGTCATCACAGACAGGGCATAGCAGTCAGCAGGCTGCCTCCACCTCCGCCGTGGATGTCTGCGGTGCATTAAAACATAGCAGCAGGGTTAGGAAGGTTAAGCTGCACCTGTACATGTGAATGGAAGCCCTTGTGGTTGGCATAGTTGACCATTTGTTGCGACCGAGATCTGAGCACCAGGTGACTGCAGTTGATGGTGCCCTGCACCTGTGGAAAACCTGATATCTGGGCAAATTGAATCACTCTTGCATCCTGGCTGTCTTGTATCCGTGACCTCATGGATGCATTTGTGGGTGGAGGCTTGCGATATCCCACAGAGGTCACCTGTGGAGCCCTGAAAGGAGCCACTGATGTAAAACTTAAGTGCCTCTGTTATTTTCACAGCCACTGGCAGTGGCCCACATGATCCCATGGCTTGAAATCCTGCAGAAGCTGGCAGATGTAACCGACCAGTTCCATAGACATGCGCAGTCTTTGGCGACACTGGTTCTCGGTCATCTGCAGGAATGAAAGGTGGCGTCTATAGACCCTGGGTCTAGCTAAGTGCTGACCAGTGACACTCCTTTTTCCTTAGGGTTCTGCTCCTCCCTCTGTGCAACAAGGTGCCTCTGTTGCTCTCTTCCGTCGTCTCCGCTCTCTATACGCCACGAAGCATACAGCTAGTTCACCAGGCTCTATGCTCATGATGTACCCCTCCTACAGGATGAAAGGGAGAGACACATGGGTTAGCTTGGGTGTTCTAAGAACCTCTCTTGGTTAAGTCTGAAGGTCTGTTAACGCATCCCAGAGAATGCTGGCCACCACCAGGATGGCCAGAGTTTATCACGCTGCATGACTGGCCATAACCCCACCATCCTCCTCCCCACTCCATGTGATCAACTGGCAGCAGCTTTGTCCACTGGACTGCACACTGTGCTCTCAGCTCAGGCGCAGGCATTCTCCTAACCCACACTGCAAGGCTGCACTGTTAGCTTACACCATGGGGGAGGCTGGTCCAGACCAGAATGATGACTTTGCAAGGGGCTGTGAGTGCCTTCACCAGTGACTGCTCCAGGGACAGCTTTAGCAAGGGAATTGTACAAAGTGCCCAGTCATCCAAATTTTCTGCAGTCCACTAAACCACTCATTAGTTTGCAGTCTGTACCCAAGGGGTGAAAAGCTCTGGAGCACTTGGTGTCACTTTCATGCCTCTGTGTTGCTTGAGTGGGCAGATAAGCTAGAGGCCCAACTCCAAGCATGTTAATGTGGCTGAATCTGAACTGTCTCAGCTGCTGAGGAATAGTCACTTCATACAAGGTTTCGCTGATGCGTGGCTGCTTCCCTCACCCCAACCCCGCATGTGCTTGTGCTCTACCATCAATGACAGTGCAGTCCTTGACCCCCACCAACTCACCTCAACCTTGAAATCCAACAGACGACCCTCGCGAGTGCTGCACAATGTTACTGTGCACTCACCTCTTGAGTTCCCCTCAAAGTGCAGCCTGCCACGTGCACGCCTTATATGTGCTGTTGTGAAACACGTCTGTGTGCAATCATGCTGACGTGCTCGGAGATCCAGCATGGGGTGGGGGGAGGAGAAGATTCCGGTGGACTGGGCTTATAATGAGATGCAGATGTATTATAATGAGGGTCCTGATGCCCGACAGTGGGAAATATGGCCCGCCATTGACGGGCAGAGCAGATGATTGCAAACTAGTTTCACGACGTGGTGAAACTGATTTTTGGCCTTCTCGCCATGTTGTCTGCTCACACTGCCGAACACACCCAACACCAGCAAGCAGGGAAAATTCCACCCAGTGTGCTGGTGACACATCCTGTCCAATAGGCACGAGGTTCTTGCTCCCAGTGTGGATGAGGGCACAGACTGCAGGGAGGATGAGAAAACTGACCACAGCACCATGGTACAGAGCAGCATTCAAGTGAGGGCAGGTAAGAGAAATGTAGTAGTAATAAGGGATTGTATAGTTAAGGAAACAGATACTGTTCTCTTCAGCAAAGGCAGAGAGTCCAGAAGGCTGTGTTACCTACCTGGTGCCAAGGTTAAGGACATCTCTTCTCGGCTGGAGAGGAAATTGGAGTGGGAGGGGAAGGATCCAGTTGTCGTAGTCCACATAGGTACCAACAACGTAGGTAGGACGAGGAAAGAGGTTCTGATGAGGGACTACGAGCAATTCAGGACTAAATTAAAAAGCAGAACCACAAAGGTAATAATCGCTGGATTATTATCCAAGCCACATGCAAATTGACAAAGGGTAAATAAGATTAGAGAGATAAATGCATGGCTCAAAGGTTGGTGTGGAGGAAATAGGTTCCGATTCATGGGGCACTGGCACCAGTACTGGGGAAGGAGAGAGCTGTTCCTTTGGGATGGGCTTCATTTGAATCATGCTGGGATCAGTGTCCTGGTGAATTGTATAACTAGGGTTGTAGATAGGACTGTGGGGGGGAGGGCTCAATTGAAGGGGAATTTAAAAAATCAAAAAGAAACGAGAGAGCCAAGGTGCAGGGTTGTGAAGAGGCAAACAATAATAAAAGTGTGACAGGAAGAGGCAGAATATATAAGCAGAAGAGTGCAGCAGGAATTAGAACCAGAATGAGTAAAACGTCAAAGCTTAAGGCTCTTTATCTGAATGCACACAGTATTTGTAACAAGATAGATGAACTGACAGCACAAATAGAAATATATGGCTATGACTTGGGAGCTATTACAGAGATGTGGTTGCAGGCTGACCAAAATTGGGAACTTGATATTCAAGGGTGTTCAACATTCTGGAAAAATAGGCAAAAGGGAAAAGGAGGTGGGATAGCTTTGTTAATAAAGGAAGGTATCAGTGCAGTGGTGAGAAGTGATATAGGTGATATAGATCGTGATGTGAAATCAGTTTGGGTAGAAATAAGGAATAGCAAACGGAAGAAGTCGCGGGTGGGAGACGTCTATAGGTTCCTGAAGAGTTATCTCACTGTAGGACAAAGTATAAATTGCAAAAAATTGGAGGCATGTAAGAAGGGCACTACAATTGCCGTGGGTGATTATAATCTGCATATTGACTGGACAAACCAGTCGGCTGGAGTAACATGGAAGAATTTGTAGGGTGCAACAGGGATTGTTTCTTAGAGCAATACCTACCCAGGAATAGGCTATTTTAGATCTAGTAATGTGTAATGAGGTAGGATTAATAAGAGATCTTGTAGGTTAAGGACCCTCTAGGGGATAGCGATCACAACATGATAGAATTTCAAATTCAGTTTGAGGGTGAGCAGCTCAGGTCTCAAACCAGTGTCCTCAACTTAAATAAGGGCAATTACAGAGGTATGAAGAAAGAGTTGTCTAAAGAGGGCTGGGAAAATAGACTAAGTGGTTGAGCAGTGGCAGACATTTAAGCAGATATTTCATAAAGCTCAGCAAAAATTTATCCCGGTCAAAAAGCAGGACTCAATGAGAAGGTGAACCACCTATGGTAAGCAAAGGCAGTCAAGGCAGAGTGTCCAACCAAAAACTAAGGCATACGAAGTGGTGAAAACCAGTGGTAGGCCAGAGGATTGAGATTTTTTTTTTAAGGAGCCAGCAGTGGATGACTAAAAAGCTAATAAAATGGGAGTAAATTGATTATGAAAGTAAATTGGCAAAAAATATAAAAACAAACAGCAAGAGCTTCTACATGTACATAAAAAGAAAGAGTAGCTAAAGTGAGTGTGGGACCCTTGGAGGATGCAACTGGAAAATTGATAAAGAGGAACAGGGAAATGGCAGATAATTTAAACTAATATTTTGCATCAGTCTTCACGGTGGGGGACACTGTAAACATCCCAAAGATATCAGATAAGCAAGGAGCTAATGGGAGGAAAGATCTTGTAACAGTCTCTTTCATGAGGGACAAGGTATTTGACAAACTAATAGGACTAAAGGCAGACAAGTCGCCAGGACCTGATAGCCTACACCAAGGATTTTAAAGGAAGTGGCTGCAGAGATAGTGGAGGCATTGGTCGAAATATTCCAGAACTCACTGGATTCCGGGAGGGTCCCAGAGGATTGGAAAACCACTAATGTGACGCCCGATTCAAGAAGGGAGGGAGGCAAAAAGCAGGAAACTATAGGCCAGTTGGCCTAACATTTGTGGTTGGGAAAATCCTAGAGTCCATTATTAAGGAAGAAATAGCAGGACATTTGGAAAGGATTAATGCAATAAAACAGAGTCAACATGGTTTTTTTTTATTCATTCATGGGATGTGTGCTTCGCTGGCTGGGCCCACATTTATTGCCCATCCCTTGTTGCCCTTGAGAAGGTGGTGGTCAGCTGCTTTCTTGAACCGCTGCAGTCAATGTGGTGTGCAGACACCCACAGTGCTGTTAGGAAGGAAGTTCCAGGATTTTTACCCAGCGACAGTGAAGGAATGGCAATATATTTCCAAGTCAGGATGGTGAGTGACTTAGAGGGGAACTTCTAAGTGGTGGTGTTCCCATCTATCTGCTGCCCTTGTCCTTCTAGATGGTAGCAGTCGTGGGTTTGGAAGGTGCTGTCAAAGGAGCCTTGGTGGATTCCTGCAGGGCATCTTGTAGGTGGCACACACTGCTGCTACTGTGTGTCGGTAGTGAAAGGAGTGAATATTCGTGGATGTGGTGTCAGTCAAGCAGGCTGCTTTGCCCTGGATATTGTCAAGCTTCTAGAGTGTCATGGGAGCTGCATTCATCCAGGCAAGTGGAGAGTATTCCATTACACTCCTGACTTGTGCCTTATAGATGGTGGACAGGCTTTGGGGAGTCAGGAGGTGGGTTACTCATTGCACTATTCCTAGCCTCTGACCTGTTCTTATAGCTACGGTATTTATATGGCTTGTCCAATTCAGCTTCTGGTCAATGGTAACCCCCAGGATGTTGATAGTGGGGGATTCAGTGATGGTTATGCCATTGAACATCAAGCGGCGATGGTTGGATTCTCTCCTATTGGAGATGGTCATTGCCTGATGCTTGTGTGGCACGAATGTTACTTGCTACTTGTCAGCCCAAGCCTGGATATTATCCAGGTCTTGCTGCATTTGGACATGGACTGCTTCAGTATCTGAGGAGTCGCAAATGGTGCTGAACATTGTGCAATCATTAGCGAACATCCCCACTTCTGACGTTATGATGGAATGAAGGTCATTGATGAAGCAGCTGAAGTGAAAGAGAAATTTTGACAAATTTGCTGGAGGTCTTTGAGGATATAACAAGCAGAGTTGATAAAAGGGAACAGATAGATGTCCAGAGGGCATTCAATAAGGTGCCACATAAAAGGTTATTGCACAAGATAGGAGCTCATGGTATTGGGGGTAATGTATTAGCATGGATTGAAGATTACCACACAGAAGACAGAGATGTTAATATGGCAATCATCTTGTTAAAACCAAATGATAGTTTAACAGGTGAAGAGCATTAATTATCCAAACTGAATAGAATAAATTGGTACAGCTGGAACACTTTGGGTGGAAGTGACTAGCATTGAGGAGTTGTCTTGGAAATAAACCAGCTTTAACCAAGAGACCTGCTTGGATTAATTCTTCCACCGCAACCTCTTATCGTGAATAACAAAAGATTTGGGAATAATGGGTCTTTTCCAGGTTGGAAAGATGTAACTAGTGGAGTGCCACAAGGATCAGTCCTAGGGCCTCAATTATTTACAATCTATATTAATGACTTGGAGGAGGGGGCAGGGTGTAATGTATCTAAATTTGCTGATGATACAAAAATAGGTGGGATGGCATTTTGTGAGTATAGACAGGTTGAGTGAATGGGCAAAAACTCGGCAGGTGGAGTTTAATGTAGGAAAGCGT
Organism: Carcharodon carcharias; assembly: GCF_017639515.1. Classification (NCBI taxonomy): domain Eukaryota; kingdom Metazoa; phylum Chordata; class Chondrichthyes; order Lamniformes; family Lamnidae; genus Carcharodon; species Carcharodon carcharias. Next base: position 139,690,505 of record NC_054474.1, read on the forward strand.
GAGGTCATGCACTTTGGTAGGAAAAATCGAAAGGCAGACTATTATGGTTAAGAGGAGCTGGCACGAAAGAGGAGTTGAGGACTTGGGCAGATCAGCCATGATCTTATTGAATGGAGGGACAGGCTTGAGGGGCCAAATGGCCTACTGCTGCTCCTTGTTCTTAGGTTCTTAAGTTCTTATGCTATTTATGCATAATTTGGCTGTATATCCAGGGGTTTAAGAGTTGGGCTGTGAGCTGCAAATCTCCAGTTCTCCAGACTTGCTGGCTGTATTGCGACTCTTCACCATTTGCTTTTCATGAAAAGCATCTCACCCTTAGCTCCTTGTCACTTTTAAGGATTTGTTGGATTTATAGATTAATTATCCATTAAACTCACCAAGTTTAAGTCCAGTAATTAAGAGTGCATGTACCTTTTTAACAATGTTCTAGCTGCTAATGCAATGACAATCAATCTCTCTGACTCTGAAAGGGAAGAATTTAAATTATTTAATCTCATTCCTGTGCACAGGCAACTGTTGTTGGAGACTTAAAAATGTTGAATATAGAATTTTTCATGCTTTTTGTGTCTTTTTTTTCTCTCTCATGTAATCCAATCTTTCTTCTCTTTACTTCTCTTTCTGTTCCTGATTTGACTCTAATTCACTTCTTTCCTCATTGTTCCTTTGTTTCTTTCTCAATCTTTAAATGTTGTTGCAACAGGTTTGACACAGGAACTATTAAGCTGCAGTGATAATATAGCCATTGTTCACATGAAGAAGAACTGGGTATTGACTACTCTAGTAGCAGAAGTGACTTAGTGCAAAGTGCTATTGTTGGAAATGAGGGATACAGTTGAGAAACATATTATACAGTAGTTAATGAAGAGAATCAATAATGTACAGGAAAAACAAATTAATATTGGGTTCCCTTTAGAGCAATAAGCCACAGTTCAAAATCTTGTAGGTTTCATAAAGTGAAAGAAAGGTGCTCACATAATGAAATATCATTAATTGATATTGTTTGCCATCCGGTCACTGAATGAACTAACATGGCTCTTCATAATACCAATTTGAACTCAGTGTTAGGATGCTGTTCCTCTGAGAATTCTTAATTTTGTGACAGAAACAAAGTCAACAGTGAATTATATTTCAGTGTTTAACGCTTGATCTGGGATGGCGAATGCCTGAAAGCAATCAATCCTAGAGTTCCATCCAAGAAACATTTATATTGCTTGCACTGTAGTTACTAAATAGCAGCTCAATTAGATAAAAACTGAAAATGCAGGAAAAACACAGCAGAAGAAAAAATAGGTTAGGATTTTCGAATTACAATTAATATGCAATTCTGATACTTATATTTCATTGATTCTGATGAATGATCACACTCCAAATGCCAACTGATCTTTCTCCTTCCATTGTGAATTTCTAGCGTTTTTCTAAATTTGCTTCAGATCTCTTGTTTGCCCTTTTTATCAGTACAATCTTTCCAACGGTTATGTCAGAACATTAAATTCCATATATAAACAAGTGGAAAAGGCATTTGGTAGAGTGCATATCTTCTCCATGCTCAGCTAAGTCAATATTATTACAATTACGCAGCTCTTCCTTGAGGTTTTTCTCTGCCTAGTCGATAATTTGTAAATACAAAGGTTTTCTTTTAATTAAGAGCTTCCATCTCACTGAACAGGCTTCAGGCAAATCCACATCCAACAACTTGCTCTAAAAACTCTGCACATAATTTGATAGCTGTGACAAATTACACCACAGCAGCTGAGACAATCAACAACATCCTAAACAAAACCACCCACAACATTCTAAAAAATAAAGTCAATTTGCTCTATCTCCCAATGTTAATGGATCCTTTAAAAAAATTCTGGAATCCGAATCAGATCCATTATTTACAGACAAGCAGAAGCAAAAACATTTTGTCTCCGCTCACCTTCAGTGGCAGAACCAGAATAGTTTTAAATATCAAACACCTGGTATCAAGAACCCTGTAACCACATCATTAAAAAATGTTAAAAGTGCAAGGTCCAACTAGTTTGCCTGCTACCTTCCTATTAATCGCACGATGCAACAATAACGGGACTTATTGTCTAATAGCAATCAATTTCTATCAATTATTCTACAACAGACTCGGACATAAAATGAGGAAAACTGTAAAGGTGGAAAGGTTTGGGAACTGTAGGTCCAAATTCACCTGTTCCTCCTAAGCCTACAACATTCACAGTGTCAAGCCTCACATTACTCCTATACTGTATCCCAGTTATTATTCTCTGAAATAAATTATCTCATGTCCATTTGAATAAATCAATACTAACTGCATATTCCAGCTTGCTAGACAGCCCTGTTCTATAGCTTGACCACGGTCACTGGTCACGTTCCACACCCCCAACACCAAAAACACATCACTCCCCTCCCCACCCCTGCAATCCCCTTTCAAAACATATGTCCTCCGGTTTTACTGTTCAGGTCATGGTCAAAGAGCTTGTCATGGTCTACATTATCTCGTCCAGTTACAACTCTAAAAACAGAAATTGTATCACTTCATGGAGTAACTGAGTGAACTGGGGTAAGGTCAAGACCTTAACTGACAAGAGAATGTTCAAATCCCTCAAATCCTGCAAGAGCATGGTTAGTTGTTACTAACAGCAATGGTTGCAGACTTCTTGCTTTTCATCATTGTCAAGTTAGCAGGAAAATGCATTTTCAGCAGGATTGGGTGAACTGTTACAATCAAACTACATATTCCTGAAAAAGTACAACTAACACAAGAGGAGGTGACTTCAATCTAGAACGACAAGAGGAATATTAGTCAGAATTAAGTCTTCCGGCTTCTGAAGATGAAACTAGTAATTATCAGATTAATTTATCAGAAGTGCTGTGCTGCTTTGGAAAGTCTTGCAAACAATTTCAGTTCCAGGAACATCACAATAGCCTGCTTGCAAATCCATTATCTAAACTGGAAAACAGATTGCACAGCACCAGGCATTCCAACTGCCACAGCACAACCATTTATACAGCAGTTTTACCACAGAGTTTAATGTAGAAAATGGATCATTTGTATTAAGCAACATACCCACATTTAACATTATCAATACTCCTTACTATTATTGCTATAAAATAGATTTTGATTATTCAATATAGATTTACTTCTGCATGTGCAATATTGAAAATCAGATCTAACACCATGGCTGCTACATTTAAATATGTTTTTTGATGTGACTATTATAGCTGTTAGCCGAGAATGGGTCACATAATTTTGTACTTCAATCCATCCTTATATCTGGTATTTGCAAGGGCATGTACCTAAACATATTTTTTAAAAGTACAGTTTTTTTTAACCAATGTATCTTTAAAACAAAGTGCAAATAATTTGCTTTTGTACACAGAATTATAATGCAATTGAAGCGGCCATTCACTGAGAGTTGTACAGAAGCTGCTCTAATTCTAGATGCATCAGGGAAATTTAAACAGCTAGAAATGAAGGAAAATTTTAATTGCTATTCAGCAATAACTGTTAACAGCATTCCAAAAACCCAACAGGCAACATTCTAATGCAACAATATTTTTCCTTACTTGTTTCCTCACTGAAGCAGGTTTGGTGAAATTTTCCCATGTAGAACTCCAGACCAATAATGGCAAACATTACGATCGCAAAGAACAAGAGAAGCCCAATCTGAAGCAGTGGGACCATGGCCTTCATTATCGACTTTAGTACAACTTGCAAACCTGATTGAAGAAAGATAAAGGAATTGATAGATGTTTGGCTTTGCAAGGGTACTAAGGGCCACAAAACCAAGGCAGGTAGATGGGATTACGATACAGATCAGATACGTCTGATTGAATGGCAGAACAAACTCAAGGGGCTGAATGGCCTATTCCCGTTCCTATGTTCCTGAATCAGCTAGTTTCTTGCAGACTCAATTCAAATTACATTTACCCTGTTGAAAAACATGCTTGATTCATAATTACACGTTCAAGCCTTTTATTTACAGAACATAATTAAATTGAAATGTTGGTGATTGTGAAAACTAGCGATGAAGAGAAAATTAATCTGTCGGTGCGTTTCAGTTAGAATATACTAAATGCAAATAAAATTAAAATACAGAGACAACTCATTTGAAAATATTTAATGGGTATCTCTCCAGCAAAAAAGGAAAAATATCCATATGAAATATAACATGCAGTTATCTGCATATATTTTAGATAACACCTTGCAGATAATTGTCTGTGTCAATAAAGACAAAAGCTCATTTTGAAAGTGTGCAAAGCATGAAATCTAAAAAAAATACTAGCGACTCTGGTGCTTAACTTGAATACTTTTTATTTCATGTGGAGAAATAGAAAACAAATATGTTGAAAGAAAAGCACTTGTACTTAACTTATCCAGCTACAGATCTCAGCAAGTGATCAGCAAGCATGATGGCTAAAAGTCAATGTCACAACAAATGCTGTTCTTCTTTAAGGAAGCAAGTATAAAGAAAGGATTGCTTGCTTATAAGAAATGAATTCTTCCTTAAACATTCTCCTTTGTATAAAATGAGACAAAAGCATAAGGAGTGATTTCTTAAGAGGCAGAGTGCCCTTCTATCCTAAATAATCAGTTAATGTGTAAATTGAACACAGCATTGACCTACCAAACAACAGATCCATTTATGATAGAGATCTAAGCAACAAGTGCTAAAGAAGAATGCCTGTGCGTGGTAGGAAAGGACATTTGCACAGCCCCTCATCACACTTTATTAATGCCACAAGGTGCTTCAAAATGGAGTATTATTCATTTTCTGCATGTGTTAACATTTGAGCCACAGACTTATTTTTCTGGTCTTTCTTAGGTTTCAAACATCTTGTTGAAGCTCTTAACATAAGATGAGAATTCTCCATTGTAATTAACATGTCAGCAGGGGATTGACCTGATGCCCTAGGAAGCCCTGGAGTATCTTATGCAAGCTTCCTTATATTCAGCCTAGACTATCTTTAACCATTTTTGATTTGAGAGTGCTCATTGAATCAAAGCACCACGGCTGATTATTTAGGACTAACAATGATTCATGTGTCTTTGAACTAGAAAACTGGAATAGAGCAGATGAGGTTCTGACAGCTCCTGCAGTGAAACATTATACCTGGATGAAGTCAGCCTGCAAGTTGGGAAATAACGCTGAACTCCACTTACTGTATGATAGATCTCTGTTTTCATAAAGTCTGAACGTACAAGATCAACTGAATAATGACGGAGATCATTTCTTCTCTTGGACCTGCCAGCTGCAAGTGCTGTCTGATCTTCCCTTTTGGCAGACAACCAAGAGGGTTAGATGGTTCCAGATGAAGCCTCCCCCTTCTCTTTACCAGCTGCAAACCCATTCCATCACCTTTCAAGAGTCCCAATCATCAGTCACACAGTATGCTTGTCTTCACTATATTACTGCATTGTCTCAGAGTTACAATCACTGGGTAGGATTTTCCATGCAGGCTTCTGAACCCCGTCAGACTGAAATGTGGGTCAGAAGCTCCCACTGGGCAGAATTTAATGTTTCCAATGGGGGTCTTGCCTCCTGGCTGGAGAATCAGGCACTTAAGTGGTCAGCATTGGGCCTCCCCTGGGTGAAGGACCCAAGGGTTGAAATGTCACCCACTGAAAGCTCTTGGCCTCTGTAACATACACTGGTTTGCCAATAGACTTTTGTATTCAAATTGTTAAACAAATTTACAAACATCTGCAGGAGAATGTGGACATGGGGGCGGTGGGGGAGGGGGGTGATTTTAGCTCTACCCAGCAGTGGGAAATTGAGTGAAAATCAGTAAATGGGCACTGAATTGAAATCATTATGATATATCTAACTGGGTAGCATGTTGACACTGAAAAAGAGCTGAGACCAAGAGTGTGATTTTAACCCATTCAAAACCACCCACTCACATAGAGTTAAAATTCTCAGGCTCAACTCCTCACTACTCCCAGTGTAGCTATCATGGATAAGGCAGTCTTTGATCATTTCTTTGCATTTCTATCTATCCGTAATTCCCTTCCCCCTTCCAACCTATCAACCTTATCTACATTGGCTTTCTGTTAAGCAATGCCTCAATGTTAAAATGTTCACCCTCATTTTCAATTCCCTCCATGGCCTGGCCCCTCTCTATCTCTTTAATCTCCTCCATCCCCACAACCCTCTGAGAATTTGATTTCTTCTGATTCTGGCCTCTTGAACATCCCTAATTTCAATTGCTCTATCGTTGGCTCTGCCTTCAGCTGCTTAAACCTTAAGCTCTGGAATTCCCTCCCTAACCTCTCCATTTCTCTACCTGACTTTCCTCCTTTAACACATTCCTTAAAACCTACCTTTTTGACCAAGCTTTTGGTCATCTGCCCTAATATCTCCTTATGTGAGTCATTTTGAAATTTTGTTGTTGTTGCTGTTGTGGAAAGCAAACAGCAATGCACGTGGAACTGGGTAGGGCTCAGTCAGTTAGACACTAGCTAATCATTTCTGAAACCATATTCACAATCAGCCCTGAACAAGTGGAATTAAATTCTTTTGAGTTTGGGTAGCTTTAATTATTTCGGAGTGGATCAATGGAAGTTTAAGCACAAATGGTCAGTGTCACACAAACACTGTCAACCTAAATGTCCTTGATCAACACATTTGAAGTTGTTCTCTAAGGCACATTGCTGGCAGTTGCATATAGGAAGCAAACTGTGCTATACCTCATCCATTCTCAGAACCGAACATCACTCAGACATTGAGCGCAAACACACAGGCGCAAGGCATAAAAAGCTCCATGCATCAGACGTGATCTCCAATCAATAGTGAAGCAAAGTGAACAGATGGTGGTGTGCTGGGCTTTGCCCAGAGATGCCATTAAAAATTCTATATAGCATAGAAAGCATCTGCTTGTTGCTGGCCATTAAGTAGTGGTGGAAGACAAGATGCTGGATGCAACTTAGCCTGGATGGGAAGGAGAAAGTAAAAATTTAAATATGAGAAAGGCATGGTTTCATCTAATTTGACTGGAAAAGGAAGACCCATAGCATATGAAGAGGTTGGAAATGAAGCTTCATTGATAACTTGCTTCAAAAATGTGAGCATTCCTGTTTCTCCATTTATCATTTTGAAAGCAGTAAACAGAATGAAAAAGATATATTTAGTAGCCACTAGAAGAATTTAGTCCACAAATGAATAAACAATATATAAAAGATTAGGGATTTTAATGCAACCAAAGTTAGCCTTTTAGAATATATCCAGTTGGTTGAAAAGGGTAAGAAGTAAAACTGCAAAACGCGTTCATTGTCAGCTGACCAAACAGTAGAAGATTCCCTGCACCAGTTCACACGTCAGTTTTAACAATCCACAACTGTACATTCAATTTTTTACAAGCTGTATTTTGAATGTTAAAGGGGAGGTTTAACCATAAAAACAATTATAAATTAAGACACTATGGAATTAGGCAATTAAAAAAATGCCACTACCTAATTATTTTTGTTTAAATGCCAGTCCTGATAGAAAAGTAGTGATTCATGACCAGCGAAGGAGAGTGTAGGAACTTAATGATACATTATAGATTTTACCTTGGCTTTCTGTTGTCAATAATCAAATGGTGTTCTAAGATTCTACAAAACAACAACAATTTATATTTATCTAGTATCTTTAACATAATAAAATGTCCCACGGTGTTCCACAGGAGCATTTTAAAACAAAATATGACACTGAGTCACATAAGTAGGCCAGTTGACCTAATATTAGGTCAGTTGAGCGAAAGCTTGGTCAAAGAAGTCGTTTTAACAAGTGTCTTCCAGAAAGTGAGGTAGAGAGACAGAGAGGTGTAAAAAGGGAATTCCAGAGCTGAGGGCTGAGGCAACTGAAGACACGGCCACCAACTGTGGAGTGATTAAAATTGGGATTCTCAGGAGGCCAGAATTAGATGAGTGTGACGACCTTTGAGGATTATAGGGTGGAGGAGATTACAGAAAAAGGGAGGCCAAGGCCATAGAGGGATTTAAAAACAAGAATGAGAATTTTAAAATCAAGACATTGCTTGATGGGGAGCCTAGCCACCAACACTCAGTTGAATCATATTGCTCTAGAGGAAAATGCAGGCAGCTGAAATGTATCCACTGGTGCAAACAGTTCTATTATTAACTGCTCAAAAACAACAACAACTTGTATTTATATAGTGCCTTTAATGCAATAAAACATCCCAAGGCGCTTCCCTGGAGCATTATCAAACAAAACTTGACATGGAGCCATACAAGGAGATACTGAGGTAAATGACCAAAAGCTTATACAAAGCGATAGGTTTGAAAGAGTTTGTTTTTTTTGTTCTTTCACAGCATGTGGATGCTGCTGGCTAGGCCAGTATTTATTGCCCATCACCAATTACCCTTGTGAAACTGGTGGTGAGCTGCCTTCTTGAACTGCTCCAGTGTATGTGGTGTAGATACACCTACACTGCTGTAAGGGAAAGACTTCCAGGATTTTGACCCGTCAGTAATACAGGAACGGTGATATAGTTCCAAGTCAGGATGGTATGTGGCTTGGAGGGGAACTTGCAGGTGGTGGTGTTCCTATGCATCTGCTGTCCTTGTCCTTCTAGGTGGTACAGGTCACAGATTTGGAAGGTGTTGTCCAAGGAGCCTTAGTGAGCTACTGCAATGTATCTTGTAGATGGCATACACTGCTGCTACTGTGTGCCAGTGGTGGAGGGAGTGAATGTTGAAGGTGGTGGATTTGTCCTGGATGGTGTAGAGCTTCTTGAGTGTTGTTGGACCTGCACTCATCCAAGCAAATGGAGAGGATTCCATCGTGTTCCTGGCTTTTCCCTTGTCGATGGTGTGCAGGCTTTGGGAAGTCAGGAAATGAGTTACTCACTGCAGAATTCCCAGCCTCTAATCTGCTCTTGGATGGTCCAGTTCAGTTTCTGGTCAATGGTAGTCCCCAGGATATTGGTAGTGGGGGATTCAGTGATGGTATTGCCATTGAATGTCAAGTGGAGGTGGCTGGATTCTCTCTTGTTGAAGATGTCCATTGCCTGGCACTTGTGTGGCATGGATGTTACTTGTCACTTATCAGTCCAAGCTTGAATGTTGTCCAGGTCCCACTGTATATGGACATAGACTGCTTTAGTATCTGAGGAGTTACAAATGGTGCTGAACATTGTGCAATCATCAGCAAACATCACCACTTCTGACCTTATGATGCAGGGAAGGTCATTGATGAAGCATCCGGAGATGGTTGGACCTAGGACACTACCCTGAGGTACTCCTGCAGTGATGACCTGGGACTTAAATGATTGACCTGCAACAAACACAACAACCTTCGTTCATGCTAAGAATGTCTCCAACCAGTGGAAAGTTTTTCCCCTTATTCCCATTGACTCCAGTTTTGCTAGGGCTCCTTGAATCCAAACTTGGTCAAATGTTGCCTTGACGTCAAGGGCTGTCACTCTCACCTCCCCTCTTGAGTTCTACTCTTTTGTCCATGTTTGGATCAAGGCTGTAATGAGATCAGAAGCTGAGTGGCCCTGGTGGAACCCAAACTAAGCAGGTTATTCTTGAGTAGTTGCTGCTTGATAACACTGTCGATGACAGTGAGTAGATTGAGGGGGCGAAAATTGGCTAGGTTGAATTTGTCCTGCTTTTTGTGCATAGGACATGCCTGGGCAATTTTCCACATTGCCGGGTAGATGCCAGTGTTGTAGCTGCACTGGAATAGCTAGGCTAGGGGCCCAGATAGTTCTGGAGCACAAGTCTTCAGTACTATCGCCAGAATGTTGTCAGAGCCCATAGCCTTTGCGCTGTCCAACGCCTTCAGCAATTTCTTGATATCATATGAAGTGAATTGAATTGGCTGAAAATTGGCATCTGTGATGCTGGGTCCTCAGGAATAAGCGAGATGGATCATCCACTTGGCACTGCTGACTAAAGATGGTTGCAAATACTTTAGCCTTGTCTTTTGCATTGATGTGTTGGGCTCTTCTAACATTGAGAATGGGGATATTTGTGGAGCCTCCTCCTCCAGTTAATTGTTTAATTGTCTGCCACCATTTATGACTGTATGTGGCAGGACTGCAGAGCTTAGATCTGATTCATTGGTTGTAGGATCATTTAGCTCTGTCTATCATGTGCTGTTTCCGCTGTTTGGCATTCAAGTAGTCCTGCATTTAAGTATGCCTGCTGCTGCTGCTCCTGGAATGCCCTCCTACACTGTCCATTGAACCAGGGTTGATCCCCCGGCTTGGTGGTAATGGTAGAATGTGTGATTCGCCGGGCCATGAGGTTACAGATTGTGGTTGTATACAATTCTGTTCCTACTGATATGCTCAGTCTTGAGTTATGAGACCTGTTCTAAATCTATCCCACTTAGCATGTTGGTATTAATGTATATAATATTATAGGAAAATATTTTTCTTTTACAATAGAGGTTTAGTCTGTGGGTGTGTCTTAATCAGATTAAAACCAGCTAGTCTGGGAACTTTGATGTGTACTAGTTTTGAGATGTAAACCGAGAGGTAGAGTGCATTTGCATTTTTTGAATAGAGAATACAAGAAGTGGGGTGAAAACTACCCCCTAGCTAGCATATACCAAGCAATATTTACTAATAAAATTGGTACTATGAAAGGAGTTTTATTATTTAAAAAGTGGAGTTCAAAGAGGCTGGTAATACAATGAGAATTTGCATTCAGCAGTTTGTGTGTGTAGAGCAGAGGTGATGTAAAAACAACTGTATCAAAAGCTGCAAGCCTTCAACTGTCTCCACAGGAACCAAAGTGACAAGAAGCTCATTTTGAATTCATAAGGTGAAAATGCTTTGCCTGGTGTCTGGTTGAGCCTATGGATTGCTGTTGCCTTAATGGAGATTAGTTTGGGAATTTGTTAAAAGTTATGATCATAGTAACTTGTAGCCATGTGTATATATTTAACTTGTGTAACTTAATAAAATGTTTCATTTAGCTTAATACAAAACCTCTTGAGAACAGGTGGTATGATTCCTGAATCAAGAGTTGCATCTCAAACATAACGCTTAAAATTATAGGTTATGACAGTTGTTTAAAGTTTCCATCTGGGATTTTTATAGATAACTCAGCTTTACCAACTGCTGGATCATAACAGAGGGTATCCTCAATGTGAAGATGGGACTTCGTCTCTACAAGGACTGTGCGCTGGTCACTTCTACCAAAACTGTCATGGACAGATGCATCTGCGACAGGTAAATTGGTGGGGCCAGGTTCAAGCAGGTTTTTCCCTCTTGTGGGTTCCTTCACCCTGAAATGAGAGAACTTCTCAAGTGACGGTTGTCTTGCTTTGCCGTGGCCTTGTGCTGCACCATCTCATTTTTTTTCTCTTCTCAATTCTTTCTGCTTCCGAGTGCATCTTTTAATTCTGACTAAGTTTGTAGCATGCCCTGCACCCAGTCTAGCAGCTCTGCCCTTTAGGACTCAGCCAGCTCGGTTGGTAGTGGTACTACTGTGCCACTCCTGTTGATGAACACTGAAGACCCCCAACCTTTGTCCTTGCCACCCTCAGTTCTTCTTCCAAGTAGTATTCAACATGGAGCAGTAAGGTATAATTCCTCCACGATTCATCAGCTGAGGGGGTGGACCATAGGTGGTAACCAGCAGCAGCTTTCCATGCCCATGTTTGACCTGATGCCATGAGACTTCATGGGGTCCGGAGCCGATGTTGAGAACTCCCAGGGCAACTCCCTCCTGAAGGTATACCGCTGTGCTGCCACCTCTGGTGGGTCTGTCATCCCAATGGGAATGGACATACCCAGGAATGGTGATAATTGTGTCTGGGACATTGTCTGTAAGGTATAATTCCACGAGTATGACTGTCAGGCTGTTGCTTGTCTTGTCTATGGAACAGTTCTCCAAATTTTCACTGAAGTTATTAGTAAGAAGAATTTTGCAGGGTCGACAGGGCAGGGTGTGCCATTGTCATTTCCAGTACCTAGGTCGATGACGATTGCTCTGCCCGCTTTGATATAACTGAGTGGCTTGCTCGGTCATTTACAAGTAAATTTAAGAATCAACCACACTGCTGTGGGTCTGGAATCACATGTGGCCCAGGTCTGGTAAGGTCAGCACATTTCCTTCCGTAAAGGACATCAGTGAACCAGATGGGTTTTTATGACAGTTTTATGACAATTATGGTAATGGTTTCATGATCACCATGACTGAGACTGTCTTATACTTTCAGATTTATTAATTGCATTTAAACTCCACCAGCTGCCATGGTGGGATTTGAACCTGTGCCCCCACCAGAACATTAGCCTGGGCCTCTGGGTTGCTAATCCAGTGAGATTACCACTATGCCATCGCCTCCCCTTCATAAAAGAGGAAGAGAGGAGGAGAGGTTTAGGGAAACAATTCCAGAGATTAGGGCCTAGCAGGTGAAAGCACAGCCTCGAATAATCAAACAATTAAAATTAGGGATGTTGTGGAGGCGAGAAATGGAAATATCTCAGAGGGTTGAAGGATGGAGGAGATTATAAAAAAGGGAGGGGTGAAGCCAAAGAGGAAACAGTGAGAATTTTAAAATCAAGACATTGTTTTTAGGAGTCAAAGTAGGTCAGGGATTAAAGATGAATGATACTTGGTGCGACTTAAGAAAAGAGCAGCAGAGTTTTGGAAGACCGCAAGTTTACAGAGGATAGGATGTGGAAGACCATCCAGGAGTGCCCTGAATAGTCAAACTTGGAGGTAACAAAGGCATGAAAGAGGATTTCAGCAGCAGATGAGCTGAAACGGAGGTGATGTTGGGCAATGATAGACAGGGGGAAGTAACGGCCTTAGTGACTTGTGGGTGGAAGTTCATCTTGGGGTCAGACATGACACCAATGTTGCAAATCTCAGACTGTTGGCAGGGAGAGGGGTGGAGTCAGTATCTGGGGAATGGAATTTGAACCAAAATGTATGGTTTCAGTCTTCCCAATATTTGATTGAAATAGGTTTCTGTTCAGTCAGTATTGGATGTGGGGTAAGCAGTCTGATAATTCAGCAACAGTGGAGGAGTTGAGAAAGATGGTGGTGAGATAAAGCTGGATGCCATCAGTGCATATGCTGTGCTTTCAGATATATGTAAACAAGTAATAGGAGAGCGTCAAGGAGAGATCCTAAATAGATAGATTCTACAGCTGTATTTGATGTGAATGTTTTTAATATGAAAAATGAAATGCTTCTACAGAACATATAATACTAGTTCTTAGACAGGAAAAATCTAATTTAAAAATAATGTAATCCAGTTGTTTAACGTACTTGGAATTCCTGATACAAGTTTCAATGGTCGTAGCACTCGGACAGCCCTCAAGGTCCTCAGATCAAAGTCCGTTCCAACAGTGGCTAAAATCCTGCACAATAATAAAGATTTGAACATTAACTTTCCTGTAAAATCACCGCACAAAAAATAGAAACAATTACACAGGAAACTATGTCTGAATAGATAAAATGAACCTAAAATATCAACATTCCCCAATACATCATTGCCTAAAAAAGAGCAAGACAGCATTTGCAAATTCAGATCCATTCATCCAAATTCCTATTTTTGGTGGATCTTTTGTGTGGTGGACTTTCCCACTTGGTAATGGTTTGGGCGTATCTCAATCCATTTTTTGCCAGACCCTTATAGGAGATTGAGGGACAAATAGGGGAAGGAAGGGAAGGAGACAGAAGCTGCTTTAAAAAAGCTTTCATGCCATACTTATGCAAAGTTCACAAATTCTGGCTGGCTGCCAGAAAGATACTGTTTTTTTTTAACAGATTCAGCATAATAGGCATCCTTCATGGATCTGACAGGTTCACTGGAGATTGGCGCTAACTCAAAACCAATATAAAAATAACTAGTGACCTTGGGAGTGAAATTGGTCCTCACCAGTAGTGCAGTATATTCCATTACAGAAAGCCAATTGGTTAAGGATAGAACTGGAGCCAATATTTACATACTTTTATATTTATTTATGGATTTATACATAATAAACATACACCCCCTAGCTCAACAATTGCAGTTTAGTCTGTCTATTTTTTTTAATCAGGGCCCAAATGTATGCCCACCACTTACATACAGTTAAACACAATTGATATGCAGTTAACACAACATGTCCTCAAAGTGAATTGGCAGTCTGTTTTACCAAGTGTCCCTTTTGTGTCCATTGACTTCAATAAAATAAAATGAAGTACTGTGTAAAACAGGTTTCTAATTCACTATGAATGTGTTGTGTGCTACCGGCAAAGACCAATTTTACCCACTCTCATTCTATTAGTATCCTGACCTTTAAGTTCATCTCTCGAATCCAGATCTGAATCCACCCTGGGATTCAGATCTGGACTCGAGAGATGAACTTAATAGTTTCCCTAATCCACATTTCTATCAAATCCCAGATTCTACTCAAATGCCAGAGCAGACTTGTTAAACTTTGTTTTTTCTTGTTACTTTTATTCTGTTGCATGATCTGGCTTTTGGCAAACCCCTGATTTTCAAAGATATGGCATTAATTTAATATTGAAGTAAGTGATTTTCAGTTTGTAGAAACATTTTGTTGCCATTTGCACTTGATATTGTGGATAAAGCATCTATCAACGGGTTAATTAGAAGACTTTGTTCTTCAAAGACTCAGGAGTGAAGTGAGGTTCAATGGACAAATGGCTTATTTATTTATTTTAGTATACAGGAACTTTAAAACACAAAACATAAAGTAACATTTATTTTCCTGTCGAACCCTTCTAGGTTTTACATCATACTGCGCTAAGCCAAGTCAATAAATGCCCACCTCTGTAACCTCCTTGAACCCTACATCTCTGCACTGTTTCAGGTCTGGCATCGTCTGCACCCAGGTTTTCATTGCTCCCCCATTGGCATTTGTGCTTTCAGCTGCCTAGGCCCTAAACTTCCTGCCTAAACTCTCTCTCCCCCTTTAAGATGTTCTTTAAATCTTAGATCTTTGGCCAAGCTGTCCTAATATTTCATGTGGCTTGCTGTCAAATTTTATTTAATACTGCCCCTATGAAGCACTTGGGATGTTTTATTATTAAAGGCGCTGCATAAATGCACATCATTATTGTTGATACTGGTCAGTGTTATGTTACATTCTTATACAGCTAATTATATGAACAAATTATAAATGCATAGCCCAGTACTATCAAAATAAAGGAAGCGATAGAAATGGCATTATTGCACACAGATTAGCAATTGTGCTCACCTACACAAGTCATGACTACACACCAAAGGTGATCAATTTAGCATGTATCCAGGATGTGAATAGTGTGATCGTTCATTCTTTCTAGTATTGTGCACAATGGTGATGGTGGGTGGGGAGGGGAATGTAATTTTCAACTTGGTCTTCTGGGCAATAATCCAGTAGAGCAGATCAGCCATTTGAACATGCCTGACTTTTGTTGCCCAAGCAGCGACATTGAAAATTAGTCCCAATAATTGCTAGTATATAGTATATAGCTCCATATTCAGGTATGATAACTTAAACATCTTTTTACACACATCAACTGTGTGTAAAAAAAGTATTGTTCACTCTTTCACATTATTGTCCGTATGGTGATAAACCAGGACTGTCATATAAACCCATCTTGCAGATATTAAATCAGCGAGCTATTGCATGTTGATTTAAAATTCAACGTTTTTTTTCTCTAGACATCAGTGAGATATGTTCTATTATCACCAATGATTTCTCACTGGAATCACAGTCCTCCATTAAAAGATTCAGAACATTTCTAATTTTTCAAGTAAATTTGTCTCAGCTCAAACAAGACAAATACTGAATGCAGTTGGTAGACAGTAAAAGTATTTCCAGCAACTCTAAGCTTCATGAATTGAGTGGTTATATAAAATAATATCCTTAGACTTCATCTCTGGGCAGCATAAAATGCTTTGAGTAACTAATGTATTTGGTAATGCACTGTTTTATGATTATACTGCTCAACTGCAGTCAACGTTTGTAAATTAGTGTTTATGAAAAATATAGTATGTGCAGAATCATGGAATCATACATCACAGAAGGAGACCATTTGAACGGTGCCAGCTCTTTGAAAGAGACGTTCAAGCAGTTTCACACTCCTGCCACTGTCCGTTGTGGCTCGATAACACCCTCATGTCTAATTCACAAGGTTCTGTGCTCCTCAGGACTTGAGCGCAAAAACCAAGGCTGACACCCCAGTGCAGTGCTGAGGGAGCACTGCACTGTTGGAGGTGTCATCCTTTGGAAGAGACATTAAACCGCCTGCTCAAGTGGATGTAAAGGATCCCATGGCACTATTTCAAAGAAGACCAAAGGAATTATTTATCCCTCAATCAACATTAAGAAAAATTATCTTGACGTTATCACATTGCTGTTTGTGGGACTTCACCAAATGCAAACTGGTCACTGTATTTTGTACGTTACAACAGTGACTACATTTCAAAAACTGTCAAGTGCTTTGAGACATTCAGTGGTCATGAAGAGCACTATATAAATACAAGTCTTTCTTCTTATGCTGCTTTTTCTCCATCACCCTACCGATTTTTCCCTTTCATGTATTGACACAGTTCCATTTTGAAAGCTACTATTGAATTTGCTTCCAGTACCCTTTAAGGCGGTGCCTTAAAACAACTCTCGACCTCTGGTTCTTTTGCTAGTAGACTGAACAAGATTATCCAAAATTCTTTACAGCACTATTGTGTAATCTCTGTCAAGTATAGTTCTGCAATGTACACTAACTATAGGATAAAGACAAATAGTTATGGCGGAGTTCAATTAGAATTGATTCTTTTGTCCCTTTGGTGAAAGAGTATTACTTTATATTCCCTGAAAATGTTATAACACACCAGTAATAAGTAAAAGTAATTATTGTTGAGTGCAAATATCTCTTCTATCTTATACTTACATAAGCAATTAGGTAACACGATGCTTCAAGAAAAGACGGGCACAACCAACAGCTAACCACATTTGAACATAAAGTGGTTATTGACCACAAAGGGTGTACTTTAGGGGAAGAATACAAGAAAAAGCGTCTGACTCTTCAGCCTGTGCTAGTCCAGATGAAGACTGCCTTCCATTTGAATGCTGAAAGCACAGATCATTTTTCACATCACATCCAAATGTTAAACCCATTACACTTCTGCCTTCCTTGTGCTGGGGATTGAATCTTGCCACACACACTTCCCATTCAGTTGGTTAGATCTAGCATTTTGATGCAGATACATTAAATTAAAGCCAAAACACAAATCTTCAAAATTAAATACAGAAACATCAGAACTCAAATCAACACACACCCTGATGAATCCTGAGTAGGGGCAACTGAAATTTTGTACCCATAATATAAGCAGCAGATTATAGCATATCTGAGATGACTAGGCTTCCATAATATTTCACTTTTTCATCAGAATAATTATGACAGCAAAGGCTAGGACTGCATAGAATACGGGATGAAGCACATTTGCATTGAGTACCAGTGGCAACAAGAAAAAGGAATACAAGTTTTAATTTTTTGGTGTGCTACTAATGGTTGTTTTGCTTGATTCTGATTCTCAACACTCCGTAGCCTATCTCTAAGTTGAAGCCCAGTTACTAAGCAGAAGTTAACAAAATAAAAGTATGGGGCTCTCCAGTTTTCTTGAAATCTCGATTCAGTACCTCCCCTTGCAATCTGGATCACACTATATGGGGAATCTTGGACAGAAACCAAATCTCACAACTCTGTCATACAATATTTGCAGCTCAGAAACATATCCTTTTTCAGGATATCTATATGCACATAATCAAATACGTTGTCCTGGCTCACTTAAATTTGCAATGCTTTTTTTCTTTTCTCCACATCTTTTGGTCTCTCATCAGAGTTCAAGTTGATAACACTGTAAAAAAAACCACTAATAGAATTCTAGTTTTAACTCTCATGAGGTATAAAATATTAAAGGCAAGAAATACTAATAAGCTTATATAAAATCCTAAGTTAGAGTACCATGTGCATTATTTGAGTTCACACTAGAGGACAGGAATTGGCGATTTAGAGAGTATACAACACAGAATAATCAGAATTTTCCCGGTTATGAGGGAAGAAAAAGGAAAGACACAGATTGTGGAGCTTCTGAAATTGTGAAAGGATATTTTAGGGTGGATAGAACCAGATTGCTTCCAGGGGTTGAGAAGTCAAGAAGGAAGGGACGTTGTTACAACATTAATTATAAGTAATTTAGAGCATAGGACAGGGAAACTTCTTCACAGAGAGTTGTGAGGCTGTGGAATTCACTTCCAAGGTTAAAGGTTGAGACAGAAAATATGTTAACATTCAAGATTAGATTGGATAGATGAATAATGGAAAAGGATTTGAAGGGATATAGAAACAGGGTGGATAAATGTGATTAGAACTATTTGTTTATGTGGAGGGTAAATACAGACACGATTGTTGGGTTGAATGTTCTATTTCCATGTTGCAACTTCTAAGTATTTCCATGGGGACCCCAATCACAACTCTGTCCAAAGGAACAAATAGATCAACTGTTTCCAGCTTTCAGGCCATGTTGAAATCTTCCAAATCAAACATGGGATACCAGTCCATATGTCTCATTATCCAATTCTTTCTCCCTTCATCCCAAAAGGAAGCATCAAATTTCACCTAATGGCAAGCAATGTGTGGGGAATTATTAGTGTGATTTTCTGCAGCGTCAATATTTATACCATCGCTTGCAATCATTTTAGCTTGGGAGAATTTTTACCCACATCACAGGTTCTCCATGTAACAACTAATTATTTTTGTCTTTTGGGAGCACAAAATATATTCTATCTTCTTTGCGCTAAGTGTGGGGATCACTCTTAGAATATCTCATCACAAAGAATAAAAAACCAAAGATTGGTCTGCAGTGCCAAATGTGGGATGTTCTTGACCATGACCAGTCTATGAAAAGTAAACAGTAAGCAACACAAAGAAAGAGAAAACTGCACACTGAGTCATCCAAGACTACTCTCATATTTGTAGAGTAAAGGGTTAATAGTTATGTTAATTAGACAATCATGTTAATGATGATGTAAGCATGACATCACGGTCAGATGACCAAGAGGCTCCAAGAGAACAAGACAAAGAATAATCTGTGTATAGAGAGCAATGTACTTATCATGAGGTCTCGGATGTAAATAGTTCTACATAAGCAGTTTCAAGAAAAACTAGATGCCAATTATCTCCAAATCACTCACAGAGTAAGAGTAACCTCATTGAGCCAGAACACCAAACAAGTAAAGGGCAACTAGCATAAACCATGGTGATGATGGCCCAAAATACTACACATTCCAAAAAACATTTAAAGAATGGTTTTGGAAGTGTTAGTGGCAAACTACCTGTGTGCACACACTCTGATGAGAAATGATGGATGTTACAGGCAGGCTGGGAAAATAGCAAAAGAATAGATTTGTCTCATAGAGCAGGATAGATAAAACTATAAAAATGCAGGAGACAAGTAAACAGGAACTATTAAAAGTGCCATCCATAAAGATTATAGATTTAAAACAAAAGGATAAACAGATGCATTACATGAGCTATTATACTGTGTAAAATTAACACAGCCGTCATTTTGTTTTCCACAAAACAAGTTAGGCCAAGCTAGAGAATTGTAAGGATTGAGTTGGCTAAAATGTGCATCCACCAGTCTTCTGTTGGAGAAAACAAATTGTAGCCTTTAAAATACAACAGCTCCCAAGGTTTAAGTCACATTTTGTTGCTTCACATTGCCGGAAGCATCTGTATGAACAATCTCAGTGGCCATAATCAAATTTGAAATGTGTTTTTCCTGTTCTCCACTGAAATGATATTTAGCATGTTATTGTATTCTCTGGCATTATATCTATAGAAGAGAGCTCCAAAGTCCTTGATGACCATTTTTTCCATAAATATTGTCTCTTCCTTCCCAATTACCCAACTTCTCCATTCCCCCAAGAAAAAGGAGAATATAATCCAACATTTAGCAGGAAGCCATCTCAAGTGCCCAAGTAAACTTAGATGTGAGAGGGGATCATTTTAAAGGCCTGTTGCATCTGGAGAATTGGTAATTGATCCTTAAGCAATTGTCTAAAACTTTGAAAAAAAACTCTGTTCAGTTGTGCAATTTTTCTCGTCTCCCCACCTCCAACCCCAACCCCCAATCTAATTTTTTAGCTTTGTTTTTCTGTGGAGGTAAACACACCTGGGGATTTGTTGTTTACTTGCTGCTGCACATTATAATCATAATATTAAGGTGCCAAGTCAAATATCATATTGTAAGCCAATCACAATATAAAGGGAAGGTCAAAGGTCTTATTTGCATGAATGCTTTTGGAAAACAGCTGCCATGATACTGAAGCAGTTGTACAACTCGTGGATTTGAGATGCTATTTAATGAACATAACATGCTTCCATCAGATTTTGCTAATAATCTGACAAGTCAGTAAATGGTTTGACAGTTTATTTATGACAAATAAATTAATTGTCACTAAACTAATCAAAAATTGTAGCCAAAAAACAATCAGATGTGCTTGCTGCTGAGCAAATGCAGCATGGAGGGAATTAGGCCAGTTGGTTGGGACAATTTTGAGAGGCTACTTCGTTTGATAGGCTGATTTTCTCATACCTTGCAGGGTAGCCTGATATATACAAGCCTACCTGTAACAAAGTACTTGCAATAACACCGAAAAAGTTACTCATTTAGCTCGCCAAGTACCACAAGTGCAGTGATTCATGTTATCCTGCACTTATGGCTCCTCACTACTACCCATCTCCAGAATTTTGATTATTAGTTACCGCGTTTGCTTTTTGCCACTTTTCCTTTGGAGTAACCAGTCCACAGTTAAATCCTCATTATGGAAAATAATGCACAGTACGGCAGAGTTAACCAGAGTTTCCAATACTAAGTGAATTTTATGCCATCACACACAATAATCCCGATTAATTTTTCCAAGCTGTGCTAGAGATAGAATAACATGACTAACACTATATGGCTTTGTGATGTTCCAAAAGCATATAGCAGAAATTTTTTTAAGACACAGCAATATTTGATTTCTAGCATTCGGATTTCCAAAATCGATATATTTTAACAATCTTGAAGTTAACACTGAAAAATGAGACAGACTTACTCTGCCACTGCAGTTCTACTTTCTGCAACTATTTGTTTACGAATAGTGAGTCCTTGTCAATTAATCTAAGATTTCTAACACTATTGTATTGAGCATTTCTTTGTTTTCTAAGTGATGAAGTCCCATTGAGATCTTCCAAGCCTTCAGAGACATCAATCTGTCATTACATATTCTACCCTCCTCTGCCAGATGAGAGAACATGAGCATCACCTGCCAAGGAAAACACTGAGGGGAATTGAAGACGTCCATGAACAGCAGCCATTACACTTCACTGAGAAAGATAAAATAGGCAGAATGTGTAAATGGTGGCACACATTGCTGTCCAAACCTTGCAAAGAGTGTCATGTTTGCTCCACATGAAAGATTCCTGGCAAAGCTGTAAGAGCAGAAATGAAGTACTGTCCATATTTAACAGCCCTCTTCACTATATTTTTGTTGTTTTTTAACCTTAGTTCTGCAAATTTGTCATATCAGGAACTGTGTAGTCTTAAGGATTAACTGAGAGGGACTCAAAAGAAGCTTCTATTTCCCTCTCAAAACTGATTTTATTCGCATTTTCAAATCCACTTAAATGTTATTAAAACAAGAACAACAACTATCCCAGCCTAAAATCATAAAAAAGAAAGTTTGTGTTTCCCTAACTTCCAAGTCTGCAGTGACAAGATGGAATTTTATGTAATCCTCGGTAATATTCTATGCAGCCAAGACTACAAATTCAAACACACCACAGAGATAATGGATAACAATAAATAAAACCCCAGGCCAAAACATCCATGGCAATTACTGAGCAGTTTAATTGGAAAATGATAACTACAAGGCAGAGTAGATCTGGGTAAAGCATCACATTTTTTTCAGCATTTATTCCCAGATTCAATTGTTCCTGGTTCCTGCATATATTCTTTTATCTGCCCTATCGAGTTTGAAGCGCTCTCCATAGGAGAACACTTGCAAGTTATTCTTAAACTAACAGTGTGTCGTAATGTTCTTTATTGGCTTGTTTGCTGGAAAAATAATGGCGAGTTCCTGGTGCCTGCCATTAATAGCACATAAAAAGCCCAGCAATTTGTGGTGAGGAAGAGATACTCCATGAGCTATGAATCTTGCCAAGTTACTGAACTATTTGCTCCACTTTGACTTTGACCTTGACAAAAACAGAAGCTCACCATTAACCTCCCCCTGAAGTGTCAAGACATTGATGGAAATGCACTGTAAAAATGACTGAATCGCATCCAAGGCTGGTATTTCAGTATGTAAGGACCCTGTTCATGTCGTGATTTATGGTCCTGACAAATTCATTGTGTGAATCACAATTTTGATGTGGTAAGGCACAAAATAAATGCAATTATCTCTACAATTGGAACACACTAGCTAAAAAGAGTCTAACTGTTTTCAGCATCATTTACCTTTGGAGGGGTGCACTTTTACACTGGATGAGGTAATGATGATGGTGCTGTGACTGAACAGACATAAGCCAGCACTCTGGGACAGATCATATTGCAACAGATGCTGTATCTGCCACAGTAAAACTGCCTCCCCCACAATTATTATAAAAATAATATTTAACATTTATTTGTTCAATTCTAAACCGTGAATCTGATAATGTAATAAAGTTATCCTATACATCCCCTGTGTAAATAATTTTGGCAAATACATTTGGCATGGAAACTGTCACGACACAGTGCCCCTTTAAATATCAGTAAAATATTTTGGCAGAAATTTCAATGCCCAGGGCGTTATTAGATGCGCATAGATCTCTATTTTTAAAATATATTCACTCCTCTACTGTACAAGAGATGCATGAAGCACTTTGTACCATCATTTCATGGTACAACTTAATAGTTACTATAACAATAGATGGTTCTTTTAAATGCCCCTCCCCTGCCATTGTATTAAAACCTGATCAATAATCCTATTTGCTTCATCCTTTCTAATTCCTCAAACTTCATTAAAACAGTAATTTTGTATTCTTTTAATCCATGATACTTTAAGGCACTGTATTCTTTTTTTTATTCATTCCTGAGATGTGGGTGTCACTGGCTACACCAGCATTTATTGCCCATCCCTAACTCCCCTTGTTCACACGGCATTAAGAGTTAACCACTTTGATGTGGGTCTGGAGTCACATGTAGGCCAGATTTCCTTCCCTAAAGGACAATAATGAACCAGATGGGTTTTTACCACAATCGGCAATGGTTTCATGGGGCTTCAGAATCTTCTGATCATATAAAATGACGCATGGTGACATCAGGCATACATCCCGACGTCAGAGCGCATCATTCTGATCTTCTGTTCGGCGGGCGCACACCGGAGCCGGCTGCGAGCCCGCTGAACTGACAAAGGCCTGTTAAGGCCATTAATAACCTAATTGAAGTACTTGTCAGGGCTGCTGTCCAACCTTAAGTTTGGCGGGCAGATGAAGAGCCCAGGCAGCCTTCATACTTTTTATGGAACCTCATCCACGGGCAGGATGAGGTTTCATGAAGGGTTTATTAATTCAATAAAATGTTTCATGAAAATTCATAAACATGTCACATGAGCAGACATGTCTGAATAATTTTTAAAATTTTTTTTTCAATTCTTCATTCTGAAGTTAATCTCTCTGAGGCTACTCTGTGCCTCAAGGGGATTTCTGTGCTCTTTCGTGCAGGCTCCGACTTTCCCTCCTCCCCCCGGCCGCACAGGTAGCGCTGAGCGCTTCCAAGTGCGCGTCACGCTAAGGCCCACCAACACAAAATGGCGGTGCGCAGCCAATTGTGGACAGCGATCGGCTCTGCGCCCACTCTCGACCGGCCCACCCGACACGGAGAAAATTCTCCCCATGGTCATCATCAGACTTTTAACTCCAGATTTTTATCGAATTCAAATTTCACCATCTGCTAGGGTAGGGGAGAAACAGCCTGCTCAAACATTCCCCCACGTCTCTCTGTATTGTTTTTTGTGTGATGTGGATTATATCTCACTTTCACAACGTTCAAACAGAATGATTTGATGAATAGGGCTCCAAAGAATCTGCCATCAGTTCCCATTGTACTGTTTCATTACCTGTTTAGGGTGTATTGAATGTGGGACTTTACAAGATCGTTATAACTAGATATAACTAAATATAATTAAAATATAAGTAAACTCAATTTGGAATCAGACCATTCGACAATAAATTGTAAACAAGGTTATCTGTTTGAAACAAAACTTCCATCAGCAGACAGTGGGATTGTAATACACCAGAGGGAAATTGAGGTCTGAAAATTATATTGTGCAAAATTATAGGTTAAATATCTATTTGTCCACTAGTTTAATGTTAAAATAGGAAACAGTGGCGTTTGATACAAATGTGTAAAATATGATAATATTAGACAATGCCATTCATAGGATCTAGTAGCTTATAACCAAATGCATACTTCAATAAAGTGATTCATCTGTGAGGTGATTCTTCAGCTCTTTCCTGAAGTTATAAATAACATATCAGTTGAATGTACTTTGAGCTTAGAATGTTTCCCAGAAAATACATTTTAATCTTTGTCAGGTAAGCTGCTGTGATAAGTTCTTTTCACTTCACGCCATAAGAATCGTTCTACACTTAACCTGTTGTTATTAAATGCATAACATATTAACAAACCATCCCAATTAGTATTTTTAAATATTTACAGAACACATCATGACACAGTACAATTGAATGTTGACACAACAAAAGGGAAAATGAAAAGTGATTTTTTTTAAATTCATTTTTATGGGATGTGGGTGTCACTGGCTAGACCAACATTTATTGCCCATCCCTAATTGCCCTTGAGAAGGTGGTGGTGAGCTGCCTTCTTAAACTGCTGCAGTGCCTGTGGTGTAGGTACACCCACAGTGCTGTTAGGGAGGGAGTTCCAGGATTTTGACCCAGTGACAGTGAAGGAGCAGCATCATCCCCAAGTTGTACACCCAGCGCTCCATGACACTAACTAAAAGTCTGTGAACCATAAGGTTCCGATTCCAACTAATTGGATCTTAGCAACCAATGCCTCACAGAGTTCTGTTGTTCTTCTATGACTCAGCATTTAAATGTCAGGTAAGCTCCCCATGGTAATAGATTTTATTCAGTTGTCCCAAGGCAGCTCAGTGCTGAGTTCAGACGTTTGCGTTCTGATGAAGGGTCTCCACTGGAAAATTTAACCTGTCCTTTCTTTTTCCATATACTAAGCAACTTGCTGAGTATTTTCAGCACTTGCTATGCTTTTTAAATCAGATTCCTAAACATCAGTTTTTCTTTAAATCTGTACTTAACTATCATAGAAGTTGTTAGCTTCACTTTCACACATTCTACAACCCAAGAGGTATTATGCTACCAGTCACACTGATGCAGGTTTAGGTCGAATATTACTCCCTTCTTTGCCTTTTATTTGTCAACTTCACACCCTCCCACCCTAAGGCTGAAAACCAGTGCAACTAAAAAAATGTCAGACAAAACCTGCAACAAATTTTAAAACAAATAGATACTCGGGACTATGTTCTACGTTATATAGAATACAAAATGTCAAAGATGTACAACAGTAATTGAATCTCAAGATTTTAAGGATCAAATTTTGGGCTCTTAACTTATGCCTTCAGAAATCTCAAATTTGACTTCTCTCTTACTATAAGCTATTCTTGTTAAATAAGTATAAAATATGTTAATAATCACTAGACTTCCCACTCAGTCATTGTTCCACTTTTGTTTCAGCAAAATCCTGCCAACATCTTGCTGTAAACTGCTACAGCTAGCTTATAGCTTAGTCCAGAATTACTCAAATCACCATTTATATTTCTCCAGCTAACTGACAATTAAAGCAGTCCAATGTGTCAGATGTCATCATGTCAAATCTGACCCTGCAGTGGTGCATCATAATAAGCTGCAATTACTTGTGTATTTTTTCCTCTTGATTTACATAACTTCCCACTTATAATTTCATAGGTCCAAACCGACACAAATTGTGTAATGTAAGCTATCTAGACCCTCAGAACAGTTTTTAAAATGGCTGCCTCCGGCTCTTCAAAATGAATCATTCATAATTTATAATGGCTGCAGACAATTGATTTTTATAATCACTAAAGGTCAGAAAGAATAATGTAGATGATGGTTGAAAGGCATGGAAAACAAAATGATATTTTAATTGGAATTTCCTTCATAAGTTCAAATAAACCTGTTGCATCACTACCAAGCGTTAAGTACAATTTCGGTAGAAACATTGAAAAAAAAAGCAGGATTCCTGCAAGACATTATTTGGTCACAAGATAGTGCCGTTTCAAGTTTCATTGTTCACAGGGAGCCCAAAGGTCTCTCAACTCAATAACCTCTCATAGTGAGCCCAACACCCAGCAGCCTCTTCAACATTTGGTTACTCAGCTGACAAGCTATTTTCTGTCCTTAGCAGGTCCATTTTGAGAAAGGATCATGGTAAGAAAGAAGCAGTTTTGATACATACATAATCTGAATATTCATCAACACTCAAAGCATGTTTGCTTCCTGCTAAATCGGGTACTGTCAGTGCTAGATTTATGAAAATCCAGGGTACACCCAAGTGGGATGATGATTGAACAGGAAATTGCTTTTTGTTGATCTCTTACTATTTCATAACATGGCTCATGCAGAGAATCAATTTAAAACATTTCTTTCTCTTAAGATCTGACTCATGCCAATATGCAATTCAATTCCCTTTACCACGATGGTTTGCATTTCTGACAGGCAAATAAAAACACAAAAATATGGCGTGGAATCACGTGTAAACTAGACTGTCCTTATTCTTGCCATTGAATCCATTTCCTTTCTGATTTTTGTTCCCTAACATTTTGTCCTCTAAATTCAATAATGACTCAGGCTAGACAACAGTTCCAAAGGCAGCGATTATAAGTTAATTTCCTCCCAACAGAAGATAGTTCACAGGAAAATGCTCTGAATCAAATGCTCATTTCATGGTGAAATTTGGTTATTGCACAACAATCAGAAATTAATAAAGAGAATTCTCCTTTATTTTGTATTTTCAGCTATTCACCACAGTAAACCATGTGCTGTGTTACAATTACGAGGTTGATAAAATTATTATGCTTTGGGACTGTGACTTTAAAATTTAGGGTAAAAAAAAAAATGAAGGGAGCCATGTGACTTGAGCTGTAGCCTGCCTGAAAACAGATCTGGGTGACAGAGCTGCCAAAGATTAAAGGAAGGCCTAGACTGTTTTATTGGGAAGAATATTCACACTTGTAGACAATGGTGAATGCAGCTGTGATGCTGGTGAGCCGACTGCAAAATATCCTGGGAAGTGTTAAAAATATCTGGTTCTGAAAGGGTACGCTTTGAACTGTCCATTTGATTCCAGGGCCAAGGTTTTACGGCACTGCCATGGCGTGTCTGCCCCGGCAGATGCAGCGAGCCATTTAAAGCTCCACTCAGTTTGGCGGGACCGTAATATCTCACCGGGCGGGAGGGGCTG